>NC_047586.1:5977857-6579285 GCF_011004845.1 Esox lucius | reverse complement strand
TAGACTGCTCTTACAGAAAGACCTCTCCACATTTTCCGACCACGCAGAGCCTCTGTTTACACCAAGTTCAAGTTTTTGTTGGAAGGTTTAACTGAGGGTTTTGAAATAATCTAAATACAACGCTTTTGGATTTCAGTATGTTTAGCACTAGTTCATTTTCAACAACCCCATTGTAAGATTAATGTGATTCTTAGTTTCGGCCCATAGGGATTTCACTATTATTCTGAAATAAAGGCTGTGGGTGTCCATGTTGAGAGTCCATGCAATAGCTGTGTGGCTCCGTTGTAGGTACCAAAAAGTACCAAAAGTATCAACATGAACATTTTTCTGTGAGATTTGCTGTGGACCAGGAGATAGGCAAAGCTATGGAAGAGTTGTAGGTTACCTCACAGTGCCGCTAGAGAAATCCTTGCTCTTGTTAACCTTGACTTAGCTAGTAACACTTGTGGAAACGTTGCTCTTGTTAAGCATGCTCTGACGCTTGCTTAACCACAATAGTAATGACCTAACTTATGCAAAAGACAGACAATTTCTCTAGGCCAGCAAGAACCAACCCAGCTCAAAATTATTCACATTGATATCTGGCAGTAATATATTTTCTAATTTACTGACAAATGACCATTGCTATCTACAGCCACTTTCCTACTGGACAGTGAAAATTATCGTTTTTGTGACTTTCATCCTTGTTCCTCTAGGCGTGAGTTGTCTGTCACGAGAGGATCAAAACAACATCCGCTTGCTTTGGGCGAGTCTGGACAGATATCTCCATATCAGCACTGCGCACCTGTCCCGGCAGCGTGACTTGGGAAGGAAACAAATCGGTGGTACGAATAGCAGACAACACAAAGCTGAGAGTGACTTTCAGAGTCTCGTCAGGGGGTGAGGCCACAACAGGGAGGCCGCTTCACTCCCAGCACCCCCTGTATCCCGTGGCTACGCCTGTGAGGACACAGAGGTAAATTACTTTGTTCTGTTGTTGTTGTTCTTATTGTTGGTTTTCTTTCTGTTGTCATTGACACCGTTTGGGAAGATAGCCTATATAAATCAGCTTGACGTCAATTTCTTTGTTCCTCTGTTATGTTTTTTTTTTTTTGTCTGCAATTTCAGACCATAAAAAAATTATGAGCCAGAAATTGTAGTTAATTCCAGAGATATTTAGGCTGGGACACCAGTGGATAAATGACCAGTGCCATATGGATGTAAATACATCCTTCTTCTTTTCAAGTGTTGACCTTGTAATGTTGTTTGTATAATTAAAACCTCGATGGATGCCCTCTCCATTGTGTCACCTACAGAATTTTTGTAAATATAGTTGATGTCGGCGTCTTTGAAATGAGTTTGAACATGATGCCAGTGCCTTCTACAGGATAAGTGGTGTTTGTACAGCCAAGGCTTATGGAGCATTTCTGGCCCAATCCCAATCTGAGAGGACTTGACATGTGTGAGTAATATGGTAATAGCTCCGCCTTGTCTTCTAATTGGATATGTATAATAAGATCCACCATAATATTTAAACCAATCAAATCCTTTCAGATCTCCAATGGTCGTTGGTGTATTCAACCCTCTCCTCAGGGACCCCCCAGTCATTTTACAATTTTCTTGAAGCCCTGAACAGGCACGTCTGATTTACTAATCAAGGGCTTGATGATTAGTTGACAAGTCTAATCACGTGTACTAGCTCTGGAAAAGATAAAATACATGGAACAACCTGCATCCCAACCCGCTACTGCCTTAGGCTAGACATGTCAATGATAACCTCTCCGCAGCACTTGTTGGATCTTCGGAAGAAAAGTCAGATCCAAATTTCTAGGTTGTTCCGCCCAGTTTGCCTTCTCAAGGCTAACGATGACTTTAGGGAGACGAGAGCAAATTGTCTTTGCAATCTATTGAACCAGGCAAATTTCTGTTAAATATATAATTCTAGTGCAATGATGGCTGTTTGAGGGCAGCGTTAAATGTCTTTAAAATAAACAAAACATTATAACCATATAAATAAGCAATTTAAACTGAGTATATGGCCAATCAAAAATAAACTATATCCATGAACTACATGGTATATGGGCCACAAACCATAAGGTGTTTTATTGCTGTTATAAACAAGTGGCCAATGTAATTAGAACAGTAAAAACGTTTTATATTCTTTATGTGAAAAATCAGCCTGTAAATCTTTCTGAAAAACATATATTTAGCTCAGGGATGAAGATATTATTAAATATATACATTTTTACATTCTGAAACAAATAAATATGAAATATACAAAAAATTGCCAAATGTTTTATAACAAATGTAGCATGTATTCTGAATAAATTTACAATGTATGTCACCTATTATTCTACATTTTGAAATGCATACAAATCAAAAATATACATTTGGCCAATTTTAGAGATTTCGTACTGACGGCCAGCTACAAAAAGTATAAAATATATTTGGCTCCCTGGATAATAGTGTCTGCTAAATAGATTGAATATAAATAGAGTTTTTGATGAAAGAACAGTGGGATGGATTCAAATCCATGTTGCAGCAGTACATGTGCACAGGAGGCCATGGCTCATATCACTGGAGGCCATGGCTCATATCACTGGAGGCCATGGCTCATATCACTGGAGGCCATGGCTCATATCACTGGAGGCCATGGCTCATATCACTGGAGGCCATGGCTCATATCACTGGAGGCCATGGCTCATATCACAGTAGACCATGGCTCATATCACTGGAGGCCATGGCTCATATCACAGTAGACCATGGCTCATATCACTGGAGGCCATGGCTCATATCACAGTAGACCATGGCTCATATCACTGGAGGCCATGGCTCATATCACTGGAGGCCATGGCTCATATCACTGGAGGCCATGGCTCATATCACTGGAGGCCATGGCTCATATCACTGGAGGCCATGGCTCATATCACTGGAGGCCATGGCTCATATCACAGTAGACCATGGCTCATATCACTGGAGGCCATGGCTCATATCACTGGAGGCCATGGCTCATATCACTGGAGGCCATGGCTCATATCACTGGAGGCCATGGCTCATATCACTGGAGGCCATGGCTCATATCACAGTAGACCATGGCTCATATCACTGGAGGCCATGGCTCATATCACTGGAGGCCATGGCTCATATCACTGGAGGCCATGGCTCATATCACTGGAGGCCATGGCTCATATCACTGGAGGCCATGGCTCATATCACAGTAGACCATGGCTCATATCACTGGAGGCCATGGCTCATATCACAGTAGACCATGGCTCATATCACTGGAGGCCATGGCTCATATCCCTGGAGGCCATGGCTCATATCACTGGAGGCCATGGCTCATATCACTGGACCCCCCTAAGCCACCCAAAAGTATTTCTGAAATGCATTATTATTTCTGAAAAATAATTATAGCATTATTATTTTTCCCAGACATTTGAGATGTCTGTGTTATTATCATGAGCGTAGCGGTTGGTACAGGAACTGCAGTTCTGGGTAAAAAAAACGACGACGACCAAGTGTATGTAGACAATGTGCGTATGTATTGTAATGCCCTGTTTTCTTTTACCCAAGCCTATGACAATTTATGTTTTTAACAGATAATGATATGCATGCATGCATAATAATTTGAATTCTATGTTGTTGTTTGTGGTAGTGGTTTTATATTGGTTACATTGTAGGATTGGGGTATTTCTACTTTATTCATAAAAATGAAATAAATTCAGTTGTCACAAAGTGCTTTTCTAGATACCCAGCCAGAAACCTCAAAGAACAACTGGGTTGATGCAGAGTGGCTAGGAAACTCCCTAGTAGACAATAGAGGAAGTATATAAACCTCCACCAGAGGGCGGTGGAGTCTCAGAGTTCAGTCTGATTGGATCCTGGAATGGGAAAACACTTAAACATGTAGGGCCGGTTGCGCAGACACGGATTAAGCCTATTCTAGGACAAAAAATTGTAGTTCAATAGAAAACTCCATTGAGCTTCTTAAGTCCTTGACTAGGCCTAATGGTTTGAGAGCCAAAATAAATAAATTTAACACATATTTGCATGTATCTAGGAAGTGCCATGGAAGTTGTAATGTTATCAATAATAATAACATTTTTAGCCCTGTAATGTCTGAAAACATTGTGGACTTGAAAGGAGATATCCCCAATTTGCTTTTTTATTAGATTCTTTACTTTTCCACAGTTTTTCTCACCCAATTTCACAATTTCCAATTTCCGAAAGGCCCTGTTTCATTACAGCGACTTCCAGTGGACTCAGGACAGTCAATGTTGAGATATACGTCTTCCAAAGAACATCCAGGTTCTTATCAAGCTGCATGCTCAACCAGGAAGTTCATACCAGAATCCTTACACACTGGATTTTGCTAATTGCATTGCCCACCGTGGGACCTCCGGACTAATCAGTGACCTTGTGGAAGTCAGTAGATTTACAGCAACAAGAGTTTGCATTTTTTTGTGAAGAACTGTGTAGCATTTTAGCCACCAGGAAATAACTACGGGAATGTGTCTTCCAAGTCTGCCATTGTTCATCTACAAGGCTTGAGGAGAGATGATGACTCGCCGTGACTCGGATGCAGTAGAGAAAGAGGGCCGCGTTTCGATTTGATGACAGAATTCTAGGTATGTGTTGCTTTCAGTCTTTAACTATCCGCCGCAGCCTTCAGAAAATGTTTTCTGGTGTTTGTGGTGGTCCAGCACTCCGGGCCGATGCCTCTGAGGCTCACGTGGAGCTGCGGCATTGGGCTCGGGTCTGGCCCACTGAGAAGTCAGCAAGAACCATCCTCTGTCTTTTAACACTGTTGCTTTCCAGGAAAGCATAAAATGTCAGCAAAAAAGAACAAAAAGAAAACCTAATCATTCTCCGCATGTTTATGCCAATGTCACACCAGAATTAAATTTGCCTTGGGTGGGGGCTCCTCGCTAAGCATTCACAAACAACCATTAAACATGTGTATACTATACTATTAAACAGAAATACTCATAACATAGCTCCATCTGGCAATGCAGGGACAACCTTTCATTTCATAAATCATTCACCTGAGGCAGCCATTGAGGGAGACAGTATGTGTCCCAAATGGCAACATATTCCATTTGAAGGGCATTGTGAGGCCTGCTCAAAAGTAGTGCACTGTGGAGGGAATAGAACACATGGCCATATTTCACAACATTTGGGAACACATGCCATATTTCACTGCGTGCCAGAACGACTTAGCTCAGGTCTCGACCCACCACTTGGGTGGCTAAATGATGAATGGTTATCCCTAATGGATACAAAGACCTGAGTGGTTCAGACATGCTGAATGGGATTTGTTTTTAGTGATGACAGTAAAGGGTTTGGGTTTGTGGGTATATAGGAAGAATTGATGTGTGAATGTACGTGTGGCTCTCAGTGTCTAGTGTTGGAGCCCTGTAGCTTGCAGTAAAAGGGAATGTTTCACAAATGAACCCTGGTACTAGTATAGAAAGCGCTTCCAATGTAGATTCTTTGTTAAGCTTCTTTTTTTTCTTTTTAGGGATTAAGCCTATCTACTCTGTGTCGGGAAATCGTTCCTAAATTCCCCTAATTATTCTACTAAAGACAACAAACATATTTTCAACTTGCAGTAATGAATGGAAGATTGACAGAATTTTAAACTGCGATGCACTTCACTTCTGTGCTCTTTTTTGTTCTTCAAAGACTAGAACAGCATGGTTGATGTGTTTGAAAGAAAGCAAATCACTCCTATTCTACCTACCCTATGGTAAAATTGAATTTCAGAGATGATCCATCTGAGATTGGATTTGATTTTGCAACGCAGCATTTTACGTTTTTGCCATACTAATCAGACTGGTCTCCCCCCGCCCCTTGGTTAGCAGATAAAAGACAAAGCCGAAAGAGACAAGTTTCCTGACTTAGCCTGAAGGTCACACTTATGATAATTATGCTACATGGTCAACTTGGAGATTTTAATTAAAGTGATTGGGATTGATTCAGCCATGAATGATGTCACCCAGTGTGTTAGGCTGATTGCTAGGCAACCCCTTGTTAGTTCAGCTCGGCAGCTGCCAGTAAGAAAGGAAATGTTATTACCAATGTAATGAATTACTAACGATGTAAGTAATTCCCTGACTATCCCCACCCCTCCTCTTGTGCTCCCTCCACCCCAGTTGTAGGATGCATTTCAAGTCCTCAACAAAAATAAATAAAATGGTGCAAAATCACAGAAATTAAGAATAGATGTTAAATTCCAATTCCTCTATGTTTGAATATTCTCAAAATATAGGGTGTTATTATGAAGTAGACTTGTTTAGAAAGTTTGCAAAAAAAAAAAAAAAGAAGAGCACACCTGTACTGTAAGTTTAACTATGGTCCAATCATGCAATACTGTTTGGCTTAGAAGCCAGTTGGCTTAGGGTTCTCTGATATTGTCAACGGCTTTTTCCCCCCACTTCTTTTTGGCATGGCCTGAGCTAGGTCTAAATGCAAATGGAGGTCCAATGGAGTATAATTGCAGCCGTGTGATGATTGCAACGGGAAACTAATGATTTACCTCTGCCAAGGTCAGGGGAGGTTTAATTAGGAGAAACGCAATCAGTGTCACTCGTCCCACAGGCTGCTTCCCAAAAGGCTCCCTTTAGCTTGCCTAAAATAGGACACTCAATTTGACCAAGACCTTATGAGCCCTGTTCAAAAGTAGTGCTCTAAATAGGTTATAGGAGGCTCAATTGAAACCCGGTCCCAGAGACTGCTGCCTGCCTGGGTCCTTGCCAGCTCCGACCTAAGGCAGGTCTCAGTGAATGTGTTCATTAAGAACCAGACGTCACCTAAAACTGTCACGAAGATGCCTTAAGTGGGTCGATAAAGGTAATGGTTTAGGAGTAGCTATTGGGAAAGTAGAGGGGTCAGTGTGAAGGGGGTTCCACAGACATTAGACTGCACTATAGTCGGACAACGAGTAAAGATTAGCATTTCATCAAGGGTTGAGACTCTCCTGGACATCACACACTTTTAGGTACGGCGCTATTTAGGGAATGGGGTGCCCCTTGTGCAGCGGAAACCGCAATATCCATTGTTAAGGTTCATGCTGACTGAGGATGCATCCTTGTGTCTGTTCTTTGTACTGAAATGTTTGCAGATACTTTTTTATCCATTGATTGCAATGGTCACCTTCCAATATCAAAGTACTGATTTGTTTTCTGATGCCTGTGTGTAACGATTGCTGTCAAATTTAATTCATTCACATTAGACAAATGATTTTGACAGACAAAAAAAGATTTTAGTGTCTCTCTTTGTTGGTGTAGTTATCCAGGGCTCATTGTAACACAGACTCCTGCCAAACACTGAAGTGCACTTGACACTGGCAATATCTATGGATGTGATTGCAAAACACTTGAGAATCTAATTTGCACCAACACACCTATATGGAGAAGGCATGAGAATGTGTGCTTCAGATTACATTTTTATATTAGACCGCCGGTCACAGAGATGCTATAAAATATCTTATAAATCAGTTCTGCGCGTATGTCTACGATGTCTTTATTCCAACTTCAACGTTGTATTGTGATTTCTTCTGCTTTCCACAAGAACTTAACAATCACCCTTGTTACCTAGGCTTGAGAAGATTCCTTTGGTTGCCTAGTTACCCTTATCCAGTGAAAAATGGAATGCATGGAAAATACAGCTTTTTATTTTCATTTTTTCATTCTGTCTTCAAAGCCGTTTCATAGTCTAGCTGGAGCGGGTCAGTCTTCAAGACACATTTGGAAATTGTCACTTTTTATATACTGTATATTGGGCTACCATCCTAGTAAAGAAATCAATTGTAATACTGTTAGTTACTCAAGCCTGAAATTGAAAGCATGTTGTTCTTGCTGTTGTCTGTATAGCGAAGGGGTGCTGATTGCAAGTGGCTTGCAATTTGGCTCTTCTCACTGTGTCCCAAATGGCTCCCCCGGGCCTATACTGTGTAGTACACTACTTTTTGTCCAAAGCCCAATGGCAGTTCACTAGCTATTACTGTAATAGGCTCGCATTTGGCTCACAAAGACTATTAGAGTAGCCTTTTCCCTTCCCTGTGAAAAACAACAACACAGGGTCTGTCGTGTCAGTGTGTTCCTGTGGAGCTGTGCTGTTGCTTTCTGTGGCTTTTCTGTCTGACCCACTTTCCCTGCTTGACTTGAGTGGGCTGCTGCTGCCGTTGCTGGGGGAGGTCCCAGCCGATTTCCCCTTGAACATGCCACCGAGTCCCTCAAGTGAGTCAGTCCCTCATCCGCACACACACAGACTAACATATTTGCTCATGTATATTCACTCTCATTTAGGGCCATAGATACACTCAGACATTCTCTTATGTCCTGTTCACTGCTCTGTTTATCTTTACATTCTTGTTATAATAATAACACAATAGAATAGAGAATAAAACGGTATTGTTCCCAACATAATGGATGAAGATGGGGGAATTTATTTAGTAAAAAGAACTATGGCATAATAAGAAATCAACATGAGCCCTCTTACTATCACTTTCTAATTCATGGAACTCTGTTTCAGGGTAGACCTATAAGGGATTAAAAGAATACCAAATTAACTGAGACATTGTTGTTACCCCTCTCATTCTCCGATAATTATCTATTTCTTTGTTTTCAAATGTGTGTATACAAACTGGCAATTCCCATTGCTTGGGTTTTTACCAACGCTTTTACAGACAGACAAAAAAAGATAGATTGTGAGGTTAGCGCGCGGATGCCTCTGCTCAGCAAAATATCGCCCCGCCCCGACCAGGAAATCATCAGCCATCCAACCCTCGAGCACAGCCCCTGCCCTAGAGCCCTCTCGATTCTGAGCACTTACTGTTTTCGCTGATGCCATGCTGGGCCAAAGGGCTTTGCGATAAAAGGCATTTTGCCTGTATCCGGGTTAGCTAGTTAGACATGAAAGAAAAAAGTTGAATGCCTGTCTTTATCGAAACTTTCAACGAGCGCTCGTTCTAACATAGACTATTAATTATGGTAAACTATTCGATACCGTTTTACGCTCTTCTTTTACGCTAACGTTAGCTAGTTAGCTGGCTAGTTATCGTGTTCTGCTTTTCTTCTTCCTCTGTTATTTTTTTCTACACCTAGCCAGCTAGCTAGCTCGACTGGGTTTTCTGCTTGATATGTGAACTTGATCATGGCTACACAAGTGGCAACAGCCCTAAATTCAAATGGTAAGAAAAAGTCTAATTTAGCTAGCAGCGTGAGTCAGGATTTGAAATCTGGCAAGTCTGGAGTAGTTGGTGGAGCTGTGCTTGGGGTAGGAAATGGGACTAGCGTTCATGCTATGAATAATGTAGAACGCCATCACCATGAATTGAACCCGAACAGCAGAGCTCGAGCTGTTCCTGCAAACAACAATTCGAATCAACGTGAGAAGGAAATTGGAGATTCTAGATCGACGTCTTTTGCGACTTCAAATTCTAGTATGAGTTCGGGGAGTATGGAGACGGGAATGCTTGCGAGTCATAAAGTGAAACATGTTGGTGTCGGGGATCATCCTCCATCGTACCACCACACACCACAGCAACAGTCGCAACAGCCATTCAACCAATTCATTCAGCACCAACAACGCCAAATTCACAACAACCAGCAGTCGATACATGGAGGAGAAAGTGGAAATCGCCAACATGGAGGAAAAGAAAATGTAGTTTTAGTTAATCAGGTCGAACGCCATCAGCAGCAAATGCTCAGTAAAAGTGAGGAGGACCAACCGGGCAAAACAGAGGAACGGATGGACAGCAGGTACGACCACGCCAGTTTGGGACCAACTAATAACATCAACCTGTCCCAAAGTGGGAACAGCTCGGTTTCGGAGTTTAATAGTTATTATGGGAATGGAAGAGGAGGGCCTAGCTTTGATCAACATGGCGGACAACAAAGCCCAGGGTCTGGGATAATGCATTCGGTACAACAGAATAATATGGATCAAGTCCCTCAAAACTCTCACGAAGGGTACCACAACAACCCGTACAATCACTACCCGAACTACCGACCTGGCTATGGTAACAGTGGATATGGGATGATGAGTCCCACTCGGCAGGGGAACAACATGATGGGCCCAGGCAGCAACACCGCTGCTACTAATCATAGCAAAGCTGCCATGGCTGCTGCCTCTTCTGGTGCTAATGTTGGAGGGTTTCAGAGATTTCCAGGGCAAAGTCGGCAGCATCCTTCAGGGGCCACCCCAACTCTGAACCAGCTACTGACATCTCCGAGCCCTGTGATGCGGGGTTATGGCACTGGCTATCAAGATTACACTAATCCCTCTGCTCAACAACAACAACAATCAAGCATGGGGCTGACTAAAGACATAAGCTCCCAATACGGTTCAGCTACTCATGGTTGGGGAGGACAACAAAGAAATCTTGCTATGAGCCCTGGAAACAACGGACAGGGAAGCGGCAGGTCACAGGTAAATACAATTCCCATTTGCAACTTTCTACTTAATGACCGAACTGTAACTAACATTTCCAGTGTGGATTGTCTAGTTAATTTAGCTGTGGTCAGACAGTCAAGTTAGCAGTGCTAATTTGTTAGCTAGCGCTGCCAGTAGGACAAGGTTTTCTCAACGAGTCTGACGGGTTATGTACCTTAGTTATACCAATTATACTGTAGAATCTGTAAACATGCTGGCGAAATGAGACCCAGAGTTACCCTTCAAAATCTCACCAACTGCACGGGCTGTTGACTAGTGGTTTTGTTTTAGTTGGTAGTTTATTTTTATGTCCAAGGTGACTTCTGGTGTGAACCAGAATCATCCGTTTCGATTCGCTTACTTCCCAAGTACGTTTCTCAAGTCTGGTCTGTGGTCCAACATTTCAAACGTAAGTTACCTACTGTGTAGTTTGAACCATGTAAAATGTATGCATTCACATAATAATAAAACAAAATATAGTGGTTATCTATAAATGTGTTGACTGGGCGCACTGTGAAAAATATCGATTACCCTTCGAATGTTGAGCTTGCTCAAAATGGCTAGCTAGCAAGGCTGACTAGCTAATGGTTGCTAGCACAGGATGTGTGCAACCGTTGATGTGAAATAGATACTAAAGTGGTCCAACGTTAAACCAACACGATTCTTAGCTACGAGGTATGCTAGGCATAGTTTGTTGGTATTTAGCAAGCTAGCTATCATACAAATCAATCAAATGATCTACAATTGCAAGTTGATGTTTCACCACCAGTTTAAGGGCCTCGCGCTTTCCTGTTGCAAGATGTGCTCCTTCGCACGTATTGTGTTCGTAACGACTTACCAAAGGAATAGCTAGCTAGTGCTAGTTACCAACCACGTTCGGATGTGTTTCAATCAAAATATATAACTGAATGGTTAGCGGGCTGCCACAATTACTGTTGCTTAAGCTGACCAGTGTATTCCATTACCGAAAATATTAGACATGAGGGGTAGAGGCCTTGCTAGGTGTCCAGGTTTGACTTCCAAGGGCACTTAAAAAGTTTTCAAAGAAGAGAATTTGACCTAAATTGGATAGCTACCTCCCTTGTTCACAATCTTGCACCTGATTGGTTCTCCCCACCCACCTATCAAGTGTGTATTATATTTTCTGATGTAAACAGAGTTACCTATGCTGTTGGTTTCTACACTTTATTTATTTGTTCCTACAGTAAATGACTGGAGTGTGCAGTAGTAATCAGGATTGTGTGCTGTTTACAATGTGTAATTTTAGCGCTGACACTCTCATGACTTGACATCTTTTATCTAGTGATTTGATCCTGTCTTTTGGCAAGGAGCCCATTATGTGGTCTCACCTCCCATAGTGGCTGAGCACTGACCTTCACACATGCAGATTAGCCATGTGCCTGTTCCTGTCAGCCAGCTAGCTACCGCAGCTGGAAAACAACACACACACATACACACACCCTCCCTCTCTCTTCAGGCCTGCACTGTGATCACCTGCCAAGAACGACCTGTTTTTGAATGCATTAATGGCTATTGTAAATGTAATCAGTGGAAGGAAGAATTCCTTCATTAAACTGGCTTTCTAAAAATGTTACAACAAGTGGTCTTTGCTGTATTTTGGTTACAAGTCTTGTAAAATATGTAAACTGCTGTACTACACAGAAGATTAAAGTTTCTGCTAGTTTTTTTTCTTCACCAGTGTATTCCTGCTGTCTGTAGCTTGCTTTGAGACCCTGTCACTGACAAGCCTATAGTTAAAAAAAAGTCTAATTTGGAAGTCAATGATCTTCGCTGAGGTATTGTAATTGAATCTTAAATTAGGCTTATTAAAGAGGACGTGTCCTGTTTTCTCTAGCAGTTCGCTCTCATTCAGACTTTAATCAAAGGGATCTTGCAGCATCAGAAGAACCAGGATGATAGAGACACACAGAAATAGCTTTATGATGATGGCTCTCATCTACAACATGGTCATCATATGATCCAGCTATTATTAGGGCTGTCAAAGTTAACATGTTAAAATCGAATTTACACACTGTTGTTGTGGGTAGAATTTTTGACACACTTAATCTCATTCATTTATTTTACTCACATTTTTCCACATTCTGAGCTTGTTAGTGGAGCACAGACACTTGCACAATGTTTTACATTTACTTTTTTTTTTTTTTTTTTACATCTGTGCGCCTGTGTTTAAAAATAAAGTTGAACCAAGGAAGTGCGTCCGTATAATATGCAAACCACTGCAAAACAGGAGTGATACTTTTAATTTGACGCGATTCAGTTTGATTGGTGGAAACATCTCATTGCATGATAACATTAATTGTCTGTTTCCAATTTAAAATCTCTTTCTGGTGGAGCTCAGGGCTTCTCTGAGATGGCTGTGTACTTATGAGGGGTGTGCGATGTACAGTGCGGTGGGTGTCGGCATCTTATTTGAGCCACCGTGCGTGCCGAGCATAAACCAGTATTCGATTATCAGGGGCAAGACGTGTTTTGTGTCCCCACACTTCTATTTTACCATTAACTTACCATTTATATAGGCCTAATGCACCTTTTAATGTTATGTTATAAAAACCTGTATTGTTTCCTGTCTGATTATATGATTTTCTACATTCATACTGAAAACGTAATCTTCTTGCTTTACCACACTTTGGTGTCCTCCTGGTATCTGGTAATGAAAACCTTACACTGTCAGCAATATAATGAACACAGTGTTAATTCCCTTAGTTGTTCACGTCACCATAGGTGCCCAAATGACAAATTGTCCAGTCTCCTGTTACCAAATTATCCCCAAATAGTGTGTTATTCCTAATGTGTTCTCATAACTCTGCATCGTAATATACACATGGTCCATATTTGAAGAAATCCTGCATTTTGACGGTAGGTTACCCCCCCCCTTCCACTTGTCTTTGCGCTGTCCCTGGTATTCTGTCTTTTCCTATTAAATAATATTTGAGTACACCCAACATGCACAACAGCCTTAAATGTACATTGCTCTTGGATGAATAATCATTTGGATGTGTTGAAGGTTTTGGGTGTAATCAGAAAGTCAGAAACAGTAATTTAAGAGAACATATAGCATTTTTATTTGTTTCCGGTGCCCGTTACCGTTGGCTGTATGTGAATACAAAGTCCTCTACTTCTCAAATGCATTTCAGTTGATGTATTTGTTTTGCTGTGCTTCTTGAGAAACGTGAATTAGACATAGTGGTGTTCCTTGCTTGACCCTTTTGCTCCACTGTCTACTCATGGTAGCACTGTTGGCAATGGGAGAAGTGAGGTTGCAAATTGAGCTGGTTGCCATGAATTCATTATTAATTATATATTTTTTTCCTGTCAAAGATGTCTCAACATTTCACTGGTACCCTTGAGGATTCTTATAAATACGATCTAACAAATCTCTAGGACGTTCTACAAAATAAAAACATGTCAGTCGAAGGGAACTGTGTTCTTTCCGTGGCTTCCTGTTTCAATGGGGTATGAAATATAAGATTTGTCATCTGTCACCATGGGAAAAGAGAAATAACTTACAGAAGAGGGGACAAATTGGTTGCTGACCCAAATTAATCAGGCAATGGGTACAAAATGGCAAACAAATTTTTACCACTTACCACTATTCGGTCAAAAAACGTAACAGTGGAAAATCTGAGTGGTAGAGGATGCTAGTGCATATCATTCATTTTTTAAGAAACGTACAAGTAAATACATATAAATATTTATATTCTGCATAGTTTTTTTGCATTCATTATTAACACATACATTTTAGTCATCTAAGCAGGCACTTTTAACATAAGCAAGTTATCGGAACAATTCCGGTTTGGGGTTTGGCTTGATGGCACAGCATATTCTTAGTTTTGTAGTCCTGGGGATTCAAACCAGCAGCCTTTCTGTTAATGGCCTAACGGTTTAAACTGCTAGCCCTTTCCTTTACATGTTAAGAAAATGCTGGTTTTTCTTTTCGAAAATGTGTTGATTCATTGCAACTTCAGTAGATTACAGCAGGCAGGAATTCTAATGCCATGGACAAAAAACGTCTTGACCCGTTTGCATTTTAAATTCCCATCCTTCTTTGATCTGAATCCATTTTCTCCAGTTGATCTTTCCTAAAATAATGTACCCTCTACGACTTAATGTGTTTTGAACATTTAGCAAATGGTCACATTTTTTTTAATTTTTATTAATGTCTGTTTGTTGAATATTGCCAGACTTTCTTTCATTGACGAGAGTCCCATCTGAGCTTTAGTGAAAACATCAGAATGTTTTATATTTAATTATTCGTGTGTGTGTGTGTGTGTGTGTGTGTTTCATCAGTGTTCCCAGCCATAACTGCTGACACAAAGACTGCTCATTTAAAATAGCCTTGCAAGGCATGCTCACATCTTCTGTAAGTGCTGCTTCAATTGGCCTGAAGCCAAACCTCTTGAATAGCCTGACTCCCAAACCACTTGATGACACAGACTGGATGTCTTTGCCAACCCTTCAATCAGTGACTGCCAACCTCACACCAGTTTGATAGGGCACTAGTGATGGAGAGATGCCATGTATTGAGAAATCAAAATGACTTTTGGTAGTTGCAAGGCAATGAGAATTTAAAATTGGGCAGGTGTCATACTAGTGTGTGAGTATTGTTATTTGTGATTGGACTGTGCTGCGTTAGTCTTCTTTATAATTGTGAATGAAAAATGAGAACCCATTGTTTTGGGTATGGTGATAAAAAAAATCATCAAATTCTAGGTATTTGAATATGAAAATGCAAGAGCTGGCATTTATATGACTCAAAAAAATGTTTTTTCACTTGATTCATTTTGGATTTCTTTGTACCTGCCAATGTAAAAATCTCACTGCATTTGGGGTCATATGTAAGACTTTTTATGGTACTGCTAGCATAAATACAAGCCAGTTTGTTTTTCCAGTATTATTAACATTGTGCCTGAGATGTTCCCCATTAAACTTCTTTACAAATTGATGAATACATTTTGTTACATTTAATACTTTTAGATTATTGTTGAATTTATGCTTAAATCTGATGTTATGCCTAACCATTTCAAACTTCTGTGTTAGGTGCCCCCTATGGACGCCATGGCGATGAAGCGCTCTCAGCTCTATGGCATGGGCAACAACCCTTATTCGCAGCAACAGCAGGGCGGGGGCGGGTCCTACCCTGGCCAGCCATACGGATCGCCTTCTCCTCACCGCTATCCAATGGGAATGCCCGGGAGGGGTCAGATGGGCATGAGTGGAATGCAGTATCCTCAACAGCAGCAGGTATGTCCTCCGATAAGTCTCCGATGTTGGCTTCTCAGCACACTTGTTAGCAATCGGTACTTTCCGCGCGTTCTCTTTTACTCAAAACTGCAGTGGTGAACGCCTCTTTACCAGTGACGGAAAGGCAGAGGGCTCTTCTGAGTTTTGTGGGTTTTGAATAGCAATCGCCTTGCGGGTTAAAAAAAGCTTTAGCCTGCTGGCCTGTCTCTTCAGGACATGGGTCTGTGTGCTTTCCTGTCCTTGGCCGCGTCCCAATACGACAACTTGTTCCCTATTAGTCCAGATGACACCTGTTGTGTGACCCAGGAAACAGGAGTGCAAAATGTCAGCGTCATTACCCAGGTGGTACTTTGAAAGACGCAGTGGGACTTTTTTGATGACCAAAATAATTAATAATCCCAGTAGGAGTAGATGTTTAATATGATGTGTATATTTACGTAATTTAGAATCACTATCACACCTCCGTTAGCTATGAAATTCCAATTTTGATAGTGAGTGGTTTGGATGAGATGTCAGCACATAGAATAAACCAACTGCAGGAACCCCTTTTGGCTCGAGGGCGCCACTTTTACAACCTGTGGCCAAATCATGTTCTGCTTCTTTCAGTATGGACAATTTGTAATGCAACTACTGCAAATGTATTACTCATCTTAAAAAGATTAGTTTTTTCTTTTAGCATCGGTCTCTGTGCATCTTGGGTAACTTTCCTGGCAACTTCCTGACATTTCTCTAAGGTTACTTGTGGCTCAGAACACAAGTGTTTTAGCCTATATTAGCTCAAGCAACATATTTCCTGTATTTCATTGATCCAGCAAAACTGTTTTAACCATGTGGATTTCTCAGTTAATAGATGTAGTTTTGTCAGAGCCTATTTTGACTACTTGCCCAATTAACCCAGCCAGAAACCTCAAAGATCAAGCAAAATGAGTTGATGCACAACCTCGTTTGTAGAAAATTCACTGTTACCCTTTAGATTTATACTATTTAATTAATATAGAGCTTTTACATATTTTTTTCAATCAAATTTACAAATGTATTATCTACAAAATAAAAATGACAAACATTGAAGGTCATTGTTCTGGGGCACAGAATGCTTGTTTCTGAAGCATTTTGTTTTTATTGGTGACCCCTGGATAATGACCCTTGGTGACCGCGGTGCCTGGTAGGTAGCACGGCATAATTCTGGACCCCCCCCCCCCCCCGGGAGGACAGGCCTGTGAGGGTGAGAAAGCTGTTGATGTGCAGCACGGTTGTCCGAGCAGAGAAGCGTGGGCGAGGCCCAGGACAGACTGGGCCGGGTCAGGCTATTCTGGGTACGGAGTCAGACCGCACTGCCGCTATATTTAGCCCCGTACCACTGGGTTTGGCTCTAACCCCCCCCCCCCCCCACCACCATATACGGCCTGACGGAGGCACGTGGGAACAGGCTGCTGACGTAGCGTGTTCCGTCGGTCGTAATTAAGGGCTTCAGTTGGTCTCAGCAGTCATTTTTTTTGTGCGGAGTGTGCACACTGCAGTCGTGCAGGAACACGATCTTCTCTGTTTGGCGTGTGTTCTTTTTCTTTTTTTTTTTTCCATCTTGGCTTTTTGTCGTCAACAAATGGCTTTGCGTGTTACACATGTTGGTTTCTGGGGCATAGTGTGCTTCAGAGTCGTTAGAATTCACTTGGACTCAATACAGACGGTTCGTGTCAACATAATGACTATTTATCCTGGTGCTCCTGAATCGCGTGAGGTGCTCCTAACAGATTTAGAAGTGGGGAGCACCTGTGCTCACAGTGTACATTCTAATTTAAGAGGCCTGTCTGTAGTTGCTTATCTGTTGCACAGTGTCCCCCCCCCCCCCCCCCCCAGCCCCGTTCGCTCCCTCTCTTACTCTTCTGATGACAGGAATATTAAAGGGAACCCAATTCGATATTAATGGGTAACAGCTTTCTGTTCCCCGCCACTTTGGCCTCGAAGGCAACGGCTGTGTGTGGTGCTCGCAGGCACCCGGCCTGTTTTTCCTGGCAGTCCGAGGCACCTTGGGTCTGGTGACACTGGCCACGTCTTACGGTGTCCGTTACCGACGCCGTGCCAGCAGCGCTGTCACTCTAAAGCCACACGAGACCAAGAATTGAAACAATCCTTTTCCTTCACTTACGCACAGCATGAACGATGCACGCTGAAGCCGAGATGACAGCGTGTCTGATGATGCCGTGTCGACTCCGACTGTAAGTCACACTGGATAAAAGGGTCAGCCAACCCTTCCTCCCAGGGGACCCCCCCCCCCCCCCCCCCCGTATTCACGTTTCAAGTGTCCCCCCCTCATTATCGTTTGGGTGAAAATGTTGTTTTGGTTGAAGGTCATTCCGGCACGTTCTAGTTCTCTTGCCATTTTCTTTAGCAAGGCTATTACAAAACAAAATGTCCCACTTCCCCGTGTGTTTAGGCAGTCCACCTGCTTTCCGAATGGATGATTTGAATGAAATACTGGATTTAATTATAGGTATCCTTTAACAGAACATGATTAGATTTAATCCGGAGCTGCAGTAACATTGTGTAGAGTTTGTCACATTTCTGTGACTCCTGGGATTTAGGTTGTCGCTGAGATTCTGAATGTCATAGAGACAAAACCGGAGTTATTCCCATGTTATTCCCATGTTATTCCCATGTTCATCGGAGAGGTGTCTGATATTTCACAGCTCTGTTTTAGTCTAAATCACTGCAGACGTAAGTGCCGTCATCGAGCCGTACGACAGCGTAGTCAAGATAAACGTTTAGGGACGGGAACCCTGTGCCAAATATTCACCTCACTAGCCATGGAAACAGGAAATTGTATTGCCCGCAGAAAATGTAATCACCACGCCGGCGGAAGACAACCGTTACATCATTAGGAATCGGCGGCGGTATTTCCCTGTTTGACCCTGGGCCTCTTTGTGTCAGCGTTGGCAGCCCGGCTTGGTTTTCCATCTCTGAGAGAGAGGTACCGTGTAATGACTTCTATCTGCACCGGGCCCCAGATGGCCCCCGAGACACCTGCTTTATTACCTCACAGATCCCACCTGAAATTGGATGTTTCAACTCGTCAGATGCCACCGGGGCCCGCTGTGCTACTTATATTGATTGTGTTCTCCTCCGTCGGAGTGGCCAAATGGCCGGGCCTGGTGGTGGTGGGGGTGGGGGTGGTGGTGGGGGTTTTCCCAAACAGCACCCAATTCCCCTTTTCAGTGCAATTCTTTTGAAGAGATCCCCACTGGCCCTGGTCTTGGAAGTATATAGGGGATGGGATGTAAACTGGGACACATCCGGTGAGGGGGGCGGCGAGGGCGGTCGGCGTTTGGCAGGGGGAGGCAGACGTGGCCGTGTTTGGAGATGCCGTTCAGAGATCAACCGTAATATTTCAGGATAATTAGGAATGGATTTTCCTCAGGCGATTACGCACACCGGCCTCCCCTCGTTGCTCTGTGCCGCCCGCCGGCTTCGATCCGACGTCACCTCTCCAAAATGGCGCCCCCGCTCCCAGTATAGTGCGCTATTTTCCGACTGCTACCTTTCACCACGGCCTGGTAATGTACTAGAGAGGGAGCGTGGTGTCTATTTTCGACATCCGGCTGGCGTCGTCCGTACCTCCTCTTTGTGGGTTTGTAACCATGGTGATGTGATTACAGGCCGTGTTGTGGTGTCCCAGTCACCTGGCCCGCTGTGTTTTTAAGCTACCCCCCCCCCCCCCCCCCCCCCCGTTGTTGGTGTTTGAGTCACTCGCCTCGTGAAGCGGCCCGTTGGACGTGGTCGCAGTGTTTAGGCTCGCTGCAGAATGTATTGCAATTGCCAAAGGAACTGAGACTTTGTTAAGGACGGGACATTCTGGAAGCCACTGCTCTTTGCTACGCCTGGACCGATCTAGCGTGACATGTTTGTGGAGAGCAGTGAAGGACAGATTCCGGTGGAGACGGAGAGAACTCAGTGCGGCTGGGTTATATGGGGATAGCATTTTTATCGCAATTAGTCGTTAGAATTGTTGCCATTTTCCATAAATAGAATTAAACTGCTACTAGTTATTTTTTTTTTTTTGTGTCGCTGTTGCCATCCCTTATTCCTGACAACCACCGATATTAGCAAAATGTATTTATTTGCCAACTCCACGTTTCCGTCATGGTTGCTTGCGATCGTAATTGATTCTACGAGTGTGTCTGTAATGTGCGGTCAGAGTTGACTGTGTTCTGTGGATCACGCAAGGCACGGCCTTAAACCAACCCTGAGGGGAAAGGAGACTCTGCGTCTCTCCCCAGTGCTCCTGCTTCAGACCGAGGTCTGTAAACAGCCCACCGGCTGAAAGACGAGGAGAGGAGTGGCAGCGCAGAGCTGGTGGTGGTGGTGGTGGTGGTGGTGGTGGTGGTGGTGGTGGTGGTGGTGGTGGTGGGGGCGGGGGCATTAAGACTCCCAGACGAGAGGAGAGAGCAGAGAGTGGGGCAGCGAGAGCAGCACAGAGCCAGGGGAGGTGAAGTTAGACTCCCAGACACCAGTGTCTCAGTTCCACAGTGATGAGCTCATGTGTGGAAAAACAGCCTTGACGCCCTGAGGGCTTAGAGAGCTGACGGCTGGCCGGGCGATGAGCACACAGCCATGTGATTGGAGGAAAACCCGGCGCTGCGCTGCCAGACATGTGTTTGGTATGGGCCTCCTCGTCAGTGTCCTTGCTCTCTGCCCAGACAGATATGTTTTGTGGACAGTGGCCCAAATGGCACCCGGGTCCCTCTGTAGTGCACTATTTTTGACCAGGTCTCAGGGCTGTAATTCTATATGTTACTCTGTACCAATCAATCACATTTATTTTAGGGCAAAAACTTAGGACGAAACCTTGAGAGGAACCAGGCTCTTAGGGGCAGCCAGTCCTATTGTGGCTGTGCTGGGTGAGTACAAATTGTAATAATTAATGAATGCAGGTTACCCAGGTGTCCATGGGCCCTTTTGACCAACTTCTCATGGGCTCTGATTAATGAGCTGTAGGAAACGGGGTACCGTTTTGGGGGAGCATCTTCCTCTGTCGTCCATCTTTCTTTGTCATCATTCTCACGGAAACTGTGTCTCCTGTAGGTTCTCAGGCATCCTGTTTATTTGATCTACTGAAATACATTTGAGCTCCATCAAAGATTTTACACAAAGGACCCACAGAGGAAACCCATAGTGTAGTCAGGACACCTAAAATAACTTTTGCTATTTTTCAAGTGTTCGTCTTATTTGTGTAAGAAATGACTCCCCTCTGGTTTTTAGTAGACTGCTCTTTAACTTGATCATGGTGACATTTAGGAAGCACTTGAGGCAATGTTAGTGTTCGATTTGTGACGTTTGCACAGATTGCTGTTAAGCGTAATCAATGGTATTTCATAGATTGACCCGTTTAGTGTTTTGTTTGGATTTAGTGTTTAGTCATTGAGCGTGGTTACGTGAACTCAGCCATTATTGTGGATAGTTCAATTGAATTTAATGGTTTGATTAAAATGTTTACATGCTCAGCAAGACTAATGGTTTCCTTAATCTTGTTTACATGGACACATCTAAAATCTGGCTGATGGGAATTTGTGCAAAAAAAATCAGCCATCAAAATACTCTCCATCAAAGCAAGTATGTTATTTTTGGGCAGCCTTTTTGATTCCAAGTTTGAATATGAGTTCATATTCAAACTACTTCAAGTGCAGAATTTTTTAACTCTATTCCGGCCGAAGAAGAAGCGTCAATCTTCTGATGAATATAAAACACACAACCCCAGTTCAAGGTGGTGTCCTAATAACTAGAACAAGAAAGTGATTTTGGTCTGTGTATGCTTAACCCTGACAGCCATACCAACGCAACATGCAAACATTTGAAAGCTTTTCCTGCCCAGGACAGTTGAAACCAGTTGTCATTTGCGAAGAGCACTGGCCTACTGGAGGTGTAGCGCCGGAGGTTTGGACCCCCCCCAACATTTGTTTACATGTACCACTGCCATACTCTGATTTAAGGTTTAATAGTGAAATGTAGTATAATATTTTATAGAATATTAAATGCTGAACTCTGCCCCCTGTTGCCAAATTGTAACACTTTCAGTTTTGATTGGTCTAGTACAGCCAATCAAATCCAGGTTCACGGACTGGACCAAAATGCCAGTTTGATATACCTACTTTTATTAATATACCTATGTTTTATTAAAGGTTAGGTATTAATCACAAAGCCACGTATGTGTGTGTATATACATGGATGTTATTTTATTAGGTGTTTCCACTAACCCCAGTGTCCTGAAGTGAAGTTGCTTGATGGAACATTTTAACACATGAAGCAACTGTGTTGTTGTTAAGGTGGTAGAAATCAGAAATTACAATAAAACAAAATTTGAGATGATGAGTGATGGTAAATATTTTGAGATGACCATTGCTGGTTTATGTATGTACACACACACACACACACACCCACAGACATTTAAGAGAGGTTGGCCTAGTATAAATTGCACTTTTTTCTTTCTGAAGACATGCTGGACACTAGCTGCCGAACGTAAGTCTCCCAGCAGATGAGCCGGAGGGAGTCTGGATGAGCCAGCTGTTCTCCAGAAGCTGAGATGTAAAACTTTTGCTCCAGATGAATGGAGGGAAAATCTCTGGCTGCGTCCCAAGTGTCCCCCTGCTCCCTCTGTAGTGCCCGGTCGGCCCGAACGACTGCTCAATGAACAGAATAGGGGTTAGGGTGGTCATTTTGGAGTGTATCAGCCCCTCCCCCGTTCTCAGAGGTCCGGCACGTCTCTCTGGGCTGTTACTCAACCCAAGTACGGAGAACGACCGGTAACTTTGCGGGCCTTCGCACTCGCCCTGAAATGGTTAGGGCCCCGCGCGGGAACGCGTCGATAGGTTTGGGCACCGCGGTTGAACTGTTACGCGACTCTGTGCTGGCGCTCCTTTTACCCGCGAGGGGAGAGGCACGACGTCTTTGCGCCGGCAGGCGTCGTGTGTCCTCGGGGGTTGTTCTCCGTGTGGCGTCCGGCTTGACGTGGACCTGTCTCTCTCAGCAGGTGGCGGCCCAGTACGGGCAGCAGCAGGGCGGTTTCTGCCAGCCACAGGGCCAGGGGGCGTACTTCAGCCCTCCCCAGCAGCAGCCCGCCGCCCCCACCCAGCCCCCCTACGTGCAGCCACGCCCACCGCCGCAGCAGGTAAGCCCACGGGAAATACCCACGATGCACCGCCACTTGGGTCTGACCTTGTCCTCCCTGGAGAGCCCCGTTTGTGGATGTGTTGACTGAAGCAGTGTCGGTACTATGAGCATATGAACAAACACACACACACACACACACAGGATCTCTTGGACATTGGTTAACTTATTGTCTAAGTTCCAGGATCATTCTCAGCCCGAGGACTTGGGTGGCCTCTGTTTTTCCTCTTTTTCCCCCAAACAAAAAAAAGCAAGTCATTAAAAATGGATCTGTTCTGTTCTCTGGAGATTAGAGTACATCGGTATCTGGTCCATCTGGACTCTACTTCTGTGTCCCAAAAGACATTACTTTCCCTATCTGCTGCACTACTTTCATCAAGGCTTTATGCGCCCTACGTAGTAACTAGAATGCCGTTTGGGAAGCGGACCCTTGATCTCATAAAGGGCCTGCGGCTTTAATGAAGTCCAGCCTCTCTGGATCTTTATTGAGTCAGCGATTTGGCTGCTTATATTTATGGGAGGTCGGCTGCAGTCATTTGTATTCAGCGGGTGAATTGTTACCTGCCGGGTTGTCCTTGGATGAAGGGAAAACCCCGACTGTCCATGTAATACCTGGGGCTCGTTGGGTGAGAGGAGAGGCTCTGAGAGAGAAATGCCCAGCTAGAGGAGAGCGAGCGTTCTTTCGTATCGGTGCAGCCTGGCTGGAGTAATGAGAAATTGACCTTGAGCAAAATCCTCTGGGGTTTCCTGTGTAACATCTGAGGACATTGGTTCTCAGCCTGCGGTGAGCTGCCTCATGCACCGTCCTCATAACTCTACACTTGGGTTTATTCCCGCACCCCTTGGCCGGTCTTATGCCCAGTGTCTTTCAGATGACAGCTAGACAGATGAATGTTTTCCTTCTTAGATTAGCCTGTTCCACTTTTTTCTTTTTTTTTGTTTTGACTGGGAGAATGGGAGAAATAGCCCGTGCTTGCCCCAGCTCCTTTCCTGCAACCGAAGACCCAAGATGGCCGCCTCTGTGCTCGTTAGACCAGTGTTCACTGTGAAACTAGGGGGCTGTAATGATGAAGCTCAACTGCTAACACAAAGCGTGAATTCGCTGTCGGGGGCCCGCCAAACAAGACATGGGGTCGCTCCTACGTTCTGTGGGGACACGGCCGCGCAGTGTTCCAACCAACGCTGACCCTAATCAAAGAGCTCAGGCCCTGTGTGAGTGACGAGGGGCGTTCTGATCTGTGTCCCCCCCCCCACCGCGACGCCGTCGCTCTCCTTTCTCCCCGACGGCCTTAATTAGCTTTGTGTGGGTCGTCTTGGTGAGACAATGAGCCGGCTTGCACCCTGGGAAAACGGGCGTGCGCTCGATACATTGGAGCCCGGAGAACGGAAAAGGCGAGAACAAAGGCGGCCCCTCCGACGTGGGTTTTCATTGATAGTGTTTGTGTCTCCGCCAGAAACCTCGTTCCAGTCAACCCAAGGGTTTAGTGATCAGAAGCAGTACACTATGTAGGGAATGCGGCGTCATTTTGACCGCCCCGCCGCGAGCCATGTGACCGCAGGCCAGGCCTCGTCTCCGTGAAGACCGCTCTCCGTTTAGGGGAGTCGGGAAAGATCCTCCATCAAGGCAGCAGCCAAGGTCCAAGCCCTCAGCATCTCACTGCGAGTGGTAATGCAGACGAGCCAAGGAGCATTTTGTAAGCTGCGATGGGGCTAGACTGGAGGTCAGATTATAGTCAGCAGTAAAGATGATTTTGGCCTTAACAGTCAGCTTTAAAGTAAATGGTAGCTTTTCTTTGCTCGCTCTGTTGTACTGGATGAAGGCCTGTAGTTAACCAGAAGAGACGGAAAGCCGGTCGGCCAGCCCTTCCACACTCATTGTCTGCGTCTCTATGGTAACAGCACACCCTCGCAGACGGCATGTTGATTAGTGTTTTATTCTGGAAATGATTCGCTACAATTCTTCTGGTGATTAAGTGTCCGTGCTCATGGAAAAGGCTCAAGCTTGCGAGAACGTCCATTTCCCTCGGGATGTAAAATGACCAGCAATTCACCAGGCAGGGCAGGCCCATGCTGGCCAGAGAATAGCCAATCAAATCTTTATAAAACAGGCAATTGAAAAATGTTTGGGTTTTTCTTTTGGGGGGGGGCACATGCTGAAGGAGTGAGATTTAATGCAGTGAGATATGAATTATGAACAAGGTGCCTGCCTGCTTATGACGTAGTGTTAAGCCCTTGAATAAAAGCTGCTTTAGGGGAATACAAATACAATTTCTCTTTTCTTTTTTTTTTTTTTACGCTTCCCGAGTCCTCAATGTTCAAAGACTCAAACACTTATGATGTAGTTTCCTTTACATCGCTACCATAAAGGGCCCGTCAATAAGACTAACTGCCTAGCTGTTCTTCTGCGTCTCAATTTGCACTCGGTTACACTTGGTGCACTAGTTTTGACCCAAGTCCAAGGGTCCCTGGTCAAATGTAGGACACTATGGGGAATAGGGTGCTGTGCAACCGTCCCTGGACGAGTTCTTTTCAAATCCTTAACGTGGTGTTTTTTGGAGAGGTGTGCGACTGCCTCGCCGCACTTCAAACGTTCCCTCTGAACATATTTCATTAATGCGCAGCAGAGCCTTTCAAAAGCAACGGAGTACTCTTTAATGTGTAAGGTTTGTGTAACATCGCTGTCTGCCAGCCTGGCAAAGCTAAGCGCTTGAACAATACTACTGCACATTACATAGTGCCAACGGTTCAAATTATCGGGGAAGGTTATTAAATTATGGAGAAGTTCTGCACATTTTTCTTTATATATTTTTTCTTCTTCTTTGTTGTCCTACTGTGCCTGTAAATTCTACAGAACCCCGGTTATACTGTGTGTCTCCAGAACTCAAGCAGACACATCTGTTCGTTGGTGGGGGTGTATTCTCCCTCTCCCTCTCTGTAGCTGCATATTTTCACTATGATGCGTTTCCTGTGCGCGGCCCTCCCAGACACTGACCCGCTCCTCTCCTCCCTCCCTCCCTCCCGCCCCCTCCCACCGTCCGTCGGGGGAGGTGGCCTTTATCATGCCGGAGCAGCTGTCCCAATGTGGGCCGCGCGTGAGCCAGACCGCTGATGTCATCCTCACAGTGTAAACACTGTCCTTTGTGTGACCTGGCCGTGACCCAGCTATCACATCGCTCCACTTGAATAAACCTCACCAGCCGGGCCTCGTCCAGAAGTCCCTCACCAGGCTAGTGGCCCTAGCAACAACAGCCTGGGTAGAGGCTGCTTTTCTGCTCACGCCTCCTTCAACTGGGCTCTCGCGTTCTCAGTGAACTGGCTCCGTTTTTTTTGGGTTTTTTTTGAGGGCCGTTGTAGTTGAGCATGTGTACATGAGCATGTAAAAAGAAAAGAAAAGAATCGACATGAAGAGCCCAGTCATATTTTTCAGGACCCCCCCCCCCAGTTATCCTTCTAAGTATTTGCTTACCTAAGGAAATTATGGGCTGTCATTTTGAGGAAATCCTGCAAAGTAAATGAACCACAGAAGATTTAATATCCGCCGAGTCACAGGGCAGCAGACCTCTTCATACTAATCTGTTTGATTTACATAAACAAAAAGTACAAATCATCCCTCCCTCCGCTACATGTTTTAGCTCTTTGGGATTAAAGGCATTTTTCATTATTATTTTCTGCTTGTAGGCATCTGCCCATCTCCAGTACTTAACTGAAATGCGCTGTTGTTGCCATTCAAGTCAGTGTTTACAGTTTTGAACACAGCGTTGTAATACCCGTGTTTTTTTTTTTCCGTAACCTGGCCCAGGCTCTGTGCTGTTTGCTCAGACCACCGCTGTGTGTCTGTCATCCACAGGGGCGTGCGTGTGTGCGTGGGGTCCCGTTAACCCAACCGGAGTGAGAATCATGACACTGGCCTTCATAAGGGTGTGGGGGTCATTTCACTAGTCAGCAGAAATGGATTAGGCTGAGGAAGTACATTTCTGTTTCACTTCATCTCCCTGCAGACCCTCCTAACTCTCTCTACCTCTTATCTCTGTTCTACACTCTCGCCCTCGCTCTGTCTTTTGACCTCTCTCTCTCTCTCTCTCCCCCCCCCTCTTGCTCCCATCGCCTCCCCTCCCTTGATCGCCCTCTCCCTCTTGCTCCCATCGCCTCCCCTCCCTTGATCGCCCTCTCCCTCTTGCTCCCATCGCCTCCCCTCCCTTGATCGCCCTCTCCCTCTTGCTCCCATCGCCTCCCCTCCCTTGATCGCCCTCTCCCTCTGGCTCTCTCGGCGTGTCTCTGTTCCCTCCTATCTGGCTCTCTCCTGTCCTGTCTGTGTAGGAGGTGTCACAGGAGCGCCATGGCAACAGGGGCCAGTCTGCTATGACTCCTGGAAAACCCGACCATGACGACAGGCCTTCCAGTCTACCTGTAAGTCCACTTCACGGTATCCGAGAAGCACGGGCCCCTGCGCACACACGCGCACACACACACACACACACACACACACACACACCACATAATGTTCTGTACGACTGCTTCACAGCCACTGTAGGGTGCTCACTGCCTCGCACGTCGTACCACTGCACCCAACATGGACCACTACGTTTGCAGATGGAACTGACACACATCAGGCCACCCACTGCACATCTGTTGCAGTGCAGGAGCCATGCCTTTTACACTTGCCTGGGCTGACGTGCCACTGATTTAACAATACCTCCGGGCTTTAACCGGGCCTGTCGGCTGACCCCGGAGCCAGCGTGTAAAACACTGCTCGTCCCAACTGTCACCCATTCATCCGGGACGCCCGGGGGGGGGGGGGGGGAGTCTCACGAGGAGTCTCAAATGGTGCCCTGTTCACTACTGGAAGAGGGCCCCGCTGGTCAGTGGTGCCCCAGGACAGGGGATAGGGTGACGTCTGAGACTCGGCTCTCTGGATGTCTCTCCTCCAGATGACCCAGACTTTCTGCACGGGGGATTGGCCACGGCCCTGCACCATGGTGGGGAGCCTGGTGCCGTTTTGCCCTCTGACTGCTCAGCAGCTGGCTCCCCGTGACACCAGGGGCAGGTTCTCAGAGGTTCTGAGTGGACTTTTACCCACACATGCCTTGCAGTGTGCCTTTTCACGGAGCAGTGCTGGGGAGAGAGGGTGTGGACGGGACTGCGGGCTCGCCTCGCCTCTCGGCTTCTCTCTCCAGCCCTGCTCCTCCTCTTTCCGTGCTGCAGTCGGTTCTCCTCCACTGTGCCTCAGTGTTTCACTGAGCTGTCGGCGCGCCATTGGAGGGCGGGCACGTCCGGCAGGGCGGGCCCAAGGCAACGTTGAGCCAATCGGAGCCCTTCGTAGCTCCCGTGCATTTGTTTCCCCATGTTTATAGGGCAGGATTTGACTGTCCATTTGAGCTGATGCGGCGTTGTTTTGGCCCCCCTGGTCATCAGTGGCGTGGAAGCGGCTGCAATTAGGTTGTTCCTTCACACCACTAAACGCCGCTAGATTTGATTTCCCCTCTTCATCCTTCATTCCTCTCCCTCTCCTGAGATGGAGAAATCATTATCGAGCTCGGCTTCAGAGTAATTGCGGGATATTTATTTTTCTAGTAGAGCGTGGCAGTTAAGGTGTGTGCAGGGAAATTTAAATGCTGCCTTTGATTTGGGAGGGTGATTTGGGTTGATTGGAGTGTGGAATCCTGTTTCGGTCTCAGCATTCGCGCACAGTTTAAAGATGCCCTTTTTTATGCGCTTCAGATGAAAAGCATGGGATTCCGACTGTGTGGATGGCATATGGCCAGCCTGCTCTTTAAATGTCCTCTCCCACTGAGACAGTGTGTCATTTGATTATGTGTTCATTTTCTCCCATGCGCTCCAAGCCTGCCTGATAAGTATGTGTGTGTGTGTGTGTGTGTGTGTGTGTGTGTGTGTGTGTGTGTGTGTGTGTGTGTGTGTGTGTGTGTGTGTGTGTGTGTGTGTGTGTGTGTGTGTGTGTGTGTGTGTGTGTGTGTGTGTGTGTGTGTGTGTGTGTGTGTGTGTGTGCGCGCGTGCGTGCACGCGCACGCGCATGTAGAGCTTGGCGTTATGGATAAAATCGATAAAGCTATAAATTGTCTGAATTGCAGCGATAACGATAAATAGGACTATTATATTATGTGTTATAGCTTGTGTGGTTATATTACTGTGTAAACGACCACAACTACGCTGTTCTAGCTGTCTTCTCCTTACCTTATTTCTGTTTGAACAGATGTTTTTAACATGGCCAACTTTTTTCCACATCAGCCAAGTGCCTGTAAGTGGTCTGTGTGGATGATTTCCGGGCACCGGTGTCTGGTGTTAACCCTACGACTGGGGATTCATCTGGGCAGTTGTAGCCCAATATAGACACCCATGTCCTTATTTATTCTTTTGTTTATTCCGTGTTATGGGTTTTGTCTTAGTAGCTGCCATTTACCTTGATGACAGCTTGGAAAGAACTATGCATTCTCTTAACCAGCCTCGTTAGGTATTCACTTGGAATAATAGACAAGTGGCAATGGACAGGGCAACCCTCCCCAAAGAATAATAATTATTTCAATCGATTTTTTTCTTCTTTTTCTGTCACTTGTCACTTTTTCTTCCCAATTCATTCATTTGTGTTTGATCCTTGTCTGGGCGCAGCCAGTGGGCACAGGAGAGTAGATCAGGACACGCCTTCTCCGAAACATGTCAGCCATACGGGTTATCATAAGCTCTGTCTAGGACAGTGGTTCCCAACTCCGGTCCTCGAGGACTCCCAACAGCACACGTTTTTGTTGTAGCCCTGGACAAGCGCACCCGATTCAACTCCATGAGAGCCTGATAATTAGTTGACAGGTTGAATCAGCTGTGCTTGACTGGGGCTACAATGAAAATGTGTACAGTTTGGGGGTACTTAAGGACCGTAGTTGGGAAGCACTGGTGTATAGGGTACCATTTGGGAAGCAACCGTCATGTCCTGCATCCTGCCAACATCGTCTGCAGTTAATCGCCGGCAACCAGTTTAGGTGCCACAGGCCCTATACCAAATGCTGTCCTCTCTGTTTCTACACACTGTCTCTGTGGACCAACACTACTGTCCTCTCTGTTTCTACACACTGTCTCTGTGGACCAACACCACTGTCCTCTCTGTTTCTACACACTGTCTCTGTGGACCAACACTACTGTCCTCTCTGTTTCTACACACTGTCTCTGTGGACCAACCCTACTGTCCTCTCTGTTTCTACACACTGTCTCTGTGGACCAACCCTACTGTCCTCTCTGTTTCTACACACTGTCTCTGTGGACCAACACTACTGTCCTCTCTGTTTCTACACACTGTCTCTGTGGACCAACACTACTGTCCTCTCTGTTTCTACACACTGTCTCTGCGGACCAACACCACTGTCCTCTCTGTTTCTACACACTGTCTCTGAGGACCAACACTACTGTCCTCTCTGTTTCTACACACTGTCTCTGTGGACCAACCCTACTGTCCTCTCTGTTTCTACACACTGTCTCTGTGGACCAACACTACTGTCCTCTCTGTTTCTACACACTGTCTCTGTGGACCAACACTACTGTCCTCTCTGTTTCTACACACTGTCTCTGTCTGCTTCACCTCACGCTTTGAAGTTCGTGCGCCGTTGGTGTTGCCATGCCAACAGGGCTGAGAAAACGTCCCCCTTTTAGAATTATGCATATTATTAAAGAAACTGATTGATGTATTAATCACATTATGCCTCTTATGGCATTTGTTAATATAGTCGCTTTCCTCCCTGACCCGCTTGGTTAGTTGTTGTTGTTGTTTTTTTTAGTAGTGCTGCCCAAATGCTGTGCATTATGTAAGCTGAGGGACCTTTAGTTCTGCCAGTGAATCATCTTTGCCATTGTATTTTAGCTAATCATTTCGTTACCACCTTCTTGTTTTCTGACGGTTTATGTATTAAGTCATCGGTCCTCCCCAAACGGAAGCGAGTGATTGGATGCTGCTGACGTTTTGGACATAACTGCCATTAGAGTTTGACCATGCTGATAAAATGTACCAACTTGAAACTGTCAAAAGAACAAGCATTGTCATGGTCTCCCTTCTTTTCGACTGTCACGCGTTTTGAAAGAAGAATTCCTGTGAAATATGACGATGTTAAGCTCTGTAGGCAAACCGGTGTCTCTTCCCTCAGAAGACACGAGGACGTCCAGCTCGTCTTTCATGGTGCTGGTGTAGACAGATTTGGGAGGGGGTCGGCGACGTGCTGAAGGGCGCCTGTAAATCTACTTGAAGGCGCTAACCACCCAGAGGAGGCAAGGCATTCCGTGGCACGGGCATCGCACCCTATTCCCTACCTAGCACGCACCTTTTACCCATAATGCTCTGGTGTAAAGCCGTGTGCTGAGTTGGATGGTGACCCTTCCACCCTGCTACTGGGATGGGACTCCCGGGATCTGTCTCACTCCACCAAACACTTAAGTCGTCTTTGTGCGTGACCGCTGAGATACAAGGGAGCCACTAGAACACACACACACACAGCTTTTATTTAATTTAGGGGAGATTAAGGGGTATCGGTTGGGTGGTGTAGCAGTGTGGCAGGCAGCTCCATCCGTAAGCTGGTAGAGTTTGGTGTCTTGCCTGTTGCGCGCCAAAAGAAAAAAGCCCCTGATTGCGTTGGGACCTTGTGTACTGATGGCTGTGTTATGACAAACACACACACACACACACACACACACACACACCGGCTTTCAGGTCCTGTCGTGTGATTGGCACCATGCTGGAGCAATGAACCGCCGCCAGGCCTTTGCACGCTGTGCGTTCGCCTCGGGCGTGGATTACCGCTGAGGTGGACGTGGTTGTCGTGAAAAGTGGGAGGCCTTAAACCTCACCCCTTCTGGTGATCTAGTAGACTGGAGCCCGCACGGGTGGATGTTGGATCCAGCCCCTTACGGCCGGTGATATATGAGGTTGATTTACGACGTGATGGAAGTGACTTGCCTGTATAAAAGATGCATATATCTGAAACGCTGACCATTAACTACAGCACATTATTAGGCAATGAATTAATCTTTTTGTTAGATGGCTATGTCTCTATGGCACCTTAAAAACATGGCTGCCAAAGTGACAAATGGGTTAATTTTGCTTTTACCAATTAACAAAAACCTGGTTTTCTGCTTCACGAAAATGCATTTTCTCACTCTCTCTCTCTCTCTCTCCCCCCCCCCCTCCCTCCCTCCCTCCCCAGTCTGCCTCAAAACGTGTGATTAAGTGTTATGGCTCACTGATGCACCGGCGGTGATTAAATATGAACCAATAGTGGAAGAAATGGGGGGGGGGGAGCGGGGAGCGGGGAGCGGGGACTCCTGCCTCTGTGTGAAGGAGCGGGAGAGACCGAGAGGACACATGGATCTTAGTCAATTACTCCCCTCTGCTCCCCTGAGGCCGTAGCCCCAAACGGCTCACTCGTTCCCTGCGCTTAACCTGAGCCGTATTGGCAGCGCCTAAATTGGGAACGGGGTGCTTGTTGGCGCTTTCTTTCTCCCTTGTGTTTCGTGGGCCTGTAGGCCAAGCAGCTCTAGTCACTAATCCAGTGAGGTGGGAGGGAGGATGGGCGGGTGCGGGGGGATGTTGGGAGGAATGAAAGCCGGTGGGGGGGGGGGGGGGGTGGGGGGTCTTCCTGAGTCTCTGGGCCCCTGGCCCTCCTGACGTGCGGCCTGTCAGGGCTCTATGTCTTAGCATCCTGTCGGCCCCTCCAGACCTGCCTGGGCCTTACCCAGCCCACTCACTGGCCTCTTCATGGTGAACGGCTCCTTGGGAGGAAGCTACGGAGGCAGACGGTTGAATCCCTGTCCCCCGCGGGGACGCCCCTTCGGCCCGACGGCTCATACCGAATTCCAGGGCGAATAGAAATAAAACGTTTAGGGTGCACTTTCGCCCCGTGTTCTCGTCTGCACTTTAACGGGTGAGAGGAGAAGCCTTCCAAGTTCTTTAGCTGATCTGTCATCACTGAGTCTTCAAAGGCCTCCTCTGTGCCTTTCATCTGCTCCTCTGAAGCCCGCTAAAGATGGGAGATTGATTAGTCATCCTTAATCCTGGGCCCGCCTGGCTCATGTGGAGCCATCATCAAATCCGTTAGAGGAAATAAACATTTTTCATCTCTAGTCTACTCTGTCCGGGTCCCAAACAGCATCCTGTTCTCTGTGTATTGCCTATAGGCCCCTCGTCGAAAGCAGCTCACTAAACAGGGAATATTGTCCCGTTTGGGATTAAGCCACAGCGAAACGATGTCTCCTCAGCTGGCTCAGATAGAGATCAGTGGAGACGAGGGGAAACTCTACTGACGGGGCTGATTACGGTGCTGGGAGTGGAAACCAGTGACGCATACAGCTGTCCTCTAATCTGGCCCGACCTGGCGACGTCTCTTTCTGCTTCTTTTTCTCTGGCCTTATTCACTCCCTCTTTCACACACACACACGTCCATACTAGGCAATTCTGTGGTCCTTGTACGCCCTGACGTCTTCCAGGTTTCCATCTGTCTGTCGTTCCACGACCTCCTCCAGCGGTAAACACACTTAGCCTTGTACTTGGCCGACCCCTCGCGGACGGGACGTTGACCTTTTCCCCCGGCGCACTCCGGGGCCCCATTGGTCTCTTTCATGTGGCTCCGTTTCTCCAGGGCCTCGCTGTGGTCACGCAGTCGTGTTCATGTGCCCTCGGCCCTAACCCCTCCACGGGTCATGGACGGCTGCCAAACGCGGCTGTGAACGGGCTCTTTGGCAGCCGTCCATGACCCGTAGAACCCCCTCCTCCGCGTGCACACACACTTTTGGGGGGGGGGGGGTTGTCATTAGGGACCTGTTGACACAGTAACCGCTAGGTGCTAACTGTCAGGTTGGGATGCTGAGAGGAGTTTGTCAGGGTGTAGTGACCTTTGACACTCTCTGCAATCCTCTGTCAGGGAGCCCCAGCTGCTGCTAGATCAACACTCTCCCAGTCGTACCCCTCAGTCAAGTGGTCCGGGCGTTGTAACCATGACTACAACCGTCCGCACCGCCCTGACCTCGCCGGTTACTGAAGTGGGGAATGACAGGGACGCACATGGCGTCTGGCTGAGCCGCGTCCGTCCGTTCTCTACCGGGACACACGTTTTCCCACTGGTGCCGGCCGGCGGATGAGTATGGGACAATGGGCACAGCCACAGCCACACCACCCCCCCACGCGCACCAGTCATTGTAAATAATGAGTGAAACCTATGTTCCAGGTAAGTCTGCATAACACGTTAGTGTGCGGCTCAGCGGGAGGATGCCTTACTTAGCGTGTGGCGCTAGCATTATTAGCGCGCGGCTGTAACCTGGCGGAGCCGCGATCAGCCGGGCTCCTCCTGCCGCTTCCCTTTAAACCTCATTAAAGTCTGCGTCCCCGAAGACACACTGTTCCCTTTAAAGTGTACTGGTTTTGATCAGGGCCCCCATTAGTCCAAAGCAGTGCACTACGTTTTATGTGGAATGGTAGTGGGCCAGTGGGGACACTGAATGCACACCCCCACCACCCTTCCCGAAAAGAGACTCCTAATTACCTCCAGCAGGCTGACCGCGTGTTTATTTGATTTCTCTTTAGAAAGGCAGGCGGATTAAATAAATAAGAGGGGGGGGGGCGGGGGGGGGGGGCAGTACATTTCAAATTCCCTTTAATACTGGATGATGAAAACGGAGCGCTCCAATGCACAGAGACCCCTTCAAACACGGCCGTCTATTAACTCCTCGCAAGTGCAGACGTTCCAATCAAACGCACTCGCAGACACGTAGCGTCGCGCTAGGGGCCGATGCTAATCGCACGCCGGCGGCCTTGTTTGCATATCGCTGCTGCCGCCTTTTTTTTTTTTAATAATTTTTTTTTTTGTGGCGGGTAGCGATTATCCGTGGAAAGGTTTCTCAAACAATTCTACATTTTAACAGGGAGGATGATAAAAACCTTACTGACGATGATGATGATGATCGGGTCGTGTGCGATTGTGTGAATTCAGAGGAAACGAGGCGCGACGCAGCTCGCCGTGTTTCCAGTTGCTACGCCGAAACACTTGGGCTACATTTGATTGTGCTAATTGCTAATAACAGCGATTACATACTCGCATGTTCCAGAGCCTCTTCCCGATAATGAACTGCACCCCACTTCCTGTCCGGGGGCTTAAAGCAGTTCCTGATCAGACACTGATGAAAGCTTTTTGTGCCTTGCATCAAGGTCCAGACCGGAAAGAAATGAATACAGACCAGCGGTTGTCAAACCTGTCCTTCAGGACCCCGAGACAGTCCATGCATTGGAACTGTTCCAGAGCCCACCCGGTACACCTTGTCTATGGATCGTCAAGCCCTTTAGGGGGACTAGAATGGAGCTGCTCAGTCCATGTGGGGCCCCAGGACCCTGAAAAATAGGACAGAGATTGGACAAACTGTTGTTTTATTTCCCTGGGCATTTATGGGGAGGTTAACGTGGCACCAAGGATAGTCCACCTGAGTTCGCCGTCAGTTTGTCATTGGATTTGCGTTAACCCCTCCGATTTCATTGCGAACGTCGCTGCGATTTGCTTCGTGCCCTGCAATTTCAACGACAAATTCTGCGTGAGTGGAGTGGAGTGGAGGGCACTAATGGTGTACCCAGTTTGAACAGGCAGTACCACTTGATGTCGGTGCTTTTTTTTTCTCTTCTCTATCCAGAGCCTATTTAGTGAACATGATGGGAAGAAAGAAGTATTTTAATTGCAAAACTATGGAACTGACTCTTACTTGTGGGAGACTAGAAGAGAGTGAGGTTTTTGGGGAGATGGCCAGGTGGGGTGAGGTGGGGTGGGGGGTCTGGTAGAAGAAAGAAGGAACAAACCGAGAATGAGAGGCTGGTCTGGTGAGGGAACGGGAGTCCGAAACTCGTTTCTGAGGCAGAGAAAAAAAAGGCTCTGCAATAAATAAAGCAGCGTGGTGGTGGGAGGGGGCTGAGTTTTAAAGATAACAAGGAGAGAGGGAGAGCAGGGAAAAGGGCCTACATTCTGATGCCCTGGCCTCGCCACTCGCTGCCTTTCAGTTCTGCAGTTCTCTGACGCTTGTCATTACGTCCTCCCCTCTGGAGCAACCAGCCTCCTCTCTCCCTTTTCTTTCCTCTCCCTCCCTCCCTCCCTCTCTCTCACTTCTCCTCATCCTTAATTGTTTTTGTTCTTTCTGCTGTTCCTTTCCCCCTTACACCGCCACCCCCCCCGCTCCTATGATTCTTGATTCTCCTCTCTCTCCTCTGTGCTCCTGTCCTCTCCCCTGTGCCTGTACTTTGATAGCGGAGCCGTGGCATTTCAGTGAGTGGAGTGAGAGAGACTGGGGGGGTGGGGGGGGCACAGCTGCAGTGAGGCAGACACGTCCCGCCTGCCACGCAAGCTTCTGCCTCTCTCTCTCGTACGCCCGCACGCACGCACACACGCGCACACACACACCGCATTCTAATTTCCTTGCAGGCTGAAAGGAGTGTTGTTTATCCTGAGCCCTTGAGGCTGATCTGCATCCTGTGAATCCCCCCCCCCCATCCTCCTCCTCCTCCTCCTATACCCATCCTCTCCTTCTCATTTCTCCTTCTTCCTCAGTCCTTTGATTCGTCCCACTCTGCTCCGTGCGCGCCGCGTCTCACTCCCCGTAATTAGAATGCGCACGAGGGGGATGGAAAATGAGTGAGAGGGAGAGGAGGAGGAGGAGGAGGAAGAAGAGACGGGGGCAGGCGGCAGGGGGGAGGTGTGTGTGTGTGTGTGTGGGGGGGGGGGGGGGGGGTTGCTGCCAAAGCAGGGCAGAGCAGCAATCTGGTTGGCTGAGCCACTGGCAAAGGGCGGATGGGGGATGGGATACGGCTCTGTGATTGGTTGGCCTGGGGCCCAGGGGCACATGGGAGAGAGGGAAGGAGGGAGGGAGGGAGGATGGAAGCTGTAGTGCAGCGAGCAGCTCTTTCCTCTGCTCCTCTCTTTTCTCTGAGCTTCTATGGAGCCAAGCTCTGCTCATCAGATCCACCACAGCACTGAAGGGGGAAAGCAGCACACGGCTGAATGTTATTTCGTGTGTGTGTGTGTGTGTGTGTGTGTGTGTGTGTGTGTGTGTGTGTGTGTGTGTGTGTGAGTGTGTGTGTGAGAAAGATGAAAGAAGACACCCTCCCTACCTGCTAGTTCTTGCTCTTCACATCACGAGCCCTCAATGTGCTGTGCTGTAAAAAGACTGTATTGTAAGTCTCAATGTTAGATGAAACCGTGTTGTAGCTTTATGGGTGAGGACGACACACACACACCTCTGTAGGATCGACGCAGGGTTGCCATCCATTAGGCCTGAGAGGCTCTGCCAGTCATCGATTCATGAAGAATGGCCCTCATTGGTAGATGTTGTACAATAACCAATCTGACCAATGTTTGACCAATGACACTGGCAAGTTAATAATTATGCTGTGGTTGATTGATTAAACACACGGACATCAAAGATGGCCGTTCTCCTGAACTGAGCTACAGGACGGGAATGAAGCTGTCACCATGAGGCCATCAGTGATTTAAAACAATAAATTGTTTATTTTTTATTTTCTTTCATAACACGTACATGGTTTGGATACATTGACGGGAGACATGTTAGCCTGGACTCACTACACTGTAGTGGCTTTACAATAATGACCAAACCGGGGCAGGCAGCCGAGTCTTTCCTCTCCTGTTTTTAACTCAGGATTGGAGTCGCCTTTATCTAGTGAAAAGAGAATATTTAGAATTAAAATATTCCAGAACGTCCATCCTTTGGTGTGCATGTAAGGTTTCCAAAATAATAAAGTCACCATTAGCGTGTCTTGATCTATGCTGGTGCCTGTGTTCACTGGGGGAGGAGGATTCCTTTACAGCACTGGTCACTTAAAAGTGCTTTAAAATCACGGAAGAGTCGTTTCCTGTTGCTACAAGAACTGGCTTTATAAAAATATTTTTAAGTAAACGTGGGCTAAAATTCTAGAAAGCCAGTTGGTTCTTTTTAGCTTTGCACATCTCTATGAGAATGTCTAGGTAATCTTTAGCATTATCCACGTTAGAAATGTTGCTTGAATCTAGGCCTGTTGGCTTCCATAAGGAGGTTTTCTAGTGTACACACATGAACGTACTTGTTCTTGCATAAGAGAGCTCTATTTGGTATTATAAAAAGACACTTCAGCAATCAGTTACAATTCCGCCTGCTCTTATCCTTGTCTCAAACCACTCTGTAAAACCCAGGAGTCACTGTGTTGTCTTCGTCTCAAACCACTCCGTAAAACCCTGGAGTCACTGTGTTATCCTTGTCTCAAACCACTCTGTAAAACCCAGGAGTCACTGTGTTGTCTTTGTCTCAAACCACACTGTAAAACCCAGGAGTCACTGTGTTGTCTTTGTCTCAAACCACTCTGTAAAACCCAGGAGTCACTGTGTTATCCACGTCTCAAACCACTCTGTAAAACCCAGGTGTCACTGTGTTATCCAAGTCTCAAACCACTCTGTAAAACCCAGGTGTTACTGTGTTATCCACGTCTCAAACCACTCTGTAAAACCCAGGTGTCACTGTGTTATCCACGTCTCAAACCACTCTGTAAAACCCAGGTGTCACTGTGTTATCCACGTCTCAAACCACTCTGTAAAACCCAGGAGTCACTGTGTTGTCTTCGTCTCAAACCACTCCGTAAAATCGTGGAGTCACTGTGTTATCCACGTCTCAAACCACTCTGTAAAACCCAGGAGTTGCTGTGTTATCCACGTCTTAAACCAGCCATCCTCTCTTTTTACTTGCACTATATCCAACCCCCCCAGGGCCCCCACCCCTCTCTCTCATCTCATTACCACCCCGCCCCACTCCTCTATCTCATGGCTGACGGCGTCAACTGAGGCACTAGTTTCCATTTCAAAGCCCCCTGAGAAGTGAAGCCTCTTTTCCCTCAGAGCAGAAGTGATGCTTTCGAAACTGAGTGTGCCCCGTTAGGACCTGCGGTCATGTGACTGTTATATAACGGTGAAGCGTAAACGTTTGGCCTCCAGCAGCCGGCAACGAAGTAAACCTGTCTGTTTGGTTGAGCTTCAGTTGCCTTGCTCGTGCTGGCGTGTCTGGTCATCCTGCCGGGGTGTGCGACGGCATAGTGTCAGCATGCCCAGATAGGGAGAGGAATTTGGGCTAGGGTGAGGACTGGCATCCCAAATGACACCCTAACCCCTTCATTGTGCACTACCTAGCCTGTTCCCGGTCAAGTGCCCTGGACAAGGTAGTGCACTAGTGTGCCATTTGGGTTGAAGGCCAGAGTACGGCCCGGCTGTCCTTTGCCAGACTGGCACTGAAAATTACCGCGGCTGGTTACCACGGCGGCAGACAAAGGCGCCAGCTGGCCCGTCGCCAAGCGCGCAGTGGAGGGTCGGTGGGATCAGGATCCGGCAGCCAGCGGGGTCTACTGCTCTCTCCCGCCATCCCTGTCTCTCTCTGCTCGTCTGTCGGCCTCCCATCTCATCCCTCCTTCACTCATTGGTTAGCCGGAGGAAGGGAGTGGCCAATTATTCCAAATTAATTACACTTTTTTTTCCTCTCTCTCATCGTCTACATCAAAGTTAATGAAAGTCTTGGACGGATCCCAAATGTTGTCTGTGTGTTTTGTTCTCCCCCCTCTCCTTGTTCCTTTTGTTCTTTGTTCCCGATTGTGGAATCCACCCCCCCCCACCCAAAGAAAAAACAAACAAGGCCCGCAGCTCCAGTCAACTTCAGCCAGATTAGGAATTAGTTGTTTTAATGATTGTGCTTGGTTATATATATATTTTTTTTTTTGCACACGCTCAGCCTCAATCACAATCACACACGTGTCATCATGAAAGTCTGTCCGGTTGCTTGTTCTCACATGCTGTCATTAAGGCTTCATTACTTCCCTGAGAGTCCCTGCATACACTCCGGTCCGACGGCTGCTCGCTGCTGTATGGTCCGCGACACGCTCCGCCCACCCCGGGTTCTCTTCAGTGATTGGCTGCCTGAGGCTAGCCTGGCGTGCTTTGAGCGCTTAAAACGTCCAAGATTTTCCCTGCTCACCGCACCCACCTTTTGCCCAGGTTCAAGACAACCAGTTCCTCTGCTTGGCCGGGTCGTCTGGGGGCATCGGTGATGGGCAACGTCTGAAACTGTGACGTAATGTACAACTACAAGCTCCAGAGGGTGTTCAGTGTGTTTGTGTGTGTGTGTGTGCAAAGATGGTAAAACCATTACGTTTTATTTTTTATTTACCCGTTCCTCACACAGAAAAGCTATTTCCGTCGTGGGGGTTGTCTGGGGGTACTACTTAAAACCGGGGTTTGTTTTGGGAACCACCTGTGCCGAGTGGTGGCAGAAGGCGTCTATTCTCGCCTCACGTCTCAGTCCGGCCGCCTTCGTTATCGCACGGCTACGCCTGTGCTTGCAGAGAGCGCTGACCCCGAGGAGGTACGTCCACTTCTCTCTCTGTCATCTGTGCACATGACAGAAATGGCGGTAACATACACAGGCTCTCTGCCCTCATCGTTACTCCCGTCCGGTCCGACTCGGCTGTTTCCCTCCCTTCAGTCTCCGCCTTCCGTCTCCGCCTTTCTCGGAGGGTGTTTGTTAAGTGCCGCGTCCCCCCCACCCCGACGTGACGACACGCACCGACACCCCGGAGCCAGATGGAGAAGTTCACCGGTGCTGCCGTGCAGGGTGTCTCCAGTATGTCAGCACGCACGCCACCCTGAGTCACATTATCTGCTGTCAAACGCGTCAGTGGGCCCTGGTTTAAACACGACGCTACTCCAGCTGCCTGCCCCAAAAACAGGGTCAAGATTCCTGCCTGCCCGTCAGCCGTTTTACACTGGGGGGGGGGGGGGGTGTTCCGGCCCTCCCCAGGGAGCGCTCGTCAAACATAGCACGCCGATGCTCAGAGGCTGTCGCATTTTACTGTAAGGGGGAGTCTGACTCATCTCAGGTTGTCACATTTTACTGTAAAGGAGAATCGGATTCCTCTCAGCCTTTTGGGGGCGTCTCTGATCGTCTCTCTGTACACACACATCACAGTGCTCTGCTTGGGCCCCGGGTTGCTACTCAGGAGGCTTAATCAGTGACACTGTCGGTGGGGGAGAGGGCTTCAATCAAGGCTCAGGCAGTCCCCCTGGCCTTCCCCGGCTTTCAGTGTTTTCTCAATTGGGTGTTTTTCAAAGAAGACACTTCTCTTTCATCAAAGTGCGTGGACAGAATAAAAACAAGAAACGCTCTGGGATGAGAATGTCAGGATGAAGCTAGAGCCCCGGCCTCATCTAGTCAGCCTGCCCGTGTGTCAGCAGTCTTTGATCAGAGGCCCTGGGTCCTGGCGTGGGGTTTTCCCCGAAAAGCCAGTGTTAGACTGCAGAGGTCAGCAGGGTTCTGGATGTACTGACTCCCATGTTCTGCACAACAGTAGGCACACTGCGCCTGGTTGGCAGAGGTGAGTCACACTGACACACACACACACACACACTAGAGCTTCATAGATGACTTGTTTGGCCGACCGTTTTTGGCCCTTCACAGGCGTTCTTTTATTTGTTTGCGTTTTCCACCGACATTGCAGCGTGTGCAGATACACTACGTAGAGTGAACAGGTGTCTGCTAATTTGCCTGTGATATACCAGAAATGAAAATGTATCAACCAATGGTTGCTTGATGACTGCGCACTACGATCAGCTCATTGGTCGAAATCCATCTCTTAGTTACAGCAGCGTGAGAGAGCGGGAGTGGTAGTTGGACTTTAAGGAGCACTGCCCAAAGCTAGCACATTTAAATAAGTAAACAGGCAAGAGAGCATTCATTCACTTAGCGTAGCGCTTACTGGTGCTTAGCAGCGAGCTTAGCCAACTAGCTAGCAGGTTACAAGGTTGTTCATAGGCTACCCCCCCCCCCCCCCCCCCCCCCCCCGTGCAAAATCGCAGTCAAAATCTTTAAGTGACATTGTTCACCAAGTAAGCCAAAACCACACATTTCGGGGTAACAAGGAGGACAGTTCCAACTGCTTTTCAGGTCTCTCTGTCACCCCCAAAGAGAGTCTAACTCATCCACTCTGCACTAACTCATCCACTCTGCCGAGCCGATGAGTGGGGTGAGCAAAGAGGAGGTTGTAAAAAAAATACAATTTTTTTTTTAAGTCTTAATGATCAATGAGGCTGAGTAATTATATTCATCAATTCAGTAAGCCAGGGCCCCATAACGAATGTGAATAATTATAACCATAAATCATGCAAGCAGCACTAGTCCTGAGGAATATGCAGACAGGTTTAAGTGGCCCTCTAATGCCTTTCAGTGGGTGAAATGAAGGCTTTGTTGTTGAAATATGTAACTTAGGCCGACAGCTGGGGGGGGGGGCGGGGGGGGTTTGGCTGGGTCCCCGTTGGCAGGCTGTGTAGCGCTCTACGTTTGACCAGAGAACTAGGTAGTGCTGACAAAGTGACTGATCACAACATCTGATTGTCTGTGGTCAAGGCAGAGCGACCCAGAGGGAGGGAGTCAAATTACCTGGTTCCACGCCATCTCGGAGGGCAACTCGCCGGCACTGTTTGTCTCTGGCGTCACTTCCGATTTGGCACGGAGGACACTGGCATCTCTTCTGGCTGAACTCCTGCCAGATTTGCCTAGATGCATGTGGTGGTGTTTCTGGCCAGTTGTTTTTTCTGATATGCAGGTCAATTGGTGATTGCTGCCTTCATGCCTGCATTCCAAATGGCGACCTGTTGCCTAATCAGCCCTCTGTGTTAACAAAACCCAAAGTGCACCGTTTAAGCCATAATGTGTCATTTGGGACGTACTGTTTCTCTGTCGCTCTCTCTCAAACTGCCCTGCCTGGTGTTTCAAGGAGGGGAGATGGAGACGGCTGACTGGCCCGACTAGAGTGTGGGGGGAGTATTTTCCACAACCCATCTGCCTGGTTTTGGTTTGGCTGTAGATGGTTTGGGTAAAGTTCTCCTGGACTGGAAAGAAAGATTTCCAACACTAATGTCTCTCTCTACGTCAGACGTTATGTCAAATGATTAAGTGACTGGGAAGGTTTTTACAACCTGCCGGTGAAAAATGCTCCGTGTTTGTATTTCGAGGTGTTCTTGACCTAAGCAGTTTGGCTCCGAGTCAGAATTTCTCCTGGCTCATGTTCATTCAGAGCCAGAGTTGATTTTAAAACATTAAGCAATGGAAAATGAATAAGAACCTCTCGGTGGTCAGGTCCAGGTAGCGTTTTCAGTCTGACTGCCTGATGAATCGACCCCGTGGTCGCTTTACCCCCCCTGACGCTCCTCTCCTTGTGCTCCAGGACCTGTCCGGCTCCATTGACGATCTGCCCACGGGCACCGACGTGGCCATCAGCTCCGCGGTCAGCGCTTCGGGCTCCACCAGCAGCCAGGGCGAGCAGAGTAACCCGGCCCGGTCGCCCTTCTCCCCCCACGTGTCGCCACGCCTCCCTGGCCTGCGCAGTGGTCCCTCGCCGTCACCCGTCGGGTCGCCTGTGGGTTCCAGCCAGTCGCGCTCCGGACCCATCTCCCCAGCCAGCGTCCCAGGTATGCCAAGAGAACCAACCACTGTGCACTGAGATGGAACAAGCACAGAGCACGGACCCCCCCTACACACACACACACACACACACACACATGCACGCGCACGGTAGTAAGGACCAGTTTGGCAGACTTGAAGCTCTATTAGTATTATTTCAGAGAGCAGTTCGGAGATGGCTTCGGTGGAACTGGAACAGCTCTGGTCCTGGTGATTGGCTCAGCTGTGAAAGAAAAGAGCTTCTTTGTGTCATTACAGGCGGTCCTTTCTGAAATTCTTTTGAGTTAGTCACAGTGGGAGAGAGAGGTCTGTTCTTCACAGGCTGCCGGCCAATCAGAGGAGGGTTTCTATCTGCTCTGTGCTGCAGCTCCAAAACATGGGCCTTGGTCATTAAAATAGTTTCTAAACTATGTCAGCAGTTCAGAGTCACTTTAACACAATTACTCCCCCACAGGGATGGGCATTGTCATCCTCGTTGGCTGTTTGACACCAGGACTGGTCTAGTTAGCACAGATTTGTTCTTATTTGCAGACAAAGTTAGTTCAGCCTTTTACTCTCTTTCTCACTGCTCTGGGTGATAACGAGGTCGATGCGAAAACATTTCGCCATGTACACACACAAACACACATGCGCACACCTACATTTGGAGAGCTGGTAGCCATTAGCCCCCACAATGAAGTACCAACTGACGTGATCTGTTCTGCATCCTATTGCCACGGAAACCGCTACGCAGACACACACACACACACACACACTGTAGGGCTTGACACAAAGCAGGCAGAGGGAGGGCTCATTTTGCTGGACACACTGCTGCTCTTTGGGCCAACAGAGTCACTGTGGAGCTGGGGTGATTTTCTCTGTCTCAATGTAATTTTCTCTGCCCCCCCAGGCACTCAGATGGCACCCCAGACACCCGGGAATGTGTCTGACGTGGGCTCCCATTCGACCCTGAGCCAGTCCCCCATGTCTCAGGAGAGAGGTGAGATTCCCCATGCATGACTTGCCTCCCGTGACTCACAAGCCCTCCCGTTCCAGGAAGTTCGCCATGCATGCTGACCAGGAGGTCGGGCAAAACACCCTGGCAACATGAAAATGATTAATCAGACGGGAGCTTGTTTCAACTTCTGTGGTCAAATCCACCTTCAAATTCCACTGATGGTTTGAAAAATTAAATTTCCCTTTGTCATATAAAATCCTAACCAGCAATAGAAATACACCCAACCACAAGAACTAGTGTTTAATGACAGCGGTGAATATGTCTCTTTGGATCTGTTCCTCTTACTGCTCTCAGGTGTTTTCCATACGATCATTAGCCATAGATTATAAATCCCCGCTGGGCTGCTGTCAGAACTGGGCCTCGTCTACAGGTTATGTCTTCATGGAGTAACCAGGGCTGGGCCTAACAGCAGCCATGTCAGTCAGGTGGTTGTTTGTTCCAGGCCCACCCTGGGGTCAGGCTATTGTCTGTTCCAGGCCCACCCAGGAGTCAGGGATTTCTAGTCAGAATGACCTAACTGTCCAGCTGGCCTCCACCTCTTTCTCAGTGTCTTTAGGGTTTTTTACACCATGTTTATTAATCCTATTAAGGTGTGGTGCCCGATAATATTGAAATGTGGATAATGTTTTTTGAGCTCAGTAACTAGCTAATGACGTGATTTCTTTGAAGCTTGTGAACCAAATGGCACCTGCGTACATCCGTAGTGCTCCGGGCGTTCCGAATCTCCAGGCTACAGCCTGATGCTACCGCAAGGAAAAGATACAGGAAGAGAAATGGAACCCTGCCCATCGCAGTCTGTGTTTTTGTTAAAAGCTGATTTTAAGCTCCGAAAATAGACGAGGCTGCAACGATTTATCGTCATCACTGTCCTCTCTAGTTTAACTGTGTTGACATTCAGTTCTTTGGTAACTAATATTGAATAGTTTCAACCGAAAGTGCAATAATACTGAATATGGATGGAGGCAGAAAACAATGTAACCATCTTTGAGTTATAACCTCATAGCTATTTATTTGACTACCAAGCGATGTATTGGTGGAATTATATGAATCATTCATTGTGCTGCATCAGTTTATTCTGCCATCATTGCCTTGCTCTAAGTCATGGAATTTTCAGTCAAATAGAACTCATTCTTAAAACTCAATACTAAGTCGGTTTCGCAGCGTAACACTCTATATTTGCAAGGTTTTCCATATATTATCGTTACCTGTTCGCTTCATATCTGCGAGGCACTTAAAATGCTGTCAGTTCCGCTTTACAGGGATCAGCGTAACAGCTTGGGGAACGGAGTCAGTCTGAAATGGGGTCCGAACGAGTGACTGAAGCACAGCGAAGAGACATTGGGCTTTCATATTGGCCTTACCACAGACAGTTACAGGAGTAGTTCAGTGTCTGTATCCTGGCGGTGAGGGAACCACCATGCCAGGTGAACAGTCCTGAAAGGTACTGGGCCTGTGTGCCTGTTTAACCACAACTGTGCTCCGTGTCTCCCCGTCGTCTTCAGGGTTCCCACCTGCCATGCAGCGGAACAGCCAGGTCCCTCAGCCGTTTGGCCCTCAGCACTCAGGGCAGGGGCCCCCAATGTCCCCTCACCCGTCCTCCGGAGGCTCCATGCACCACCAGGGTTCCTTCCACCACCAGCAGCAGCAGCAGCAGCAGCAGCAGCAGGGGGGCGCCGGCCCCTCCTATGGACCCCAGACTGGCCATTATGGGCCCCAAGGTAATTTTCCTATGGGCCCAGGGTCAGCGTTCCCCAGCCAATCAGCCATATTGTGAGGAAACTCCCCCAGATCAGAGTCTGTGGGCATTGTTTGTAATGGCAGCATGTACACGTTGGCTTGTTTTCCAGCTAGCAGATGAAGTTGTTCTGCACCACAGTTAAGGGAAGTAACCTGTCTCTGGCTGGGCAGCTGGCAGTGATGTGGCTTACTACTCCCTAGGGCAGTTTTGCCAGATCTGAGTGTGTCTGCAGAACATCAGTCACGGCAGGACAGCAACTGCCCTGTCATGGAAAGTGCACTGAAATGCTACGCGTTATGCTGGAGGAACGTTTGGGTGTTATCGGGGTACTGGCAGCATCACCTTTGTTCAACGCAACGTTGTTTAGACGTTTTTGGCTTAAAAGGCTTAACCTGACAGTGTCTGGCAGTGTGTGAGCTTTACATGGGATTCAGCGGTTGCATTTACAGGGTTTCCCACAGCTCCTTCGAGTTTTAAAAGGTCTTAAAATAAAATCTGGGGAATTAAGGTCATGAATTGTTTTACATTTACTGTACATTTGCTGTAGGTATTACATTTGCAGATGGTGCATTTAAGGCTAATGGACAAATTGTCACGCACAGTGGGTAAAACATCTAATTTGTTTGGTAAACTTAGTACAGAGACTCCGCCATTAATATACGTTTTATGTTACGTTAGCTAGCTATAGACGTTGAAGTCTGGCTGCGTGTCATCTTTTGTCAGTAGTTGCTAGGCAGGGATGAGCCAAGATGGGGAGATGCATGTTGAATGAAAGATGGTTGGAGGAAGATACGTTTCGGTGGTGGTTGGTGCAGATAGGAAACGAGTACGAGGCAAGGTGCAGTTCGGTGGACCTACACCGTGATATTGAGAAGAGAGCAGGAGCGCTACGCCACTTGTCAAAGATATTTAGAAATTGTTTGGGTCTTAAATTATATTCGGTCTATAAATGGTGCAAGATCCCTGTTTTATACAGAATGACTTCACATCACATGGACACCTTTGAGCATGAAGGTAACTTGGTAACACCTTGGTAACTAATCAAATGTTAGGGTTCAGCTCACCGAAGCCAAACTTCTTTCTGAGCTTACCCATGAGTGTTGCCGAGTTATCAGACACCAGTGCAGACGGCCGCTGTGTTATCTAACGTATAATATATACATGAAGACGGACAGACTGTACATGGTTATGAATCAAGGGCCGAAGGGGTAGCTTTTCTTATTTGAACTGGCACTTGGCAATCAAAACTGCATCCATTTGTGATGGCCTTCAAGATTGGCCTTTTTTCCGGCCAATAATGGCTAAACAATGGTGGGATAATGTCGGCGTTTCCTTTGATTAACTAGTACCGTGGACTTGGCTGACTTTTTATGAAAGCGTGCAGTGAACACGTCAGAAGTGCATGGCTAACTGCAGGCTATCGATCTGCCTGTTGGAGCCCCTTACCGTCCCACCAACGCTTGTTTCTTCTGGGTTGGAGAGAGCCGGGCTTTCTTTCCCGCCGCTTAGTAAATCACAGATCAACCTCCATCTAGTTTTCCAAACGCTCCGTGCTGTAGCCTCCTCTGCGGCTTTCTGCCAGGCCAGGGAGCGGAGTGTCTCCTTGTGTCTGACTGTGCCTCCCAGCAGGTGTGGGGTCAAATAGTATTTGTAATCCTTTCAAAGACTTTCCCCAGGCTTGACTGAGCGTGGTGTGATGGATAGAAAAGGTGACCCGAGACACAAAGACCCACCTACTTGTCCCTCCAGGCGGCCTACAGAGACTGCTGAAAGTGTCTGGGAGAAAAAGAATTTAGCGTTTGAATCCATGGCTGGTTCTGTTGGGTCCAGAGCCAGACACCACAGGCCATCCAGCCCAGCAGTGGAACAGACGCGCGCGCGCACATGCAGAGCAGCAGGAACTATTGATCATGGATCTGGAGCTATGAAAACACACGCTGGCTGAGCATTCGTTCTAAGGCACGCAACAACACTCCAGATGGATTACCGTAATGACACAAAACCGACCCGTGTGTGTGTAATCACCTGGAGCGGGGACGCCCAACCACGACACACACCACACACACACGCACGCACGCACACGGGTTGGTTTTCATCCTCAGCTGAAACAACAGTGTAGATTGATGAGCGCTGCACACTAGGCTTTCACCCAGTCAACTGAAGGCAGTATCACTCCGCCTATCCAAATGCCTCCATTTGGAAAAATATGTATTTAAAAAAAAAAAACACTAAAAGTCAGCCGAAATCATAGAGCCTCCCTTAGTTGCCTCGCATTTGATCTGTGTCACAGGCCGGCGTTGCCCTGAGGGATTCTGGGATTAGTATGACTCTACAGAGGTGCTGACGCTGCCAGGGAATTTGAAATATATTTGGGAGATTTCCAGAATGCAGCATTAGGTCTGAGTGGCAGCCAGGGTTTTGGCCTCTCCTCTTGTGAGGTGGGGGGGGGGGGGGGGTTACTACAGGATGAGCCAAAATGGCAGCTCTCCCTCCGGTGCCTCGACCGAGTTGAAGTATTTTTGGAAGTCACGCGTGTCATCAAAAGTGGTGTGTACATGTGCGCACTGGGTGTTTTTCTGCTCTTGTGAAACACTGATTGGGCGAAGAATCCTGCTGAGCAGGAACATGAGTTAATCCTGTGTTCAGAAGGCTTGTGTCCCCAAACAGGTCCCGGCCGGGGGCCCCAGGGAGTCCCGATGGTGCTGATGACTTCTCTGTGTCTCCAGGTAATTACCCACGGCCGTCCAACTACGGCGGCGCCCCCAGTGCCAACTACAGCGGCCCCGGCCCCGGCATGAGCAATAGCCTGGGGATGAATGCCAGCAGCCCCATGCACGGTCAGGGGCCCGGACAGCCCTGTGGCTCCATGCCCGCGGGGAGGGGCGTGGGCCCGGGGGCCAGCGGACGCTCCTACCCTGGGGCCACCACCAACACCATGGCACCCACGTCTCCCAGCATGCCTCAGCCTGCCGGGCAGGGCATGGGGCCGCCCCCGCCAAACGTCGGCCGCAAGCCGGGCCTCGAGGCAGGTCCGGGGCCCGGCACCAACGTCGCGCAGGGTCCTAACGCCGGCTCCAGTGGTTCCGCACAGGGCAGGTGAGTCAGGACGGGGCAGGTGGGACCCTACATATGGAGCACAGGCCCCCGGTCAAAGGTAGGGCACTGTGTGGGGTATAGTGGGCCGTTTAGGACGCAGGCAGGGGTTGCACTTCCCCATATTCACTCATTAGTCCATTTGTTGTCATCTGCTAGTTATTAACAGTTATGAGGTGCACTTTAAAGTATGAGAGGTTTTTAAACCGGAGACTTCATTCCACCCCTCTCTTCCTGCTTCCCCCCTACCTTCCCTCCAGACCTCCCTACGTGCGTTCGCCGACCTACCCCGGCCAGTCTTGGCCTGGGGCACGCCCTCCCCTCTCTCCTTCCCCCCGTCCCCACACACAAACCCCCCCACACCCCCAAACCCACCCACAGCACAGTCCTCACCCCCATCGTGGTTCCTCCTCACCCCCCCACCCCCACTGCCCTTCGCCCCGGCCTCAGCACCCCCAGGTCAGCGGCGCTCAGATCCACCCTGTGATGAAGCAGCCGGCCGATCAGTATGGGTATGTGTCAGTGTCTGGGCCTCAGTCCACCCGTCACCGCGCTAACCAAGCTAACCACGGGCCTCAGTCCACCCGTCACCGCGCTAACCAAGCTAACCACGGGCCTCAGTCCACCCGTCACCGCGCTAACCAAGCTAACCACGGGCCTCAGTCCACCAGTCACCGCGCTAAACACGGGCCTCAGTCCACCTGTCATTATGCTAACCACGGGCCTCAGTCCACCTGTCATTATGCTAACCAAGCTAACCACGGGCCTCAGTCCACCTGTCATTATGCTAACCAAGCTAACCACGGGCCCCTCAGTCCACCCGTCACTGCGCTAACCACGGGCCCCTCAGTCCACCCGTCACTGCGCTAACCAAGCTAACCACGGGCCTCAGTCCACCTGTCACTGTTGGTCTTGTGTTTTGTGGTATCCTCTGGCAAATCCGTGGGGAAAGCAATATTATGAACCCACAAAGTCTAACCGTTGAGTAGGAAATTAGATGAGTAATGTTTAAAATAGTGTGTGAGAGACAAGGCAATTGCTTAAGCTATCGCCGGTAGCATTGATTAGATTGTTAGCGCAATTAAGTTAGCATTGATTTAAATTGACTATAGATCTATGTAGATCACATCTTTTGTTTTCTTCAGAGCTTACCAGTTGGTCAGGGTGGAATAGACATTAGCATGGGGGTGATAGAAAACTGTAGTTGCACCTCAAAATGACACCTTATTTCTTTCTTCAGAGGTTTTCTCTTCAGGGACCTCCAGCAGTTCCATGTATTTAATCTATTCCAGAGCTGGCACACCTGATTAGGCTTGGCAGCTAATCATCAAGCCCTTGATTAGTGAATCAGGTGTGCCTGTTCAAGGCTACAAAAAGATTGTGGCTGAATCTCAAATTGCATACTATATAGTATGCCAGAAGATTAGTATGTCTCAAATCATAGTATGCTGAAAATAGTATGTCAAAAGTTCCCGGATTGTCTACTATTTCTGGTGGATTTTTGAAGGATGTATCCGTGCATGCTTTTTGGTGTAATATAGTCCACACTTATAGTAAAAGAGGTAAAAGAGGAAGCGTTTGCACAATTCTCTTATTTTTTTATTTGACGAGAAAGTCAAATGGCATCAATGTCATTCACGTATGAAAGAAAAACACATTGTTGTGAAATGAAATGGCTTTGGCTGTGTACGGTCCGTCTTCAGTCTCGCTAGCATGGGCTCAATTCTTATGACTATTTAAAGTAGTAAGATACTAGTATTACTGGCTTGTATGCTATTAAAACCGCCAGTGGCAAAAGCCATAGAGTTCATAGATGCTATTTGTAGTGGAAGTAAACTATTCATAAAAAACTTTGGTCTATTTAACACAATGCTTAATGGTGTCTAGCTACATATTCAAACTTGGCGTGATTTTAATATGCGACAAAGTGATCTAATGAGACGCAATTTTGTGACAAAGTAGTGTGTCCCAATGGGTCCCAGTACTGGCATACTAGTTTACTATATATCACCCCTGAAGTACGTACTTTGAGATTCAGCCTGTTAAATGTCGGGTGCTCCCTGAGGAGAGGGTTTGAATACCCTAGATAGTGCGCTAGATTTTCGCCAGCCTCCTTTGGGCCCTGATGAAAGCAGTCGCACAACGTAGGGAGTAGGCCACCATTTGGGACTCTGACGATGGCAGACTGGTTGGACCACACAAGGGAACGAGAGGAATCAGCTTAGTGCGTGTCGGGGTGTCGGTCGGTCGGTCTGGCTGGCTAAATACGGGGCAAATGGCCTACTTGCCAAATGAGCGAGTCCACTCCTCACCGTCGTTGGTGGCCTCGTTCCTGCCGGGTTCATTAACGTGGGGAAATGGAGCAGCCTAATGTCAGAGCTTCATTTCCCTCCCAGGCCCCCCGAGTGCTGTCTGTCTGGGTGCGGTATAGCCCCTCCTGGCTTGCCAGTCATGTAGAAGCCATTAGTTTGGTGCGGCTGGAGGACGTTTCCACTGTTGTTCTCCTCCTGGTCGTTATCCTGTTAAATCAGCGGAGGGAAGTAAGCAAGTGCACACTGGGATGATGGGGACATTATTAGGACACACCCCTTTGTGTGTCGCTCCCAGGCAGCCTATTAGCTCCCAGGCAGCCTGGGGGTAGAGCAGGAAATAAATTGTGTTTCTCACCCCCACTGTGCTTCCAAGCCTTTTGATGTGATGTGGATATTATTTCCCCTGGGATTTAATACATACTAATTTTTTGTTTCCCCCCCCCCCCCTCTCCTTGGGTTTTAACTGGGTTTTTGTTTTGCCGTTGAGCAAAAGCTGCGGTGGGCCGGCTTTTGATGACCGACATGCATTATTCATACGGGTCTCTCACTAACAACTTAAATCCCTCTGTCAATTTCCACCTTCGTCTGTATATCAAGTCAACTTGAATGTTGGTGGCTGAAATTAATAAGGATTGCCTGTGTTTGATAGGCTTCCATTCACGCCACACTCGCCGATACTGGCCATCCTCCCCTAACCAGCCGCTGTTGACCGCTCATTTCAACATGTGATTGAAATGCAATTTTGTAATAGTGGGATGCATTAGTCTGACCATCGTTAATTAAAGAAACTCTGGCTCTGTGGGTTTCAGGCAGGGCGGGGCTCCCATGTCCCACCACCCAGGCATGGGGTCCTTGGGGCCTGGAGGGATGGGATCCTACGGCCTGCAGCCAGGGGCCCACACGTCTGGAAGGATGACCCCGCAGGGGCCACACCCCCTCTACAACGCACCCCCTCCCTCTGGTACCTACAACATGATCCTGTAACCTGTTTCCAGATCAGTGTCATGTTGTGTACATCCTTGTACAACAGCCTTCTAGTAACCTGTTCCCAGATCAGTGTCATGTTATGCATCCTTGTACAGCAGCCTTCTAGTAACCTGATCCCAGATCAGTGTCATGTTATACATCCTTGTACAGCAGCCTTCTAGTAACCTGATCCCAGATCAGTGTCATGTTATACATCCTTGTACAACAGCCTTCTAGTAACCTGATCCCAGATCAGTGTCATGTTATACATCCTTGTACAGCAGCCTTCTAGTAACCTGATCAGTGTCATGTTATTATCCCTGTAAATGGACATGAGCCTCCAGTATGACAGTAAATAAGAGTCTGAACCCCCCCATAACAGGGCCCATGCAGACAAGTGGAGAGGGGATGGCGGGTCCACCCGACCCCAAACAGAGACCTCCGGAGCAGCACAGGGAGGGCACCGCCCCTGCCACCGAACCCCCACCCAAAGCCAAGGTACGAACCACCGCTCCAACTGAGGCCCCCGCGCCTCCTCTCTCTCATGCTCTTCTCCCGTGCTTCCTCTCCCGCTCCCTCTCTGCCTCTTAAAGCATGTCCTAATAAAGCATGTGTTTGGGAGAGGAACCTGAGCGTGGCAAAGCGCGAAAAACGCCGCATCTAACGAGGCAGCAGACTAAAAGGAATACAGAGAAAAACAGCCTTGTTTGGAGTCATTGTGAAGATTCTCCAAAGGAAAACGCACCCGAGTTTCTCTCTATTTACCGTTGCCTTTCTCCTGTACCTACCGGGGGAGAGGCTTCCAAAATAATTGCTCCTTTATAGCTGTGCCATTTTATAGTAAAAAAGACATTCAGCTATTCATACTCTCTCTTTTCAGCAAGTTGTTCTTCATTACCGCCCCACTCTTGACTGTCGGAGTGTCTTCTGACTGATTTGGATGTGAGATACAGGCAGACACACCGAAATAAATCGTCTCCAACCAACTGCATAGAACTTGTTACTGTTCGCAGTGCTCTCTCATGAGCTTCTGTTTCTCTTGTCAGAAACGCCGCTTCTGTTTGGGTTTTGCTTCTATTTATTTATTTATTTTTCACCCCTCATCTTGTTTTCTTTCACCCCCTCCCTCCCTTTTTAAGTTCCCTTCTCGCTTGCTTTGGTTTAGTACTCCTCGGTATGTTTCCAGAGTGAACAACTTTTCTCCCTCCGCGTTGACTCGAGTCTGCTCACCTCATTACTGGCTGCTGAGAAAAGCCTCTTGATCACAAAAAAAACAAAAAACCAGAAGACGTCTGTCAGCCCAACAGATCTGAGAGCAGCTTCTGTTATTTCTGTTCTGTCTCTCTCTCTCAGTCTAGTTAATGATCACTCCTCCTATATTTGCCTGCTTTGTGCGTCTCTGCCGTCACGCCAAAGGCTGCAGCCGCCGTAGCTAGCATGGCTTTGCGTCTCCACTCCGGAGAACACAGGAGCGCTAGCGTGGTTATAATGGATGTGGCCTTTGCTGCTAAATCTCCTTCTGCGCTCCTGTTTGGCTTTCTGCTCTTAAGTGCCAGCCCCTCCCGCCCCCTGATGATCTGCCGTGTGGCTTTCCGATCACCTCTGGAACCTGAACTCCAGCGGAGCAGTGTGTTTGTGCGCGCGCGTGTGTGTGTGTTTGCGTGTGCGTGCCACAGAGTGTGTCGGCATCAGGCAAGGAAAGAGGTGGAAGATAGAGAGTTGGATACAGACACGTTGCATATGGAATCAGTAGAGTAGACAGACGCACAGACAGACAGACGCACAGACAGACAGACGCACGCACAGACGCACGCATTCTGTTACAGGACATCTTTGAGGGTTGGTTCAGCTGATTGGCTGTAATGTGTGTGGTTGGTTCAGCCGATTGGCTGTAATGTGTGTGGTTGGTTCAGCTGATTGGCTGTAATGTGTGTGGTTATGACTTTGTGTTTCTTTGAACGAGGGGGAGAAAAGGATAAACACTTAATCTCTCATCCTGTTGCCCTGTTGTGCGTGCGTGAGACTGTGTGCGCGCGTGCGTGAGACTATGTGCGCTTTACCTTCATCGACCTTATCTTATCCCCGTCACAGGACAGCTACAGCCTCTCTCAGTGTATGTCCCAGCCCCCCGCCCCCTGTCCCCTGTCCCCCAGCCCGGCTGGTCTGTCCCTGGGTCAGGGTGCGGAGGACAGCAGCCACCCGGCTGTGGCTGTTCCCTGGCCAAAGACCTCAGCCAGCCCTGTAAGTGCCACAAGCACTGTTTCATTTTCTCGCTTGTGCTTCTGTGCCTTTTTGTGATGGTGCCTTTTTTTCTTTTTTTTTCTTGTGATTGTAATATAATTCTTTTTATTTTTATGTACCTTGACCTGTGTCCTGAGCCGAGACCCCGGCGATGTGTGACCGAGGCTTTCTCATTAAGACACGCGTGTGGGTAGAGCTGGGCAAGCGGTTCCCGTGCTAACGTGTCGTTTCCTCCCGTACGGCGCTGTCAACCTGTTGACCTCCGACCTAAGAAACGTCCCTGTTGTGACTCTCCCAACGCGCCGCGTGTGGAAGCGCCCGTTTCTCGCGGCGGGTGTGTTAATGAGAAAGTCCTCCAGCTGTGCGCGCGTCCACGTGTTTCACACACTTCTCCGTCGGTAGATGCCAGTGGGATGCCCAGAGCTGTGTCGCGGGCCGTTTCACCGGGCCTCACCGAAACGCACGGCCGATGAGCCATATCCCCCCGTAGACGTTTGCCTCGCTCACGACATGTTGACCGCAGCGACCCTGACGGAACCCTCTGCTTTATGACCCCCCCCCCCCCCTTTTAGAAGCCCAGCCCGGCCACCATGACCAACGAGAAGATCCGTGTCCTGTATGAGATGGGGGCGGAGCCTGAGAGGCGGGCGTGGGTGGACCGCTACCTGTCCTTCATGGAGGAGAGAGGGACGCCGGTTCCCATGCTGCCCGCTGTCGGCAAGAAGCCCCTGGACCTCTGTCGCCTCTACCTCTGCGTCCGAGAGATTGGAGGCCTGGCCATGGTGAGTCTCGAACCCCCACGCGTACCAAGCTCTGTCCCGGTGCCACCGAAACATATATACGGTTTCATACCAAGCTCTGGTTGCTCAGGAGTCTCCTGTCGGCCGTGTGCCCCTCTCTTCCCGCAGGTGAACAAGAACAAGAAGTGGCGCGAGCTGTCCACCCACCTCAACGTGGGCACGTCCAGCAGCTCCGCCAGCTCGCTGAAGAAGCAGTACATCCAGTACCTGTTCGCCTACGAGTGCCGGGTGGAGCGGGGCGAGGAGCCGCCACTGGAGATCCCGGGGGAAACGAAGAAGCAGGCCCAGGCCAAGATCCAGCCCCCCTCCCCTGGTGAGTCAGACGCTTTCGTGCTGGACCACGAGCCGTGCCAGGGCAGGGCCCCCCGGGGCTACGGTCCAGAGGGGTGTAAAATGTCCCGGTCGTGGCTGGGCTGTGGCCAGTCTGCTGGCGTTACGTTTTACGTAGCGGTCCGTCACTAGCCCATCGCTCCGCCTCCATTCCGTATATAGGAACATTACAACCAATCGCTGCGTTACACCATCCGCAAAGGTCTGTAGACCAGAGGCGTCCACCCACCTGCGGGTGACAAACGGGGGTGACGTTCCTGTCCACCGGGAGCCCCATGCTGTATTCCTGGAGCGCATCCTCAGTCACATAGCCGGTCCAATCCAAATCCATTCCCCCTGAGTTGGCCCCCGCCTGTTCCCTCCCAGCATGTGGCCCTATTTCTGTCTGACAGGTGACTGGGTCACACTGCAGGGATGGAGGGAGAGGGGGAGGGAGGGAGGGAGGGAGGGAGGGGGAGCTGTCAGTCGGCCAGCACTAAGGATCCCCCCCTCAGGCGAGATGGCTGATGATGTCAGAGAGAGAGAGAGAGAGAGAGAGAGAGAGTGTGTGTGTGTGTGTGTGTGTGTGTGTGAAGGGTTGAGCGAGAGCTGTCAGGCAGCAGGGAAGGGATTCCCCCTAGAGAAGATTATTAAGGGAGAAGTGTAGAGGAGTGCGGCTGTCTGGGATATAAACAACAGTGACCTCAGTCTGACCTAGTTTCCCACAGACAGACCAGGGAAGCGGCAGGTTTTGTTTTCTCTCTCTCTCTCTCTCTCTCTCTCTCTCTTGCTCTCTCTTTTTGTCACACTCTCCATTTCTGTACTGTAGGGTCACTTGAGTTCACAGGCTCAGAGAGGAGAGTGTGTGGCGTCAGCTCCTCATTGTTTGTTTTTTTCAAACACGTGTCGGCTCAGCTGGATCCAGCACCAGTAGTCCTCATGGAGAATCTCTTGTTTCCAAACACGTTCACATGCTGCCCGCCACGCCAGTTCCACCGCTCTCTCTCTGGGGATGTATCACAGACGGGGTTGTAAATGTCTTGAATGTCTTCAGAAACGGTTTAAATGGATTTTAGGTTTGGCTGGCTGTGGTTAGTTTGATTATTTTTCTTGCATTGTTAATGAGAGAAAAGCGAGTGTTTTTGATGTAAGAAAGAGAAAATGAAATAACACTGATTTCATTGGCCGCATTCCCAAATCCCTGATAGAGTGCGCTGCTTTTTAACCTGTGTCATTTGGTCTGTGGTGAGGTCAGGCGCTGGGTAGTTGGTAGGTAACAAGGTGCCATATGGGAAACATTACTAGACTCAGCACACTTGGCAGATCGCAGAAGCTGCTTGAGGTAGAATCCATCTTACCTGGCGGCAGCTTATGAAGAGACAAATAAAGACGTGAAATATATATAATGTATTTTCTCATGAAATATAGTTTTTTCACAGCACAACCTCTCTAGAACCAAAGACGGGGGGCCTTTGATAAGGTTGTTTGGTTGTGGTCTGGACCTGGTGACCCTGAATATTGTTTTACAGTCGTCAGGGAATCAGTAAATGGCTCGAGATTACCTTGGAAATGCATCAAAAGAACCCTGGAACTGTTAGGAGAACAATTTCCGGACAGTTCTGCAGTGGCCAAGCAAAGAGTCCATTAGTTTGGTCAACGGCACGGCACGCCTCAAATATTAAAGAACTACAGCAGTTTGCCTGCTGAAGGCTGGGACAAGTAACCTGTAGGAAGGTGTGGCAAGCTTATTGCTTGGAACAAAAACAACTTGTCGGTCATTATGTTGGCCAAGTGCTTTGCCACCGAGTTCTAGATCCGTGGTGCCAGTCTGTTTGTACAGGCACCTTTTTATTTAAATTATAAGGTTGAATTTCCACTGTGTAGAGACCAAAGTCAATTTAAATTTCCAGTTTATTATTGAATTATTGTTTTTAATTTCTGTCTGTCCAACGGCGCCAATATATTTGTCTGCCCCTGTGTAATGATACACACTAAGACACACGTTTCTATACATCAACTGGCTGTCCCCCTCTAAACAAACTGACATCCAGGAATCAGCACCACTAATAAGTCATGTCTCATCTATGCTGCTGCCGAACTTTGAGGAGAAAATGTATTTCCGTTTGTGTTCAGATGAACTGCGGCAGGTGACGTCAGCTAGACAGCATAACTCGCTAGCGAGTGGGAGGCTTGAGTTCAGAGTGGGACGTCACTGAGATTGTGGCATCCCCTCTATCAACGACCAGGATGTAGCCAGGACCCCTTTGCTGTCACTTCTTAATATAAGTTGATGTATTTGTTGTGCCTTGGTAGAAGCGTCTGGTTCCTAGCACTGGTTACTCAGCGTGTATATCGTTTTATATTGTGTAAATGTTTTACCCCTCTCCCGTTGCTGCTTTTCCCTCCAGCCAACTCGGGGTCTCTGCAGGGCCCCCACACCCCCCAGTCCACAGGAAGCAGTTCGATGACCGAGACGTCTGAGGCCATGAAGCGCCCCACGCCCGCCACCACACCTCACGGACACATGACCCCCCAGACGGTCAACAGGTAGGTTCGGCAGCTGCTGGGTGTGTCCGACTAAACACCCCCACGTTCCTTCCTGTCGTTCCTCACTCTGCTGGGTGTGTCCGACTAAACACCTCCACGTTCCTTCCTGTCGTTCCTCACTCTGCTGGGTGTGTCCGACTAAACACCCTCACGTTCCTTCCTGTCGTTCCTCACTCTGCTGGGTGTGTCCGACTAAACACCCACGTTCCTTCCTGTCATTCCTCGCTCTGCTGGGTGTGTCCGACTAAACACCCCCACGTTCCTTCCTGTCGTTCCTCGCTCTGCTGGGTGTCCCCGACTAAACACTCTGCTGTCTCTTAGGACCAGTGGTGGCATCAGTGTCCAGGACCCCTTTTCTGAGGTCAGTGACCCTGCCTTCCACAAGCGGGGGCCCATGCCCCCTGGTGGCCCCTACCAACAGAGCGGAGGCCCGGCAGACCCCATGAGAATGCAGTACGACGCCAACAAGGATCTGTACGGAGGGCCCCGGAAGGGTGAGTATTTTCCCCAGCTCTGTTGCACCCTTGTTTACGCCACGCTACATTTTACGAGACATATCGAAGAAGACGCAAGGTGCTAGGTATTTTTGGGGGTCAACTTGCAAATATCGGTAGCTTGAGACGCCACCTTCCGGGGGTAGAGCCCCACCCCCTGGGGTTTTTTCCAGTCGGGACTGAAGGAAATTCTGTCAGGACAGTATCAAGTTTCTGTGTAGTGGGCAAACGTATTGCCTGATTGTCTTTATGTTCACATCAGAGTGGACATCTTAGTGACACTGCTGACCTGTGGCAGCAAGAAAGAAACAATTCTACAATTTTCACGCTAATCCAAAAATCTAGAAATGGGTTGGGGTTTTTGTCTTAGAGTAATATTGAATTATATTACACTTTCACATTTGGTTTAAAATTATGATGATTTTGTGATTGAGCAGACATTGATTCTGCATTTGATTGAACTTCATTTAAAACACAAACTGTTTATCAGAGCTACATAGTGGTGGAGACTGAACATGAAGTACAGAATCCTTACATGCAAAGAAGCTTGGAGGACTTTAGCCATCGGGATAAGGTTCTAGAACCGGGTTAGCTAATTTTAGAACAGGTTGGAGAACTCACTCATTTGGTTTTTTAATACACAATGAAATAAAACACAGAGCGTATTCATAGACTGGTGCGTAGTTCGTCTGCTGATCGAATGTGTGCAGGAAAGTGCCCATATTAAGGAAACCCTTAAATGAGAAAATGAGGGATACACTGAAAAAGGTGCTTCCCCACAGCTGGTGTGTAGCCTCTGAGACAGCCGTTCACACTATGATCAAGAAAACACCATATTATGACGTTTCTTAGAAAAGTACAGACACACGTAAAATCTATGGCAAGGCTCTTTGAAGCTGTTCTAACTCGGATAGCTGAAACTGTTAAATAGCTCTCATAGTGTTCTTCTTTGTGGCTATTATTTTTTTTTCGGTGAGTGTTTTACTGAAACAACTATAAGCTACAAAATCTTCAAAAGGTATTTTGTGTATGTCGATGACCATGTTGAATTTGTCCTTGTTTTCTGGTTAGACCTAAACCTCTGCCAGTCTGTAGTTTTCCTTAGTCTATGCTGCCCCCCACTGTTACAAACATGTACTACATGCCCTTGCCTTTTATAACATCCAACATGAAGACTGAAACCGAAATGGCAGTCTATTACCCATCAGTGATTCTCAAACCTCTCCTCTGGGACCTCAGATGTTTCACAATTTACTTATAAGTCTGAACTACATAAACTGGGTACCCTATTTAAGATCTTGAGGATAAACTGACGTGTTGAAACCGCTGCGCTTGCTCTGGAAAAGATCAAACTGGACCCCATTTTGCTACACAATTTCTTGGTGACCAGTTTGTGACTCAGGCCCTGCCCCATTGCCCGAATAATCAGCGGACTTGGGAGAATCAATATTGAGGCTTGCCCTCCAAAGGTCATCCGATGCACCTCTGGTTCTTACCACGCCGGTCGCTCAACCAGGCAGTCTACACCAGAATCCTTATGCACTGGAGGGAACACAGTCCCCAGTCTTCTACCTTAGTTGAGCTCACAGAAGACTGAGTCGCACCAACGAGTTGCTAGAACGTCATGAGGCAAGGCAACCACATTCGACGGCTAACTCCCCCCGAAGCCCGGACGGTGCTGGCCTTGCGCACCACCCCCCCCGTGGGACTCCCCTTGCCAAGCCGGATTCAAACCCTGGTATTGCAGTAACGGCTAACCAGGCGCTGACATCGTCAAATGTACAGCACGACATGGACTGGCCGTGATGAAAGTCGATAAACTTAGCAGGTGGTCTCCTTTTCCTCACAGGTCCAGGAGGCGGTGAGCCGTACGGGCCGGGTCAGATGCCCGGCGGCGCCATGCAGGACATGTACCCTCGGGGGACCCCCCCAGCTGGCATGCCAGGGATGGGCATGGGCCCTGGCTCACGACCCCAGTACCCATATGGGCCGGGCTACGACAGGAGGTGTGTACCCCACTAACCACATAATCGCCCATAGTGTCGACCTGTGAAATGTATATTGGAACCCAGACGCGTGCTTCCGGCGGTGCCATTTTACCAGCGCTGTTTATTCTTGTCAATCTTGGTTTAAAAACATCATCTTGTATGCAAGTCTTACTGCTGGTAAACTTGGTGCTGGGATTGTGTTGGTCATGTTTGTCATCTCCCCCGGCCCTCTAGACCAGAGCATGTCATGGGTCAGGAGGGGGGTATGGCTCCCCCTGGTGGTCAAAACAACATGGGCTCTTCCAGCGGGGACCCAAGCATGTATTCCTCCAACAGATACCCTAATCAAAGGTAAGGAGGGACGAACTGGGCGATAGAAACTCTTGGCATGACAGGTCAGGACTGATATATCAGTACATTCCCTTTTTAACCCTTTAACATCCTTTTAGCTGGCAAGTAGAGTATGAGTTGAGTTGATTTAACTCCTCCAGCCCTCCTGCTTTTATTTACATAATTTGTATAATTTTGGGATTCTGCAAATTAAAGTTGTGGCACTCTAATTCTGCCCATTCAGAGAGGGCTTTGTGATCACTCACCAAAGATATAGGATAAAAGACACAAAATGTCTTACAGCTAAGATTAAAGACTAGAAAATATATTACTTCTCCAGTTTAATGCTAATTCTATTTTAAACAGTATTGGGTAAAGATGTTACTACTGACAACTCGCAAACACACACACGCAGTGTTTATCAGCGCTCTGAGTGTGTCCTCCTCTTTACAGGCCACATGGACACGAGGGTTACGGCCAGCAGCCACACGGCCCCCTGCCCTACGCCTCTCACCAGCCAGGAATGTACCCCCCTCAGCAGGTCAGTCCAGGCCTCCTTGCCCCCGCCGCTACAGGAACACCCAGTTCCTACGCTTTATTCATCTTCCGTTTATGTTGCCGGGCCAGTCGATCCTTGATTCATTTCAGCCTGGCGGGAGGCAAAAGGGCCTCCTGTTAGAGGGTGGTTGCTGGGATTGAATAAAAGGAAACCGAAAACGCGGACCGACTGCTACATCGTCCGCTACTCAAGTCCGAGATCGTCCTTGAAGTCAAAATTAGGGGCGTGGCACAAATTACAGCAATCAGCGATTGGATAATCAAAATGACAAATGCTTACACGTGGGTGTGTTGTGTTTTAGAAAAGCATTGGGCATACTAAGATCTAGACTCGTTGTGTAGAAGGGAGGTCCGTGGTGGTGTTGTAGTGTAGCCAGACCGCCTCCAGAGGGCACTGTTCTACAACTACTGAAACATAGGATTTCAGGGCGAAATAACCACTTAGCTCAGCTCGTGACGGCAGCTTAGCGAAGTAAGCGTCGTTGGGGTGTAGTCCACCTGGTCAAACAGCGTGGCAAAAAAATCTGAGATTTATTGATATTAAGGGAGTGCTCACGCCAACAGCAGAAGTTAGCGGTCCACAGTTTTCTAATGTACTGTTGTGTGTGTCCTGTCAGGGCTACAAGAGGCCAGTGGGACCAGAGGGGATGTATGGACCCCCCGCTAAACGCCATGACGGGGAGGGATACAATATGCAGCAGTACGCGGGCCAGCAGCCGGACATGTACAGTCAGTACGGAGGGGGGGGCTACCTGGGACCAGAGCGCAGGCCCATGCAGGGCCAGTATCCCTACCCCTACAGCCGAGACCGTATGGGGGCCAGCCAGGGCCCCCCGCAACATGGCATGATGACCGGCGGGCCCCCTTCTGGGGTCCCTGCGGAGGGCCCCCAGGCCAACGTGTGGCACCCCAGGACAGACATGGGCTACCCCGGGCCCTACCCCGGACGACAGGGCCAGGGACCCCCTTACCCTGGCATGGGCCGGGGTCCAGGGGATGACCCAGAAGGCAGGGGGGGGCCCCCGGACCAGTGGCCCCCCGGGCACCCGGGCCAACGCCAGGCCCCGTACCCCCCCCACTCGTATTCCGCTTCTTCCTCCATGGCCTCCCGACAGCCCCCCACCTCCTACCAGTCCAGCCCCAGCATGGCCAACCACATCCCTCAAGCATCCAGCCCCTCACCCTTCCCCCGCGCCATGGGAGGCCCCGGGCCCCTGTCTCCCAACAATGCGGGCCACTACGTGGGTTCTATGAAGAAGGCAGGGCTGTCCGGGTCCATGGCTGGCCCACACGGTGCCGGGATCGCTGGACAGGGCATGCTGCCCCTCCACAGAGATATCAGCTTCCCGCCAGGCTCAGTGGAGGCCACACAGCCCAAGCTAAAGGCCCGACGCAGACTAACCTCCAAGGACACTGGTAGGTGTACAATCTGTTTAAGTACATCCATAGCCTCCACGTCCACAATGTCGCCCAGTTTTGTAGTGCACCGCTTTTGTTCATGGCCTTGGGTCTTCCCCTGTGACCTCTGACCTGTAACCTCTCGCCCAACTAGGAACCCCAGAGGCGTGGCGCGTGATGATGTCCCTGAAGTCAGGTCTGCTGGCAGAGAGCACATGGGCCCTGGATACCATCAACATCCTTCTGTACGATGACAACACAGTGTCCTCCTTCACTCTGTCACAGGTGAGAGACACTGCGACACAAACCAGATCCCTTTAGTAAGGATGTGCCAAGCGCGATGTCCAGAGGTATTCAGTAAGGATGTGCCAAGTGCGATGTCCAGAGGTATTCAGTAAGGATGTGCCAAGTGCGATGTCCAGAGGTATTCAGTAAGGATGTGCCAAGTGCAATATCCAGAGGTATTCAGTAAGGATGTGCCAAGTGCGATGTCCAGAGATATTCAGTCAGTTCAAACTCATGCAAATCCAATTATTATTTGAAGTATTGTGATAAAATCAATGCTATCGAGAATATGCATATGAACACACCCCTTATATGTCCAGGATCCATACCAGTGGCCTTAACCAATCATGCATCTTCCAATATATGACCATACATGGCTTCCTTTAAGGACAAATACCCCTGAACAAACTTTTGTCTAAACACAGTAATATCATAGAGCACCCAGCTGATACGTTTCCCTATATTTTCCTAGTTACCTGGCTTTCTGGAGCTGATAGTGGAGTACTTCCGACGGTGCCTGATTGAAATATTTGGGATCCTGGATGAGTACGAAGTGGGCACCGAGGGCCAAAGGACACTGCTTGGACCAATCACAGACCAGGAAGAGGAGGAGCCTGTCATTCCAGAGCTCGACTGCCATTCAGACGAAGAACAAAGGGCTGGCAAGTCAGAAGAGACAGGTCCAGAAAAGCCCACAGCCAACCACAGCACAGAGGTGGTCACAGAGGAGCCCCCCATGGAGGTCACGGTTAAAGAGGAGAAGGTGGAGGGGGAGACCGATGAGGCAGTCCCTGAGGACTCTGAGCCCATCCAACCCCAGGCGCCCCCAGAGCCCAGACCCAAACAGGCCAGCAAGTACGACAAGCTGCCTGTTAAGGTGGAGGAGAAGGATGCGGAGGAGGACCAGGTGGAGGAGCGTCAGGGCCTTAGTCTGCCCAGGGGCTTCACCTCAGGCCTGCTGCACTGGAAGGCCGGCGGGGGGGACTCCACAGCCCACATCCAGACCCACCTGGAGGGACGTGGCCAGGAGGCCCACGCCAGAGAGAGGAGTGAGGAGGGCGAGAGGCCGGAGCAGGAGAGGACCGAAGCAGCGGAGGGGAGCGCGGAAGAGGGGGCCGTTGCCGCGGCGACCGAGACCACCGGGGATGCGCTGGGCCCGCTTTCAGAGAGGACCCAGAGCCCCATATTCACCCCGCTGGAGGACGAGCCCCGCTGCTGGGACGAGGCTCCACTGTCCACGGCCGAGTCCTGGCAGGACGCCATGGCCCGCCGCTGCGTCTGCGTGTCCAACGTTGTCCGCGGCCTCTCCTTCGTCCCCGGGAACGACGGCGACATGTCCCGCCACCCGGGCCTGGTGCTGATCCTGGGCCGGCTGGTCCTACTCCACCACCAGCACCCAGAGAGGAAGAGGAAGACGCCCAGCTACCAGAGGGAGGAGGAGCAGGGCCTGGCCTGCAGCCGGGACCAGTGGTGGTGGGATTGCCTCTCTGCGCTGAGGGAAAACACTCTGGTCACCCTGGCTAACATCTCCGGTCAGCTGGACCTATCCCTATACCCGGAGAGCATTTGCCTGCCCGTGCTGGACGGCCTGCTCCACTGGATGGTGTGTCCGTCCGCCGAGGCCCAGGACCCCTTCACGACGGCCGGCTGCTCCTCCCCGCTCACCCCCCAGAGGCTGGTGCTGGAGTGCCTGTGCAAGCTGAGCATCCAGGACAATAACGTGGACCTGCTGCTGGCCACGCCGCCGTTCAGCCGCCAGGAAAAGCTCTACGCCACCCTGGTGCGCCACGTGGGCGAGCGGCAGTCCCAGGTGTGCCGGGAGATGGCGGTGGCGGTGCTCTCTAACCTGGCGCAGGGGGACCCGACAGCGGCGCGTGCCGTCGCCCTGCAGAAGGGCAGCGTGGGCACGCTGATCGGCTTCCTGGAGGACTGCGTGGCCATGGCCCAGTACCAGCAGGCGTCCCACAGCCTGCTCCACCCGGCACCCCACCACGAACCGCCCAGCATCAACATGATGTGCCGGGCTGCCAAGGCTCTACTGGCCCTGGCCACGGTGGAGGAGAACCGGACAGAGTTTGTGCTCTACGAGAGCCGGCTCCTGGAGATCTCCCTGTCCTCCGTGCTGAGCTCGGCTGTGGCGGCCATCATGTGTGAAGTACTGTTTAAGATCGGCCGCTCTTCGTGACAGACACACAGCCAGAGAGAAGGGGGATTTCTAGGGGGGGGCTCGGGGCTTGGTTGAACGCGAACACATGGGTATGTGCGGTATTATATTTTTATTTAAATAAAAGAACACAAAAAAAAAATGTTTTTACATACAAATATATATAGAAATTATATAGCTCCTCTGCCCCATTCACAACCTTCATTTGGGATTTTTAAATAATTTTAATACAAATATTTAATACTTGGTATTTTAAATTGTTTTCTATTCTTTTTATTTGTTTTGGGTTTTTGTTTTAACCAAAGTTGGCACCTCTGACAGAGATCGTAGTTTTAGTTTTGGGGTCTCTTGCTCTTAAAAATGGTTTTGTAATTGTGTGGCTGTTTGTCTGTGTGGGATCTTTCTGTTGGTTGTTTTTCTTGGGGAAGCAGACTTATTTAAATGGTGAATCGTTGTAGATAGACTCTTCTCATGTATTAAAAAGAAAAAAACACTGACGTTACTCCGAATATACAGTACATTGTGTATCCAGAAAAGAATTACCTATTGTGCAATAGGATTTAGTTGGTTTGTTGGGGGGGGTGTCATCCAAATTGACTTTTGACCACAGGAAACTGACCAGAGGTATTGCATAATATTACCTATTTGAGGTAGACATGAGTCATTGATCATCTGACTTCCTGGTGACCATAACCATAGCAACAGACAGTTAATCTTTTAAAGGAACTGTACTTCCATCTACAGTCTTATCTTTTGCTCTCATCAGTGGGCCCATTTGTATATAGAAGTTGTACATTCAGACTGCTCTATTTGGTTTCTTCTCCCAAGAGATGTGGTATAGACGTCAGTAGTCGATAATTATAATGACTGTTATAATTATGATTACTACACATTTGAATAATGAATAGTTACTCGCTTTAAATGAGGTTAGTCATTTTATGTATAAAAAAATGCTCTGTGACACAGGTCTGTAAATGAAATGCGTGGAAGAGTGAGTCTCTTCAGACAGCCTCTAGTTTTGGTTATGATAAGACAAACTTATTTAGATTGTACAGTCAGCTAGCTAACAGATGATGGGCAAAACTGTATTCCAGAATAACATTGTTAAAAATCATGTCCGATTGACAGTTATAACAAATGTAAAAAATAAAAAAAAACTACAAAAAAAAAACAATTAAATAAATCTCTACATACATCGTAGTTCTCCCCCTTTCATTTGATGAACACTGTTTCAGAATAAAATCGTTATACTATATGTTCCACATGTTAAGAATAAATGTACAAATCTGGTTGAGCACTGTGAAGGCTGTTTGGACTTTTTTGTGCAGAAAATGTAAACCGGTGAATCCTGGCAGAGAAATGGCCGTAGCATCCCACAACCAAACATGAAAAATTGTAGGACTGTTTTCACAGAGCCAGGAAAGTGGTTTTGATGGACCACCCGTGTGTAAAATGTAACGCATGACTACGGCCTAGATTAAATCCAAAAGCGAGGAATAGGCATTGCAGCTTAAAAGGCATTCCGCGGAGAGCCCACTGCATGTGCTGGCTATATTGGAAATCGCCTTTAAAAGCCACAATACCTGACCTGCGTTTGGATTTTATTCAGGCCTTTGTAACCCTGGATAAAAGCATACTGTAAATGACATGCATGGAAACCAATCTCAAGACAAGTTTATTTAGAACAGCAGACATGGAATAAAAATATGAACAACAAAAATAACATCCCAGCAGATGATCCCTATACGTAGAAGCTCAGCTTGTGACCACTGACTCTGACGTTCTGAAACGTAGGCTACTTTAAGGCACCAATGTTCACAAAAAGTCTGGGGCAGCGGTCTCACCAACACGTTAAGGATGACGTACACGCTTGGAGAATTTGTACACAGTCCTTGTTGTACAGTGAGCCAGAAGGTTTAAGAAGATGTCTGTTCTTGCTTTGATACTTGTCTTTTATGTGAATCGCTGATGGCAAACATTTATTTATAGGTGTTGCATTGGACAATTGTTCAGTCTGTTCACGAAAAGCCAGACCTCTGTACAGCCTGCGCCGTTTTCAAAACCACAAACTCATTTGACGTATCGCAGAGCAAAACCAAGTGATAATTACATCTTGACAGACTGTGAAGATAACCAATCCATCTTGTGGCCTTCATGAGAAATTACACTAAGTCATAAGATCTCTTCACCAGACATGATGCACAAATATCAGAAAGCCAGGGTCTGGCTGCCTATGTTTGTACTAGCCCGAGAGTTTGTCGTTAACTCTGCGGTAAACTCAAAACAGCCTGCTGCTGACATTTTAGACGGTGTATTCAGGAAGCCAGCACAGCATCTCGCTCTCCGATGAATGCAGGCCAACGTGAGCCCTCATAAGGTAATGCATGAACCAACCAAAAATGAATCGCAGACAGTGTATAGCTGAATAACACCAACATAGCGGCATATAAGATAACTGTCCTAGTAAAAGACCGCCCAGGACTTTTGTGAGTTTAAACATTAAAACGACACATAACCCAAGGGATGTTACCCATGAAACCTCGCTCCCAACAGCCTGGGCATTCCTGACGCGTCAGGCAGGTACTCTCTTCACTGGCTTAAGATGAGTCTTATTGAGCTCAGAGACCATTCCACAGTGGCTTAGATGCTGCCCTCAGCCAGAGAGGGAGAGCGAATGCTAGGCCCGTCGTTTTCCTCAGTCCTCTTTAGACTGGAAGAGAGAGTCCCATTCCAGCGAGTTTTCAGGTCTTTCCTCGTTTTTGGGAATAGCCGGGAAAATTGTCTGCATCTTCTTCTTGAATTCTGTTAGCTGTCAAGACAGAAGTTTGATGTTGTAGGTGTATAGGTGAAATATGGCCACATTAAGCATACATTGCCTATAATACAGGACTGTATATCGTCTGTTGTCTGTCAGTGAGACACCCGTGTGACGTGCAGAACTTAAAACAGCATTTGGAACCAAATGATTAATGCTTGGAGGAAAATCCCCAAAACCTGGACTAGAATGCTGGAACAAGCAGTGTGTTCTGGTCAAAGAGGTATCATTTTCTGATCCGTTCTCCTGACATGCCAAATATGACCTGACATGCGAGAAACGTTGGGTGTTGCTTGTATAGTGTAAAGGGGTCTACGAGGCTCTGAGTTGTTGGCATATAAAACACAATTAGGGTCGGAACAAATTTTTTATTTTTGTAACAACTGAGAAACTGAAAGGAGCATTAACTAGGGAAACATCATGTAATGTGAGCACCCACTTCTTGGTGTTAATCATGGATGTGATTTGAGTTGGGACAAGGACATCGGCAAATATACAATGTTGTAAAATACACGCCCAGCCAAAGATATCCCTGGATGGAACAATACAAGCAAGATAATGTGGCTAAGGACGGTCAATACGTACGCTATGGACCCCCATGGCTTTCCAGACCCCCAAGCCGAGCAGGCCAACTCCACACCAGGCGTAAAGAGAGCCCCAGCCAAGGGCCCGGAGAGCCAGGGACGCCCCCGTCTCCGGCACTGCAACCGTTGGCATCGTTCCCTGGTGAACACGCACACGTTATATACACGTTAATATAACACGCAGGCAAGCTATTAGAGGAATGTTTATCATTCTACAATTATCAAGATGGCTCCAAGGACCTTTACGCATGGTTCAATCTTTTTTTTTTACTATTGACAGCCCAGTAGAGTTACTCTCCACAGTGTGCCCAAATGGTGTAGTAGGAAACCTCATTTAAAGTGGTTTGGGATGGGGGGGGGGGAAGCCACGCAGTGAACTGTAACTTATCTGACTGAGGAACTCTGTAAACATGCCCTGGATTTCAAGGTCAGATCGCAAATGGCTCTGTCATCCCGATGTGCTTCGCTGTTTCTGAACAGGGTGCCACTTGGGACAGTCACAGATCCTGAGTGTATCTGTTTTAGCAACACTGGACAGAGCAGTACAGTGGTGCCTTTGTTTAGTTTTTTAAGTCTATTTTTAAGACGAATAGGGTCAGTCTTTGTAAACACCATCTCAGCCAAGTATGCAGTCCAAAGTTGTCACATTAGATTTAGCGTGTTGCAAGGAATGTGTCTGGTTGCCTTAGGAGTTTCTAGCGAAGGGAGGCAGAGATAAACGGTAGAGGAATGTAGCTTCAGGACCAGAGATGGTTGACGGACCATAAACCTGTCACTTATGCAGTGTGAAACACTGCAAAGACCAGACCTTAAACATCCAGGTCTGTAAAGACCACAAAAAATAAATAATGATAACTCACATATTAAGCTTTTAACAGAAAATTTGCAGTGAAGGGCTGCTGTAGCTTATGATTTCTTTTACTGAGCGTGACACCAAGTCACTCAAATGTGTGCAGCGTAACCCCCCCCCCCCCCAACAAAAAACTATTAGAAGAATAGCCTAAACAAAAGGAGAAACTCGACTTGGAGTTGGGGTGGAAAACACTGTACCAGCACTGGGCTAAGGCAGTTGATTGGTTTCGGCGGTTGATGCAAACTGATGAGATCCCACAAGCGCAGCATCTCGGACAGCCTCGTAGTCCTCTAGAATCAACTGCGCGACTCTCACCAAACTCTAAAAATAGCTAATCTAATAAGCGGGCCACTTAAAAAACATGGAAATTATTACATTAAAGGGGTAATAATGTTAGCGGTTTGTGTTTGAGACTGCTTGTTAGCCCTTAGCCACCATCCCTAACTGCAGACTTCTAAGTGCACTACTTTTGATGAAATCCCTGGTCCCTAAACAAAATAGATTACACGGACAGCCTATTCTAGGAGTAAAAAAACAAAAAAACAGACCCTGATTATTTAGTCCTAGACTAGGCTTAATCTGTCTGCAAAACCGGCCCACAATGCACTACTACTCCCCATGACCTTGATGTAGGCAATAAGGGTCTGTTTGTGGCCATCCAATGTAAGGTTTTACACACATCCTGCCTGCAATTGTGTCCTGGGAGGAGCTCATAAGCATCTTTTTCAAAGCACTTTAATTGAATGAGGCTATCCCAAGTTTGTCTGGGAAGCAACAAGGCATTTCAGTGTGTTTCTCATCGGAGGAAAATATAGGAAGAATAACTTCCATAATTACAAACCTGCCCTGCTATTTCCTTTCAAGTGGCACAGTGCAAACGTACTGCCTTGCAGGGCGCGCTTTGTCATTGTGGCCAGGAGTTCAAATCCTGGTTGCGGCATACTAACTGCATTTTAGTGACTCCTTGTGGGAGGTCAGGCACCAGCAGGCTCAAATGTGGTTGATATTGAGCGTCTTCATCATGCTCCCTCCCTTTTTCATTACAGCATGTTTGCAGACACAGAAGCTGTGCTTTTCCACAATCACGCAATGCTACAGTACCCATGCACTGTAATTCAAATAACAATAACACCACACTTCCAACTGGGAGACTATCGTATATTACAATTTTGCCACCAGTGTAGCAATTCTGTAGGAACAGACCAAAAGCTGCAAAAACCAAGCAGAATATGCACACAACTTTGTGCTGTGTAATAAATTAACATAAAAAAAACAGATTTATTGGCCGTGGTGCTCGCCTTGCATTAAGGTTATATCCAACGAATGCAATACTTTTTAGAGTGTTAATGTACAGTATATATTTAATTATGTTTACGATTCACCAGCATGTCACGTATCACTTGCAAACGGGCATGTATGTAACTTTCCGAGGTGTAAGTCTGTGCTTTAATTTTTGCTATAACTTGAGGTACCTTGGTAAACCACCCTGGATTCTTTTTTTTAACCAACGCTAATGTGGAGCCGAAACCTGCTATCATCCCGGCAGAAGCGACAGTCGTCAGGAAAGCTGCACCTGGAAATGATTAATAGGTTAATATAAACTTAGTTAATGAGTCACAAGAATCTTGTGTGAGTAAACTGTAGTATTCCGATTCGAGCATTCTCCGGGGTTGAATCTGTCAGGGTGAAGACATTTGCTAATGCTATCGTTACTCGCTAACCAACAATTCATACACGGACAGTATAATATTTATCGGTCCAAACAGTCAAATAATAATTTGTCAAACTAAGCACTCGCTTGCCTTTAATAAGTTGTAGTTTGTCATTGTTTTCTGTCACAACTTCAGTAGTGACATTCAAACTCGTGCCTTCTTTCTCAACTGACATCTTGTCTTTGTCCGTCACTTAAAGAATTCCGGTGGAAACATCAAGTCTGCTCAACTAAGAACGATCAACTAAGAAGCTATGTACTGCACAATATATACGTAAAAATGTAGATGTATACAACGTTATTATAATGAAAGATATTTAACTATGAAGATATACATAAGTCTATCCGGTAGAAAGTACACTCCTCAATCACACTAGATGGCACAAAATCAAGTATAACGGTCGTGTTACGTTGGACTGCGCGTGCTTGCAGGCCAATAAATCTCGGCAAATTCGTGGATATATATATTATTTTTAATTTTTTACAAAAACATAAACAAATAAGGACCAGTTTTCTTGTAAAACATCAAACATGCATTGAATAATTTTTCAGTGCTAAGCGGTTGAACATTACGATGTACATTTAAGTTAAAGAGTAACACACTTCATCGAACATACAGTGCCTTCTAACATTTTGCAACTATCTGTAGTGCTAGTACTACAATGGCAGTGCCAGCGCGTGCACGTAGTTAAGGTGCGCGCGCATGTGCTACCGTACCAAAAACCTATCTACAATATGTATTGTTTTCACTTTCAAAATAAAAGTATCCATTTCAGTACTGGAATTTTTCTTACTGGAATTGTCTTAAATCTGTGCATGTGGTGTCTAATGGTAAGCAAAGGCTATTTTCTTCAGTCATTAATACTGATGTTTCTTTTTATAAAGTCTCCCTACCAATAAGATTGAGGTCTTTGTTTTAATCACTAATTTTACAGTTGACATAGGTTGAGTGTTTTGCTGGCTGCAAAATAAATTAGTGGTCAATAATAGCTATGCAGAATTCATACTTCCTTATTTAAGACAATTAATTAGGTCATGTGCTTAATTCAGAATCACAAAATTATATTTGTTCTTAATCCAAGCAATTTTATGATAAAGAGATTACTGTCTCTTTCAAATTGTGTATGTTACTATAAACCGCTAATATGCATTGCCATGTATTGGCAACTGCTTTGCTGTGTACATTTGGCATGATTTCACTATTAGTATTATTAAATATTGGACATTTATTTTAAAAGCCGAACTGAAAGTCCAGTGTTAGGGCTAAACCCTTATTGTGGCTAGCTTCACGTAGGTATATCAACAGTACAGGCAGCGGCAACGTAAACGTGAGTGGCGAGCTGGCGTCGTGGTGATACAAATGTTCACGTTTTCAAAACCTGGGACATAGGATTGCTTGTTTCCACAACATAACTAAGAAGTAAATAATTTACCGAATCAAGAGAACTGTTAGAATGTGATGTTAATTACATTTTGCTTCCAACCTATGAAGAACGTGGATACGCATTTGCGGTTTGCTACAAGAGCAGTTGCACCTCTAAAAAATTTAATCGACGCTTTCTGCAGTAAAATGCTCGTGTTTTATTTTGCGGATATCCTCGTTGGATTTTTTAAATCATTATTATGCGTTTAGAGTGTCTGATTGGTTGAGACATTTTCTGAGCTTTCTATTTGAAATTATTGTTTCAAATGTTTTTAAGGACACCCAAATAACGGTATTAGTGGCAATCATTTTCGGTTTTTATTTTATTGTGTTTATATAACTAGCCGGTCACCTTGGCTAGTGCTGGCTACATAGTTTAAAAAACAAACAAACAATGGAAGTGTTATTTAAACAATTGAGAGAGTGATTGTTTTCTCCGACACAGTGGCAAAGCTGATCAAATTCAGGACAATGTCTGTTAGAAAATGGAACCTTGTTACAAAAAAGTATGTTTTGTTCTTTGAAATAATTATCGTCATCGTGCCTACTTCACTACTGCAATGTGTAGAGTGATGGCCCCTGTTCTAACAGCATTGCATCACTTCTGTGACAAATGAGTATCTCTGGAACAACCGCCGGGATTATCTTTACTCACATTGCTTTCCCTTGATTCTTTGTATAACCGAGAAAGGTGCGCTATTTACTGATGCATCTCGGACTTGACGAGCCGGTGCGAGAATGCCAGTATAATCAGATCTGCACGAGGAACTCGTCGCCTATGGAGACTTTAAGTCACAAAAAGAAGAGGACTCCTCGGAGGAAGTGGCAGATCTTCCCTGGCAGAAATAGATTCTATTGTAATGGAAGAGTCATGATGGCGAGACAGACGGGGGTCTTCTACCTGACCCTGGTCCTCATCATGGTCACCAGCGGGCTTTTCTTCGCTTTCGAGTAAGTGCATATCACACTGAAGTATCACATGCAGTACCTGAACATAACTCACGTAGGATTCAACGGTGCATATGGCACGACACAGATGAGAAGGAGTATCGAATAGCTGTATTTTCTTTTTTTTTTAAGCGGCAAATTATCCTCATTTGTTATGTTTCTCATTTAATGGATTTGATCAGTGCCCTTGGCAATCAAGTGAAAAGTAGCATGCAGTATGTCTAATACATGTTTATTTACAGGGGGGAAATAATACATGTTTGTTTACATAGTGTATATGTATTACTGTGCATTCAGAAGCTATACAGACACCATCCCTTTCTCCACATTATACATCTATTGTGTGTAGATGCAATACATCTACACACAATACCAAATAATGAAGAAGCTAAGACACATTTGTAGAAATTTGTGCAAAGGTTTTAAAAATAAAAATACAATGTCTAATTTATTTAAGTATTCAGAAACATTATTCTGTACTTTCTAGAAGCGAATATAGCTTTGAGTCTTCTTGTTGAACTGCAAACTTCAGGTCTCCCCACAGATGGTCAATGGGATTCAAGTCTGTGCTTTGACTGGGCCACTCAAGGATTTCAACCCTCCAGGTTTTCTTGGCTGTGTGCTTTGTATTGTAGGCATGCTGAATCTTCACCACAGTCCTGTGTGCTTTTCTTCAAGGACCTCTGTATTTTGCTCTGTTCATCCTTCTCTCACCACTTACCAGTCAACAAGTCCCTATCACTGAGAAGCATTCCCATAGCATGATGCTCCCACCACCATTCTTCACCGTAGTGAAGTTGTTAGCCAGATGATGAGTGGTACCTTGTTTTCACCCTAAGTAGCGCTTGGCATTCAGGCCTATTCTACCATAAAGGCCTGATTGATGGAGTGATGCGGAGATATTTGTTCTTTTGGCAAGTGGTCCCATTTGTGTAGAGAACATTTGAAGCTCTATTAGAGGGGCCATTGGGGTATTGGCCACCTCACTGACCAAGGACCCCCCCCTTTTTTTACTTAGTTTGGCTGGACTGCTAGCTAAAAATTGGCACAAATTTACCTCCCCTTTCAAGGATCTTTCAAAGGTCTCTGAACTCCTGTTGGGACATGCAGTGGGCACATCAATTCAAGCTACAAGAGTATCAGACATAAGGACTATTGTCAAATGTATTTTTTATATATATATATATATTTTTTTACACGTCTCTTACCATTCATCAAACGATCTGAGTACACAGTGCACTTTTTGGATATCTTAATTATTTTGAGAGTGAACAAAACATGCATTGGGTGGTCATTTTCCATATGAAATCAGAACATGCCCGAAGCAAGTAAGCTTAAGCTAATTGGTGAAATAACAAATCAGAGAACTGAGCTAAGTCCTACAGCCTTCTCTTTGCGTGCTGTTTATTCAATCCTCATCTTCTCCAAACCCATTAGAAGAGAGTCAAAGGAGAGGGTTCAATGACTTTCTCACCCAGTGGGTTTTGGTGAAGTAAACAAGAAGAGAGGGCTGTTGGTGTATGTGGTTGAGATTTCAATAAATTGGACATCCACATCAAGCCACACCCCAAAGACTGCTCTCATTTGGCTTCTGTCATGGCTACTGCATTTGTGAATGTACAAGCTATGAAACAAGTTCAAGCCAGTGAGTTCAGTTGCCCTTTAAAGTGATATAAAATGCATTTAAAAAGTAACTTACTCTGATATGGACATGCCATATTAGTGCCTATTCCTAGGAGATACAGAACAATCTTTAGGTATTTGGGCAAATGTTTGGCAAACACAAATGTTGTATTAGTTCTGTGCTCCCCAATTTGGATTTAGAGTGAAACAACGACTACAGACAGACACTTTTCAAATGGGACCATAATACTTTCAAGCTATCAAGACAACATCTGACTGAAATTAAATGTTAGTGTTGGCCATGGTGGTGGGTGCTTTAACATGACTCTCTACAGGGGGTGTTGGAACCGAATCTGATGTTTGTTGGCTAGGTATAAATAGTCTCAGATCCCACCCACTGTCTTCACCAACTCATAAAACATTTTAGAAAAAGGCTCAGTGTTTTTTTCCCCCCTCGTATACTTGGGTATTCAAATGTGTTGAAACAGGGGGGGTCAATAACTTTGACGCTGACATTTTGTGTAAAAATAAAATAAAAAAATAAGTGTCTAATATGTATGTATCGCCACTGTAAATAAATAAATAAATAAATGAAAAGGAGCATATACACTGCATTTGGAAAGTATTCAGACCCTTTCACTTTCTCAACATTTTATGATGTTAAAGCTTTCCCTGCAGGTTGGATGGGGAACGTCACTGCACAGCCACTTTCAAGTTGCTGCTGATATGTTCGATTGGTTCAAGTCCAGGGTCTGGGTGGACCACTCGAGGACATTCACAGACTTGTCCCAAAGCCACTCCTGTGTTGCCTTTAGGGTCATTGTCCTGTTTGAAGGTGAACCTTCAAAGTCTGAGGCCCAGCAAGTCTGAGCTCGGGAGCAGGTTGTCATTAAGGATCTTTCTGTACTTTGCTCTATTCATCTTTCCCTCGGTCCTGTCTGGCCACTGTACCATAAATGTCTGACTGGTGGAGTTGTACACAGATGGCTGTCCTTCTGGAAGGTTCATCCATCTCCACACAGGAACTCTGGAGCTCTTTCAGAGTGACCATCAGGTTCTTGGTCACCTCCCTGACCAAGGCCCCTCTACCCTGATTGCCCAGTTGGGCGAGGAAGTCAACTCTAGGAAGGGTTGTTGGTTCCAAGCTTCTTTCATTTACGAATGATGGTGGCCACTGTTCTTGGAGACCTTTAATGCTGCAGCAATTTTTTGGTAGCCTCCCCCATATCCGTGCCTCAACACAATACTGTCTCAAAGCTCTATGGACAATTCATTCAGTCTCACGGCTTGGTTTTAGCTCTGTCATTGCACTGTCAACTGTGGGTCCTTATATAGACAGGTGTGTGCCTTTCTAAGCCATGTCTAATCAATTGTTCAAGTTTTAGAAACATCTCAAGGATGATCAATGAAACAGGATGCACCTGAGCTCAATGTCAGATATCCTAGAAATAATATTTATGTAAATGTTATATATATATTTTGGGGGGGTTTTCTGGAAGTTTGCAAATGTTTCTAATCCTGTTTTTGCTTTGTCATTGTAGGGTATTGTGTGTAGAATAATGAGGAATAATTCAAAGTCCCAAAAGTGTGTATGTAGACACTCTACAGATTATATACTGACTATCAGAAACATTTATGTCACTGACAGTCAAACAGGACCTTTTTTTTAAAAATAGAAAACATTTATTGTGAGAGCAGTTGTGAAAAGTCATAAAACTGATAGACAAGTAATACATAATATGAAGAACTGAATAAAGAGAGACAGTTTACATAACACAAAATATTTTGAATAGACACAGTATTATTATTTTTTTGTGTAGTTTAAGGTAATCTGTTGAAAATGTATAAAATCATTACTTTCACAAGATTTCTTATCGTTCTCATAGCAAAACATGCCATCTTTACATACCTTATGACATCAGTCTTCACATGTACTGGGAAATGACTGCCAGATATTTTCCAGTCAGTACACCCCCCCCAACCCATATTTCTCTCTCTGTGGCCTTTCATTCCTCCCACATTCCATACAGCAACTTCCAAAACATGGCACCCCAGTGTTCCCGTTTCCGTGGTAACAGTATCCTCTCAAGCTCTTTGTGTCCTATCAAACCAACAGCTTGCGTCTCCAAGGCAACTGGAGGAGAGTCACCGATTGTCCCAGTTTGATTTGGACTGCATCCCAAAATGGAACCTTGTTCCTTAATAGTGTTTTTTTTTTGGACCGGAGTCCTATAGCTATCCTTATGTTCCTGTGGTAATAGTTTGCGGTTCGGGACTTGGTTTCTGTTAGTTGTGTTTGTTTAAGGATGAGGCTAAGTTATTACCTGACAGAAGAGCATCTCTGAAATACACCCACAACCGTCGTAATGTTTTGAGATTTGCCCTGGAAAACACAAATGGGACGTTGTGTCTTGGAATGGATCAATTTCTGAATTCATTAGCAAATTTTACTCATTTCATTGCATAACGCCTCAAGTAAGGTGTCTGATGTTTTTTTCTGCTTGAGGTTTGGGCAAAAAATATTTGGATAATTGGGTTACATTTACAATAAAAGCCCCCTGGGCACCTACTCATGACCAATTTAACCTGTTAATTGTCCGGTTTTGGGTTGTTCCTTTTGGGTTGAGATGTTTTTGTAAACAAAGAATCATCCCTGTGTACTTGTGACTTTACTCAGACTTTCTTTTTCAGTACGGTATACCAGAAAAAATGATATGCCAAATGTAGAGCCCTTGCCTTTACAGTGATACTGGGATTGAGAAAGACTCACTTCACCATGTCCCAGCTAAATCTTTTCCTCTGTGTGTGAACTTCAAGCCAGACCTCTGACTATTATCCCTTTTTTCGGTGCAATGCCATCATCCTCATTGGGCAAGTCCCTATCTTTGAACACTGAAACAAAAGTTGACCGACATTCTCCTTGTAATCCTCAGGCAGTTGTTTCAAATCCAAATATGACAAACCATCAAAAAATTTCTCTATTTCAGTGTGTTTTATTTCCAGGTGTTTTGGAGAACCTTGAGCTGTTTTCTTGGGTTTTTTTTAAGACCCTTGTCATTGGATATAATGCCGATATGCATTTTGGCGAATCACACTGATGTGATGCTTCTCGATCCTTTCTGTAATTGTGAGCAAAGTCTAGACGGGTCATTGAAGTTATCTTTTTTTTTATATCTTTCCAAATCATGATGTGAGAATGTCCTCTTATTAAGACATGAATAACAAGATTTGTTCGTACTGAACCCTAGGACCAAACACTACAAGTCACATGCTAGAAAAAGGATGTGGGCAGGTCTGTTTTTCATTTTGGCATCACAATGTTTTTGGAAAATAATAAACAAAATTTTCCATAGATTTTCAGCAGAACATTGAGCTAATTTAGGAAGTATTTTCCCAAGGATTCTCTCAAATGAAATTAGCCAGTTTGTTTGGCTCTATGCAATCAAGGTTCAAATTTTTTTTCATATTAAATACAAAATACTTTTGGGTTGTGGTTGCGGTCAATTTGCAGTGTATAAATAATTAGTCATAATTATTATCCAGATGTTCCAGACCCCTGATCAACCACTCCAACAAAAAAAAAACATGCGTCTACATGTAGTTACCCAGACATGCAAACAGTGTTGAGTCCCATGTCGAAAGCTACTCCCTATAGAGTGCTTTTTTTTACCTTAGCCCTATATGGTATGGAAAAAGGCTATACACACAGAATGTGTGTCTGTAGACCAAGAGGTCAGGCTTGAAGTGGAGAATACTGGCAATATGTAGATTTTTTTGAAATAATGTGAACATTTTAATCTTTTAATTTGAAAGGTTCGTTACGGATGCCAGTTGAGTGAAATGTTTGGATATATTTTTTCCACTCAGGCTGATTTCTGTAGATTTCAGTCCATGTAAGCGTCCCAAATAGTGTCCCGTTCCCTCTTTAGTGCACTTTTACAGTTTTTTTTAAGTCTGGAGTGTAACAGGAAAGGAGACTATGTGGCAGTGTGTGTTTTCACTCCAGGAAGGCCATTACAAATGGGCCTCAGTCGTCTTGTCCTGACACCCGACACATTTAGACAGAGGAAATGACAGCATTCAGATTATTACACCCAACCAACAGCTGGTCATGATCCGAAACACTGAGCACGGCTAATGTGACGTACGGATGTGTTCATGGAAACGTCAACCTGAGCATCTAAAATGTATAATAAATAAAAAAACGTCCCTTGGCTCAGCAGACTTTTTTTCCCAGTGCATGTGGTGAGGGCATGGATTCCTGGCGACGGGCGGTTTTGAAAAGCTTGTGCCCTTTGCCCCGTGGAGCTGTAACACGTCTGCCTGTTGGGCAACATTGATGTTTCGCTATTGGCCTAATACGTACCTACAGCGGGGAGAACAAGTGTTTGATACACTGCCGATATTGCAGGTTTTCCTACTTACAAAGCACATAGAGGTCTGTAGTTTTTATCATAGGTACACTTCAACTGTGAGACGGAATCTAAAATAAAAATCCAGAAAAGCACATTGTATGATTTTTTTAATAATAGATTTGCATTTTATTGCATGACATAAGTATTTGATCACCTACCAACGAGTAAAAATGTCGGCTCTCACAGACCTGTTATTTCTTTAAGAAGCCCTCCTGTTCTCCACTTATTACCTGTATTAACTGTACCTGTTTGAACTTGTTACCTGTATAAAAGACACCTGTCCACACACTCAATCAAACAGACTCCAACCTCTCCACAATGGCCAAGACCAGATAGCTCATGGGGCATCAGTGATCATGAGGAAGGTGAGGGATCAGCCCAGAACTACACGGCAGGACCTGGTCAATGACCTGAAGAGAGCTGGGACCACAGTCTCAAAGAAAACCATTAATAACACACTACGCCGTCATGGATTAAAGGTCCCCCTGCTCAAGCCAGCGCAAGTCCAGGCCCGTCTAAAGTTTGCCAATGACCATCTGGATGATCCAGAGGAGGAATGGGAGAAGGTCATGTGGTCTGAAGAGACAAAATAAAGCTTTTTGGTCTAAACTCCACTCGCCGTGTTTGGAGGAAGAAGGATGAGTACAATCCCAAGAACACCATCCCAACCTCGAAGCATGGAGGTGGAAACATCATTCTTTGGGGATGCTTTTCTGCAAAGGGGACAGGACGACTGCACCGTATTGAGGGGAGGATGGATGGGGCCATGTATCACGAGATCTTGGCCAACAACCTCCTTTCTTCAGTAAGAGCATTGAAGATGGGTCGTGGCTGGGTCTTCCAGCATGACAACGACCCGAAACACACAGCCAGGGCAACTAAGGAGTGGCTCCGTAAGAAGCATCTCAAGGTCCTGGAGTGGACTAGCCAGTCTTCAGACCTGAACCCAATAGAAAATCTTTGGAGGGAGCTGAAAGTCTATAGGTTTCTGTACCAAATATTAAGTTCTGCTTTTCTGATGTATCAAGTACTTATGTCATGCAATAAAATGCAAATTAATTACTTAAAAATCATACAATGTGAATTTCTGGATTTTTATTTTAGATTCCATCACTCACAGTTGAAGAGTACCTATGATAAAAATGACAGACTTCTACATGCTTTGTAAGTGGGAAACACTGCCGATTTTTGCAGGTTATCAAATACTTGTTTTCCCCACTGTGTGTATCTATCCAGTTTTCAGGGCATGGTCCCTTGCTGTAGTCACAGACTTGGAAAGTTACATTTGTAGTCTTGTCCATTTTGTGAAACATCAACACCGTGACTGTAGTTTCTGTAAAGCGTCTTAATCTAATAATTGAGTGCTCAGTCGTGTGAGCATTCCTGTCTGTCTCAACAGGTGTGTTAGTTGTGAACTTTTCCAACCACGCGCACTGAGACCGCACTAAAACACAAGCTTAAAAGTCTACGCAAACTGACCTGCAAACAATCCTGCATTTACGGTTCTCCCTGGTCTTTTGCAGCTGCCCGTTCCTAGCATCCAACCTGACTCCAGCCATCCCAGTGATTGGAGGGGTGCTGTTCCTCTTTGTTCTGGGGATGCTGCTCCGGGCCAGCTTCAGTGACCCCGGGGTTCTTCCCCGCGCCACGCCTGATGAGGCTGCCGACCTGGAAAGACAGATGGGTAACTATGGAGATTACCTGATTTACCCCCCCCCCCTCCCCCCCGACGGTCCAGAATCCAGAGAGTTCTATCCCAAACGGCTCCCTGTTCTCCGTCAGGTGTGCTGCATGCTAACTAGAATCAGTCTGTGACGTTTAACGAGAGGCCCGTGCTGAACACCAAGCAATCCGGTTGTATTTTTGGAACTGTGTTCTTTCCTGTGGATGCAGCATATTCTGGAACAAACATGTCAATCACAAAAGAGTAAGTACTGAGAGACCAAGTTTGCACATTGCTTGCTCTGGGCATCAGACTACGGCTTTCTTCTAGTCTCACTGGGGAAAAAGCTGCGTGGTAAAACACAGTCATCCGTGCTCATTGGCTTTAAAATCATGCTTATAAAGAATAACTACAAAATATTTAGTGTTATTGTTAGCTGTTGGTTTGGTAGCCCTGCACTAAATAAGTTGTGGACTTTTAGTGACCTAATTTCTTGGAGAAATGTCAGTTCCTTGCATCCTCACCTCCTCTTCCCCTCTCCATGTCTTCCATGAAACATTGTCGCCCCATATTTGGGGATAACCCCCTAGGTTGGGAACCTCTCTTAGATCACACTGGCACTCGGGAGCCTGTAATATTTTCCGCTTCCACAACTCACTGGCAGTTAAACAAATCTTTCTGTCAGTTCTGTTGTGTCGTCCTTTTCTGGAGCTCATCATTCCTGTTCCAGCCGGAGTTATGTTGTTTGATGCGTTAACAATCCTCTATGTACTCCAATGGCATCTGAAGTGATAGCAAGTGATCACCTCCCCTTTCCGCAATATACATAATGAATGCTTCGTTCCAAGACGACCGTTACCGTCAGTGTCTGGTTTTTCATACGCACGAAGCCGTGGTTAAATATTTAGGCTGAAACTCGCTCCCACAGATGTTTGCCACATTGATATTCCATTGATGGCTGATGTCGCTCGATGCTTTTGATCCCAAGTTCACTTTATAGCGGCCTATGAAAGCTTGATGGTTAACTTCATACATTCAATTTATATTAAGCAATAAACCTGTGGTACGGTGCAATGAAATGTTAACAAGGAGTAGCACAGTGTATGAAAACAGTTGTCCAAGGCTGGGATGCTGAGTGGGCGGCATTCAAGACCCCTCCCCACCCACACACACACACACACACACACACACAGCAGTGTCCTCCGCCCCTACCAGACCCACTGAGATAATTAAATCTCTCCGTCTGGGTCAGCAAGGTGTACCCCCCCCTCCACCTCCAAACTGGAGAACCAGGCGTTGTTTGTTTATGCCTGAGTGCTGGTTCCTGCTGAGTAGATAAATAATGCTAAGTACACACAGTGCCACCCCCCACCCCCCCCCCGGGGCCCTCCACTGTAAACTGCATTGGCCATATGATGCCAGTGAAATGTGCTGACTGTGAAATATCAAGGCTCAGAAGGCATATGTGTTATAGTGCAATGTGATGGAGTGACTTGTTTTGTTTATCACGCGAGTCAGGGAAGTAAAATCAGAGGCTGTCGAATTGGCCCAGTAGCTACTGGAGTTTGTATCTGGCCCTAATGACCTGGTTCTGATTCATAAAAAAATATATAGCTCTGACGGTTTGGAATATCCACTATCTATGAAAAATGTAATGATGATTTGATTAATTTCTGCAGTAGGATTGTGAGTTTGCTCGGTAAAACATTTGGTTTCAGAAACTGACAGAAAAGTTGTAGGATTGTTGATTAAACTCACAATCCTGTTACAGTTGGTTACGTTACAATTGTACACGTGGACACTTCTGCTTGGCAACGACATAGACCGCGGTGCCACACCGAAGCCCCGGGATGCGCTGTCTCCGTGAGGTAAACCTTTCTCTTTCATCCACAGACGCCGCCAACGGCTCCAGTGGTCCGGGGTACAGACCGCCCCCACGGATCAGAGAGGTGGTCATCAACGGGCAGACAGTAAAACTCAAGTACTGTTTTACCTGCAAGATATTCAGGCCCCCAAGGGCCTCACACTGTAGCCTGTGTGACAACTGTGTTGGTGAGTAGATGCCGGCTGGGCCCCCCCCCCCCGGCTCCTGTGGTAAAATTAATGAATGAAGCCGACGGACTCTTTAGTTGTTCCATATGTAGGGCTTTTAAACCAGCTGCTCTCTCCTACTTGTTCCCTCTTGGCTTTCTCTTCGCATCCGTTTCCTTTTTGAATTAGCTTTTCATCTGCTTCCCTCTTCCCCGTGTTTGTTCTTCCTCCGTTTATCTCTCTCCCTCCTCCTCTGCAGAGCGTTTTGACCACCACTGTCCCTGGGTAGGGAACTGTGTCGGGAAGAGGAACTACCGTTTCTTCTACCTCTTCATCCTCTCCCTCTCCTTTCTCACCATCTTCATCTTCGCCTTCGTCATCACGCACGTTATTCTGAGTGAGTGACGCCCAGCCGAACACCTACACACCCGCAGGTTGACATTGAGATACGTACCCACCAACTTAGAATCTGGGTGTTTCCTGGCACGGTCCCAACTCTTTATTTGCCCCCTCCACCTGTTTCTGTCCTTTTCTTGCTAACCTCCGGCAAGTTGCCTCTGTGGTGTTTATTCGTGTGTGTATACGAGGTTCTCCAGTGTATTTAACAGTCAACAGGATCCTCACATAAACAACAAGCTCCGTGGCTCTTAGGGGCTCCGTCTCCTGGGCCGCTCTGTAATGGAGTGAGCTTTGAAATCGATCCGCGGCCCACCCCCCCACCTCCCACGCCACACCCTTCCTTCTCTCACTCCCTCCTTGTTCCCGAGTATCAGAAAAGCCGCTGTGTTCAGCCCCTGGGAGGGTGACCAATGTGGGCCCAGGCCGGGAAGCACTGCTCACTGAAGGCAGAGAGACAGGCACTGCTCACTGAAGGCAGAGAGACAGGCACTGCTCACTGAAGGCAGAGAGACAGGCACTGCTCACTGAAGGCAGAGAGACAGGCACTGCTCACTGAAGGCAGAGAGACAGGCACTGCTCACTGAAGGCAGAGAGACAGGCACTGCTCACTGAAGGCAGAGAGACAGGCACTGCTCACTGAAGGCAGAGAGACAGACCAGGCACGGCTTTACGACTTGTTTCCAATTCCCACAATGGATTTACTGGGTGGTTATAGCTACTCCACAGGTGATAATGAGTGGATTTAAATTTTATTTTATCAGTTATCCCACAGATAACAGCATAAGTCTTAAGGGGTTCTGGGTCTTGACTGTGGTCGGTTCTTCTACTTAGCTTCTTGTGTGTGTAGCCAAGGAATGGGATGGGGGATTTCCTGCTCAACTGTTTGCTGCCAGACATAAATCTGAATCCCAAATGGCACCCAGCCCCATTATAGTTGATATGTTTTGATCAAGACGATAGCATTCGTGTCATTTTATTTTTCAAGTGTTGTAAATGTACATGGCTTGGCAATATGTTTTATTTGATACCGTGCTAAAGGAAATGGAAAAGTACTATCACTGTCAGTTTTGTCTTAGTTTGGTTGGGTTTAATATATACTATTCTGTTGTGTGGCCAGTATACATATAGCTAAACTCATTGAGGCGCTGATATGTATTTGAATCAGGTGTATTTGCCCTGGGCTACAATAGGTAGCCTTTCTGTTGGGGATGCTGGTGGACCAGAGTTGGGTCCACCAGCACTGATCTCCAAGGTGCAGGCCCTGTGCATCCATCATGTAGCCGCGTGCTCTGTGGACCTTCAGAGAGGCGTTTTGGTGTTGAGGCGTCCCGGAGCACAAACGGTCTCGTCTTACTGCTGTTGCCTTGGCAACGGAACAATTATTCCGCGAGACATTCCATGACCGGGGCTGAGGAGCACTCGTTCCGTGTGATGTGACGGCGCATAGCGACTAGCTCACAGCAACTAGCTCACAGCGACTAGCCCACAGCGACTATTGCTGGTGCCCTCCTTAACGTAACAAACTGTGGCCCCCTCTGCTCTCCCCAGGATCCAACAGGTCGGGCTTCCTCAACGCTCTCAAAGACAGCCCGGCCAGATATCCTTTGACTGGACGAGAGGGTTTGTGCCGAAACGTAACCCGTAAGACACAGAAATAGCCTTTTTCGTCGCGAGGGACTGCTGAAAATATCCCCACAAGGTCAAAATGTCTTTGTTTGCTATCGTTGTATGGATTTTTGGTCAGTAAAAGGGGAACACACATATACACACACACACACACACACACAATCGCACGTACATGCTCAATCTGATGAGAGGGGGTAGGGGTGGGGGGCGTTTTCACTTAATTTGAGCAAACTCCGGCGTCTCCTCTCGTTTAATTTCCATTAGGGAGGAACGGCTTCTGTTTCCATTAGTCTCCTTCTAGCCAGCCTGCTGTTTTCTGAGAATCATGAACCTGCCACGCATCATTTGGGCCTTGATCACACTGACACCACGCTCACACACACACACACACACACACACAGATAATACACACAGACCCACTATCATCCTGTAGTAAATAAAGGAACGTTTGACCTTGACACATTTGTCCCGTCTTGTGAGGAAAAAGGCTCTTCAGTGTAAGATCTGGGTTTAGAGTAGAAGTTACAATTGAGGTTAGGGTTGGGCGATTGGTTTGGGAAAATAGGATTTATTTGTGTGTGTGTGTGGCATGTGCATTAGGTTTCATGCACTGACCATGTATGTAAGTCAGTGGTGTGTATGTTTTGTGTATATCCTTTGACCGGAGTTGTGTGTCTATTTGCTGTCTTCCTTGACTCCGTTGGTCTCACTGTGCTGGAAGTGGTGGTTTGTTTCTTCTCTGTGTGGTCCATCGTAGGCCTGTCAGGCTTCCACACCTACCTGATCAGCTCCAACCAGACCACCAACGAGGATGTAAGTACACACACACACCAGTCTTGCGACTCTTCTACCTCTCTTTCCATCTGTCTCTGCTGATATCAGTTTTGTCTCGCATTAAGGATCATTTTACGCTTGGGCCTACATGTAATACAGTTGCTGGCTTGATTTATTTTTTCACTGCTGAGGATCTGTCAGATCGAAGACCCCCAACATTCTCTTTCCTACGTCTCACCACAGCATCTCTCTTTGGTCTTATGGGTCCAGTGCCACTCTCCTCCAAGAGTTTCACTCTCGTTTCCTCCTTAACTCGTGCATCTTGTGCATGCCGGTGAGGTCGTGCACCTTGGTCGGAGAATGAGGTAGTGGCCCTGTTCCGTTTCCTCTGCCCTACGTGTTCACGTTTCCCTCTCCGCAGATTAAAGGCTCCTGGTCGACCAAGCGGGCGAAAAACAACTACAACCCCTACAGCTATGGGAACGTCCTAACCAACTGCTGCGCTGCCCTATGCGGCCCCCTTCACCCCAGGTGAGATCGGACTCTGCCAGCGCCGCCGTAACGTTCAGTAGGGAAAACACGTTTTGAAACGGGAGATACTTTCCTGAATTAATGCGACTCATTCTTTACTGATCAGTATCACACACGTAGTTCTTTTGACAGGCGAGTTCAGACACCCCCCCTCCTCCTCCTGCATTAGTCAGCACCCACAGAATAGCTCCCCTTATGTGTATCAAACCGCCAGACACGATGCTAAATGAGCAGCGCTTGCAACCCAGATATCCATCAGTGCACGCAGGCAGGAATAATTAATGTATACTCCTTTCCGTTCTCCGTCGTGGTAGCTGGGACTAGTCTTTGTTTCTGTCCTCTGTCGTGGTAGCTGGGACTAGTCTTTGTTTCTGTCCTCTGTCGTGGTAGCTGGGACTAGTCTTTGTTTCTGTCCTCCGTCGTGGTAGCTGGGACTAGTCTTTGTTTCTGTCCTCCGTCGTGGTAGCTGGGACTAGTCTTTGTTTCTGTCCTCCGTCGTGGTAGCTGGGACTAGTCTTTGTTTCCGTTCTCCGTCGTGGTAGCTGGGACTAGTCTTTGTTTCCGTTCTCCGTCGTGGTAGCTGGGACTAGTCTTTGTTTCTGTCCTCTGTCGTGGTAGCTGGGACTAGTCTTTGTTTCCGTTCTCCGTCGTGGTAGCTGGGACTAGTCTTTGTTTCCGTTCTCCGTCGTGGTAGCTGGGACTAGTCTTTGTTTCCGTTCTCCGTCGTGGTAGCTGGGACTAAGCTTTGTTTCCGTTCTCCGTCGTGGTAGCTGGGACTAGCCTTTGTTTCTGTCCTCCGTCGTGGTAGCTGGGACTAGTCTTTGTTTCCGTTCTCCGTCGTGGTAGCTGGGACTGGTCTTTGTTTCTGTCTCCGTCGTGGTAGCTGGGACTAGTCTTTGTTTCCGTTCTCCGTCGTGGTAGCTGGGACTAGTCTTTGTTTCTGTCCTCCGTCGTGGTAGCTGGGACTAGTCTTTGTTTCTGTCCTCTGTCGTGGTAGCTGGGACTAGTCTTTGTTTCCGTTCTCCGTCGTGGTAGGTGGGACTAGTCTTTGTTTCCGTTCTCCGTCACAGCATGTGGCTGGTTATTGTATTAAGCGATTATGGTCTGGCTAGATAATGTGGTCTGCCTACTGTACTAGCAATTTAGTGGAGACATGGTTATGTACTGGAAATTTGTGTGTATTTATTTATTCATATAAATTTGACTCCATAGATAAAATATCAGGTTCAATTTCATGTCACATCGTCCAACATCTGGTAGGGTAGCTCATAATTTACTCTCTAGCTTAGGGGTCCCCAACCTAGGGATCAAAGGTCGTATATAACAACATAATTCAGAAAACGACGCTCTGACTTGTGTACATAAAAAAATATATATAATAATCCCTCACAATGAACAAAATGAAGCTTGCGTAGTTGAGCAATCGGTAGTAATAGTTGAGTTAGGTTAGGTGTAAAGTTTGCTCAGTGGAGTTGGGATCCTCTGGGTATGTTAAACTGTGTTTACGTGTTTCCTGTTACCTATGGTAGAATGTGTTGCGGGCTGTTCTCTATCCGTAGACAGGTGGCTGCCATCTGCTCTGAAGTTACGGGCCTGGAGGCATCACACACAGCAGGCCGTTTATACACACACACACACTTGCAGACATACGCACACATACACACAGATTCTGGTGTACAAATATACCCTTCCAGATGAGACAGACCTGAGTTCAACTATGTATTTTAGAATCTTGCTTAAAATGCATGTTCCTGGCATGTCCGGAGTCTTTTCAAATACAAAGTCTTTATTGAAGGCCTCAATTTGGTTAACATCTTTTTAATAAGTGATTTTGAATAGTCTACCACAGAGTTTGGAAACATTTTTAAACATTATTTTCAGGTGCCTGGGTTAAGCTTACTTTTGGATATTTTCCAAGTGTATTTCCAAATACATTCCCATATTAAACAACCTATACACACACACACACACACACACACACCAAAGCAGAAACACTGATGTTTTTGCAGGTACACACACTTCTGCTCACATTAGGTTGTCTTATGTTCCCAGTCTTATCGACAGAAGAGGTTTCATCCAGCCAGACACGCCCCAGCCTCTGTCACACTCGAATGGGAGCGGCCTGTACCCATCCACCCAGAATCACACCCACATGGTAGGTTGGAGAGAGAATCACACCCACATGGTAGGTTGGAGAGAGAATCACACCCGCATGGTAGGTTGGAGAGAGAATCACACCCGCATGCTAGGTTGCAGAGAGAGAGAGAGAGCGTTCTTAATGCATTATCTAGAGAGGTGTGTAGTGTTTGACCGGACTGAGTTGGCACTTGGGTATTTACCCCCACAGAGGAACCCTTTCGAAAGTTATTTTTTAGCTGGGAGTGTTCAGGCTCCCCTTACAGCTATGATGTCAGCTCTCACCGCCAATCAGCTCTCTTAATCCGGCTGGGTTGTTATGACGACCAACAAGTCTCTCCATGCCGTTATTCCAGTTTCCTTTCCCGTATTTTGTCCATTCCTCTACGACTCTACTAATCTCTCCTTCGTTACGTCCTTGCTTTTCCTCTGCCCTCCCTGTGCTGAATCGTCCCCCCCACTGTCTTGGGATCCTCTACCAGCGCTGGTTTCATACTTCTAGATGTCAAACAGATTGACACCTCCCCCGGCCGTGTGTTGAAGTCGGTAGTTCTGTCAACAAGTAACTTTTGCCATGTTTGGATACATTTTAAACGGACGTGACACGGAAATGACACCTGTTTGAGTCCCAAGTACAGCTGACTGGGGAATAGAGGTGGCAGTTGCATGGCATTTTAACTCCGGCAATGGTATGCTGTCTTCCACTAGTTCTTGTAGAATCACTAACTCTTTATCTTTCCGTCTTTCTCTTTTGTCTGTTTTATTTGTGCATTTTCTATCCCTTTATCACCCCTCCCCCACACATTGTCTTTTTGTCGTCTGTCTATCCTGGTCTCCTCAGTGTGACCAAGAGCACTGCATTCAGAGCACCAAATTCGTTTTGCAGGCAGCCGCCACCCCCCTGCTTCACAGTGACCCTGTCATGATGGGCAGGGCGGGACCTCCTCCCTCTGGGAAGACGTCCCTGGGTGGCCCCTGTTCCTCCCTGGCCCCCAGCCAGCCATCCCTGCCCTCCTCCATGCCCGGCCTGGGCTGCGCGGGGGACATGCTGACCCTGAGGGACCCCGACGCCCACTGCCACCACCATCACTTTGTCAGCCCAGAAGAGATGCCCTCGCCCCTGGGCCCCTCTTCCCTGGTGCTCCCCTTCGCCGCCCACGGAGGCCACCTGAACCCGGCCCAGCTCTACGACCCTGCCAGCCAGGACTCTCTGCACGAGGACTCGGTCAGGGGCCTGGTCAAACTCAGCTCAGTCTGAGACCCGTGCCTCGCTAAACTCACTCGCAAATCTCCACACCCACTGACAGTCCTTGAGGTATGTAGCGAAACGACGGAGCAGAGAATTCTGCATGAGTCATTGAAGCAACCAAATGACACCCTATTCCGTACATGGCGCACTACTTTTGGCCAATGAGGAGGCACTCTAGGGAACAGGGTGCTATTTGGGACACTACCCCAGCCTCCACACTGCCAGCAAAGGACCAAAGCCATACTTCCTGTTTCCCTAACATTCCACCCCAGCCCTCGTGCCCAGCCGGGCCTGTTCCCCCCACCTGTTGAAATAAGCTATTCTAGTGCCAAGCCGACAGACCGCCAGTCTCGACTGCACCTGACCGGGACCAAAGTCAAGCTTCCGACTCCTCCACAGAATTGTAGATTTTGTTCCATCAGGAGTCAGCCAGGCTAGTAGCCTCTACTTGTGGTGTGTTTTCGGTTGAAATGATGAGTACTAAACCGCGTACCAGAACCAGGTCGTGTCACTGCTAGGATAATAAAACAACTCTTCTCGCCAAACCTTCGTACCAAGGTGGTCGTTGCGCCATAAGCGGAGGACGGTTCTCAAGTTCTCCAGCTTGGTTGAATGGCTAGAAAAGACTTAGATCTGAACAAAATGCATTACTTTGTGTTTTTCACTGTACAAAAATGATGTCACTTCCTGTTTGAGATGTGTGTCAACGCTGTGCGTGGTGATCGGTGGCGTTCGTCCGTCCGTTCCGGTGTTGATGTGACCGTAGCTGAGTTACATTTTTGTTTGGTTAAAATATGATGCCAAAACAAAATGGCTACATCCCAAATGTTGCCCTCCTCATTCAGTTCACTACTCTGAAGGTCTTCTTAAGGACAGGCATGCAATGCATGTGCCCCAGGGACCCCCCTGACCAAAATCGTGTTTCATGGCAAATTTCTGTGAAATTAGCTTTTAAAACTTGTCCCTCATTCTCAATGTGAACAAAACAAAGTTCGGCCTTGTGATAAACATTACAAAACTTGGAGAATCTGTTAATGCGGGAGTTAAGTCGTTTTCCCAAAAATATGTTTTAAGGACAATTGAGGTCGCTGCTCTGGGGGTCCCAAATGCAATAGTCTGACCCTGACTATTCCTGACTAAGGGCTCTGGTAAAGTAGTGTACTACGTTGTGAAGGGTGCCATTTGGGACCCTAAATAATGTAATGATTATGTGCCAAGAAATTCGTATTGATTTCCAGCTATTACATTAATGCCTGTGGAAGATTAATAAATTCACTTTTATGTACAAGAGGATGTAGTTACTGGCAACCGCTTGTCCGCAGTCACTTTTCCCTTTTTCAGTCACGCCAGGCAGCGGTTGACAAGAGTTCAACGATCCACGTGGGAGCACGATTAAAAGGTAAAGGTGATTTCTGATTGAGCAAATCAGAAATCCCGGTGTACGGTGTGGATTGTGGTCACCACTAATGTGGGAACATTGCCTACAAATGTGATGGGTGACCTTCAGTGTCAATGACAAAATGACACCAAAGACGAGGGCCGTTCTAAAACCTGTAATACCGTGCTCCTACAGCTGTGTCTTGACGTCCCTCTCTCTCGAGTGTACAACTGGAGGCCAGTCGACGGCGGTGACCGAGGTCTTCTGATCAGTGTGTGGGCAGGTACTGGTAGGTCTGCAAGGGCAAGCTGTGAGGGATCTGCTGGATGGCGAGAGCCGTGATGCGGATGCTATTTTAAGGCTGGCAGAGGCCGAGGCTGTTCACTGCGCTCTGGAGCCACGTACTGTTGAGCCAGTGCAGTTTTGACATTATTTTAATCCATATTTAAACAACGCAAGCCTTGTTACACAGTGTTTAGAGGAACAATATTTAAAAACAATATTCCAGAAGGTCTAAATAGTGTAAGTGCCTCTGCTGCTCTCTAGTGGGGTGGGGTTCACCCGTCATCTGTCAGAGTCCTGGAGCTTGGGGTCCACATCTGTTTGTGAGTTTGCCACGTCTACAGCTTGTCATTGGCGACGAACCGTTCCAAGCGTGACAGACAAACACTAAGGCTATGCATAAAAATAAAATCAAACAAGGGACACCGTTGATAGGGGAACATTTTTATTTACTGTTACATTTATATAATGTACATAAGTCATTAGTTCTGGCAAAGCTTGTGGGCTACTGCTTACAGTTGTTCTCGGTTGATGCCACTGTCTGATTGCAGTTAAGTTGCTTCATGAGCAATTGATTGTTTAGCCACAGTTTGCACAATATTCATAACATATATATAATACAACATTCTTGGTCAGTCATTAATTGTGAGCAGGTGTCATTCAAAACCCCTCCTGAAGGATACAAAGAATTACATGCACAAGCTCACTCCTGTACTGCATAGTCATATATTGTATAAAAACCCCACATTAAGTCCTACTTAATTAAAGGAGTAGCGGTGCAAAACCTGAAACTGCGTTAGTCAAGAAAAGCTTTCATCCGTTTTCTATACACGTCATGTGACATAATAATCCTGGTAAGTTAGATAACCAGGTAAGAGAAGTGCCTCAGATTACAGGGCTGTAAAGTTGAAAGGGTAAAGCGTACTTTTAAACATCAATTGATCGATGGACTGTGTTGCCATTTTGATCTATTGAGATGACATTACAGCTCTGATCATAGTCTCCCTCACAATTCACACGCCTCGCCCGAGCTGCCTCAAATTAATAATAATAATAATAATGATGATGATGATTAATTCACACCTGTTTATCATGTGACCCACACCCACTTCAACCCCATCTACAAACATACTTGATCAGGGCAGCTCCGATTTGTCCATTAATAAACGGAATGTCACAATTAAACCAAACACATAGGAAGAACATGCCCCCCCCCCACACTTTAATTTGGTTGCATCCAGTTATATCTATGGCCCTGTGTCATTGCAGAAACTCCCAATGGATCAGAGATGAACAAATAACAGCATGTCTTCTTCCTCGGCACCAAACCACGCACTTTGGCCTCTGGAATGAGTGTAATGAGGCCAGGAAATCCCTGAGTATGTTGACTCCCTGGGTTATGCCAGCCAATTAGCATCGTCCACGGGGCTTCCCGGACACTCAGGTCAAACCTAGACCTGTGACGGCGTGTGCTATTCATTTTCTTTCTCGGTTCCAGATCAGTGAGGCCGGGCGGGGGGGGGTTGGGGGGGGTGTAATATCCCCTTCAAAGCAGTGGATTGACAAAGGATCAGCCTCAAAGACGTTAACTACCATATTTCTTAAACCAGTAATTACCTGTCTTATCAGTGAACGGGAAAACAAGTGTGTACGCGTTGGGAGATAATTAACGATAATTGGGACATAAGCCTGGCTCTTCAGGGTCGAGGGTTACCACAGCTTGACGTCCAACAGCTGCAGGTCTCCCAGGATCTCCAGCTCGTTGATGCAGCTCAGGTCCTGGACACGGTGCTTGTAATCCAGCTGGTGGACCCCGTTCACAGCGACCTTGAACTGCTGGGCCTCGCACATAATGATCATCTGGGACAAGCAACACGGGGAGAAGAGATTGACCTAATTAGATTCACTTTACGAGTCACATACCGAGACCGAGGTCTCTTGCGCAGGTGAGCCCTGCACACGACGGGATGTGAAGTCAAGGGACGTTTGGCAGTTTGACGTCATCTACGTCTACTGATGTAAGAACTACGTCATCTACGTCTACTGATGTAAGAACTACGTCATCTACGTCTACTGATGTAAGAACTACGTCATCTACGTCTACTGATGTAAGAACTACGTCATCTACGTCTACTGATGTAAGAACTACGTCATCTACGTCTACTGATGTAAGAACTACGTCATCTACGTCTACTGATGTAAGAACTACGTCATCTACGTCTACTGATGTAAGAACTACCTCACTTTCACCTCTTTTTTTTGGGGGGTGGAAAGGTAAGCAAGAACATTGAAATATAGACCTTTTTTTTTTAAATGAGACGGTCCTTTCACACACGTATTATCAGGAAAATTTAATTTACATGTGTTGATCCCAAAAATAAAGTGTTCATCTTCTGTACAAGACTAAAGTAGCTTTTTTTGTTGCATGGTTCTTGCAGAAAACAGGAGCTTTATTCTAACGGGTTGTTGCAGATTTCAAAACACTTTCGCAAAAGACTGGGAGAATACCCATGACTTCCCTAGAGGAGAGTTGGGTAAATATAAGCAGAAAACACTTCCGATTGCGCCACAATTAGGGCAAATGCCTTGCTCAGGGACAGAATGAGAGGTTTCTTTCGGTTACTCCTCAGATGCTCTAACCACTGGGTTACCCTGCTACTCCTCATCACACCACGGCCCACGGACGATGCCGGGACCGAGGGGTTACCTCAAAGTATTCCCCGGGGACGAAGGGGAAGTCGGGTAGGTGGTTTTCCTCAGGCCCCCAGCACTCCTGCAGGTAGGAGTTCCGTATGAATACCCCTGCCTTTATGCGGGGGTTCAGGTGAAGCGCTATGTCCTCGGTGTTCCCCACTCTCAGGTTCACACAGAAGCTGAAAGTAAAATGCAAAAATGCGCTTACAACTGAGCTGCGTTACACTGCTCTACATCGACATCACGGATCTGTTGCAGCAATTCAGAGAGTTTCAGGACCGGGAGCGGGGGTTGGAATTTGAACAAGAGTAAATGATTGTTTAAATTGTATTTGGACAGACAGCCCTGTCACGTCGCCTCCATACGTACCTGTGTGGGTACAGGCTGGTCTGGCCTTTGATTGTGACGGTGTGTCCTGCACTCAGGCCCTTGACCAGTTGGCCCCTGAAGGGGAGGGTCTGCAAAACAATCAGGAACAACTTGTCATCGGGGCCACACAAATAAAATGCCCTGTTGGCTTGTCAGACCGGGAGGCGTGTCGGAGCGGTGAAGAGAGAGGGCGTTACGGTTGTTGGTTAGCCGTGTGTGGCAGCGTACATGGGCACCTGGGCTTTCAGGCTCTGAGGAGCTTGACGTTCCGTCCTAGTCCCTCATATTGCCTCCTAGTCCCTCATATTGTGTCCTAGTCCCTCAAAGCCCACGGTAATCAAGTATAATTGCACCGTTTGTTTAGACGTGGGTGCGCATGCGTTCAAAGACGGCCAATTCAAAACGTTGTTTACGTCAGAGACCGGCTACATGTCATATGTTTACATTTCAGTGTTTTAGCTGACGCCTATCCAGACCAATTTACAGGAGGAATTAGGGTTGAGTGCCTTCCTCAAGAGCACAGCAGCAGGGTTGTTTTTGCCTTTCATTTACTGGCCCAATGCCCTTGACAACCAGGCTATAAGCCAACCCATACCTGCTCAACACCTGTATGTACAGGTGCTGGTCATAAAATTAGAATATCATCAAAAAGTTGATTTATTTCAGTAATTCCATTCAAAAAGTGAAACTTGTATATTATATTCATTCATTACACACAGACTGATATTTCAAATGTTTATTTCTTTTAATTATGATAATTATAACTGACAACTAATGAAAACCCAGAATTCAGCATCTCTGAAAATTAGAATATTGCTTAAGACCAATACAAAAAAAAAATTTGGCCAACTGAAAAGTATGAACATGAAAAGTATGAGCATGTACAGCACTCAGTACTTAGTTGGGGCTCCTTTTGTCTGAATTACTGCAGCAATGCGGCGTGACATGGAGTCGATCAGTCTGTGGCACTGCTCAGGTGTTATGAGAGCCCAGGTTGTTCTGATAGTGGGCTTCAGCTCTTCTGCATTGTTGGGTTTGGCATATCGCATCTTCCTCTTCACAATACCCCATAGATTTCCTATAGGGTTAAGGTCAGGCGAGTTTGCTGGCCAATTAAGAACAGGGATACCATGGTCCTTAAACCAGGTACTGGTAGCTTTGGCACTGTGTGCAGGTGCCAAGTCCTGTTGGAAAATGAAATCTGCATCCCCATAAAGTTGGTCAGCAGCAGGAAGCGCTCTAAAACTTCCTGGTAGACGGCTGCGTTGACCTTGGACCTCAGAAAACACAGTGGACCAACACCAGCAGATGACATGGCACCCCAAACCATCACTGACTGTGGAAACTTTACACTGAACTTCAAGCAACGTGGATTCTGTGCCTCTCCTCTCTTCCTCCAGACTCTGGGACCTTGATTTACAAAGGAAATGCAACATTTACTTTCATCAGAACAAAACTCAGCAGCAGTCCAGTCCTTTTTGTCTTTAGCCCATGTGAGACGCTTCTGACGCTGTGTCTTGTTCAAGAGTGGCTTGACACAAGGAATGCGACAGCTGAAACCCATGTCTTGCATACGTCTGTGCGTGGTGGTTCTTGAAGCACTGATTCCAGCTGCTGTTCACTCTTTGTGAATCTCCCCCACATTTTTGAATGGATTTTGTTTCACAATCCTCTCCAGGGTGCGGTTATCCCTATTGCTTGTACACTTTTTTCTACCACATCTTTTCTTTCCCTTCGCCTCTCTATTAATGTGCTTGGACACAGAGCTCTGTGAACAGCCAGCCTCTTTAGCAATGACCTTTTGTGTCTTGCCCTCCTTGTGCAAGGTGTCAATGGTCGTCTTTTGGACAGCTGTCATGTCCGCAGTCTTCCCCATGATTGTGTAGCCTACAGAACTAGACTGAGAGACCATTTAAAGGCCTTTGCAGGTGTTTTGAGTTAATTAGCTGATTAGAGTGTGGCACCAGGGGTTTTCATTAGTTGTCAGTTATAATCATCAGAATAAAAAGAAATAAACACTTGAAATATATCAGTCTGTGTGGAATGAATGTGTACATTATACTGAAATAAATCAACTTTTTGATGATATTCTAATTGTATGACCAGCACCTGTATGTTGTGATGCTATTAAGATGTCTGACTATGTGTGGAACAGGTTATTGAATTCAGATTGTTTCCTAAGGTCAGACTGAGCTCTTCTGGTACAAATTTTTGGATTTGTGATTTTTTTTATTTGAAATGAAAATAAATCTAATCAAATGTTTTCAATTTATCAGCACCTTCATATTACAATCATAGTCAGAATGTCATGGCATAACAACTTACCAAGTCATCTGACACTGAAAGCACCGACTGTCAAAAAGAAAGAATATATTCAGCTTTATTACAGAGGTTATTACTTTGCCCTCATTGCAGAGAAACAGCATACTTTATTTTTAAAGGACATGGCTTGCAAATTGTGAATATGATTTTATTATTTTCGTACATTCTGGCAGATACAGTCCATGCAGTCAAACAATCTCATTGATTCCCCTCAAAAGCACCAACAGCAGTTTTTGCCTAATAGTTTCCCCTTTATTTGACGTTGAGAAAACGACCAGCTTACATTCGCTTGTTGGCTGCTTTTAACTAGACCAGCTGAAGGTTGACTGGAGTTCTAAAGTTCGAAATGAAACAAAGAACCTTTTCACCACCATGCGTCACAAAATCACAACAGGTCACACTACGGTTTCAAACACAACATTTCATTCAAGGGGCATACATGATACCTGTAGAAGAATTTGACTTACAGTGGATATAAAATGTCTACACACCCCTGTTAAAATGCCAGGTTCTTGTGATGTAAAAGAATGAGACAAAGATAAATCATGTCAGAACTTTTTCCACCTTTAATGTGACCTATAACATGAACATCTCGAAGATCTCAGTTTGTTTTTCAATTTAATTGTTCACATTATAGGTCACATTAAGGGTGAAAAAAGTTCTGACCTGACTTATCTTTGTCTCATTCTTTTACATCACAAAAACCTGGCATTTTAACAGGGGTGTGTAGACTTTTTATATCCACAGTAGATCATGAAACCAGTTTCAAACTCATCCGAGTCATAATAACAATGATGACGATGTTAGGCTGGGTTACTCACGGAGCTGGGGATGAAGCCGATGGCATGAATGGTAACCTTTCCAGAGATGGCCAGTGTGTCCACTTTATCCAAATCCAGTCTTTGTTTATATTCCAGAACATGAGCACCATTCACTGCCACCTAGGCAGAAGTCAGGTAAGGAAACATTGAAATAAACAGATTTAGGTTTTCAATGCATAATAAATTAATCTTTCTAGAAAAAAATAAACCAATACATAAATCCCACTACATGATACATATGTACTCAATTTCTTGTCCATATTCATTACTGTGCAAAAGCCTTAGGCAGACTAAGCAATTTGTGTAAAGCTAAATTTTTTGGCCATTTAGTGTTTATCTGTATGCAAAACACTAGAACATTAGAATAGATACAGATAAACATGAAAATACAAAAATGTTAATGTCTTGTGAGGAAACTGATATCTTGTGAGATGGTTAGGGGACATGTCATGAAGACATTTGAGGACATTGGGCAAGTTGGACTGAAGAAAGAAAACACAGTGAAAGCCAAAAGAAGAGTTCTGGCAAATCCTGCAGGAAGAATTTACCACAGGAGAACTTAAAATATGACAACAATTTAGCAAAGTGAATTTCTTCAGCTCCGCATTCTGAAAATAATTACTTGTTTGAAAAACACTATGTTTTAGAGGTATTTTCATTTTATTCATGTTTGTGTTCATTCACAATGTTATAATTGATTTTTTTGAGTGGCCTACAACTTTTGCACAGTAGCAGTCAAACGTTTGAACACACCTATTCACTTGATAGGTTAAGTGTCCAAACTTTTGATTGCTACTGTGTATGCGCACGCACACGCGCACGCACACTAAAGGCTTCCATAGTCTGTCTGTGCCAAGAAGTGCATGTCATGTTCTCTATGAAGTTACATCCCTCTGCAGCGTCATCAACAATAGGATGTTACAGATATCCAGGGAAATTATTATTGTGAATTATTAAAAGCTCATAACTGTATGCCTTTAAATAAATAAAAGTGAATCTTGAATAGAGGGTCAGGTCTGACAGAGGAAGTGGTGAGAAAAGTGCTTATGTTTGGAGCATTATTTTCTGTTGAATACTGTAAATCATGAATTATATAATATTATTAATTTGGCCGCAATGTAAAGAATGAAACTAACTGCCACTTTCAAAAAAGCAGAAACGGACACAAGACTCAGGCTGTGAGCCCACGAGCCATCCTCACCTTAAACACATCTTTCTGCACCAGGATGATCACCTCGAAGTTGGACCCCTGTCTAAAGGGGTTTTCATACAGGATCTCCTCCTTGCCCCAGCTCTCCCTCTGCAGCGTGTTACACACAATGCAAGGAGACCGCTTAAAGCGGGGATTGAAGTGGAACGCGACGTCCGCTCTGGGCTTTGTACTGTTGCCACAAGTAAGGTCCACCTGAAACCTGGCCACACACACACACACACACAAGTTTGTACAGCTACCTTCATGGGGACCAGAAAATAGAAGTTGCATGCTCCCTAGCCCTAACCTAACCCTAATCTAATCCTAACCTTAACTTCAATAAAATAACATTTATGCCTAAACTTTATCTAGATGTAATGCCAGACCGTAAACCTAAACTTAACCAACAACACCTGGACCTTAAATAAACCCCAATTCTAACTATAAAATAAATTGTACGTTTGACCCTAAACAGGGAAATTGACTTTTGCCTCACGGGACCGGCAAAAGGTCCCAATGGGTCAAATTTTTCTGGTTTACTATACTCATTGGGACATTTGGTCCCCATGAGTTTAGTAAGACCTAAAGCACACACGCACACACGTCATAAGCTATTGCCAGGAGATCCCTCAGTCTTAAGTGTGTGTCTACAGGCAGGACAAAATATTGGTAAGTAATAAGGCACGTGCACGCATGTCCGTCTTCATCACCGTACCTGTCGCAATCTTTTGGAACTGCTCCTTGAATAAGGACCATCTCCCCTGGCTCTAGTCCTCCGAGGATCGTTCCAGCGAAGGGAATAGCCTGGGTGGAGGAGTACATCTCTGGCTTTTTATTTCGATTTTATTTCAGTCGTGTCCGAGAAAACACGCAGAGAACACGTTCTTTTTTGCAAGTATGCCTTCTTTACAAAACAAAATAAAAACATAATACATGAAAAGGAACAAACATCGGTCCTGACGTGAAACTTTCAACGAGACATTACATCTACGATACAATGGATTGGTTCCAGAGTGTGGTGTAGCGGTCAGAGCTCCAGATTCCCAAACATGTGACCACATTTTGGGTAAAAGCAAAACACTGCTTGAACAGAAGAAACCTGATACCAACTGTAAAGAATGGATGTGGTGGGATTATGGTTTTGGGCTGATTTGCTGCCTTAGATCCTGACCAACGGGCCATCATTAAGTCAACCAAGAATTCCATATTGTATCAGAGACTACTTGAAAAGAATGTACGGTTACTCGTCAAAAACACAAGCTAGCTAGTTGTCATACAGTTGTGGGTGGCACAAGTGCTGAAGATGAATGCAAGATTAACCACTGTACCACTTGGGGACTAGGGCAGTCATTTCAAATTAATTTATTACGTTATGGGTCCTAGATAATCACATACAGTTTTTGTTTGCGTTTACCCTCATATCAGATGGATTTCTGTGATGCTTGAAATTCTGACTATAAATGAGAAAAGGTTTTCTTTCTAATTTCCTTTCTTGGACGGTGTGAACAAGTGTTTTTAATTTAACCTTTCACTTAAATAACTTAATATATTTCCCATGTTGCGACTGCCTTCTGCAATTGAGGTATTTCTGAAACCAGGCATGATTTCCAAAACCGAAAGTCAACTTCAAGGCAATTGAATGATAAACTGTGAAGGCCTTGGATTTATCTAGTCATCCCGATTTCGTTTTTGCTTCCAAAACAGTGTAATTTACTTTTTCAATTCAATATTAACTAATTAACTGTTCATCTAGCTGAAGTAAAATAATGATCTGACGTCTTAAAGCGATGAAAAAATCCCAGTACTGTAAGCCATCTCCAGTATATTACGCAAACGTGTCCGCAGACCCACGGCTTCAGACAGACCAAGAAAAACTTCACAAAGCTACTTCTACCAAAAGTCATCAGAACATTTATATGAAAGCTTCACATCATTCAATTACGCCAGGAAAGTAAGATAGCCATGGAGCTAGCACAACCGTACTGCCCGGTGCTGAATCTTGCTTGACTTTCTATAACTAAGTGCGTATGAATTCAAACAATCAATATGAATTCAAACAAACAATCGATAAATTCATCTCACCGGATTATGAACAGTTTGTTTAGGGTGCGTGGTAGACATAATAGACGGCTTCACGAAAAATAAGCATGAAAATGGGCACAATATCAAGAACCCGAGCGTTTAATTAACCACCCGGTTACTTCCTCATATGACGCAAAATAAAAAGGCTTTTCAGCCAATGAAATTCTCGGAACTCCACTTTCGTTGTCAGATGGAGCCTAACCACGCCCTCGCCAATGTGTTTTATGGGCTCGACGGCAATTAAGTGGACGTTTCAAATGTAATATGCATGAATTTGAACATCTTTGCTATGCTGATATAGTTGCTGGACTTTTACATGTATACTATTTTCACTGTTCGTAGTTCTGAATTTTGTTTAAACAAAAAACTTGAGAAGTCACTTGCCATTGACAATAAAATGTAAAAAATACTTCCAAGTATGCAAGTAATAAAAACAACTTCCATGAGATTGGTTATAGCAAAATAGTTTGCGTAGCATTTGAGATACTGTAATTTTTCTACATTTCATAGCAGTTAATGTGAAGAGAAAAACAGCAAGATGAATATTAACTGAAAGTACAAAAACAGCCCGTGAAGTCACTTTAAACCAGTTGCATAGCAGTGCAAATATTACATATTGCAACCCATTATTCCTGCTCCTGTAACCTCAGAAAGATTATTCTTCCTTAAAGACAGACAGCAAGCAGTTTATTTTAATGTTTAATGTGTTTCATATCCTTCACCATTACAAATGGAACGCAGTACAAAGAGGGAAAAAAAAAATAGAAAAAAGCTTAAGGAATGTTTGAAATAACTAAAGACACTGCAGGTTGGATTGCTCATTTTTTATTACAAAAACAAAAGATAAAATACTGTACAAGACACAATAAAACCTAAAAACCAGTTGTACCACCTACAGAGTGGGTTTTGAATAAAGTGAGTTGTTGTCCTTGGATGAGATCATGACTGCGCCCCAAATGGCACCTCCTCCACACTGGGCACCTAGAACCAGGGACCACTAAAGAGATGTGGTGAAGTGCACTACACAGACTAGGGAGCCATTTGACTCATTGGAATGAATGGAGGTTTAGGTGACCCAGTAGCCTGTAGACTGGTCCGTGTCCTCTTCAAGTGTTTACATAGTTTGTCATTTCATCTCCCCTTTTTAAGGGGACTGGAAGAGCATTAGAAGTCGGCGTCCAGCCTGAAGGTGTTGTCAGTGGTGCCCGACATGACACCCATTCTCTGGTACTCCCCTACTCTCTTCTCGAAGAAGTTGGTCTTGCCCTCCAGCGAGATGTTCTCCATGAAGTCAAAGGGATTCTCCGCTCTGTAGATCTAGAACAATCAAAACAGACCTATTAAATGTTTGCCCCTCCCCACCTGCCATAATTGAGGTACCGTGTCCATCTCAGCACCCCACGTGCCCCTTGGTTTAAGCAATTAACACCGACTAAGTCACATCTGGGTTGATGACGGCCATGGAAAAAGCCCAAACTGATCTAGGAAGGGGCCAAACGTAAACTATAGCACTGCAGGCAAAACTCAGTCAGGCGTCTTTATCATGTCAGCGCCACCCAGTCAGTGGACCACACGCCCACTGAGCTGAGAACCAGCGCCAACACTCAGCTCCCATGATCAGCTGAGGTCCGTACCCCTGCGCGTCTCGTCATCGTTTGCACATTTCATTACTATTGCCGAGATTAGGCAGCCTTTTACAAACATAGGTTTTCAATCTAGCACCTTTGACATTGAGAGAGGTCACGAGGGACAGCACCAGATATGGAATACGTGGGATTAGGGATTCAGAAAGAGGCCTTCATCTCACCTTGTCAAATCCCAGTTCCAACATCAGCCGGTCAGCCACAAACTCAATGTACTGGGCCATCAGATCACAGTTCATTCCAATTAGCTTTACAGGCAGAGCTTTTGTGAGGAACTCCTGAAATGCAAGACGGAACAGAACAAATTGAAAAATTGCCATAATCATTCAAATCAGAAGACAACAAGCAAGGCCTAGGATTCCCCACTGACCACAAGAGTCCTTTTTATTGCAGGACAGTTGACCAGCGCACATGGGTCAGTATAGTGAGAATGGCATAGTTTTGGCCACGTACATAAGCCACGATGATAGGACCTCATTGTGTAGTAAGAACAAACCTGTTCGATCTCCACAGCGTTCTTGATGAGACTGGTGACGGTCTCCTTTGAGGGCTTATTTACCAGGTGCTTGAACATGAGGCAGGCAAAGTCACAGTGCAGACCCTGAAGTGAAATAAAACCAGTCAGAAAACATTCCAATGCAAGACCCCAAATACACCAACTTTGTAACCAAATTCAAAGTGCAGTGTCACATTGAGACAAATCCAGGAAGCACACCTCGTCTCTGCTAATGAGCTCATTGGAGAAGGTCAGGCCAGGCATGAGCCCCCGCTTCTTCAGCCAGAAAATGGCAGCAAAGGATCCAGAGAAGAAAATCCCCTCAACAGCAGCAAAAGCGACAACACGCTCACCTGAAACACAAATATAACCCATAACCAAACTGGGCAACCAGATAACTGGCAGACCACAACATAACCACATGCTCATTAAGGATATCCAAAGAAATGCGCCTACCAAACATGGCACTTTTGTCACCAATCCAGTTCAGGGCCCAATCCGCTTTCCTCTTTACACAGGGGAGGGTCTCAATGGCATTGAAGAGGTACTCCCTGAATGGAAGAGGAAAGGATGCTTTAGGACATTTTGGTTTCCAAAGTTCTCACACGTTACATAATCAGTCAACTACGAGGCTCAGTCAGGCGTCTTTATCATGTCGGCGCCACCCAGTCAGTGGACCACACGCCCACTGAGCTGAGAACCAGCGCCAACACTCAGCTCCCATGATCAGCTGAGGTCCGTACCCCTGCGCGTCTCTTCACAGCCAGATACAACAGTTTTATTTATTTTTTTCTCCTCTGACAACTAGGAGCTTTTACTGACCTCTCTTTGGGGTCTTTGATGTAGGTATCAATGAGCAGGCTGTACATCTCTGAATGGATATTCTCCATTGCAATCTGGAAGCCATAGAAGCATCTCGCTTCAGTCACCTGGACCTCCTGAGTGAAGCGCTCCACCTAATGGTGGTGGTGGGGGACAAGCAAAGAGAAGCCATGTCAAGAGCAAGTCCTCACAATCCAATGTCTAGATGCTGGGCAACCCTTAAGTCACATGGCCGTGTATGAATAGATGGGTTGAAATGTTAATTGTATACGTTCAGGAGCTACTTACCAGGTTCTCATTGACAATGCCATCACTAGCAGCGAAAAATGCCAGCACGTGAGAAATGAAGTAGCGCTCCTCATCCTTCAAGGACTCCCAGTGCTGTACGTCTTTGGACAGATCGACCTGGAAAACAATACATAATGAACCTGCTCGTCACATTCAGATAAGGCATACAACTAAGAACAAGTCAAATGGAGACATACCTCCTCAGCCGTCCAGAAGGACGCTTCGGCCTTCTTGTACATCTGCCATATATCATGGTACTTGATGGGGAAAATGACAAAGCGCCGTGGATTCTCCTTAAGGAGGGGTTCGTCTTCACTGTATAACTTCTTGGCTTCTTTGGGCTTCACCGGGAATAAAGACAAACGTAACAAATGTGCTAGGCCAATAGAAAGTGTTCCTGAAGAGAATGATAACATGCCTCCATGGTTGAAAGAATAGTTGCCGTCCAAGGTACAAATTGTACTAAGTAACTGAGCTTCACAATTAATTGCAGGTACAGTACTAATCCTAGAAGTGTAGCATTTGATAATTTAAATCAAACCAGTATCTTAACTGAACGTGTAATTTGAGCTCTGAAACAGGAGTAGAATTTAAGGAACAGTTTAAATCCAAAATATTGACATAACGAGTGCAATATTCTTATAAACAACACGCAGCAATAGCTTGCGTGTTATTGTTGGCTAGCTCACCAAGACAAAGGCTTACGTAAAATGACTTCAGTGGAAGACTCCTTATATAGTCTCCACCTCGCCATAACTAAGTAAATGGCTATACATTTAATACTCAAGTAGCAGTTCGAAGTTTGTTAGCAATATATATATATATATATATATATATATATATATATATATATATATATATATATATATATGACTTCGCAATTAAAATGTTTGACTTAAGAGTTTGACTGTTCAAAAAGGCGACTACACTAGGCCTGGACGACACTACAAAACTAGGATGGGCAACGCTGTTGGCGCCAAATCACCGCCTAAAGACCACATTCTAGTGAATTAACATAGTGACTAGAACATTTTAAAAATGAACACTGAATATACGGTTAAAGGATTTCAAGCAAACGTCTCCCCATTTTACAGTACTCACCTCAGAATCGTCTGCAAAGATTTTACGCGCGGTTTTTGATGCCAGAATGCGGGTTGTGTTTAAGCTAGGAGGCTGTAATAGGAGAAAATGCAATTTTAGGTGATTTCATGGTAAGCAATACTAGTATAGCCCTGTCAAATATAATACGAAGGTAGCTCCAGTAACTTTAGATTGATTAAATATATTGTGGGAGCTGCTGTAGTTACATAACCATTATTACTGTAGGAAACTACAACTAGTATCTTAAGTTAATTACACTGCAGTAGTTTCACCAACGTATTTCAAGATAGACAATACTTTACAAAATAACAGTTTTACACAAGTAAACTTACGGTGTTTTCTTTGTCATCAAGCGAAATGTCTTCCATTTGAGTAGTGATCTGGTTTTCATTCTTCTTAGAGAGTGGTGTGCGAGATGTAAGCATGTTGAATACAGACGAGTTATACAATAATAAATTAAGAATATAATGACTGATAAAATGATAACCAACGTAAAAGAAAAATAAATTATTTACAGCTATCAATAATACAACTAAATCCTCCTGGAAAAATAGCTCAACTAAATCCAGACGCTCGAGTTCTAATTTATATTGAAATTCTGGCGCTTGATTGAAAGCAGCCAATAGGGGCAAGGTACCAATCATATTACACCATTTTGTCACGTGTTATTCAATATATCGCGGGAAATGTCAAACCTTTGTTGATGGTTACAAAACCGAATAAGGAAGAACCCGGAAGAACTTAATTTAAAGAAAAAGCGCGCTAATGTGAGACAATACAACCAAAATAGCTATGTACATATAGTTTAAAACGCCGATTTGGGAAATATAATGTAATAATGTTTTTAAATTACTATAAAAAACTGCTGAGGGAAGTCTACAAGAACTGGATGCCTACAATTTAGGTCGCATTCTTACTGTTGCTGGCTAACAAGATTCGACCGTCTTACTAGTGCAGCTGTTGTGTTGCAAACAATTAACTAGGCTATGGTTAATGCTTTTTGTCTATAGTTTCTTATTTTGTTACACACTACTTAACTTATATATACGTTGCCATTTCAAAAAAAATCTTGCACAGAATAGCCTTTCATTTCCCGCCACACGAGTTAATTCTCAGATTGAACTCCTGGTTGGGCTTTTTTGTTTAGACTATTGATTCTTTTATCAATATTATTAGTAAAATCGTATTAACAATTAAAAAGTAATTTGTATGATTCTAGCTAAATATATGGTCTGTGACGGGTGTTCCTCGTGTCACATTTCCCAAGTGACTGATGACTTTTACGTAACTCCAGAAAAGAGCAATCAAAATGGATGAACTGCCCTGGCAATCTTCCTCTTACATATCTTCACTTAAACTAGTTGCAAGGTCATCTCAGGCATGCCAGCACTCGTTAAAAATCAGTTAATAAGCAGCTGCCTGGATGAAAATAGCTGTACATTCTGATTTTGATACATGTCGTATTGTAATTGTAGGATTTCAAAGACTAATATGAATATCCAATTACTTTTATACTTTCTGGCTAAAAGTTTTTAAGAAATGAATACGTTTTTCTCGTATGTTTTGTCAGCTGCTCTTTGCTTGGCGCAATGTCAACGATGAAAAGACTGTCAAGAAGGTGAAATTGGCCCATGCTGAAATTAAATGTATCTCCATCTATTGGTTTGGAGTAGGGATTGCACTGAAAGCAAAGAGACATCAAACAACATCGCCAAACACATTATACAAACTGAATCCTGCTGTTAATTTAAATAATGTTGCTTGCAAGAGTAAAAAAATAGCAATTGTTTGGCAAACCCAACCCAAGGCTCAAATGTTTACAAACTGCTGCTATATAATCTACTACCTCTTATATGTTGAAAATAATTGACCAACCCCTGAGGGAACAAAAGGAAATATCTAAATGGCATCTCATCCCCCACCACATCTTGGCAGCCTGGGTTTTGTACAATAGCACATGGAGGGCTATTATTTGGGCTTTCAAAATATATAAACATTTAATGTGCAGTGTTTGACTGTTTAAAGGATGCAAACAACTAATCTGATCTAAAAATCACAATACATATAATTGAAAACCAATTATTTGTAGATCACGCAGTCTACTGTTCCGGTTTATGAAAGACAAATGTTGGATGTGGTTTTGTAGCGGGTTAACTTCTGTTTCCTGCTTATGCGCTTTTGATGTAATTAAACCTACGATGTGTGGGAGTTGCTAAAGATTGTGGTGGTAGTGATTAGGGGAATTGTCAATTCCCAGACCGACATAGGGGCAACTCTCCACTTAAATTAAGATTGCATTGTATTTAGCATGCCCATACTGAGTTCTGTATTTGCAATTAAAAAAAATTATAAATAAAGCGATCAAACAGCACTAAAAACAAAGAATTATGACCCACCAACATGTTAAAAACCAAACGCTTTAATACATTGTTGTATTATCTGTAAATAAACTGTAATAAATAATATTGATAGATATTCACATATACATTCAAATTTACAATAACAGACACAGCCCCAACAAAATCATGATCCAAACGTCCATATATTTTGCTACCCGTCCAGTGGAAATGAAAGCTAAGCTGCTACTGCTGAAGTTCTGCTTCCTCCACTGATAGTCCACCTGCCACACTGGGCAGAAACAGTGATTACATGCTTTCGAAGCACACGGCCACCCTCTTTGAAAAGATTCCAACTCCATGGAATCTACAAATGATCAATTGGTAGCCTTAAACTCAAACTAGCTGTGGGAATTAAGCTCATGGCATTGCTCTTAACCCTGTTAAAATTGCAGCTTATTCCTGTCAATATGTGGCAGCCTACTGTTTTTATAAAAATCTTCAAACAGTTTTGTATGGTCAGATCTCATCCTGAGATTTTAGGGTAGCAACCAGTACTTGGGAAGATTGAAGCCACCCAGTGAGCCTTCAGATGCCACCATCTTGTTGTTGACATTAACTGGCCACATGAATGTACTCAGGTGGAGTTCAGGTGTCTACGAGTGTGCTTAGTCAAGTGATCGCTGCGCATGAAACGCCGATCGCACACGTTACACACAAAGTTCTTCTCGCCAATGTGTGTTTGCTGGTGGCGGGACAGCTTATCGGATCGAGCAAATTTCTTGTCGCAGCCCTCCCAGGGACAGCTGAATGGTTTCTCACCTGGACGGGAGAAATTAAAACCGTCAAAGATGACAACAGACGATTCAACACGAGCATTCATTGAATTGCAATTGATAAGAAAACCCAGTTGATTACTAGAAGTGTCACGTGGAGGTGTTGCCTACCGGTGTGGGTTCTGAGATGGGCCTTGAGGTGGGAACTTTTAAAGTAGATCTTCTTACACAACGGGACATCACAGACATATTTCCTTCTGCGGGAGAATTCAGCTAATGTGGCATTGCTCTTCTGCACTGAGGGCATGGGAACTGGAGCTGGGGCCAGAGGCACAAGCCTGGTGTTCCCCGGCGTTGTGAAAGTTTTTGGCTGCGACGAAGCCTGCGACACTGGGTTCTGAGGAACCACAAACATCACTGTCCCCCGAGTCACTGACGATCCCACCATCTGGAGTGGCTGGGGGGATGAAGAAGGCACCTGGGGTATTATGGGTTTAGGGTTCTCCTGTGTCATCTGAAGCGAGCCGGCCTGGACAAACGCATAGATAATCCCTGTCCTCTCAATGACCGGTAACAACTGGCAGAGAACCTGGGAGCTTGGGATGGGTAGAGACGGGGTGGGGGGCTGGCTTGTGGTCTTTGAGGTGAGAGGAGGGGGGAAGCCTGTGCTGGTGTCAGGTGAGGATGAACTGCCTTGGTTCTTCGATACGGTAACGCACGGCCCATTGCTGCCGCTCTGTGATTTAGTCTGGATGGGAACGGCCTCGGCCAGGGAGACTGCGGTAGGATTTCTGTTGGAAGCAGTGTTTGTACGCTGTCCTATGAGGGACTGAGGTGGAATCTTGTTGCGAGGTTGTGTGAGGGACGGGTCTGTAGACGGCCGGATGCTGTCCATCGCCATGGCTCTGCAGAGCAGCTCTGAACAACAAAACAGAAAATGTTCGTTTCAATCACAAAAATATTGTACATTCATGTGAAGAACACATTGCGTATTACGAATCCGGGTATACAATTATAAATCCTTCCTCGTCACACACACGGTGTATGTTACAGAAATGCACATACTGTATGTCTATAGATAATGTCATATTAAAATCACGCATGTCTAGTGTTTAAATAGTAGCCTACATTGATTTTATCATCAGCCGTTTTCATAATTCAGTAATGTAACAACTTTAAATACAGAATTATACGCTATACAGCTTGTCGTATGGGGGTGGGGGGGGGTCGTGACTAAAATAAACCAAGTGACAAAATTGTTGATCAATGTGATCAAGCGCCCCGTCCTTGGGTGAAATGCCCCCGACAGTATACAATATTTTATTAAAATTACTCACAATACGGGCTATTAGGGGAAATCATGTTTTTATTAAATCCATCTCACACTGACCAATGCTCTACTTGAGATCAAACAAATATGTGGAGTATTTTCAAATGGCAGTTAGGCTTGCTCGTGCCGAACCTACAGCTGCCTCACAAAACGCGGTTTTGTACTAGTCATAAGACCTGTTTTTAAACGTAATATAATTCTGGTGAGTAACCAGATTGTACTGTACTAGTAAACGTTAGCTAGTAAGATAGCTAAACAGATAGCAAGCTAAATGTCTGAGGGAATTCAGAACTAAATTCCATAGGCAAGTACTGTATGCTTCACCACATATACTGGAGAGAAGAAAAAACTAACATCTCACCGGATTCAGAACAGTTATCTCTCGGGTTTATGCTCGACATAGCTGATGTTTTTTTACAAATTGTTTTTAACAGCTGCAGAATGAAAAGTTTCAAGCTTTTAAAGAACTATCTAGTTACTTCCTTATACGACGAAATAAGGCTCTAAGCCAATGGGCGGATTCGATTATGCTACTGGTGCGTTTATTTACACGTGGGAATTCACCACGTAGGAAATTTGATTTGAATATAACATTCACTGACCTCCCAGCGGGCGCTGAAACTATTCCAGTGAAGTTTCGGCAAAAGTATCTGCGGATCTGAAAACAAATTATACCAAAGAAATGATATCATAATATATCCGCCCTAACAATGGGATTATTTTTCGTAAAACATTAGTATTATACGTTAAATGGAAATCCGGTTAGAAAATGTATTATATAATTACTAATCTCATTATGTGTTGCTATTTACGTAATACATGTATTTATTTTTCTATGTTTATACACATATTTTATGTTGAATGAAAATTGTTGGTGTTGCTTTTCACAAAGGGAACTGCAAAATTCCACCCTGCTAGGTTGGTATTTTCAAATCATGATTTAACAATGCCATTAAATGTTATGCATATTTACGTCTCAATCTGTTAAACATTACTTTTGTTAGGATACATTTAAAATAACGAGACACACTGAATATCTCTTCATTATATCCATGATCTCTGTTGTACAAACCTTTGTTACTAGAAAAAGCCTAATTATATTGCAAAAGTTGATTACTAGAAGTGTCACGTGGAGGTGTTGCCTACCGGTGTGGGTTCTGAGATGGGCCTTGAGTAGGAACTTTTAAAAAAGATCTTCTTACACAACGGGACATCATAGACATATTTCCTTCTGCGGGAGAATTCAGCTAATGTGGCATTGTTCTTCTGCACTGAGGGCATGGGAACTGGAGCTGGGGCCAGAGGCACAAGCCCGGTGTTGCCCTGCGTTGTGAAAGTTTTTGGGTGCTACGAAGCCTGCACTGGGCTCTGAGGAACCACAAACATCACTGTCCCCTGAGTCACTGACAATCCCACCATCTTGAGTGGCTGGGGGGATGAAGAAGGCATCTGGGGTATTATGGGTTTAGGGTTCTCCTGTGTCATCTGAAGCGAGCCGGCCTGGACAAACGCATAGATAATCCCTGTCCTCTCAATGACCGGTAACAACTGGCAGAGAACCTGGGAGCTTGGGATGGGTAGAGACGGGGCAGGGGGCTGGGTTGTGGTCCTTGAGGTGAGAGGAGGGGGAAGCCTTTGCTGGTGTCAGGTGAGGATGAACTGCCTTGATATGGTACATTATTTCCTCTGAGTGGCGCTATTGTCCTACATTTTAGTGGTAGCCCTTGCTCCGGGGTCAGTGCTATTCGGGATCCATGGCGAGTCCTCGTGTTGCGCATGCGTTGACATTGCCCAATCAGAATTTAGTAGATGGCTTCACCGAGTTAATTTGAATTTTCATCAAGTAGCAACTCTTCCCCGTGTAGTTTATATTACATTTAGTTGTTGTGAAAAGTGATTAAACATTTCTATTTGGTATCGAATGTAATGGCGTAGTGTCAACTGACTGGACATTTCTATTTGGTATCGAATGTAATAGCGTAGTGTCACCTGACTGGAATCTTTCTCTCGAGATGAATTCTGTAGGCATCTCATACTATTATAAAAATCAATTGCTAGTGATCTGTGATAATTGCCGTAATTTCCATGATTTTTTTTTGCGTCAGTTCATTTGAACTGTTGATTCAAGATTCACACGCGATTCACACGCGGATGGGTGCATATTTAATGCCCTCTCAAATGACACAACTCAATTCAGAGCCCATGCAGAATCAACAGTTACTGATGTGACAGAAAAGTAAGAAAATGCAATTCTTCCAAAGTTTTGCAACTAACTGAATCCTTTCACTGTTGATTTACAATTATTCCAATGCTCATTTGGGCCAAATAGACACACACAAGCAGTTGAAATGTCAAAAGCGACATCAATTGCTGTGTGGACAAAGGGATTGGGTCTCAACAAAAACAACTACACCGTTTTAGGAAATGAAATACAAAACCAATTAGACGAATTGGATTTCTACATCACGAAATGCTGAAATTACAAACAAAGCTAATGTCCTCACTGAACCGCGGATCGGCAAATGCGAAATAAAAAACATATCCACATATTTACAGTACGTTGTTTTGAAACAGTCAAATTCACCACTTGACATTTTGTACAAAATATCTACATAACATTGCACTGAAATCAACGTTTAAACAAATTTAAAACACTTTCTGTCAGGATATGTTTAACAGGTTTGACCTGACAAAGAAGCCAGAACTAGTCTGCGCTGAGATTGCCCCTGAATTGTGATTGGGCGATATCCAACGCATGCGCAAAATGGGGACACGCCAAGGATCCCAAACAGCACTCACCTTTGCACCCGGCCAGAATGTCGGTCAGTAAGGCAAATGGGCGGGTAACGTGTTGGCCATTTAAAATCCTCTGATAATAGTATCTTTTCCAATTGGTCGCGCCCCTTTAGCGCTCTAAAATACTGCATTGTGATTCGTGGAACGTTGTTACTGGGTGGTGTGGGAGACTGGTATTCGAATTCAAAGGGAATCGAGTGCGATTGCGTAACAAAATGTAGTCTACTGTTCGTCAAAACTGCAGATATTGTTAAATCCCAACACTGTCTTCACATTCTGAGAAAAAAACGAACAGACAGACAAGATTAGTTAGGTATTTTCTATTTTATTATAAAAAAAAAACAATGGAACTTACAATAATTACCATTGAATCTGCATTAAAAACTAGCAAAACAGCGAAGGGCAAAATTGGACAGTACTTTTTTAAAAGATCGACCATATCTATACAAATAAATCATACATTGATTACTCATAATATTAGTATGGTAAGTCTTTATAAAGTTTAGTATTTATTAAGTAATAATATGAGGTATTTATAGTGGTTGCTATATCCTTAATAAAACACAATCAAGCTATCAAAACAGCACTTTAAAACAAACATTTATTAAATAATATGCAAAGCAACAAAGTAGGTATCACAGTGAGGAATACTGTCTACTGACATATTTTAAAATATCAATAATATGTATTGATGTATTGTCAATAGATGTAGATTGGAATACTGCAACATTCATATATAGATATTCTTATACATATTTACAAGCACAAAGACAAACAGTAACACAGAAGCACACAAAGGCTTTGGCAAAAAAAAAAAAAAAATGCATACATTTTGCTAAACATTACATACTGTATACATATTATAGTAAACATAATTACATATAGAGATCAAAAGAAGTACAAAACAAGCATAATAAAAAAAAAATCCAGTGCAAGGTCAGTTTGTTTTCTGTCCAATGAATGTGTAGCAGCCTGTGGTTTCCGTTGAATTTTTCCAACTAGTTTTGTGTGTTGTTGGTGGGATATTGTCCTGAGATGACTGTGCCGCCCCAGAGCCCAAGTTAATTTGGGGCTGGCACCAGCACACTGAGAGGAAGACTGGAACCATTCGATTGGCCCTTCGAAACCGCCATCTTGTTCAGTTCACGGACTTCAGCGGGCCACGTGGAGGTCCTCTTGGTGGTCACGTGCCGGCGGGCATGCTTGGTCAGGTGGTCGCTGCGCATGAAGCGCCGATCGCACACGTTACACACAAACTTCTTCTCGCCGGTGTGTGTTCGCCGGTGGCGGGACAGCTCGTCTGATCGAGCAAACTTCTTGTCGCAGCCCTCCCAGTGACAGCTGAATGGTTTCTCACCTGGACGGGAGGGGAGAAATGAAAACCGTCAGTGCAACGTGACACACCACACCATTCAACATGGCCATTAATTTAATTGCCATTCGTAAGAAAACCCAGTTGATTACTAGAAGTGTCACGTGGAGGTGTTGCCTACCGGTGTGGGTTCTGAGATGGGCCTTGAGGTGGGAACTTTTAAAGTAGGTCTTCTTACAGCACGGGAAGTTGCAGACGTAGTTTCTTCTGCGGGAGAATTCAGCCTGGGGGGCATTGCTTCTTTGCCCTGAGGGCATATAAACTGGAGCTGGGGCCAGGGGCAGGAGCTTGGTGTTCCCCAGGGTCATGACAGTTTGTTGGCACGATGAGGCCTGCGACACTGGGCTCTGGGGAACCACAAACATCACCGTCCCCTGAGTCGATCCCACCAACTGGAGTGGCTGGGGGAAGGAGGAAGATGACTGGGGTAGTATGGGCTTAGGGTTCCCCTGGGTCATCTGAAGCGGGCCTGCCTGGACAAAAGCAGAGATCATCCCTGTCCTCTCACTGACAGGAAACAACTGGCAGAGAACCTGGGAGCTTGGGATGGGTGTCGAAGACCGGGAGGTGGCGGGGGGCTGGGGTGTGGTCCTTGAGGTGAGAGGAGGGGGGGAGCCTGTGCTGGTGTCAGGTGAGGATGAACTGCCTTGGTCCTTCGATACGGTAACGCACGGCCCATTGCTGCCGCTCCGTGATTCAGTCTGGATGGGAACGGCCTCGGCCAGGGAGACTGTGGTAGGATTTCTGTTGGAAGTGGTGCTTGTGCGCTGTCCCATGAGGGACTGAGGTGGAACGTTGTTGCTGGGCTGTGTGAGGGCCGGGTCTGCAGTGTGTCGGATAACACTGGTCACCATGGCTCGGCTAGGAAGCTCCGGACCTGCAGAGCTCTCCGGGGCCGGGCCAGGCCGTTGGACGAGGGGGGTGTTATTCCTGCGGGGTAGACCCGCGCAGAGTCTGGACCGGGTTAAGACTGGTCTCGGGCCTGACCCAGCCAATGAGGTGGTGACGGTGAGGACGGTTGTTGTCGTGGAGGTCTCAGCAAAGCTGGGGCTGTGTGGTGGGGTCATGCACTGGGGGAAAAAAAGAAAAGGGATACATTAAACATTCCAAAGCATGAATGGAACTGTCAACTTGAAATAAACCCACTGAGTTCTCTATTTAATAAAAAGCATATTGTTTTGGATGTGATTAAAATGGTAGTCTTGGTTACAGAATCCTAAACAATAGTTTTTCTGAGCTAGAAATGGAAAATGATATGGTAGTAATAAAAACCCAAAAAGGAACACATGGAATGGGATTCAACTTACCAGTGATGAAAGTGCAATCAGGTCTTTGGGGGACTCCATGACCTCAGGGTGCAGGAGGAGAGAGTCACAGGAGTCTGAGGTAGGGGTCAGGGGGCGTGGCTTGTGGACTGCCGACCTGTGACCCCAGCAGCTCATGCTGACGAGAGCCTCGGCGGCCTCCAGGTCGTTGTACTCAAAAGTGCTGCAGCAAGACTGCTCGCTGTTGAGCCTCTTCCTCTCCATCATCATCACCCTGATGTCCGTTAGATCAGCCTGAGGGAGGGAGGCCGCAGGACAGACGCACCATTAATCACCATTAGAGCACAATACACGTGTCCCAAATGGAACCATATACCCTGTCTGAAGCACTACTTTGGACCAGTATCCCATGGGCCATTAGGTCACCCTGATGGGAGTCCACAAGCAGGATTCATTGCTGATCATCATCAGAGGTAGACTGGGAACAGCCAGCCCCAAGTTTATCCATGGCATATAAACAGCTAAATAAAGAAACGCTGACTTCAGATCACCCCACTAGACTAAAGATGGATCTGCTTGTCCATCTTTAGTCCCGCCTATTTACCCAAAACTGATAGAATGCCAATCCATTCCCAACAGAAACAATTCTCAGGAAATCTCTTTAGTGCTCCACCAATCACTGTGGTCCCATGAAACTGAAAATAAACATGCCCATCTCATGACCAGTAACAAGCTAAGGAAAATCCCACAGACCGTTTGTCCAAGTCATGAATCGTTTGGGTCTCAAAATGGTGGAGGACACCACATAGACAGCAGTCAGTGAACAGTGGTTGAGGGCTCTTCCGAGGACACAGATGTGAATGTGTCTCTATAGCCCAGTCACCTTGCGTCTGCCGAGTGCTAGGTTGCCTGTAGCACGGCTGCTGGCTGCCTCACAGGGGCGGAGAGGCAGGAAAAGGAGAGCGGAGGGCCCTGCTGCAGGCAAAAGGTAGCCATTAGACTGAGTGGCTGGTGGGTGGGTGTAGCCAACCCTAATGCCTATCAGTCCCTGCAGCTAATGTGACACTGGTCTTGGGCGCCAAAAATAGACATGCAAGTAACGTGTGCCACGTCAATCAAAAACAACTTTAGTCCATGTGATTAACATGCAAACATGCAGGCTTGCCAGAAAGTACTGGGTTGAGAACCCCACTCAACACCCCACCCCCCAACTCCGCTCCCAATTCAACTCTTTGAAGACCCAGGACACTACCCAGCAGTAACAGCCAGGCACTTTGTTTTGTTGACACAAGAGGAAACGGGCTCATAATCTAGATTCCCTTTCCAACTAATACAGATAGTGAAATCAGTTATCAATCGGCCAGTCAATGAATTCTCCTAATCTGTTTGTGTCCAAAATGGTTCACAACAAACGCGGACTGGAACAAAAGCCCCGTTGCAAAACAGCCACTGTTGCCTCACCTAGCCCAACAAAATGCAGAAATATGTGTACAGTTCATCGGCTCAATTTGGCATTTCGTCAGTTCCATGTTAGAGCCACTGTTATTCCGTTGCATCGCAATAACAAACGCATAATCATATTACAATCACTAACACAATGTAACAATGCAGTGCAACAGAGCGGATACAGTGTAACAATGTTTGGTCACACAGTTATTCCATTGGCCGTTGAGCATGGATAGTTTCAGTCTGACCTCAAATCTAACAGACAGCCTGGGCAAAAAAATAAAAAAATAAACAACGGTCCACTTGGGCTGGTTGCATACACTGAAAGTAATAATACTGTCAAGTATGTATGGAAATCACTGTAATTATATCGGTGGGCTTTGTTGGAAAATACCTGAAGATAGCGACACTAACAAACAACTTAATGCAATTAGTAAATTAGACAATTTCCAGTAAAACTTAATAAACTTACCCGACAAGACTGCTCTGAAATCGGGGGTGATGTAAAAGTAAGCATAGGAACGTATGAGTAAAAATAGTAATAGAGACAGTAGCAATGCGACCACTCAAAGAGCCAGCCCTGAGCACACAAGTATTGCGGTTGCCAACAGCCGAGACTGGCCTCAGCTGAGTGAATCAAAACGGGAGGTGAAAAAAAACACAGAAACAAAATTTAGAGCAGACTGGCGGGTGGTAACATGTTACCAATCAAAAACAAAGGTGTAGCGGACGCATTCCAATCAGAGCACAGACAGAGCGTGATCAATACGTGACTGTGCCGCGATTGGAGGAAAGAGGGTGCGTGGCTGTTGGAGGGCGTGACGGTGGAGTCAGCGGTGTCAGAGTAAACCCGGTGAACTCAGTGCTCGAGAACTAGGGGAAAGGTTGAAACGGCGAACAGTCGGAATCGTGAGATACTTGCACGCGTCTAGCTTTCATTGCCAGGGGAGCGCGCACAAAGCGGGAATGCGCAAAATGGGGGACTCACAAAGAAACGGATAGAAACACTGCAGAATGTAGACTACGATGGCTTCGAAAGTAAAGACTTGGCAGTGTTTTTGATCCCAGTTTATGTCGTCTAAATTGTTTTGTTATAGTTAAGTGTAATCACTTTGTAATAACTGATGTATTAAATGCATTTTACTCAGGGAATAAGTGCAAATATATTTTGTAAATCAGTGTCCACGAATTAAGGACATTTTACATTTATTATAGAGATACAACAATAAACAATATAATTTGGCTTTTTATTTTCTGATAAATGTAAACACGTGTCAAAATATAAATGGGCCTTAAATGTTATGCAATTAATATATTGATGAAGAAATTAAATTGCATTAACAAAGCAATCCTACAATGTAAGGACTCAAATAACCCACTGAAATTACGTGCCTGATGTAACCAGATCACAGAAAATGGTATGGAAGAATAGAAAATTCATAGGGCATTTGAGGACACCGCCAATAAAACAACACTTCAAATACGTACAAATAACTCAAGTCATAATAAACTGCGACGTACATTATATCTATATTTCAATTGCATATGTAGTATATACTTCAGATTTATTTACACATTCTGACTATTTTTTGCTTTCCTTTTTGTTTTGCGCGTTGACGTTTTTCTCTTCTCCAGACTCTAGTGACTGAATCCGCACCCAACTCCCAGACTCCCTTTCCTTCCCTCCCCCAGCTGGCGAACCCAGTAAACCCGAAGACTCTATGCATTCAGGTTGTAAACAGGCTCCCTATTATGAATTTCAGGGCGGGGCCTGCAAAAGGAGGGAGCTTCAACCGCTTTGTTGTGGCTGTACATTAACCCTTAAAAGGACCTTTGTATTTCCCTCGGTGCTGCCCAAGCTCGAGACCGTGCCACATCTAGGTCCACCAGGCATTGTTCTGTCCGAGAGTAAACTGATCCGCAGAAAATAAACCCCACTTGTTTACATTTGAAATGCAGAGAAACGGGGGGAAGATACTGTGTTATGCGAGTCTCAGAGATTTCAGACAGAACACGTCAGTCAGTCGGACAGAGAGGTTGCTGCAGACAAAGAAAAAAATAAGTTTTTCCCCACACGCTCCTATGAGGTTGTTAGCCTTCCAGAAAGATCTTCATCAATGTACAAGAGAAAATTAAATGACAAGTCATTGGACATTAATTTAGGTTTGGGACAGCTTTCCTTTGTCTTAAATGTGTAGACAATCACACCAGAAAATTAAAAGCCATTCAGGGATTTTTCCTGATTTGTGACTTTCCTTTAATGACAGTTAGAATATTTAAGCAAGTTACAATGCAAATACGTTTCTTGTTTGAAATTGCGTTTAGATTTATTCTATGCCTGAAAATCAATTAGAAAATGACAGGTGAAAATTCCTGAAACATCTTAACTATCCATTTGAAATATCTAGAATAACTAGTAATTATTTTTTGGGGGGCAAAACATTTAATTTTAGGGTGCACCTTTCATCTCGCTGTGTTCTAGATGAGGCCACAACAACCCAGTCTCACATTGTACAAGCAGTGATTTCTCCTCATAGCAGTTTATTTTGTGCTTTTAAATCTAAGACAACGCATAGCAGCTGCCGAGATGGTGGGTGTAGAAGGCATTGTTCATTTGTTTTTGTGTAGCTGGGCAGGTTTGGCTGGGAATTACAGGGTGCCGCCTTTTTTGAGAGCCACGGTGTGCTACGGACGGTGCTGAGAGAGCCAGTAGACCTAAAGGCAAAGACTGAGAGGTGATGGGAAGGGAGGGAGAGATGGGGGGAAGGAGGAAAGAGCGGATGAGAGAAGGTAGGGGAAAGATGAGAGGGGTGATAGGAGGTGAAAAAGAGGGAGGAGTGATGGGAGGAGAGAGAGGGGTGATGGGAGGAGAGAGAGAGGTGATGGGAGGGGACAGAGGAAAAGAAGGATGGGAAGGAGGGGTCGGAGAGGAGAGAGCAAGAGAGAGGTTGAGTGAGGTAATGTGGTTGGAGGGAAATGAGTCTGAGGTAAACTGAATGAACTTCCACACTCACACAGTCATGAGCTAATGCAGACACCGAACCTCTGCAGTGAGCAGCCTCACCCATGTAAAATACAAGCCTGTTTCCAAAGAAGTTGGGACGCTGAGTAAAATGCAGATAAAAAACAGAATGCAATGACATGCAAATCATTTATCACTATATTTAATTCAACTTAAAAACCAAATCAGATGTTGAAACTTAGAAATGTCATTGTTTTGGGAAAAATACATGCCCATTTTGAATTTGATGCCAGCAACATGTTTCAAAAAAGCTGGGACAGGGGCATTTTTACCACTGTGTTGCATCACGTCTTCTAACAACGCTCTGTAAGTGAGGAGACCAGTTTCTGTAGTTTTGAAAGTAAAATGTATTCCCATTCTTGCTTGATACAGGATTTCAACTGCTTAACATTTTGGGGGCTCCTTTGTTGTATTTGTAATAATGTTTAATAATGCACCAAAAGATTTCAATGGGTGATGTACTCTGTTCAGAAGGGTTCCTGAGGCCGTGCAGTGATATCCACTTCATAATCATGTCTGTTTTTAATGCAGTGACGGCTGAGGGCCCGAAGATCACAGCCATCCAACATTGTTTTTCAGCTTTGTCCCTTGCTTACATCGATTTCTCCAGATTCTCTGAATCTTTTAATGATATTATGCACCATAGATGATGAGATCCCCAAACTCTTCGCATTGTACGCTAAGAAACATTATTCTTAATCGTTGCACTATTTGCCCGCACAGTCTTTCAGAGTGGTGAACCCCTCCCCATCCTCACTTCTGACAGACTCACCCTCTCTGGAATGATCTTTTAATATCCAATCATGTTAATGACCTGTTGCCAATTGACCTAATTAGTTGTGTGATATTCCACCAGGTTTCGTTTTTTTAGCATTACAGAACTTTTCCAATCTTTTTTTGCCTCTGTCACAAACATTTTGAAACATGTTGCTGGCATCAAATTTTAAGTGGGCATATATTTTTTTAAGAAACAATAAAATGTCTCAGTTTTAAAATTTTATATGTATATGATATGTTGTCTTTGTACTATTTTCTATTTAATATAGGGTTTAAATGATTATCACATTATTGCATTCTGTTTTATTTATATTTTGAACAATGTCCCAACTTTTTTGGGAACGAGGTTGTACTTGGATGACAAACACAAATGTCCAGCTTTAAAATAAACAAATGTTTGCGTTTTATATTCCTGGGTGTTTATTTTCTTGTGCTCATGGCACCAATATGGTAACTGATGGAATGACATGGTAAAATTACACGCTTGCTAAAGCCCTAGGATTGGTTCAAATTTAGTATTTTCCAAGGTCCAGAGGGAAAAAAACATAATTTGGTAAGAATAATGTAGTCACTGTTGAACAGACAAATGACAAAACCAATTTCTGAGTGTGTGACCTAGATTTCAAATAGTTTCTTTGTAGTCATGCATTTACTATATAGTGAACAGTATTTCACTTTCCTATTTTCTGTGGTTTAAATTAGATTTCCAGAACACAGGGAGATACACAAACCAAAATTGCGTTTTGACCGACACATGGCTACAAGAGATGCTAATTGGGTGGCTGTTGTCTTGGTAACGTTAGAACATGGAGCCAACTAATGCTTGCCAAGGCTTGGAGGCTCCACCTAAAAGACTTAAACTGGATTGGTGTTTGGCATGGACGATTATTTTGGTGAGCAGAAATGAAATGGAAGATATGTGATAAAAACAGAAGCTGCCGAACAAAAGGCAATTTTGGTATCACACAATTGTCCTGGTGTCAATTTGACCCAGGTTTTGACGAGCGTGTTATATGCTGCGTGAAGACTTTAGAGCATGGAAATTGCGGGGGGTGTCTAAGTTCACATCCTGTTGTCCTAGCAGCGGTGCATATTACGTAGAGGTCAGAGGTTATGATTCCTTGAAGTTCTCCACCTCCCCCCACTACACACAAGCTCTTGATTTACACCTCTTCAAAAACGGAGACATTGTGGTACATCATTAGTATAAAAACAACATATTTACACGTGGATCCTACTCATCCCCAAGCTTGCATCACAAACGGATACCTTATTCCCCATGGTGGCTGATCCAAAGAAGTCCACCAGGAAACAGGGTGTCGTTTGGAAGACAAAGCTTCAGGGGAACTCCAAAAGTATTGGAACAGGGACACTTGTTTCCTTTGTGTCTCTGTATCCCAGCACTTTGGATTTGAAATGATACCACGATTATGGTGTTAAAGTGTAAATTCCGGAGTGTCATCTTTCATCTGAGGGTAGTTCAATCCATCTAGTATGAATTACATAGAAATTGTCACCCCCCCCCCACCCCCACCCATTTTACGGTGCCAAAATGATTTAGTCAGATTAACAGTATGTACAATAATGTTTGTTTGGGCATTTCTTTGGGCCATGCTGGAATACATGGCCCAAAGAAATGTCTCACTGCTCAAACCCTTCACATTTTACATTGCGCGTGTGGATCTTACTGGAATGAATGGAAGACGTTTTCAGTGAAAGGGTGGGTGGGCTGGAAGCTCAGAGGTACAACGGCCCCAAGAGACACTGAACAAACGGCTATGGGCTCGCCGACCCAGAAGCAGCACCGAGACACAGGGAAGAAAAAAAAAAATGCACCACTTCAGCGAGTGTTCCTAACAGAGGGGCGTGTGTCGGTGGGTGGCGTTCTGGAATGCTGCATACTCACACATCCCCAAAAAAGGTAGGGCTTGACATGAGGGAGGACCTGACTCAACCACTGAGATCTGAAAATCTGCTTGCTCTGCACCGAGTATAACCCATCCCACTCATACTAAACTCACAGTTGGTGGAATTGGCAGAAGGTTATGCTTCCAGAATAGCGTCTGAACTGTCAGACACAAAAATGTCTCTCTGGTTCGATGTTCAACCCCAACAAATCACTCAGCATTCTCTCACTCCATCACTCCCTCACACACCCTGTATTCGCCGCGCCCGGAGCCTGAAGCCAGTTAGACCAGGCAGCCTACAATCCTCACAGTCGGGAGAGCTGGGCCCCGGGCCAGAGACCCAGAAGACCTTGTTAAAAAGATTCACCAGGGCGAATGTGGACAGTGGCTCAGCCTGCTGAGGCTACATAAGGACACGGGCTCCGTTCCACGCTATTCCCCCGAGAGGACCTGAACAGGAGTGGTGCACTATAGATCTGGATTAGTAGCCTGGGTCTACATCCTGGTCTGCAGATTCATCCTACGGACGGTTTAAACACAGGCTCAAACATCTAAATGTCCAGCCCCCCCCCCCCCGCGCAGTGGCTGTGATGAAACATGGCAATCGACGCAATGTAACAGTAGCCCGTGCAAAATGACCACACATCCATTCACTCTCGGCAGTCTCCCCCCAGCACAGATACGGTAATACCGCACCAGCACGCCTTTCAGTCCAACTTCAATTCAGCATCTTTCACCCTCCCATCATTACCCACGTTCCTCCTGTCAAGGAAAGCATAAAAATGCCTGCGGGAGTATATATAAAAAAGAATATATATAAACAATCCAACTCATGCGTCCCGAGTCATATTTTTTTTTTTATTTGTTCCTAATAAAGTACATATTTGCTGTTACCAAATGTATTGTACATAATTTGGCCCAAGGTGTAATTTGAAAGAAGTAGTCCAGATGTCTTCTAAACTGTTGTGGCGGTCTGGTCTTTATGCAAGTCTCTCAATTTGGCCAAGGGACACTGACTGCTTCCCATAACCGTAGCCTATTCCCTATATAGCGCACTTCGGTTAACCAGAACCCTAATTTCCAAATAAGTCACAAAATCTGTACCTCAAACCTTGTTGATGCGGCTTCGCTCCCCTAGAAACGTGGGCTGTCTAAAGAAATGACTAGTCTGAGCAATGCAAAGATTTAGAAACTTGACAAGACTGACTGCTCATAGGACTGACTGCAAATCCAGTTTTATAACACCTTTCCTGATCCCTGGCCCCCATTTCCTGTTTCAAAGACCAAAAAAAATGTATGTTGTTACAATACGTTCTGTCACCTGTCATGGGCATACTTGGGACAACATTTTCTAAATATAAATACACATACATATATATATATATATATATATATATATATATATAAATTCAATGTTATATTTGTTTTCTGTAAACAATAAAAACAAAAACAATAAAACCCCCCTCAAGAAATCTGACATAAATATAAGTACTCAGAAATTGTCCTGGTTACAGCATCATGTTCAACATGCCAGTGTCTTGAAATATACCGCAATTAAAAATAAATAATACTTCGATACGAACAGTTACATTCGGAACAACACATCGCTGTCTGATCTGTGAAATCAATCACAAGGTACATACTGAATAGTAGTATCAAAAATAACACATTACAAAACTAGTTTTATTGTGCAGCACACGCTAGTGTTTCCAGACGGTCATGATTCGTTTCAACTCTTACCATAGCTACCGCGCCCCAGTAGTAGTAGGGTGTGATTCGCAAACCTGTGAATCAATTAGTCCCATTTGAACTGAAAACACTGAAACGTCTCTTTCTCGATGGTGTTTAAGGTAGCCATGTAGAGCTGCCAACGCCACCGAAGGGCCTAGCGGGCGATGGCACAGCAAAAAGGCAGAACTCAGGGAGATTGTCGAGCTTTTCTTGTAGAGGTCTATTAGAGTTGTGTAAACAGGCGGTTAATCCCAATGTCCTGGGCCTCTCCTCGGGCCCCCAAGGGGTCAACCCGTTCCACCTCCAAGAGCCCCGGAGGCCCCTATTAAGACTCCTCTTCCACCTGGCTACAGTCCCATTCATAGTCCCCAGGCAACGAATGGAAGAAAAGGTACCGAATCAGTGAGGTCCCATAACTTGTAACGGTCCAATAAGAAAAGCTAATTTTCTGTTTGTTGCAGGACACTTCAGTCCTGAGACAACCCCCTCCCACCTCCGGGCTCAGAACTTAAATCTCCGTCAGCGTCAGCAGAACCTCCCCCGCCACCTCCTGTATGTTGATATGGAAGGCGTCCTCATTGGAGTAATGCCTGATGATGTTGTCATCCATGTGAACTAGAATCCTACAGGAGAGCAATAGATGAGTGATTTACTGCTTTTCAGAGGGTTACACTTGGGGGGCATTGCAGCATTCTAGCTATTCCTGTAGCGCCCTACTTCTTATTAAAGCCCAAAGGGCTCTGGTCAAATGAAATGTGCACTGCTCTGAGGAACAGGATGCCATTTTGGCCATTCAGCGGTGGACATCATAAGCAGTGGCACCAGTCTTACCCTTTCTTGGACCTCTTGTACACCTTCCCCATTTTCTCAAGGGGCAGCTTGTATTTATCCGTTACCTAGAGTGGAAAAACATCGGAAAACACGTGTGAGAAAGTGAAACGCGGACGCCCGAGTGCCTCGCCCGACTTGAGTGGCTACGTCCCTGATGGACACAAACGGGGAAAACACTCCTCCGGCTGAGGCTCTGGGATGAGGCCGAGGACCAGGGTGTAGAAGCCCTGGGCAGCGTGGCGTGGGTGGTGAGCTGCACGTTCTCCTCCTAATGTTTTTTTTTTGGGCGGGGGGGGGGGGGGAAGCAAAGCGTAACGCAAGGAAATGTACTCACCGCCTCCAGTAGGCCTGTCAGAGTGGGAGTCCTTAGCATCAGAGCATCAAACACCTCCTCCGCATCCTTGCGGACATAAAGCAGCACTGCAGGGAATGTCGACAGAGGAGGCGAACAGTCAGATCAGATTCTGAGACTATCTAGCGAGACACACATGCTGTATCTTAATTTGATCATCCTGTTGATGCAGGAATGTCTTGTAAAGCAGGAAATGCACCCTTGTATCCCTTTCACAAACGATCTGCGGCAGTTTTTCTGATAAAGAATGCTGCAATGTTTATATAGTGAACAACATAACGACCAGCTTAACTGCAATGGCCATTCTTGCTCTAAAGGAGCAGCACAGCGTTTCCAATATATCTGGTGCTGGATATTTCCTTAAGGGTGCGAAAACGACTGGTATATAATGTTGTGTAACTATAACTTCGACCTTGCCCAGCTAGCTAGCTATGCTTTTAGGAAGAAAGTGTTGGAATAATTTGTCAAATCTCAGTTCTGCTGAAGGACGACCTGTCCATACATCTGACGTCACAATAGATTTTTGAGTTCCCCCTCTTAGTAACATGAGCAGCCCAGTTTGATTCACCCCAGTAAGCGTCTTGCACCAGGGCTTCATGGAGTTTAGTGCCTGACAAGGCTTTCACTTGAAATTTCTGCCGTGAATTTCCCCAAAAGAAAAGGTTTTAACCTATCCTGACAAAAAAAAAAACGACCGTTAATCAAAATCCACGTAACAACTGCAGTGTCCTGTCGCTGCACGGGACAGTTTTCCTGCCGTGTGAAACGGAAATAAAGGAGGGAATCCACACGAGGGTGTTTTTGAGACGTGGGCGTGAGACCTTTCACACATTGTGCCACAGTGTGGGTTACTCTCTGAAGCCAGTCACTGAGGACAGATCCCATCAAATACGACAGCATTGCCCTAATATCCTGCGGCTCATACAGAAACAGCTGCCCTCCTTATCCCTCAGAAAGACGGGGAAACACGATTAACAGGCACCAGGGTCCGAAAATGAGCCCTATTCACTGTATGGTGCACTGGTGTAGGCCGGCGCTCGTGACAGCGAGCCATTCCGGACACACCCCTTAAAACCCTGGACGGACTGGGCTCCGGCGACGTGACTGTACTTGGTCTTTGCTCCTTTCACGCCGGCGTCTTGGGAATTGGCTGTGAGCCTGGTCAGAAATAGATCAGTCTGAGGGGGGACCGAGCCAAACGGCAAGCAACCATTAATCATTCTTATAAAGGATGCCTGCGGGCACGTGGGCGAGGAAACCGATGCCGTTTGGACGGATGTCAAGAAAAACGAGTGGCCTCCACGTGTGGGTGTCCGCCTTTTGTTGTGTGTGTGTGTGTGCGCGCGCAGGCGTGTGGTGTGTATGTTTTTACCTGTTTTGTATGTTTGTGTGTTGTGTGTGTGTTTTGTCTGTGTGTTTCGTGCATCTAGAAACAGGGCTTGGGAAGCCATGTGTCCTTTGTTTACATGCAGTCAGCTGAACTGTGTGGGAGGAGCAAGAGAGCAACAACCACTAGTAAAGCCAGCCAGAGGCCACTCCCCCTCGCTCAGTCTTCCGTTCTTTCTTCCGTTATTTCGCTCCTATAATTCTCCCGGTTACGCCCACCCTTCTCTGAACTGTAACGGACCACCAACGTCCGGGGGGAAACATGTCTTTCTCCGTCCAAACCTTCTGGAATAAAACACCTTCCTTGCATACAACCAATCCGCTCGTGTCTCCTTACAGATCAACTACCTTTCTCTGGTTCATCTGTCCGGGTTCTCTTGTGAGGAGCAGGGTCGATGTCCTCATCATAGTGGGAGAGTCGCTTCTGCCCCAAGCTTTAAGCAGATAATAACAACCCATAAGACTGTCATGAAGCGGCAGATGCACTACAATACAACCACGGTCTATATTTAGATCTACTCGACATTTAAGAGGTACTCACCCGTCCTCACTGTCATCTGCAATGCATGCCTGATGAAGAATGATAAAGGCCCAATTAGATACATTTCAGATGAGAGTGGCTGTCGTTTTGTCATTTTAGTGCACGCCTTGTTTTATTGCAATTGCAATTTCAGTGTTCCCAAGTGTTAAAAAGCACTGAAAACACACATATTTCAATACAATTCTACAATGAAATGCGAAAACGTTGACATTGAGGATAAATAAAGTGTTTTTTTCCATTTACCTATGTCCACTAAAAGGGGTTAATAATAGTGAACAAATGTTTTATAAAATATATTTAGAGCAAATCCGGAATTTGCAATCGATCTCAGCAAATCCAGCAAGTAAACACAACAGTTTTGTTTTCGTTAACATTGTTTGACAGCCCATTGTTTGATTGTGTAAAATCCAGATTTGCTAATAAAGACTGCTAATAAGTATCAAATGCAAAATTGCCATTGTCACAGTAAGTCGTTAAAGAGGGATAAACACCCTCTGGGGGGGAAAACCAACGCCCCTACAGGACAAAAGCGACACGTGATGTCCCATCTCCGAAATGTTCTTCACCTGGGCCATTAGTTCAGCAGCTATTGTCTCAAGACAACTATCATAAAACACTCCAGGCCGGGTAGCATTAGCACACTTACAGCATCTGTGTTTGTTGTCATACACCTTCGTGTCCTTTATGTTGCACTATGCATTTCTCAGAACATATTTTTGAGGAACCAACATGGGGGGGCAAACTATGCAAATTCTTATTATAGTAACCTTATGCTTGTTCTGTGAATTGGCACCCAAGTAGCCAACGAAGCGTCTATTTGATATAACCAAATTGTAGCACAAATCATAAAGTAAAATCTAACTTGGTCCTAAGAGCCAAGCAACAGATAAAATACACACGTCTCCAGAGACTATGGAAAGTTTGGCTCTGCGGAGTAACTCGGGTCAGCCTGCAATCCATTTTCTGTCCAAAACCCTTCTCCAGCTGGTGTTTAAATAAAATAAAAAAAACTTAGAATAAAAATATCCCCAAAAAGTGAAAAGCTCCAGCCCCAAAATCTTGTTAAGTCGGGCCTTACGTGGTGGCGCTGCGTTCCCGGGTAGTGGACCTCAGGGATGAAGAGGACCGGCTGGGAGTCCATGTCAGTCATGTCTTTGAACATTGTCATGTCCACATGCTTCAGCTGCACAGGGTTTTCAACATCTGCGAGAGAGAGGTGGGGGGGGGGGTACACACGGGGGGCACATGAGGAATGTAGTCTTGCTCCTGAGAACTGGGGAACTCGACTCATTTCGCCATCAGAGACCAGCGGGTTATAGTCAGATTTTTTTTTTTTTTAAAGCAGGTTTACCATTGGATATTCACTTTGCAGAGTGTCTGGTTCCCTACGACGGTTTGGCTTCAGATTAATTTCTCCTTCACACACTGTCACCCTGACCTTGCTTTTTAGGGGTTTGTTGAGGTCATTCATTTTGTGAATAAGCTTTATACTGAAAATCTCAATTGACCTAAGGACCGATTCAAGGATTCGACAGCAGCCGCGCTAACAGTAAGCCGCTCGCGGGAGCTCCTGCTAAATGACTCAAACGTAGAATGCACCAGGGGATAAACTCACGGGCGGTGGTTATCTTCTGTCCCTTTGGCTTCCTGTGAGTCTGCTTCCTGTCCTCATCCCGGATCTTCCTCTCGGCACCTTTATCACAGAACACCTTGATCTGGCAGTAGGCTCGGTGTACTAGCTTGTCACCGTGGCCACCACAGCTGTAGGTGTCAATCTGGAGGTTGAGAGGAAGGCCCCTCACTCCCTTCTGAGGCGAGAAGTCCGTACTTAGACAGTTCACCGAGATGAAGACCTGATAGGGCAGAGGTGGAAAAAAAGATGAGGATTAAACTTGTACATTTAGACAGGAAACTGCCAAGAAACAGACAACAAATGGTAGGGTAGAGTAGTAAATCAGGATTCAACGTTTTAGAAGCAATTCAAAATGTCTGCTTGGTCAGTAGAAAATCAAAGTTAAATGTTTTTGTCTACTACAGCTGTGTTTCAGGCAAAGTATTGTTTATAATTGATTTAGTATGTCTCCCTCTGCTGGAGATTGTTCCAACAACATATTGTCTGGCAAAACATTGACAGAAATCTGGCTACCCACAATCTGTTATAGGCTAAAGCTGTCTCAAGAAATTGATCCGTTTGAAATTTTCCCCACAGATACTTGAGGGGAAGCAGATCTTAGATCCGTACCAATGGAAAGCTACACCACAGAGCTCATCATTCAAAGATATCCACTGCCTCTTTACATACATATTAGTCTCCCTTACCCGTGGCTCATCTTTGGTATCCCAGATGAAAGAGACAGCATTGTATGCAATCTCTTGGATACTGGAGATTGTATTGAAGCTTTCTTTGTAGTCAGCTGGACAGAAAAAACAGGGATGTGAGGAAAAAAAAAACTGTTTCCTCACAGACAATTTATGGTTTACAAATCAACTCATCCAAGTACAGATGACCGTGTTGTGGTGTGTGTGTGCGCAAGATAGTGTGTGTGTGTGTGTGTGCGCGCGCACGTACGTGCAGTGAATGTATGTGCATGTATGAGAGAGAGAGAGAGAGAGAGAAAGAAAGAGAAGGCGTCCATGTGTCTGAATTAATGACTACTTAAGTTTCTTTAAGGGACATTTGTCTGGCAGAATTCCCGGCCCACTTGGCACAGACGTGGCCAAAGAGTGTGCGGGTGGAGGCGTGTGACAGCCCCTTACCGATATCCATGCAGCGCTGCTTGGCAGTGTGCTGTCTGCTGTGCCAGTACCGCCAGTGTTTGAGCTGGTCGTCCGTGAACTTCTCCTCCCCGAACACCAGCATCACCACACTCTGAAATACACAGATCTACATTAAACCCCGCCCCCCGCAACGGCCACCGGCTCTAAACAGCACGACACTCACAGCGGAACATACATGCCCAATCCGGCGGAAACCAAAGAGGGAAGTTCTGGGACCCAGGTGACAGAGAACAGGTTCAGCTGATGACACCTTGTTCACCGAGAACGTTTGCCGGGGGCCAGGTCCTCAGACAAAAAGGCTGATCCCCGCATTATTCCCGAAACATACGTCGAACGAAGATGCACCGTAGCATAGGACGCGGGAAAGGGAGAGGGAGCGAGAGTGTGTGGGGGGGTGAATAGAGTGAGAGTGGAGGGGGGTGAATAGAGTGAGAGTGGGAGGGGGGTGAATAGAGTGAGAGGGGGGTGAATAGAGTGAGAGTGGGGGGGGTGAATAGAGTGAGAGTGGGGTGAAAAGAGCGAGAGTGGGGGGGGTGAATAGAGCGAGAGTGGGGTGAAAAGAGCGAGAGTGGGGGGGGTGAATAGAGCGAGAGTGGGAGGGGGAGGTGAATAGAGTGAGAGTGGGGTGAAAAGAGCGAGAGTGGGGGGGGTGAATAGAGCGAGAGTGGGGGGGGGGTGTTGAAAAGAGCGAGAGTGGGGGGTGAAAAGAGCGAGAGTGAGCAGCTCTTACCCGGACCCGCCCGCTGAGGTGTGGTGGGGCCGCGGGGCCCCCTCGCTCTCTCAGGGTGATGGGGTAGAACTGGCCCTTGTTCAGGTAGCTCATCTGACCGTGGCCACCCTTGGACCTCTGCGACTGGGGAGCCTCCAGTAGGTAGTGGAAGTGTTGACTGGGGGAATGGACGTCAGCATAAAAGGACGTCCTGATAGCTCGTCATGTGACTATGAAAGCACTCACAATTCCCCGCCCCCCATTACGGCACTACATTTGCCACGTACGAAGAAAGACGCAATAAGGAGAAACGTCACATCACGTTCGGACTTCACTAGGCCTTAAGGGTTAGGCAAGGAAAACGGAATAAGACTCAAGGTTCAGTTGGGTTCGACATTGGGTCAGTGAGGTTAAGGTCAGGAATTGGCTGCTGACGTAGTAACCACTCTGGCCGTTTGAACCCAGTCTGACCGATGGTCTCCGTCCCAGGCCTGACTACATTACTGACTGCATTAGGTAGTAACCTGACTACATTACTGACCACATTACCTTGCTGTGTCGCTGCAGTAGGGGGGTCCACCAGTAGGGGGATCCACGGATACAGGGAACACCTGTGGGTCACAACAACATCATCAACCAGGGGACCATCAGCGCCACACACAGGCCGCCTCCCAAATGGCACCCCATTCCCTTCATTATTCACTGCTTTTGACCGGGGTCATCGTGTGAATCGGGTGCGTTTGGGGGGGGGGGTCATCGTGTGAATCGGGTGCGTTTTGGGGGGGTCATCGTGTGAATCGGGTGCGTTTTGGGGGGTCATCGTGTGAATCGGGTGCGTTTTGGGGGGGGTCATCGTGTGAATCGGGTGCGTTTCGGGGGGGTCATCGCGTGAATCGGGTGCGTTTCGGGGGGATCATCGTGTGAATCGGGTGCGTTTTGGGGGGGGTCATCGTGTGAATCGGGTGCGTTTTGGGGGGGTCATCGTGTGAATCGGGTGCGTTTTGGGGGGGTCATCGTGTGAATCGGGATGCGTGATCAACCTATCTGGCCGTGGCGTGACGGTCAGAGGACCTACCTCACCGGAGCTGTCCTTGTAGGGCTGTGTGTACATGGGGTCGGGGGTGAGGACCTGGGCTGGGGGGCTGTACTGGCTGTGGTTGAGCTGGTGACTGAAGGCCATGCCGTCGGACAGGGACCTGTGGGAGAGGCTCATGGAGTAGAGGGGAGGGCTGGAGGGGCCTTCCAAAGCAGGGTAGGGGTCCCGGTTCTTTTCCCCCTGGCCCGGCCGGCTGCTTCCCTGGGCCGCAGTGTGGAGAGGGACCGTCCTCAGTGTGGTCATATCCAGTGGAGGGTCTTGGGTGAAGGTTCTGATGAAGGGCATGTTTAGAGCATTAGTCACCAACGCAGCTTTCTTCACTTCAACGCACATTCGACAAACACCAGGCAAAGTCATAACTTGATTAAAAAAAAAAAAAAAAAAAAAGCTGAAGAGATTCAATACATTTTGTTGGGATCAGAATCACCCAGGAGCACTTCTGTTTTGGGCTGTCCAGCCGTTCTCTTTTCACTCGGCACCTAGAAACGGAAAATAGATCATTATCACACATTCTTGTTAAGTACAACGTACCTTAAAATACAGCGATAGTGTTGATATAGCACTGGTAGAAGGGCAGGTAAATTGTATCTACCTTGTAGTAGTCGTAGAGGAGGCCCAGGGCGTTGGCACTGTCCTCGTCTCCGTTGATGCTCATCATGGCCTTGGAGGCAGCAGTCAGGGGGTTCTCCAGGAAGGCCCTCCAAGCATCATCCTCCCCCATGACCGCCTGCTGCAGGCCCCCGCCATACGACGACGGCTCGCCTGGAACGCCCCTCTTTCTGCACGGAGCGAGACGGGCCGGGATTAAGTTCAGGTTTCGAACAACCATGTCTCTGCACACACCGACACTGGGTTAACAACACCTTAAGTTCAGGTTTAGACGGCCCAGTAATTCTGCGACAGTCCAGGTTGAGAGCGGTCCAATATCGACCCCCTCACTGTTCAAAGCAAACTAACTGTCAAAGGACTGGGGGGTTAAAACAGAGGTCGAACCCTGCCATGCACAGTTATAGTCCTGGAACAGGAGGAAATGCGTGTCAGGAACAGCACTCTCCAGGATGATCTACTGTATGTTCCTGTTTTACCAGCATGACAGGTCTTAGAGCGGAAATCAGCAACTAAAACAACAACAAAATCTTCTGACCACTCCTGTTTCTGTAAAAAGCTGAGAGACGGGGCTGGATAGAGGGAGCCACTCTGAAATTCGCAGAGAGCTATGGATGCAAAGATTGAACTTGATATCTGGAGTTATGTTTGGATACTACAGTTAAACTAAGCTCATGACGCATTTATGAGCTTATTTTAATGGCTACATTTAATTTATACGTCCAAAAAAATTGATGCAGCAGAACGTGAAGTCCCCATTAAACACTGTCTGGACTTGCAATAAGTGTTAACTATAATTACGAATAAGCTATTGTACTTGCAGGCAAATCACACATTTTTAGATGACGTATAGAAATTGGACAACTGAACTGATGCATCGGTGTTTGAGTAAAGTCTGGCTAAGTTTGTTATCAATATAGTTGGAAAGTTTGACAAATAAAACGATTCTAAACACAATCAATATTTTCACATTACTCTAAAGATTAACATGTGATACACCTACCATTCGATACAAATTCAAGTCACCCAAAAACCCCTGCAGGTGACTGCGCACCTGACAGTTGTGCGCTGTAGATATTCATAGATCTAAGACTGTGTACTTACTTGGCAAGCTCCTGTGTCATTTCGCTCCGTCGGACTGGACTTTCTAGTTGGAACAGTAATTCCGATCCGTCCACTATTAAAAAATCCTCAAAATGCTGGTAGTTTATGTCAACCGCGTGTTGCGTCCAGAACTAGTTAAGTCAGCTTTCCTCGATCTATGAGCGGGAGCCGGAGTTTTACCAGTGATTGGGCATAGTGATTGGCTTGCTGTGACACCAATGGGCGGGGTTTCAGGTACACAGGCCCTTAGTTCAACTGTACAACGTGTTGTTAAACATAGCCAGCATTTGCCAAGGAAATTCTGTCGAGATTCTCACGAATACTTCTACGACCTTGTTTGTGATTATATTGTATAATCTTCTTCAATTTTCTGAACCACTGAGTCGTAGCAAGGACAAATTTCAACATGAAACTAATAACATAAAACAGTTTAATGTAAGTATAGCATGTTCACAAACTTCTGCAGGGCGAAGTGTCACTGGCATTTCTTAACGGCAATGCAGAGAGGAACATTTTACAGAATGCATAAACACTTATCAATAATGTTTCAGGAGACAAAAAAATATATAAGCCACATCCCAACAACACACAATACCATCCCAGCAGTTAGCTCTCATTGATGTCACTCTTGCTACCTAGAACAAGTTTTTCCTGTTTGTTTGCCGTCGCCCGGTTTACTGGCCCGGGCCTTTCTGGGAGTAGTTCTTGCCCCAGGCTGTTGTTTGCTGTTCCTTAGGATGCATCTCTCCAACTTCTGTACTTGGTCATAGACACAGCCTGGTTTCACCCCCAGAAGAAAAGAGAAAAGGTCCAAAAGCCACACGAACATCCTGGGCAGAGTGGCTTCCGCCTCCGCGTAGTGACTTGTGGAAACCCTGACATGGAAGACAGAACACCACAGAAAGAAAACCATGTCACTGTTCGTCAGACGAGGAATGAGGAAATGGTTTGGATGAAGTAGCAGTGGGTGAGCAGTAGATGTGCATCAGGGGCACAGACCGTTACAGACCACCACCAGCCTCACTCTCACTGATGTTAAGCTGTGTTTTATAAGGACAGTCTAAAGAGAGTAACCATATGAAATAAAACAACATGCTCCTTTGAGACGGTTGGAGCGGAGTCTGCCTCTAAAAGTACCAGGTAACGGAATGGAGACAGTATGAGGGAGAGGGTCGCCGGCACGGACACCCCACAACATTAGAGGGACGATTACCCCGTCCAGAGGTCAAGTCGGCGACAAATTAAGCAGGGGAATAATAGGGTCACGCGGCATATGGCAGTGCGCCCACTTCCTGTGAAGTTCAGCATGTTTCCTGGATGCGTGGACATCACTGACGCATGCGTGGACATCCAAACAGGAACCGTCAGAAGGACAACCCCCCCCCCCCCCCCGCATGAGCCTTTGGTTCAAATCCCAGAGCAGGACCCTTGAGCAAGGCACTTACGCCTAATGGCTCCAATATATGTGAAGTATTGTTGATACAGGATAAACCCCAAGCTATAGAAGCTGGGGATTACAGTACCTGGTCTTGCAGGCTCTTGGTGCTGGATGCCAGTACTCTGGGTTTAAGGGCTGGAGGGTCCCCCCTCTACGACAAACGCTGCTGTCCAGGGTCTGGTGGTGCAGGCTGGGCCCGTCCCGGCCCGTTTCCCCCTCCCCCGCCCAGCGGAAACAGAAACTGGAGGGAGGGGAGGGGGCAGGGGCCGTGGGGGAGCGAGACAACTTCTGGAAACTCAACTGAAGCTGCTCCGCAATACCTGGAGGGAATGTAAAGGGACCAAAAAGAGAGGAGAGGGCGAGAGCGGGGGGGGGGGGGGGGTGTGTGAAAGAGAGGCAGTGAACACGAGTGAAATGGGGCAGAGAGGATGAGGGGAGGGTGTGGTCTGATCGGCGTGGAACAGAGGGAGATACAAGCAATACCAGGAGAGATTTACTGATGTCTTTTCATGAGTGAAACCTGGCTTCTGCGTTTAACCCAAAACCCCTCTAAGTGGCGCACACATACACCCATGCTAGATCTGAACAAATATACAAAACACGCTGTGTGTAACAGTAGGACCTGGCCTTGATGGGAATAGGGGTGGAGTGACTGTTACCACTTTGACCTTGTCCTTTAACGAAAGTCAACCGAGCTGCATGAAGGAGCACCAGCATGTTGTTTTGGCCTGCATTCATACGGCCCATTTCATACACAACAACAACAGGGCAGTTTATTATTATTTTTTTTGGGTGAAACCTACGTCTCCTTTTGAGAATGACCGACTTGTCTTTCCTCGAGGGGTAGAGAGGTTTCTCAGACTTCCAATGTTTCCTGGGGAAAGAGAAAGGCGGGTCAATGAAACCAACCAACCCTTGAGAGAAGAGGTTGAGGGAGCTAGCGAAACGTGAGGTCTCATCCCAACCGGCACCCCGATCCCTTTATAGTGCACCACGCGTAGGGAACAGCCCCATGGGAATGCGTAGGGAACAGCCCCATGGGCATGCGTAGGGAACAGCCCCATGGGAATGCATAGGGAACAGCATGCCATTTGGGACTCACCTGGCTGTGTTGTCGTTTTGCGTCTGTGTGGCCTTGGTGAGGGCCGACTGCACGGTCCTGTACCACCTCCTCAGGCTGAAATTATTCCCATCTGGCAACACAGAGACGGAGGAGGGACCAGAGTTAACTCCGCTAACTGATGGAATTGATTAGAAGACTCTCCCGGGCAGACTAAACCGTAGTGGTCTACACAACTTGCTACCATTGGGCATTTATGGACTTTCATAAGAGTCTTTCATAATGGACTGAACGTGGTCTCGTTCAGCCTTTTGAAATAATCACCCAAATATTTATGTCCCCAGCGTGTCATGTCAAGATAGTCAAACGACAAAGGAACGCAGACAAACAGCACAAACCACATTCCTCCATAACCAAACATTGTAATAACCTTTACTGACAAAGAGAATCTGTTGCTAAAGTGTCGTCTACATATTCAACAGACAAACTAACAAGCCAAGATTGTAGGATGGTTAAAAATATGTTCATTTTTTATATATTTACCACTGGGCCTGTGAAATGATCCTCTCAGGCATCATGTATGTGAATACCTGTTCTCTGACAGTAAAATCCCACCTCAAAAATATGTCTTTAGAAAAATGTAAAATCACACAAGATGAGTCGATCAGCTTAGCTTTTACCTGGGTTGTCCTTGTTCTGGTCAGCTGAATAGTTGGATAAATCCCTGAACACAAACAGAAGAGCATGCTGGAGATATGAGTGAGCAATCATAAAATGTGCAATATCATGGAGTCTGAGGTTAATTTCTGCAAGACTAAGGGGACATCCAGACCAGCCGGCTTGGACGATGCAGAATGAGCGAAGGCCTTAGTGTTTGAGGGCATTTAAAATGTCCTAAATGGATGTAAAAAGGTTGAGATTGCTGATTTACTGTGCGGTGAAAAAGTGTGTACATTACTGAAATATGTGAAAGAAAATGAGCGTATTAAAAAACACCCCTGTTTCCAACACCTTGGAGTATAAACGTTTTCTAAAGGTTTTTTTAGAACACATTGGGAGGGATCTTAAATCATTCCTCCACCAAGCACGCATCCAGAGCCTCTGTCCTTGACGGCCCACAGGTTTAATCTGTGACAAGATTGCAAAATGTAGATTTTCTGGTGAGCTAAACATTTCGCAGTGGGAAGGCTTCTGTCGTTTTAAAGACAGGATATCTACCACTCAGTGTTGTCGTCTAGTTTGAAAAGCAGCTTCATGGCGATGATGATGAGGGCAGCAGCCTGGATGTCGTAGAGGGGAAGAGGGGACCTGGATCGCATGGGTTCAAAGGTCATGTCAGACGCCAATCCAGCAATCATCATGATCCTGCAGACCCAATCATGCAACTCGTCTGAAACAAAGAAATAAGAACTGAAAAATGGCCAGATGGAATAACCCAGGCAAAGACCAACACCCGTGAGAAATGACATGACCTAGGAAAGAATGCAGGTGTTTAAAGTCTAAACAAGGAAACAACTCCACTTCGGGTGGCTCCGTTATCACCAGTCCCATTCACAGGCCATTATAGTACATTATATCCCAAATAAAGTGTCAGCCCTTGCAGTAACGCATGGACGCTATTGGCTGGTTAGGTTTCCCACGACAGGTGTGCTGTCGTCCGGTTCACCGTAGCCACGTTTGTCGGGGTTCGCGAAAAACTGTGCGTTGCTGGCTGGGAAGACCCACCGGGCAGGTTGGCTTCGGTGAGGTAGCGGACGGTGAGTAGCGAAGGATGTAGGAGGCAGTCCGGTGTGACGGGGGGGAATGGGGGGAGCCCTAGGAACACAGCCAGGGTCCGGGCCTCCTTGTGCAATCTCCCATGAGAGGGGATGGACTGGGGAACACAGACACACACACACAGCTGCTATGTGACAGGCCTTCGCTTTCAGAAACTCTGTCGAGTACAGGGATGAGATACCAGGTGAAGATATGCAAATGGCAGCGGGGTAACAGGTGGATTGACGTGTCGCAACAAGCAGCAGTTGGTTCCAGGAGGGCGTCTGCCGCTTGTGCACAATGGACAGTCAGCAGAGAAACTACAACACGAACACTTACACCAGAACTGGGAAGTGCTCAAAATTGTTGCAAAGGGAGAAAAACAGTAACCATATTACAAAGAATGTTAAAACTAGGTAAAAACGTCAACGTTTTTAAATGAAAGCTCGCCCACCTCCACTCTGAAGATGATGGAGTCTTGGCCGTAAAGCTTCATCTCTTCTGGAAAGTTCTCGTAGGCGTTCACATAAGGGATGTGGCCCTGACTCACAAACCTGCCCAGGAATAACAGAGTGACTCATGAGGCACTAAGGACGCAGATCAGCCAGCTTGACAGCCGTCATTACATTTTGTCCCCAAAATGCAAATATAATGTGGAGGAAACAAAAAAAACTACATTTGCATTTTGTGAAATGGAATTAACCCAGATCCACTCCATATCACGCTTGACATAAAAATAAATAAAATAATGTAAAGCCACACTGTCTGCTGTCCAGTCACATGCACTATGAACTGTCCCTGACCTGAGCAGGTCTGCCAGGGTGATGGCCTCCCTGGACCACAACAAGGCCAGGTGACACAGGGCCAGGGTCTTGGGCATGCTCATCAGCTTCTGGTTCCTCCTCTGGCGTGGCGTCAGGTAACAGACGGCATCCTTAGAACCAGAACACACAGAGGAAACCTCGTCGCCACTGAGGCGTCCTGAGGAACACAAACGCACAGGAACACAGAGAGATGGAGGGATAGAGAGATATAGATGCCTGCATACTTTCCCAACTGTGGTTCCATTTAACAGATGTCATCTAAGCTAGAGGGGACCGCTTGGCGATGACTGTGTTCAGAGTTGTAGAAAGTACACAGTGAAAGTACTTGGCTGTGTTCACCCATTGAGGGAAGTTCCAATTTAACACCTTTTTTCTTTTAAATTCATTGATTAATTAAGCTCAGTGTTTAGTTCACTTGGTCGTTTAGGACTTAATAAGGAAATTCCCCAACAAAGAGCTTTAACTCTGCTGTTTTTACACCCCTGACGGTGTGTAGTTAGTGTGTGAGTGAGTAAGTGTGTGTGTGTGTGTGTGTGCGCGGGTCTTTACCTGAGCCAGAGCCAGCGCCACTGGCATCCCCGTCCGTCTCACTGGCCGACATCATTGAATCACTGGGCACTGGAGACTCAGAATCACAGCCTGACTCCTGGGAGCCCTGCGAGTGCTGGGGAGGGACCCCGATAACAGACCAGTTAGAAGAGACGGCATTAAACACGAGGACACGCTGGGCAGTACATGTACAGTAGGCCCATTATCATTTCTACAGTTTATATTCAGTCTCTCGGTCACTTCAACATAATTTGTTTATTCCAGTGATTGGAATCCTAACCATTCTAAATTTCCCATCATGCACAGGATTTTTTGTGTAGGCCTGGCGGCTCTTCTGTAGGTACATCCTCCAGAATTGACACAGCACTTCGTCCTAGAAAACACAGAACACACACAACTTCTAGAGTCCGTTTTGATGGTATTTACATTTACGTAGCAATTCATTATTTGTTTTACGTTTCTGGTTTCTTGGACACAGACTAAACATTTAAATAGAGTTGGTCAGGTCAGGACGGTTTTCGGTCCGGTGCCGATAGGCTAAATCCACTGGTTCCCAAACTACTCCACTAGATCCCAGCTCCCATCGTTGGGGAAGACGCTAAGATCTTTCCAAGAGCAAAAGTACTGCCCATGATACAAAGTGGCCACACCTCTCATTGACTGATAGGGCATTTTACCAATTAAAAACTATATTAATTTGATTGGTTATAAAGAGCCCTCTGATGTCTGCAACTACCGAAACGACCACAGAAAAAAACTGTCAGGAGTACTAAACACTTTATAAATTTCACTTAGTACAATCGACCATTACACATTTCAGGAATAAGTAGAAAGCCTGATAGAAGAAGCTCCACCCCTGTAAGGTGACCTCTTCACCGACATAATCAGTGTCCAGCAAACCACCCTTGTGCGTCCCGCCCTGACTGACCTTGAACCGGGGGCTGACGCCCATGGCCAGGAGGGCCTCGGCCTGGTGCTTCAGGATGAATTGAAACCCCTCACACACAAACCACTCTCGGCCCCGCTCTGAAACACACGGTCACATACACAGCAACCCGAGAAAACATTTCACTGAGGGAATCGGGATGTCACAGGAGAGCGGAGACGAACCTAATCCTTTCCCTTTGATTCCCTTAGAGATGCTGGACACTCTGCTGGTACCAACCATCAGCGTATTCGTGTCCACCTCCTCTCTGGTTCTCTGTGCACATTTAAGGAGAAACAAAGGTTGTTCATGTGGGAATCCTTGTTCAGTACACTGGTTCTCAACTGAAATGTGGCTGCAAGAGGTTTTGAATGGCTGGTAAAAGTATAACAGTTATTTTTTTTTTATCAGTAAAGAAAAATATTCTGGTGGACAGGCGTAGAGGATCACTGTTGTGGTACACTAATTCGGGAATACGGTACCATTTGGGACATAGCCCAGGATCGCCTTAAGAAGGGCAGTGGGAACCCCTAGGCCACCACCTGAAGCAACACTGACTCCGATAAACAACAGTGTGCTGTTTCAATGCTCACCTCAATGACATTGTGACAGGAATTGCAGTAGAAGCGGCCCTCTTCCGACACCCGCCAATCGACTTCTCCACACTGGCCGCAGATCGCACTGTAGCCCCCCTATGGAACACATTACACACACACACACACACACACACGCACACCGATGTAGACAAACAGAGGAGAGATGCAGAGAGGGTAGAGAGACAGAGAAGGTAGAGAGACAGAGAAGGTAGAGAGAGAAACAACCATGTCCATTGATTCCAAAGCCTTGGAAGCTATCTCCATAGCTTACATCCCATTCTCTGTATACATTCTGTCAGGTGAAAAAAAGCTACGGAGACAACCAGGAAGGCTCTTGCTGCTCCGGATGATCTTGCTGACCAATTTCGTGAAAAGGCGTTAACAGTGGCCCTACATCCTAAGGTGACTACAAACGTTCGACAGGTCCCCCCGGGTCTTCTCCAAACACTAGTGTGCCGATCAGGACCGAGAGGACGTCCTGATCGGCGGCATTATGGCCTGGTTATGGAAACTGCTCCACAAACAACCGCTGACATTACCCAACAGTTCACTTCAAACTCCCACCCACCCAATATAATAAAGGACCCAGCAAACGTCTTTACTCCTTTTTGACCTCTTTATTCCTATGACATCTTTATTAGTACTCTGTCCTTATTTCATTTGTCCTTATTCCATAGCATTTCGTTTAATAGTTCATACCTTGCGTATCGTGATATACGAAAATGTGTTACTTGAAACTGGACATTATGTCATCAATACAACTAGGAATCTTTGGGCTAATTTGAGTGTACAGTAGAGCCAGGATATTCAAAATGCGTAAACGGTTCAGGGCTAGGTCAGACAGCTCCACCACATCGCACTAGAAAACGACATATTCGTACTCCTGTCAGGTTATTTTTATATCACAGTCAGCAGAGCAAAACATGAGACAGTGCAATTTACTGTACACTGTTCACATACATCATGCAAATCAAACAGTAACCGAATGACTATAACAAGTTACAACATCTTACCGTTTGTTCTTCGTCCATTTTTTACAAGACGTTTGTTTCAAATCAGATTCAAAATATAACTAGGTAACTACAGTACAGTAACTAAGTAGATATTTTATCACATGGTGGTTTGTTGTGGTAGAATACAAACTTCCTGTGTGTTACCAATAAATTAATCCGACCGGAAACAAACGTGTTTTACCGTGGAAACGGGTGAGACCGGATCACACATAGAAAATGTTATTATCAGTGTATAAGATGAAAAATAAATTGTTTTATGTTTTTGGAATACTTGTTGGGTCTTCAAACCCTAACCCAGAAACACATGTTCCATATTCCCTAGCCATAAAACTTAACCTCTAACCTCCATAACCTAACCGTTATGCCTAAACTCTAGAGTGACTCATGAGATCTAATATCTAACCCTACACCTAGAAGTAACCCAAACTGTAAATTTTACCCTAGACGTATCTTCTAAGCTGGAAATTGCATTTTCGGCCAACAAACCGAAACGATTTGGAGGCTTCAACACACTACGTAGACCCAACCAACCCGTACCGCTTGCACACCTGATACTATGATACTGGTAATCCGCTGTGTTAAAATAAAAAAAATAAAAAACATCGCCATAAAAATAAAAGCACAGTGTAGGCCTTTATATCGCGTGTGTTCATACCCTGTATTGTATTTCTCCAATTTCATTTATTTTATTCTATTTTCTCACATTTGCAATATTCGGGGAGTTGGATGCTCCTAAGTTTTTTTATTGTTAGTCACCGCGTGTTCTTATTTAAAGCACTGATAAAGTTTAATTTGTATATTAGCAACAAAAAAAATCCTATAGAGGGCGCCAAAGACTGAAGGTGAATGACAGCCTGCTGCTCCTGTTGTTCGTGGTTGTCACCTGAGTCATGACACTAACTGTTACCCATACCTGGGGACTATGCAATATACCCAACCCTGCTTTAGTTGATTATACTATTTGTAATCATTAGTTGGTGTGTGTGTGTGTACATGTATTACTACAAGGTGAGAACCAGTATATTCCTCAAAAGCATAGTAACCCATTGCAAATACAGCAATTTGAGTACATATTGCTGGTCTTCGCAAAAAGGATAGTTTAGGCTTGGGTTGAAGGTTAGGGGTGTAAGTAGGTTCAGGGTTAGACATAAAGGCAGAGTTGGAGTTGAGGTTTGGTTTGTATCCTCGATTAGGATTTAGGTATTGTGAAAAAGGGAATTTAATGGGAATGCATTTTTGGTCCTGGATAAAGTCCCCACAAGAATAATATAACTAGTATATTTGTGTGTTTATCTGTGTGTGTGTTTGTGCTGATTGTACTGTGTGGTAGGATTGTACTGGAGCTACCATGGAAACCACAAAACATTTTACAGTGGGTGGATTCATTGTTTAGTGAAACCATTTGTAAGTATTACAGCCTGAGTCAAACATTCAGACATTGAAGCATTATCTTTTCTGGATAGTTACAATTCTTACTCCAGTTATTCATGCCAAGGTCTATAAATAGGGCCCATCTGTCCCTGAATGCATATAATATCTCTGATATTCTAGAAAGTATAAAAACAACAGAGCCATCTGGAGATTGGGCTTTATAATGTTTTTGTAAAGACAGAGACTGCTTCCCAAATAGCACACTATTCCTTATAAAGAAACATTTTTATTTACTTTACTTTTTAGCTAGGTAAGTAATTGAGAATTCTAATTTTCAGTGACAATCTGGCCGAAGGCATTTAGTTTCAACAGGACTACACAAAGAACTACGTAAATCATTTCAGAAAAGGAAAAAAGCAAGCAATTGTTGGCTTTATGAGTGATCCAGGGAGGAAATAGGGTGCCGTTAAGAAATGCAAACTGAGTGAACCTATGCTTTCCATTTGGATCATTTCTTATCAGGTTTCAGTCAGAGCTTGCTGTTTCCGGTTGGCTGAATTCAACCCTCCATCCGTAAGAGCAACATTAAACATTAACACCCATTTGCCTTGTCATGACATCATCACAGCAACTGAAGCACAGAGGGCACTCTGTTCCCAAATGTTCTCCACCCGTCCCAGATATCCTCCACCTGCCCAAAAATGGCCTCCACCCGTCCCAATGGCACCCTAGAACATTTACAGTGCCTGCGGTTGCCAAGGAAATGTGATGTCTGGTGTGTGTGTTTTCTGTTTTAAGTTAAACCTAACCTACATGCTGTGAGCTCCCACAGTATCTCCTGTCGATCCCTAGAGCAGAGCTGCCTGAATATCTAAGCAGGACACGCTTGCACGCCTCAGCCTACCAAGGACCCATTTTATGGTTTGTTGCCTCTCAGGCTGACTCCAGCATTATTTATGCAAAGCAAAACCCTGTTGTCTACAAAAATCAGTAACGGTCAGTAACTGACTGTCTCCCTGTCTTTGTACCTGCTCACCTGCTTACCTGTCCTTCTCCCTATCTGCCTGTCTCCCTGCCCGCCTGTCCACACACAAACACGGCACCACTTACAATGTGCCCCGGCCCTCATCTCTCTGTGGTCCAGAGGATTTTGTATTCCTTTTGTGTTTCACAGATGGAGCACGATGAGGAGGGGGAGGGAGATGGGCGTAGGTCGGCAGGTGACGTGAGCGTTGTGATTGGTCTGTTGGAGAAACCATCAGAACAGGGACGCATGGAGTCATCTGGTGTAGTGTAGAATTGCACGGTAATACAGCCCAAGTGTATGGTTAGCATGGTTAGCATGGTTACTCAGCTACCCCAATGGGAATGTGTACTCCTATTCCTCTGTCAGCAGAAGATTTTAGATTGAAAAGAAATCAACAGTAACCTCCTCAAAAATTCTGGTATTCAAAACAATACATAATTTTTTCTCTCTCACACACACACACACATACACACACACAGATACACACACACATTCACACACAAAGGTGACACCAATCATTCCATGGATCCGGGGGTCCCTGAGGCTGAGGTCTGTGTGGCATGTTTTTGGGTTGAGGTAATGTGGGAATGCAGCGCCGCTCGGACGTCTTGCCGTGTACCCAAAAGACATCCCGTTCCCTATGTAGTGTGCCTAGTGTTGACCAGGACTCCGGTCAAAATGAGTGCACTTGTATTGGAAATAGGGTTTCATTTGTGACACTGCCATTCTGTGCAGTAACAGGAAGAGAACCTCCCCAGAGAGTCTGCCCTGTCCGTTAGATTAACTCCGATGGAGACGAAAATAGACGTCCAGACTCTGAGACTTAGCAGCACATAGCAGTATTAGTGGTCCATTTTTTTTTCTGTACGATAAATCAACGTGGAGAGTCTCACAAACCCGGAACACATCCTGTTAGTGTTATAATGGCGTTGTATTATTGACCACAGGCACAACATTAATATTACCACACTACTCATGTTCCGGTGCCTTGGTGTCGGGTCGCATAATACATTATGCGACAGATGTGCAGATAAAAGCAGGATGAGTGACTAAATAGGACGAGGTGTTTCATTGTATCACTGTGTGTGTGTGTGTGTGTGGCACACCACTTCACTGCTGTGCTAGGCTGATCTCCATAGCAACCACGGTTCGGGCGTTCTTCCTCCGCAGCAGAGACTGTCTGTCTCTGTCATCCGTCATCCGAACTGAGACCTGCACGTTGGCTGTCTGTCTCTGTCATCCGTCATCCGAACTGAGACCTGCACGTTGGCTGTCTGTCTCTGTCATCCGTCATCCGAACTGAGACCTGCACGTTGCCACGACTGTTCTCTCTTCAAGCGATCAAAGCTTACGATTTGGAAAGATGAAACAGGCACTGACTTCAACATTTAGCGTCCGCTGACAGCGAATAGATTGTTTTTGCTGCATCTATGTCACAGGTGTTTTATTTTTTTTTGTGTGTGTGTGTGTGGTTGCTATTCTCTTCACCACATTTAAAACAGAGCTGTTTTCGGAGGTACTTCAGGTTGAATTGCCAGTTCCTGTCTGGAGGGGGAGTCCGTCAGGGATACAGTCACACGCACAATCCTCATCTTTCTCCCCAAACAACCCCACCTCCCAAACCAATTTTTTTCTCTCTGCTAGTTTTCCTCTCTGTCTTTCTCTCCGTTCAAGCCCTATCTTCGTTCTCCAACCCTTCTTGCTTTACCCCTACACCTCTCTCCATTCAGGTCCACAGGGGCTTTATTGGCATGAAGGGTTGGTTGCCACTATTGTCTAAGCAAACATGTTGAGGCAGCAAACTGGGTCTCTGTCTTTATTGCCATCTCTGTCTTTATCTGAGTCTTTCTGTCTTTATCTCTGTCTTTCAGTCTTTATCTCTGTCTTTCTGTCTTTATCTCTGTCTTTCAGTCTTTATCTCTGTCTTTCAGTCTTTATCTCTGTCTTTCTGTCTTTATTTCTGTATTTCTCTCTTTATCTCTGTATTTCTGTCTTTATCTCTGTCTCTCCCTCCCTGTCTCTCTGTGTCTCTCTAGCATTGTCAGACCTGCTCCTCAATGACAAAACAGACACGTTCCCGTTCTGGAGTTCCGGTACAAGACAGTGTTCCGGAGCATTCCCAGTCAAGTCTGGACAGAATTCAGCCCCCCCTTGCACTCCCCCCCCCCCACCCCCACCCTCCATTGCCAGGAAATTATGTGTTCTGACACTGTGAATCATGAAAGTGCTGAAATTCTCCATCCCCCAAGCCCCGCCTTCTGTTGCCATATGCTGCATCACATGTCAGGCAGAGGACTGGGCGGGGGAGTTTCCCTACATGGCTGGTGACGGCTGGATCCTCACACAACAGCTCCTCCGGACATCGGGCTCTATTCAGCAGACACAGCTGTGTGGAACGCCAGAGAGGAGTGCAGCATATTTCCGGTGTGGCGGTCCTACATGCCATAGGACTCCAGTCAAACGCGATGAAGCGCGCACAGTGCATAGAACAGGGTATCGCCTGTGACACGCGGGTGGGAGCCTGGCTTGTAGTGGCAGAGACGATCTCGCAACCCGCTGTGTCGTTCGTATTTCCTCCCAACCCTGGAACGACCTTAAGGAGGGTTGGGTCTGACCGGAGGTGCAGTGGCCCACCGCCCTGTGGTCACCCCAACCTGGTTAGGCTGTCAGTCAGGTTGCCACCAACATGGGAGATGAACAGATAATAATCTGCATAGGAACAGGCTGCACTCTGACTGAATGCAGGTATTTTACAACAACCCCCCCCCCCCCCGCCCCCCCTGCCCTTTCTCCCTCTCTCTGTCTTCCAAAAATACACTGGGAAAGACCACTGACATATTGAGCTTTTATTAGGGTTCTCTTGGTGGTCAACCCATAATTGTGGAATTACGGATTTTCGTCTTATGCCCAGCGCCCCAGCTAATGAAAGGATGAACCAGGGAGGGACCCAGATTCCCTTCAACAAGCAATACGTTTTCCGTGAGTGGATGCCGAGCCATGGGGTAAGTGATTGATCGCAAGCGAGGCCAACACCATTACCATAGACCGTGGTCAGCACTATGAAGGGAACTGGCCGTTCCTCCTCCGTCCTGATCTGAACTCTGAGATTCTGAGACGGGGGGACAGTTAACTGACGTGGAGAGAATCCCTGCAGTCACTCTACGTTAATAGACTAGTATTCTGCTTTGCATTGGTTTCACAGGAGGGCTATGAGGAAGCTCAGGGTTGGGGCAAACAGACATGAGATGATTTGTCAGTAACAAAATGAACTAATTTACTTGAACAGTAGGAAACATTTAGGTTATTTCAAAACATGTAGATTATGCTGCTGTTCCCACCCACCTGTAATTTCCCTCATGTATGCATTCTCTCCTATTTACTGCACCAGCCTACACCAGCCTACACCAGCCTACACCAGACTACACCAGATTACACCAGATTACACCAGTTCACACCGGACTACACCAGACTACACCATACTGTACAGGACAAAATCAAATGTCGGCGATCCTGGTGGTACAACAAAGCGAGTCTCGGGGCGAACTGACGGTGATGGGTTTCCATGGTAACCAAACGCCGGTGAAGCTCAGCCCCAAGTGGAGTGACCAGCTGACCGCACAGTGCCTTGCAGACCGAGACGGAACGGTCGGAAACAGGGTGGGGGAGGGGGTTCTGCAGAGTCCGAACGGCTGGTCTCTCTGAAGACCAGCGTGAAAGAGAGAGGGAGAGAGAGGGAGAGAGAGAGGAGAGAGGGAGGGAGAGAGGGAATGGGAGAAATGGAGGGAGAGAAGACTGGCATGCTACTGTGGCTTGGTTTGTGTTGGGAGTGCTGGAAGGAACATCATGCAAGATAATTTTCTAATCTTCACATCCAAATGATCCGGTCGGCCAAATCACGGCCGGCGATGCACAGTAAGGTCCCTGCGTTGGTGCGGAGATAATGACCGCCGGCTGCATCCACCCAGCAGACTGTTTATTTGGCACGTTAATGAATGCCGTCCCCTCGATCGTCTGTCACGCTTCCCGAACGCTGTCACGACAACCAGCGGGGCCTGCGTAGGGTGAGGCGGCGAGTCGTGACGGGGGAGGAGGAAGATGATTATCTCCGGGGTAGGCTGGTGAGAAGTCGGACGCGGCGAATGGGATGGACGCGATGTGTCCGATGTGCTTGACGCTGTTCCCATTCAGTGCATTCCAGCCGTCGCAATTAGCGGACAGTTTGAGAGGAGGTGACAGTGGACACGTCACCCCTCCCCCACGAATGACGCACAGCCTCCTTGGGTCAGTCGGTGTCATTTTGTAAATGTTAGATTTCCAAGATGCAGGAATCACCCGAGTTTAGTGAAAATGTGTCCAGTGGTGTCTGAGATATTGTGTGGGTTATCAAGATTCACTTCCCTGAGCATGTGTGCCAAATTTTTTACAGAGCAGTGGACATAGTGTGTGCCTGTTTTAGCACCACCACAAGGTCGTTATGAATGTTGTTGCATATGTTGTGCCTTGGTAGTGTCTAATATGCATACATACAACATTTTGGGCGACATGACACCACTCAGATGGCCACCTTTCTAGATGCATTATTTCAGTCTACAGGGCTGGGATTGTTGGCTGCAGACCAAACTTTGCTGACATTATCAAATCACACAACGGAATCCACTGGGTTCTGCTTGGCTGAATTAACAACGAAAACCGCAAACTGTTTTTGTCCGTTCACCCCGATCAACTACCCACACATATCCACTTATCGTTACGAAATAATAATAATAATCTCTTTTGTAAGGACGTCATTGCTGGCTGCTAAACTGTGCAAAGAATAAGAACAATGGAGAGTGGGTGGAAGGATTTAATTGTAGCTACCAGTCCTTAGTTCATTCAACAGCAACAATACTGGCTGGGTTAATTTAAACAGCATCCAAATGGGGGAGATGTAAAATGTCTTCCTTGTACCCGAGTACCTTGAGAAATGCATGTAAAAAACCTTTTCATGCTGATGCCAGAGGAATTAGTAATTTATCAGTGAAATGTGTGCTCTGTTGGACAGCAGGGTTCGTCCAGAAGGAGACCTTACTCCTTATATAGTGGGCCAGATTTGACCAGGTCTCTGGTCAGGTCTCTGGTCAAATGCAATTTAAAATAAAGGTAATTAGGTGCACACCTGTAAATGCATGTATGTCAATATGGATTATATTCTGCGTATTTTGTCTTATATTTTGTCTACCACCAGTAGCCCTGTCACAAAATAAATAACCCTGAATGCACATAGTGTAAATGTGAGTCAGAGGCAGAGGTCAGAGTTCATGGTAAGACTTGTTTGGTCCTGGGATTGGATAATAAGTTGTTGGGTGTGTGTGTGTGTGTGTGAATGGCAACGTGTGAAACCACAAAGGGAAAACCAGTATACTAAAAAATACAGGGCCAGACGATAACAGACCACTCTGTACATATATCTGTTCACCCAATATGAATATGAATATCGACCCTTCACCTTCTCTGTGACACCCTGATGTTGTTGTCACTGCTGTTGTTGTTGTCACTGCTGTCATCATTGTTGTTATTCATGTTGTTGTTTATGTTGTTGTCATTGTTGTTATTCATGTTGTTGTTAGTGTTGTTGTGGTTGTCATTGTTGTCATCATTGTTATTGTTGTTTATGTTGTTGTCATTGTTGTTGTGTTTGTTGTTGAAGTCATTGTTATTGTTGTTGGCATGGTCGTCGTTGTTGACGTTGTTGTGTTTGCTGTTGTTGTCTCCTGTCCTCCACCCACTCTTCTGCCTGCCTCTCCACGGCAACATGCTGTTGCCAAGCTGTCCTGCTTATAGTCTGTGTATTGTGTCTATATGTTGTCTAGAGCTAGCAGCACCATTACAGTAAGGACATGTATACTTTGTGTAATAGTGGATACTCCATGGATACAATGAACAGCCAGGGGGTGTGTCCAGATGTGGATGGATCAAGTGTTCTAGCTGGAACACAAAGGCCCTGAAGCTGATACAGCTCAATCCACCACAGCTTAAACAGTAAATATCCACAAAACATCAAATTCTGATCTTAATTTTTACCAGTTAGATATTTCAATTCATTAGTAATTCTATTCTTGTTTTACCCCCTGTTGGTTAAACTCTTTGACTGAAATTAAAGACACAGAGGCACATTTCAAAGGTACCTACATGAAGGGACGAGTTAACGCGAATACACGGAGGACTCTGTCCGTTGCCAAAATGAATATTCATAAACATTTCCCCTCGACCCAAATGTTCACTTGAAAGCAATCTGTTTTAACGAGAGATGGCGGGGCAGAGGCTAAAATTAGGTTGAATTGCCCTTTAATTGTGGCAAAGAGAGTCTGGATTCCATTCTCTCAATTCCCTAGGAGGGTTGGTACGGCTTCCACGGTTGGTGACAAGATGCACCCTCATGGTGTGACGGATGAATGTGATTAGATACGCTGATTTCACTGATTTCCCTGACGGGGTATTGCAATGACGGCAGCGGACTGGGTGACCAACCGACGCACAACAGTCTCAAGCTTTGGTGGGACCTGACCCGTGGCATTCTCCCAGAGGGCTGTGCGATGGAGGGAGATAAAAAGAGGGTGTGATAGTGGGAAAGACAGCCTGTCTCTTTCTTTCTCAGTGTCTGTCTGTCTCTCTCTCTCGCTCTATGTGTTTCTCTTTTTCTATCACTCTCCTCCTCTCCATCTGTTTCTCTTTGTCTCTCGCTCTCTCTTTCTGTTTCTCAGTCTCTCTGCTCTGTGGTGAGGGATGCATGAGATCTACATTCTGCTCTGAGGAGAATCTCAAACGCGTTGCGCATGCCGAACCCAGATGCTGCATTATTCATACCGCAAAGTGTCTGCAGTCATACAGCCTCTTACCTACCACACAGTCCTACCCACCACACACACATACTATCAACCACCATCACAGTACTATCAACCACCACACAGTAATATCAACCACCATCACAGTAATATCAACCACCATCACAGTACTATCAACCACCACACAGTACTATCAACCACCATCACAGTACTATCAACCACCACACAGTACTATCAACCACCATCACAGTACTATCAACCACCACACAGTAATATCAACCACTATCACAGTACTATCAACCACCACACAGCACTATCAACCACCACACAGCACTATCAACCACCATCACAGTACTATCAACCACCACACAGTAATATCAACCACCATCACAGTACTATCAACCACCATCACAGTACTATCAACCACCACACAGCACTATCAACCACCATCACAGTACTATCAACCACCATCACAGTACTATCAACCACCACACAGTACTATCAACCACCATCACAGTACTATCAACCACCACACAGTACTATCAACCACCATCACAGTACTATCAACCACCACACAGTACTATCAACCACCATCACAGTACTATCAACCACCATCACAGTAATATCAACCACCATCACAGTACTATCAACCACCACACAGTATTATCAACCACCATCACAGTAATATCAACCACCATCACAGTACTATCAACCACCATCACAGTACTATCAACCACCATCACAGTACTATCAACCACCATCACAGTACTATCAACCACCACACAGTACTATCAACCACCACACAGTACTATCAACCACCATCACAGTACTATCAACCACCATCACAGTACTATCAACCACCACACAGTACTATGGACTACCATCACAGTACTATCAACCATTATCACAGTACTATCAACCATTATCACAGTACTATCAACCTCCATCACAGTACTATCAACCACCATCACAGTACTATCAACCACCACACAGTACTATCAACCACATCACAGTACTATCAACCATTATCACAGTACTATCAACCATTATCACAGTACTGTCAACCTCCATCAATGTACTATCAACCACCATCACAGTAATATCAACCACCATCACAGTACTATCAACCACCTCAGTGTTATCAACCAGATGCCTGTGTATGCATTATCCACATTCCTGAATACACATCCTCTCTCCCCAGCCTCTACACTCACACACATCTTTATTCAGTAATTATGCACACAAAACACTCACACACTTGCACACACACACCTTTCCTCTTCCCTCCTTAATATATTATAGATCTCCTCCTGTCTGCTGTCCCAGCTTCAGCATCATCTCATTAAACCCCCACATGCTCTCCTTCTTTCAGTGGTGGAGGGAAAGACCTCTCAGCTTAATGGAATAGAGCTGTGGTTTCCACAGAAGTCGGGGGAGTCATGCTACTACAGTAGATCAAAAAGCAGTGGTTGATCAGAGACAGAGCGTGGCATGTCCTGCGTTTTGTAAGAACACGTTTGTTAGCACAATGGACAACATTAAACTCACGTGAAATTGTTTCACTGCAGTATTGGACTGTTAACTGTAATTATTGCTTGTGCAAAAAATAAATATGACAGCTACAGGACACAAGCAGGGAATAAAAAAAAGTAAGTGTGTGTGTATTTACACTAAGAAGTTCAAAGGCCTGCATTTTAGAGTGGAAAATTAGCTGGTTACACAAGGCAAGAGTTAGAGAGAGAAATGTACATGTTTGGCATTTAGCAGTCTTCTGGTCTAGTACAACTTATGGTAAAGTTAGAGAGGAGAAAAGGAAAGATAGATGGAGATATGGAAGATCGAAACAGACAGACAGGTAGATAGACAGACAGATAGACAGAGAGACAGAAATTAGTGAAACAGGAAGACAGTAGAGAGGAGAAGAGAAGGTGGGACTGACAAGGTTATTAATAGTGTGCCATTTGGAACATAGTTAAGGCCATCACATTATCTTTCAAATTTTTTCCTAATCCTGCAGCCTACAAGACAGCCAGACATAGGACACAACAGAGATGGGACAGTGTCCTACCTTGCACAAACCGACAGACACACTGACACACACACACACACACACACACACACACACACACACACACACAAACACACACACTTGAAAGTGGGAGGCCTATTGGCTCAATTATGATGGAGAAAGGTGGGGTGTCAAGAAATGTGACGGGTTGGTCAGAGAGGTGGTGAGTTGACCAGGAAGGTGGGGTGTTGGTCAGAGAGGTGGAAAGTTTATCAGAGAGGTGGAGTGTTGACCAACACAAGGGGTTTCATTTCCTGGTCTTAAATCCACTGTCAGGAAATGCACAAGCAGCAGCAAAAAAAATTTACCAGAGAGGTCACCCTGTGTCACTCCTCTCTTGGTTACTTTGTGTGCTAACCACTGTGCTTCTGGAAATACAGTGCATTGCCTGTTCTTTGTGATTTTAGGCAGGGGACCTGTTAAGCACCTTTATGACAATTGTAAAAATTACTTTAAAGACCACTTCCGATTGATTTGATTGAGGAAATGTTGTCTGCATGATAGATATAGATTTGGATATTTTGTGGTCTCAATGCTCAACATTACTAATCACACTCTACAATGATGGCTAAGAATGTTTCCTATACAGTACATAAAAACGCCATGAGAAGCCTTATTGCTCACATAAACCGGTTACCAACACAATTATAACTGTAAAAATATGTGTGATGTCATTCATGTGGTATGCGGCCTAAAACACGACAGCTATCAGCCAAATCAGCATTCAGGATTCAAACCACCCGGTTTAGTATAATACAGCCCAGATCACTGGTGTTTGTTACAACGCAACGCTGTTCCACAAAAATGTGTATACAAATGTACATTTTTTGCATTTGACATGAGAACTACCCCCCAGACACATGCACAGCAGTCATCCTAGGGACTTTTACAGGTGCTTCAGTTAGGATGGAACCAGGAAGTGTAACTAATATGATGACATCAAGGGGGTTTCCATATCTTCTCCTTTCCTGAGAACAGACGATTAACTTGGCCAGACATTTTTAACACAGGGGGCCTCTGTGACCTGCTGCAGTCCTCCTCTGTGAGAAAGTCAATTGTTCTGTGATGTCTTACTGTTCTTTGTATTTATAACAGTGGCCTTGTATTCTGTATCGGGGTGTGCCCCTTCCCTGACATTATAGTCAGATCTTCTGTTATAATGTCACATCATCTCCAGCTGAATCTCCATTCCCCCAAAAAAGCATTTATGGCAAGACTTCTCCTCAAACCAGAAGGGAGATGCCTGAGAGAGACACAGTTACACTATATTCCATTCTAGCTGACTGCCCCCTCTTTTCCTGCCTTTTCTGTGCCTAGATAGGTCAGGGGAGACATAAATAGTGCCCTTTATAGTGCACTTCTACCAGACGGCTCCGGTGAAAAGCAGTGCACTGTGTATGGAATAGGGTGCCAGTTGTGACAGGGCTGGCATAAAAATAACAGTGAAGAAGGGCAAACCACCACTTTAGGAGTTACAGTAGGCTGTTCTTTAAGCTCATCGTTACCCTGAGAGATGGTGAAAACACATAGGGAAAACAGATACTTCATCATGAATAGCTTTGACTGCTTCCTGAGGGGTGAGTCCAGTCCTAAAAGTGACTGGTGGTGGTAGAAATGATATTCTTTTTTTACTGCAAATTACATGAGCGTCATTGCATGGGCCTGATTGAAAGGGGGAGTTCATGAATTTGGAACAATTTGGACACGGCGCTGAGTGGTGTTGTTTTGGCAATACACCAGAAATCGCCAAGATGCGTCGTGGCTACCATAAACCAGTTACCAGAGCAATTAGAGCAGTAACATGTGATGTGATGTGATGTCATAACCATGGCATACCATCTCACGTGCCACGGCTATCAGCCAATCAGCATTCAGGATTTAATCCACCCTTGTGTTCAATAGCAATAAGGCATCTAAGGGGTGTTTGTCTGTCTAAAGTCTGCATCATGGCACCTAATCTCGTTTCATGCATAAGAACAGCCACTGGCCATATACCATATACCATATACCATATACCATATACCACATACCATATACCATATACCATATACCACATACCATATACCATATACCATGTACCATATACCATATACCATGTACCATATACCATATACCATATACTATATACCATATACCATATACCACATACCATATACCATATACCATATACCATATACCATATACCATATACCATATACCACAACTTGTGCCCAATCTCTAAGGCACTGTTTTTCAACCCTGCTCCTGGACGCCCCCCCGTCCTGCATGTTTTAGATCTCTCCCTGCCCTGACACACCTGATGTAGCTCATGAAGTACTTGTTAGTGAGCTGATCATTTGAAGCAGGTGTGACAGAGCAGGGCGAGATCTAAAACATGCAGGGCAGGGGGGCGTCCAGGAGCAGGGTTTGAGAAACACTGCTCTAAGGTATACCCTGAGTGTATGACGCAATCAATTCAAGGGTCGAGTAAGCAGCTTGGCGTTACGTCAACAGCACACACCCCAGTTTAAGAGTGTCTGGTGTTTTCACTAGCCTAACGCTACCGCTGACAATGTTGTGAGACAAACAGTGCTTGGCCAACACTATCCCAGCGGCCTTGTCCGGGATTAAAGGGATAATCTGGAATTCAAATAACAACAAAGTGGTCACCACGCTGCAGCTGAAGTTAACAGCAGAGGTTGAACGGGGGCTAATTGGATGTGTGTCTGCAGACATACATTCCACTGTATGCAGTCCTTGGACGTGTTAACTCCCTCAAAGCAATATATAGGCTTCTGTGTTCTCACTACAAACAGTGCAGTCGGTAACGGCACCCGGCTCTAGTATGCGAACGGCACAGTTATGGCAGATGTTACATTGCAGACTTGCAGAGGAAGAGAGAGTGACGTAGAATGTAGAAGGGTGTCATTGTGTGGACAGAGTCTCCGTACGGGGGTCCTTCTCGTGGGCGATCGAGTGTCGGCTGCTCTGCCAGCATGACACAGGCCGTGGAGATGACAAGATGGACGCCAGCTAACCGTGCATTCTTCCAAGTTGAGAGGGGAGGGGAGAGCTGTGGGGTTGTTTGGATATCTGTTGTCACTGCTCAACAGGATGTACACACACACACACACACTCAAACACAGATACACACAAACACACACATACACTTGCTGAGGGAAGTGAAAGGGTTTCTGACAAAGTATAAAAGTGGTTTACCATTGGTGATGAATAATAGAGCAGTTTGTCTCTAAGGTGTCAGTCCACCAGGCAGTCAATCAGTCAGTCAGTCAGGCCGTCAGTCAGGCTGTCAGTCAGGCTGTCAGTCAGGCTGCATTCTCTTGATATTTAATGCCATGTAGGCACCTGAAGGAGAAATCACTTTGATGGCTGAAGCTGTCAGGGTCTCTGGACTTTGTGCGCGGCTCAGAGTGAACTCAAACAATTGAGTCAAAGACTGTCTGGAATCTAGACTGTTCTCCGATTGTTTCTGCGTACACCTGCAGTTTGTATTTTGTGTGGACATTCTCTTAAATTAATGAGACGTTTCCTATACCTTTACATAGAAATGGTGGCGTAACAGACACATATAGGAAATAGAAACATGCTGTTTCATCCTAGACAACAATGGGTTTGCATCTCATCCCATTACTAGCCTGATCAACTATTCAGAGAAAGTACGAAAGTAATTTATGAGATTTTTCAATCGCTACCAAACAACCCACAGCATTTTAAGCTCAGCACATTTCTTCCAGAGGTTGGAAGAGGTTAATATTTACTCACTGCAATCACAGTGTTTAACCTGGTTCAGACTAGTTTAGCCAGCTTTAGCCTCTGGAGGTGCAGGCTCCCATATGGATTCAGTGGATGATGCAGGGCTGTGGCCCCGCTCTCTTTGAACTGAAAGTGCTCACACACACACACACATATACACACACACACGCATGCAAACACACACACATTTGTTTGACCACATACACACGTCTTGTACTTAAGAGAACAAAGAGCACTTTCTCTTCCACTAGCCAGTGGCCTTGCTCTGGATCTTAGGCAGGTCTTTGAATCTGCTCGCCACATACCTTTTGGCTACTTACATAGACATTATCACTGGTGCTGAATGTAGGTCAAAAATGTATAGTACTTTAAGTGTGCTCAGTTAAACAGTAGAATTATCTGGCAACTTTTGTGTTGTTTATAAGACCGTCTGTCTCACCTCAGTAGCTAGCACGTAGACAAGATAGTAATGTCAAGCCATATAGAAAACCTTGTATGAACAACATTAACAATGTGGGCAACAGAATCAATCATATTCATTTCAGGGTTTAAAATCTAGAGCAGATCATGGTCTGCAGTGTACCGTGGTGCTATATCGTGTTTTATTGGTTGAATCCGCCAACTCGCTTCATTAGTAAAGGTTTGGATGTGGTTGCCAGGAGCTGCATTCTACACAGAGTGGAAGACAGAATGGTCAGCATAGTCTCGTGCAGTGTTTCCCCTGCAGTCTGAGGCCAATCCAGTGCAGTGTTTCCCCTGCAGTCTGAGGCCAATCCAGTGCAGTGTTTCCCCTGCAGTCTGAGGCCAGTCCTGTGCAGTGTTTCCCCAGCAGTCTGAGGCCAGTCCGGGGCAGTGTTTTGTCTGCAGTCTGGGGCCAGTCCGGTGCAGTGTTTCGTCTGCAGTCTGGGGCCAGTCCTGTGCAGTGTTTCCCCGGCAGTCTGAGGCCAGTCCAGTGCAGTGTATGCCCTGCAGTCTGGGGCCAGTCCAGTGCAGTGTTTTCCCTGCAGTCTTGGGCAAGTCCAGTGCAGTGTTTCCCCTGCAGTCTGAGGCCCATCCAGTGAGTTTCCCCTGCAGTCTGGGGCCAGTCCAATGAGTTTCCACTGCAGTCTGAAGCCAGTCCAGTGAGTTTCCCCTCTGCAATCTAGGGCCAGTCCAGTGAGTTTTCACTGCAGCCTGAGGCCCTGTCCATCTTAGTTCCATTCCACTCCGGCAGCATGTGTCACTGAGGGTTTGGCCAGTCCAACCAGACCCCAAATCCTTTGGCACGAGGGTCCAGTTTTCCATTGGCCTTTCTCCCAGTAAGCTGTCCTCAGCGTCTGTAGCCAGATGGACCTTCCTCCTCTGCAAATCCAGAAAGAGGAAGTCCGGAGTAAGCCAGAGCCCGTTCACCAAGCAGGTCAGTCTGGTACCAGTGAAAATCCACTCTCAATTCAACCCAACTCTATTCCACCCAGGATGATAATGCTACACGTACTGTGTTGAAGCAAAATGTGCGTGCATGTCTGTATGTGTATGTGTGTGTGTGTGTGTGTGTGTGTGTATGCGTGCCTGTATGTGCGTGTGTGGGCCTCAAACCAGTGGAGCTCCACTGGAACTCCACTGGGACGGTAGATATGATACACTGGTGACAGAGCTCCACTGGGACGGTACATATGATACACTGGTGACGGAGCTCCACTGGGACGGTACATATGACACACTGGTGACGGAGCTCCACTGGGACGGTACATATGATACACTGGTGACGGAGCTCCACTGGGATGGTACATATGATACACTGGTGACGGAGCTCCACTGGGATGGTACATATGATACACTGGTGACGGAGCTCCACTGGGACAGTAGATATGATGCACTAGTGACGGAGCTCCACTGGGATGGTAGATATGATACACTGGTGACGGAGCTCCACTGGGACAGTAGATATGATGCACTAGTGACGGAGCTCCACTGGGATGGTAGATATGATACACTGGTGACGGAGCTCCACTGGGACAGTAGATATGATGCACTGGTGACGGAGCTCCACTGGGACAGTAGATATGATACACTGGTGACGGAGCTCCACTGGGACGGTACATATGATGCACTGGTGACGGAGCTCCACTGGGACAGTAGATATGATACACTGGTGACGGAGCTCCACTGGGATGGTAGATACACTGGTGACGGAGCTCCTTGTGTTGGTTTTTAGGACAACAGCACTGGAAGAATCACTCTGCTAGAAAAACAGTCTCATACTGTTCTGTACACCTTATTCAGTGCACAAGCACAACAAAGTCAGTCAGAACAAAATAAAAAAATTGCTAGTTCACGAAAGGCAGCAGTGCGGGAATGTGTGGAGTTATTTCAGATACTATTCAAAAAGGTTTCAAAAGGTTTTGGAAAATGGGCAGGGACTGCTGTCTTAGCTTCAAGGCAAAGCTGGTTGCACCATTCCAAGTGCCAGGAAATGTAAGTGCCAGGACAGAAAGGAGCTGTGATTGGGCTTAGTGAAAGCTGCCTTCCCCTAGGGGTGGGAAGGACAAGATATCAGAGGAGTCAGAACAAAGACCTTGAGTATGGATGTTGGGTTTGAGCATTTCTGGAAGCTAAGGAGGGGCCCTCTTGTTGGAACAGAGAAAATATAACAATCTTAAAGCTTGTTCCCTGCAACTCTTTCATTGGTTTTTAAAATATATGTTTCTGGCTTTCTTATGCATCGTTTCTAACCAGAAAGTGTGGAAAGACACAAATCCTCGCAGGCGTACACATGTGTCACATGCAGCTGGACCAACCACGACCAGATTTCCTGCAGTTCTAAACACCTGGGTCAACTGGTTGAGTGTAGGGTCTCCATGGTGTTTTGTGGGAAAAGCATGGCACATAAAATGACTAAATAGATAGAGGAAAGGAATATCTGGTATATTGGGATATGACAAAATTGTAAAGAAAAGTGCTTGACATGGTAGGACAGCTGTGTCATAGCAGCCAGGGGTTTGAATCCCAGCTTGCGGTAAACTAACAGTGCTGGGGGGGCGTGGCATGTGGCGGTGTGAATTGGCTCAGCACGGTCCGGGCATGTGTGCTGGACAAGGGCCGACTTTTCACTTCGCCCCCTAGCGACTCCTCAGTGAAGCTTGGCCGCCTGCATTCTCAATTGGGGTTTTCGCATTCTCCTCTAAGCACGTAGTTGCTGGCGAGTACTTCCTGATTGGTATGCAGTTGTAAGCCTGTGAGACTGGGAGTGATTAGATTCCACAATCTCAGTATGCATCCGGCCATACATCAACAGGCTCGACATTAGCCCCCAGTCATACATCCCTCAACCATTGGAACAGAACAGAATGGAACAAGAGCGCCAGTTTCTCAGAGGCAGTGCTGTGGGCTGTCATTCCTAATTTTCTTGTCCCAAATGGCACCCCGAAATAGTGCACTGCTTTATTGGGGAATATAGCACAGTGGTGCACTGTATGTAGGGAACAGGGCGCTATTTCAGACGCAGGTTGATTTAGTTCTCTGCGCTGAGTCAAGCTCATGATCTTTTATTCACGCAAATAATTTGGTTACTCGCAGACATTAAGGTGCGGCATGTCAATTTGGCTTTTTTCTTCCTTCCCCAGTGTAATATATCTGGTAGATATAAATGGGACATCTTGTTCAGGCACATTTAAAACTCTCGTGCAGGATTCTCGTGTGTCTGGGAATGTGTGTGTGTGTGTGTGTGCCATTCCGTACACTTTTATACGTGTGCGTGCCTCACTCAGGCATGTTTGTGTCGGTCTGTAACGGAACGCGACACGCTTCCTCCCTATCGTCACAAATGTACGCCCACTGCGGTGTGTTTTCACGGCAACAGGTTCGGCTATTCACCGGATCAAAGCCTGCCATCCCAGAGGTCCCGCGTCCTAGAGGTCCCGCACCATGCTGACACAATGACTTTACGCCTCCCAAATGACGCCATATTCCCTCTGTAGTGCACTGCTCCGGAAGGGGGAATGCGGTGACAACTGGGACTCAATCAATTATCCAGACAGCCTCCTTCTCATTGATGACATCAGAGCCCTCAGCAACCTTTCTCTACGTCGTCCGTCAGACTGATAGTTGTTTATTCTTTCTTTTTATTATTATTATTATTATTATTATTTTTTTTTTTAAACTTTGCCTCTCTTTATTCTATTCTCCCACCACCCATATAACTTGTGGCTGACAGATTTTTTTAATGTCATTTTCTGGCCAATTCGTTTCAGGTTCCACACTGAGATAAGTAGGGGGAAGGATGTCACCAAATTAATACTTTAGTGAAACTTCAACCGTTATACATTTATCATGTTTGATTCTTAATGCTGTACCCCGCAGTTCATGCTTCAAGCTTTAATTTGCCAAATGCATTTTCTGAAACTATATATATCCTAAATATATCACATTTGCATTATGTAGATGACATGACTATTTGATCACTAAATGGGAAAATCAATTTGTCATTAAACTGGAGAGACCTGCCTGAGGACACCCTACTGGTTATATGGATGAAGATGGAGCAAGTACTGTATATTACAGGGTTGCGGTCAATTTTAATTAGAATTCAGTTACATTCTTATTTTAAACATTGCAGGACCTCCCATAGAGATTAAATGTGTTCATAACCTTAATTATATTTATTTAAAAAATTCACACTGAGCCCAAAGCAAATTTGTTGAGATTAGCCCTTGTTTTAACAAATAAAAACAAATATTTTAATAAAACCATTGCAATTGCATTCATCCAGTAATACTTGGCTGGATGTTGGTCCACCACCCCAAGCTTAACCTCAACAAGACAGAGATGCTCTTCCTCCAGCTGAAGGCATGTCCACTCCAACAATTCTTCATTACCTTTGCTTGACTCTAGACAGCATGCTGTTGTTCTCCACAAATATCGAAGTAGCGACATGCTCCTGCAGATTCATGCTCTACAACATACATTGAGTATGACCTAATCTCACACAGGAAGTGGCTCAGGTACTAATTCAGGCACTTGTCATCTTCTGTCTGCAATGACTACTTCAACTCACAGTTGGTTGAGCTCCCTGCTGGTGCAATCAAACCCTTGTGCTTCCATTCACCCCACTCCTCTGCACACTGTAGCATCTTCCAACGACCTACAGTAAGAGTTCAGAGTATGTGCACTTTTGTATTTTTTTGTCCTGGCCCCAGGAAGCAATCAAACCCACAACCCTGACGTTACAAGCACCATACTACCAAACCCTTGAAGATCTTATAGCAGGTCTCTGACAGGGCCTCATATCTATCAAGCGTTTTTAAAGTACAAGAGCTCTGATCGGGGATCACGTGTCTACCCTGTGCAAATAACTACTTATTACGATCTAAAAACGGCCATAGTGTTCCTATATCTGCACTATTTGATGCTCAGTACATACAGCCAGTCTAAATAGTGCCAGGTCCATCCTCCACTGTGCCTTTTGGACCTGCCTGCCTGGTGGGATGCTGTTCACGGATGTATGACTAAGGAATGGCTACCTAACAGTGAGGAAAGGAAGCATTGTGTAATGTTAGCTACCCCTGCTAAATCGCAATGACTCAGCATTTCAAAGATAACTATCAAAAGCCTGATATACACTGAACTAAAAATATAATTAAAGCCACCATAGCTTTATTAAAAATGCTTCATTGTAGTAGAAGAAAAAAAATAGGGGGGGCCAAAAAACTGACTTATTGTCTCTGCTCAGTACCGCTGAGCAGAGCAATATCGCATTCAGGGGGGCATTGTGCATGCAAATGTGAGTGATGAAACGGCAATAAAATTATAATAATTTTCAAAATGTCCCTACTGCTTGGTGCAAGGCTTGACTTTCCCTATATTTTCTGAGGGCCCGGGGATGATGAGGGAGGAGGGAATTTGACGCAACACGGCATGAAACGTGTTGTGAAAAAAACCCTGCCTGTGTAATCATAGCTCACCGCAATCACCGTACCCCGCTTAATAAGGTCATTTTGGGACAGTCAGGAGGACATGCGGACAGAGGAGAGTGCTTCACCACCAATGCCGCCTGCACTGCAGGGCGTAGCTGTAGCAGACAGGGAGTGTGGGGTTGAGAAGGGAACGGTGGGGGTCACTGCTCAGGCTGAGTAAGCTCTGTTTCCAGGCAGGTTTCAGGAGACCAGACAACGCCCAGAGGCTTTTTTTCTCTCTCCCTCTCCCTCTCTATCTCTCGCTCTCTACTCGTTTCTGAAAGAGAGCCCTGTTACGTAATGCCGTTCGACAGCTTACTGACGCGCTGGCCTGTGTGATTACTTAGCTGGCGGGAGGAGAAACGGGATGGGTGTGTTCAAAAAAGGGGTGTTGGGGTGGGGGGAGAGCCACACCCTGGTTCATTCTTTGCACACACACACACACACACAGTTTAAAACCAGAGAGTCTGTAATGGCTTTTCTTATCTTGCCTGTCGACCCAAACTACATGTTCTGGGCAAACATGACGCCACGCCCATGGACGTAGAAAAACAACAGCCCACCAGAAGATGTTAGTCTGAGCGGTCAGGCCTTGTCTGGCCATAGTGCTTCATCTCCCCAACCCTCTGTATCCCTACTGGTTCACACAGGGCTATTGTCAAATAACAGTTTTCTCTGGGCGGTATTCCGCATCTCTCAATTTTTACCACTCCTGCCCTCTCCCTCCAATTCCACTCTCTCTCCCCCTCCCCCTCCCCACCTTTCTCCATGTCTCTCTCTCTCACCAGAACAGGAGCAGTGTATCAAACGACGACTGAGATAAATCCTGGACTGCGGTCGCTGAACCAGTTGGCCTCTCTGACACATTCACCTGTCACAGAACCTGGTTTGTCTAGCAAGGTGGGTGAAGCTGCTGACAGAATGGCAAATGAGAGGAGATGATACTGTTTCAAGTTTCTTTTGTAGTTCTTAGTCACACAAAAAATTTAAGAAAAGCAAATATTTTCCTGAACAGTACAACAGAATTAAAATCGGCTTCAGACACAAAGCCCTAACATTCTCTGGGTTATGTTGATTCCAGAGCGTCACAAATTCCTGCAGAGGGTATGACATCTCAAACTGAGCTGCGGAAGAATACCAGTAAATCAGAAGAAAAGAGGGGTTTTGTCATATTCTGCCTCTGGCATGGGATCATATTGAGCAAAACATTCCAGACCTCAGGAAAAGGATCTAGGTAAATTCTTCAGAGAGAGCCACATTGCCCATTGTTCTAGCAGTAACATAAGATATTTTACACACCAATAAACCCTCAAAACCCAACATTTTCATCAAAGCTTTACGGATAGGGCGTAGCCACGCATGAAGTGGTAAAAAACATAAAACGAAAGCTTCCTTCTAGTCCTGCTGTAGATCAGTCTGCCGTGTCTTAACTGAGCAGCCACACTTCGCCATATATACGCCTGGACTTGCCTTGCTTAAAGCCTGTGGGCCATCATAATTACAGAGCAGAACCAGAAACATGATACCTCCATACTTGTTTTTAATAGTTAGATTTTTTTTGGGGGGGGGGGGGCTGCTATTACATATATTAGTTAGGGTTTAGCTTTTTCAAAACACACCTCTGACAATGACTGACTGATTGGCTGACTGACTGGGTGCATGTCAGGAGTTAAGTGAATGTGCTCATAAATCAAACCTCACGTGGGGACTGAAAATGTCACATTCTGCAAAGCTCACACTTAAAGTCAATCAACTAGCAGAATACGTGGAATGGGGTGTTTTCCCAGCTGACATTCCTACAGGTGGTTTCAAGACATCCGTGTCTTATGTCCTAAACACATAAATGCCTTAGCCTTCCCTGGAAGATGAAAGGTTATCTGTGTCCCCTGGCTGTGAATTGCATGGTGTGCTGTGAATTGTGAATTGTATGGTGTGCTGTGAATTGTATGGTGTGCTGTGAATTGTATGGTGTGCTGTGAATTGTGAATTGTATGGTGTGCTGTGAATTGTATGGTGTGCTGTGAATTGCATGGTGTGCTGTGAATTGTGAATTGTATGGTGTGCTGTGAATTGTATGGTGTGCTGTGAATTGTGAATTGTATGGTGTGCTGTGAATTGTGAATTGTATGGTGTGCTGCATAGAATATATTGAACACTGTAGTATACTCCAACAATTAATGCTCACAAAACCACATACTAGCACATTATCATACTACACATATTAATATATTAAACTGTAGTATATAGCACAACAACAACACTAAACTAAAGCTGCAGAACTACAGCATTTAGTGCTCTTTTTTAAACCCGCAGAAAACTGATTGGCTGGTACCATATAGCCACAGGTATAAAAAATAATGATGTTTGTGTTTGAATTTAGTGTGTTATCGGTATACAATAGCAACAAGGCACTTCAGGGATTTGGGAAATTCATACCACTAGGTCACCTGCTACCTGCAATCCCTGATGTTTTTCCTCTAACGGTAACACATTCCCTATTTAAGCAGGGCTTTGGTCAAAAGCAAGCTCTATATGGACATGGGCTCTGGTTGAATGTAATACCATAAACATGGTGGGTTGGAACATGGAAGCCCTCGACTGGCATGGCACATCACAAGGAGCTGTGAAACTAGAATGGCACATCACAAACTAGCCTGAGAAAAATGGGAAGGAGAGTGTCTTGTTTTCTCCATGCAGCGATGTGGGACTGTTAGTATGAGTGTCTGCAGCTAATGCAGTCTACTTATTCAAAGCAAGACTGTGCGTTATGCTGATAGGTAAATTACTCATTGGTTAGGTTCTCATTTGAAATGATGATTGTCTCTCAACTGATTTACCTAGCTGAATAATGGTTAAATAAAATAAATTCTTGAAGTTGCGAGGTTTACATGTGCATTCCAGGTGGACTTCTTAATAATGTGTTACTTTGAACAGCGGCCTGGTAATTACTCTTTCTTAACTCCACGATGACTAACCAAAGAAAATCTATCCTGTACAAATAACACATGTGGACTGATTCATCAGATTCCTCCTTAGTCCTTGATGCTCACACCTTTGGGAAAGACAGTATAACAATGGCTTATAACATCAATCACATGTAACTTCATAATGTCATGTGCCTACATGTTATACTACAAAATCTGTGTACCCCTGCCACACCCGCACGTGTGTGTGGGTGTGGGTGTGGGTGTGGGTGTGTGTGTGTGTGTGTGTGTGTGTGTGTGTGTATGTATGTATGTATGTATGTATGTATGTGTGCTTGCGCGCGTGCGCATACGTGCCTGCGAGTGATGAGGAGGGTGGTGGATATCCATGGTAATGATGACGTCTTCTCCCTTGCTTTAATTGGAGGAAACCCCGTGGACTCAAAAAACCCGCCTTCTATCCGCGCGCTATCGTCCTATTGGTTTTTATTTTAAACGATGATGGTTATCCGACTCAGGACTGGTTTTCACATTGCTCTTGTTTTGTTGGACACGCCCTTTGGTCAGGTTTGGTTGAAGGCGAACATTTTTTTCCCCGTGTAAGAATCTCATAGCGACGCGCATCTACTCGGAGTGGAGGATCGGAACCACCTAAAGGTTGGGAACTATTAACAGCTTATTCTTTCAATATTGGAAGTAAGTGTAGGGTTTATTTGTTATGCTTAAGTTAGTCTGTTCCAGTATTGTAAGAGAAAGTAAACTATCTGACTATGGATAGTTAGAGGTGTGGTCGCCGCTGCAAGCCGGACCATCATCAGCCGTACTACGGTAAAAATATTTCGGGCTCGCGTGGGTTAGTGTAGCCGGTCAGGGTACCAGCTAACGTTAGTGTTTTAGACAATCAAATTTGACTATTAAACCACCACACTCGCTTGTAAATGAAAAGGCAAACGTTATATTTATTATATACCCTCTTAATAAAACTAGTAATGAATGACATCAGTCACACCATTTCAGCCAGCTAGTTAACTGTCGTTAGCAACCAATGCAGTTCGGTGAACGTTACTTAGCAACTACCTTGCCAGCCAAGTGGATGAGCAGTTATGACAATCTTTAAAGCAGCAACAAAAATTTCGTTTAAGTAAATTAAGAGCCCACAAACTGTCGTTTCCAGTGGGAGTAGTGAAGCCGAGTGGGCAGAACCCAGGGAAGGAGGTGGACAGAGACACTCATGAACTAGTTGGATCCTATTGGGCGACCTTGGCGCGTTCTAACTTGTTTCTGTTATGACACGCCTACTGTATGTGAGAATGTGCAAAAACAAAGCTAAGTTCTTGAAAGGTATTGCAACGATTAAAGTATAAATAACGTAGCCCACTCTGTTTTTAACATTCTACTTTTGGAAACATTTTGATCAACAGTTTAATCTCCGTACATAGGCTTCCCTTCCCTGTCAATTGATGAATATTTCTTTCTAGCTAGCTAACAGATTACCTAGATGCAGAAAGCTCGCCTTCACATAACTACAGTTACACGTGTACAGTAACCGTAACATCCCGTCTTAGGGTATGGCATAAGGTGGGTGAAATGTGGATTCCAAGCAGCGTGTTGGACAGTCTTATCAGTAGATCCGTTTGGTGGAATGGGGCGTTTTTCATTCTGGAACAGTGCCATAGATATTATGAAATCCTTTTGCGGGTGTACCACCGCCTCCAAATCGTTGCTAGACATGATTGCATGTTGTCTTGGTTGCCCTGCTCACATTTCAGTTTCACATTGGTTTGTTTTATAAACCTTGATATTGGCAGCATGCTGCTGCAGACCGGAAGTAGAACATAACTTGTACACTCCAACTTTAAAATAAATGTTAAGTTGTCATTGGTGATAAAACGGCTTAACAGCAGGTGTGCTGTATCTTACAAAAAATATTAAACAATTTAATATTTTGCTAGCTACCTGTGATTTTTAACCTTTACAATTGGTGGTGCTGATTAAATTCATACTAAACGATATAGAATACAACCTCTGACTTGCTCAACTGTATGCACCTAATATTACCTTTGAAATGTGATTGTTTGACACATGTTTGTAGATGTAATTTGATTGGACAGTGAGTATTTGTAGACAGTGGCCTTGACATGCCAGTAAACCTGGATTCTGTTGAGGAAAAGGTTGGTGCTTGTTTCCAATAAGTTTGCATTGAGTAAGAATTTAACCACTACCTTGAAGGACAACACTTTCCAGAATACAAATGTTCCAAGTATTGACAGATGGTGACTCAGTGTTGTTAGCAAATAGTGACCATTGCAACTGAAACTCTCTGTGGGAATAAAATATGACAGGTGTAGTCAGAGTAGGTTTATACTGGCTTGCTAATGATCTCTGAATAAGATATTCGTTTTTTTGCGCTGACCTATCTTGCTAGTTGATACCAACATATTGCCTTAAAAAGCTGTGCATGCGTTTCTCATCCTAAACAACCATCTCATTTTCCTCCATAGGTGTCCCTGTGGATAACGTACTTGAACCTCCACCCGTCCGCCCCAGCAAACGTAACCTTTGTTATAACGTCACACCGTCATCCCACGCCAGTGTCCCTTTCCTTCCCCTCTCTTCGAACTCTTTGAGACTGCTAGTGAAAGTCTGAGCGTAAATTAACATGGATAAAACCGAGCTCATCCAGAAAGCCAAGCTCGCAGAGCAAGCTGAGCGATATGATGACATGGCCGCGTCCATGAAGGAGGTGACCGAGAAAGGAGCAGAGCTCTCGTGTGAGGAGAGGAACCTCCTGTCGGTCGCCTACAAGAACGTTGTTGGGGCCCGTAGATCGGCATGGCGCGTCATCTCGGCCATTGAGCAGAAGACCGAGGGCAGCGACAAGAAGCTCCAGATGGTAAAGGAGTACCGGGAGAAGGTGGAGACCGAGCTGCGCGACATCTGCAACGATGTGTTGGTGAGTTCATGTGTTTTCCGCCTGCCAATACAGATGGGCACGCGTGACTTATAGAGAACTTAGTCCAGCCCCGTTCACCTTCACAGCTGAGAATTGAGGACACCGTGACGCCAGCGAGAACCCTCCCAGAGCCTCGGGGCTCTGCACATGCAACAAACGGGGTCACTTGTGATATAAAAAGCTTCTTGATTGACATGATCATCAACACGTCCTCACGGTCTCCTTTAGGCTGAGCAGGGCCCTGCCTTGGATAGATGCTAGCTCAATAGAAAGGATCCAAGAATTCCCCTATCAATGGCCCCTTGATTGAGATGCTGTAATGTCACATTTGCTGCTAACGATAATTTTTTTCTTTTTGGGGAGGAGGGGATTCGGGTTACTGTATCCTCCCTGTGTGACAAGCCTACACTTGTGTCCAGAAGTATTGGTGTTGCTGCTTTCTTCAAATAACTCCCTTTGTCCCTTAAAAAATAAGTAGAAATTAACTGTAGTCTTTAGCCTCCATAATTCTTTTTTTCATAACATTTTACAGAACCTAATTCATCTAATTATTTTAAATCCTGAAATAAACAGAAGGTCGTTGTAGAAATTATTGATATCCTGGACTCAATATTTCATAGCAAAGCCTTTGATCAAAATAATTGGAATCAAGCCCTTTGTATAGGCTATGGAAGTGCTTCCTGCACCTTTCTACCGGCTGTTTGGCCCGGTCTTTTTGTGCTATCTGCTCCAGTTCTACCAGATTTGACTCATACCTCACAACTGCTGTCTTCAGGTTACTCCATGGGTTTTCAATAGGACTTAGACATGTAGTCATTGCTGGCCTATGCCGAACTGTGCCGGGTTTTGTCTTGAACCAATTCCTGGGTGCTTTTTGAAGGAGTCATTGTCCTTCTAGAAGACCCACGGCCCTGAGCCGTCTGACCTTGGATTCTCCTGACTTCAGGCTGTCATGCGCCCATTGCCAGAGGCTACCAGGCGAACCAAAAATACTACACCTTTATGTTTAACAGTTTGCGAGGTGTTCTTTTCTTTGAGCTTCATTTTGTTTTACCGTTTCACTGGGTTGGCGGTGGATGGTTAAAACCTGTGGGTCAGCTTGAATCGGTGGGGCATTTGATTGAGGTGCTTCATGATTCAAAACGTTCTTCTGCTGAGGTCGTCCATGTTTTCTCTTGCAGCCACCTCCAGGCCCAGTTGGTAGCATCGGCATGGACCTGAAACTTCCTGATAACATTATGTACGATAGAAACAGGAACATCTGGGTCTCTGAAGATTGACTAATATTGTCCATGCTTGGCTACAATTTTCTGACCTTGTGAGGCAGTAGTCCCCCCCCCCCCCTCCAGGCTCATTGCAGTACACACAGTGGCACAAAACAGAAGAATTACTTGTTTTCTTTATTCAAACTAGTCATTTTTTTATTTTTTATTTCCCCACGGGGGAGTTCAATTCTGACGTTAAGGACCATCAAGTGCTTGAAATTAAACTATTTCTAACTACTTCTAGATGGTGTCAGTAATATTGTCTGGGCCACTAGGATTTTTATTGAATAAGCTATGATTAAGTTAATTCAGATTATGTTTCAACAATTATATCTTAAAGTGCTAAATTTTTTTACGCTTTAATATAAAAGTTATGAAGCTTGTTTCAATAACAATCAGTATTATTTTAAGGCTCGAAACCAATCCGACTCTAGACTGTCCTTTCTCATATAACATTCAACCTGAATCTGAAGAACTGCCAAACAGATGGGAAGTTTTATTTTCTACACCGTTTAAAAATGTTGCCCTCTCTAGTTTATTATTAAACCAAATGCAGTATATGAGAGTGAGACAGTGGTAAAGTTTCCTAAATGGAAAGGAGTGTCCAAAGTAGTTTACATATGAATTAACAAAATAATAAGCCTATTATTCTAAGGCCCTATTTGTTTATATATGGTCTCATGAAATGTATGTATAGTTCACAATAGAATACAATGCCCTCACTAAGCTATCCAAGTCACTTTATAGTGCAAGGCATGACAAAGGCCTGAAACTTTTTATTTTCAAATGTTTTGTGTTATTTTAAGATTTATATTGTATGCAGTTTTTTTTCCCAATGTGTATTAATACATTTTGTTCCTGCCATTTCACCCCTTCCATATATTAAAAAAACAACAACAGACAATGCTTGGACAGGTCATTCTGACAAGGGGTAAATCATCCAGCCAGTATGTAATGTTGTGGACTGGGAACCTGGTAAGGATACATGGCATCGCAGCCTCTGTCAACTGGCAGGATAATGTAGATCTGTTGTATCTTCTAGTAGGACAATAACCCAAAGCATTTGTCCAGGTCCACATACAAATGGCTGTCTGACTGGAGAATGTATGCTGTCTGATTTAAACACTGCTGAAATCCTTTGGTGTGGAGCAGAAAGTCCACTAGCCAGGACCTAGGATTTGGATATATCTGAGAATATGAATGGTTTGAGATCCCTTGCTGTGTTCTCCCACCTCATCAAACCGAGAAGACGCTGCTGTATTCTAGGCAGTGGCAGGCTTCACAGAGTACTCAATGCAGAGGTGCCAAGGATGGCTAAATGCTTTTAGGGCTCTATATATCCTGATATCATATTTGGTGTATTTTCACCTAATTAAAGGTTACATTTCCCATTCTGTGTAAGATCAAGCTGATCAACTCAACCTAAGGGTGCCAGTAACTTTGGAAAACACGGTATATTAACCAATGCCTTATAGCAGATGTCAATGAAAAACAGTTTCATGTACCAACCCATTGAGTGGGGATGAGGGTGAATTATTATATATATTTTTTCCCCTATAGTTTATTAATGGATCTGTTGTGTGAATTGAGTAACTTTCCATTTTGAAACCACAAATAACGTGTCCTTGGATTGGACTAAACCAGGTTAATGCCGGTCTGCTCTATGTGGTTTTATGTGGTCATGTGACCAGTCGTATTTGTGTCCTAGTCAACTGCTGGTGGTTTTTGTAAAGCGTCACAGCCAGATGCCGTCACTGGCCCACTGGAGGTAGTTCTCAGGGCGTTCTGCCTCATTTGATTTGGCCAATCAAACTCAAGCAGCCACTCGGTCTGCCAAGACGGAGTATAGACCCTCAACATTATCCCAACAATGTAGTTGTGGATGATTCTGTAATTTTTGGGATCGTATTTAACTTGGGGCTGTAATGTGGTGGGGATTTTCCATTTGGAGTGAGGTTGTCATGTGGTGGTCTTTGTTCTACTGGGTAGCCTTACTGCATTCTCCACGGCAAGCCTGTGGAAGACGACAGTCCTCAGCACTGTGCTCTAGGGGGTAGGACGCCATTTGAGACAGCCCGGGTGTTGGTTTGAGTTTTTCCTGATCTGTTTGTAATCTGCTGCCAGTCTGAGAATGTGTTGTTGCACCTGCCTACAGGGGGGGGGTGAGATCATGGTGGTCAGATTTCTTGCTCGGGCTCCCGCCCCCATATACAATTTAACAAACCAGTCGGTACACCCTGGTGGAGCAGCAGAGGCTATGAGCTCTAGGTCTTGATGCCTCAAACGCCACTCCAGACCTCCAGGCTGTTTTCCGCTTCATTGTTTTGTTTTCCCGCAACCTTCTAATCAGGGCCTTATTTAGGCCCGGGAGACCAGGTGGTCACAATTAATGATGTAGGTCAAAAAAGAAAAACAGCCATCCCTGGTTAGAGTTGAAAAGTGGGGACGGGACGGTAAAGGTCGCTGTTTCAAATCCCTACGCTAACAAGGTAAAAATAAACCGGTGTGCATTTAACCGTAGTCACCCGTAAGAGTGTCTTAATGACTGGTGTAATCTAAATGGCAGGCTTGGGTGATTTCCAGCTCATTCCAGTGCTGTTAGCATTCACTGTGGCACACGCTGCTGTTAATCATGTCCTTATGGGTTGACCCATGTCATCATACCTGGTTACTTGGCGTCTTTCCCCAGGCTGTTTATGGATGGAAATGCCCGACGTCTCTGTCAACTGTTTCCTTAAATTATTTCCCGGAATCATGAAAATACTTTTCAATGTTAGCTTTTGTGCCTGAACCGTGGTACTCTTCTTAACTACTAAACCAGCACAATTACCCAGACACCTACAAAGTCCTTAACGTTGTATGTTATGACTGTACCAATAACAAAGTCTAAACGCCCATCACCTGTCTCTAGTGGTTACGTCTCCTCTGTAGTGCACTACTTGTGACTGGGTCCCCATAGGTCAGGGGGTAGACTAGTATCCTCTGTAGTGCACTACTTGTGACTGGGTCCCCATAGGTCAGGGGGTAGACTAGTATCCTCTGCAGTGCACTACTTGTGACTGGGTCCCCATAGGTCAGGGGGTAGACTAGTATCCTCTGCAGTGCACTACTTCTGACTGGGTCCCCATAGGTCAGGGGGTAGACTAGTATCCTCTGTAGTGCACTACTTGTGACTGGGTCCCCATAGGTCAGGGGGTAGACTAGTATCCTCTGCAGTGCACTACTTCTGACTGGGTCCCCATAGTTCAGGGGGTAGACTAGTATCCTCTGTAGTGCACTACTTGTGACTGGGTCCCCATAGGTCAGGGGGTAGACTAGTATCCTCTGTAGTGCACTACTTCTGACTGGGTCCCCATAGGTCAGGGGGTAGACTAGTCTCAGTAGAATCTAATGCACTTCCTCAAAACTCAGAGACCGTGCTAAACTCCCTGCTTGTGGTGCCTGTGTAGTGACAGTTGGGGGTGGCATGAAAACCCAATGGTTTCCTGTCAGAAAGGGAACTTAAGAAGCGTGTGTCTGAGAACGTCTGTATCGCACAAGACCCGAACCCCTTGGCCAGAATCAGTGTCTGCTGATTTCAAGCGTTTGTCCAGACCCGCTTTTTGAAGCGAGGTTTGGCGGTTGAAGGAGAGGCTCTATTGTATTTCTCATGGAGGTCAAGCTAACATCAAGGTACCCTGTACTTGATTTCTAAAGCCGATCGCCAATAATTCAGATGGATCCATCTATTCTCGGTAGCTTTTGATCCGGGGTTTGACACACGCTGAGCTCTCCCCAGACCCAGAAACTAACCTGCACGCGTGGCATGTAGATCTGTGGATGATAAGCCGCACACGTGCACACCCTGCCTCCGACGACGACCGTACCTGTCCGATTGAGCCGGAGATGGGCGGTGCTGTACGTTCTGAACATGGCGTCGTACCGGTGGACGTGGGGGTTCTCTGACGGTGCAGCGTGTTGCTGCGACTCGTCGCGCCTGGGCCCCCCCCCCCCCCCCCCCTCTCTGACTGGGTGGCGTCTCTGTTATAGTCCCGCACAAGGGCCGGAGCATGCCAACATTTTGTTACATTACCTAGGGTCTGCGATGGCATTCATTTGGGGTGGAGTTCAGGCATCGGGTACGCGGTCGAACATGGTCTTTACGCTGTGAAAAACGTCGATGATTGTGCGTGTTCTTTGACCCTGGTCAAAAGGAAATATGGTGACGCAGGCACAGAGCGGCCCACAGCAGAGAGATCCTACAATAAAAAACGGCTGGCGTATTTAATTAGTATCGACCCGGGTGTGTTTACGTAACTCTCTGAGCTCGTCGCTGGAATTGTCCGGCCGGGTTATGAGGCTTTTTGTTTCCTCGTAAAATGCCCAGTTAGCTGAGTAACTGTAGGAGAGGAGCCACGGCTTCATTGGTCAGCTAGACACACGCAGCCGCTCAGAGCTGTGGTTGTGGAGGATAGGACGGCCTCTCTCAGGATGTTTGTCGGGGTGATGCAACGCACAGGAAACGGCCGCCCACCCAGGCCTGTTCAGCCACGTTCCTCCCTGTTCCTGGGTGCCGCTGTTAACCTGTATGCTCCACTCTGTCTGCTAAAGAATTGCCACAGCGTGCATTAACACGAATTCTGGATTTCTTCTTAATGTATCATTTCTTGAGTTGCACGTCTACTTTCTTTGCTCTTGTCTTTAGGCAAATTAATCCTTCCGTTCAATAACATGCTTTCGAAAGAGTTAACCAGCATTATGTATAGGGCTGTGAGGTCTTTTTACGGACTGCCTTGGTAGCACATTCTAATGCGACTTAAACTTCTTTTAGAAAACTGCAATTTGAAAATGCAGTTTTCTAAAAACAAACCCCTGATAATGTTGTCCGGGCACATACTGTGAAACATGGTTAGGACGGGTGTAGCTACCAGGTGTCTGTGTTGGGAGGTGACAGGTGTTGTAGGCCCCCCCCACACCCAAACCCCCCTGTTTTAGTAGATGCTCTAATTCAGAGCAATTTACAAGAGGACCCTTTTTGGGTAAGCACTTCAAGGACTTATAAATAATAATAATAATAATAATATATTTTTTAATGTTTTGTGGGGAGGCAGTGTTTCTCACAATAATTATTTTGGAACACACAGACTGAGCATAAAGGGCCAAAGGAAGCTTGTTGGAAACAAATGTTTTATTTAACGTACATTAACAGTGTGATTTTATTAGACGAGGTACCAAATATAAAATGTATGTGAGCTCCAGTGGGTCTTTTAAGAGGATGTTAGAGTGCTCAGTTGACACAGGAAGCTAGTTGTAGAGTGCTCATTCTGTTACCGGTGCTGTCTTCATGTGAATGCCATTACAACCTGTTTGTGTTACACCCACAGTCTGTGGTGACGATAAAGGCATCGAGTACAGCTAGGATGATTGATAGCGATAGAAAGGCAATTTTTTTTTTTCATTTTTGTTTTGCTGCAGCTTGATGCAAAACATTTTGGAATGTCAAAGCCCTAGAATGGTGCCTCAGAGGTTTAGTTGCCAGCTTCCCCCGATGTGTTTATATGCAAGGCCTTTTAAACAGGCACGTTATTATATTTCAAATGGGATTTATTCCTAAAATCATGCATCAGTCCCTTCAAAGACGACACATAACAAACTTACCTTTGTTACCCTACAGGAGTGGTAGTGCACTGTTCAGGGAGAGGGTGGGGGGGGGGGTGCAGGTGGGGGCTTGGATGTCAATAACATGACTTGTCCTCCTGTGTGTCTCAGGGGCTGCTGAGCAAGTATCTCATTGAGAACGCCCCTAATGCGGAGAGCAAGGTGTTCTATTTGAAGATGAAGGGAGACTACTACAGGTACCTGGCCGAAGTGGCCTCTGGGGAGGACAAGAAGGGTAAGTGTCTCTTTGTTCCAAATGGATCCCTATTCTGCATCTAGTGCACTGCCCCCCCCTATGGGCCTGGTTAGATGTAGTGCCCTATATGTGGGCTGGAGGTTGACCGTGTGACTTGGATTCAGTCTGTCATGATGTAATGGGCCCCGGGCTCCTCCTCGGAAGGGTCGGGAACCTAACTCAGTCCGGCGCTTGCACATCTGTGTCGTCACTCTGCTAAAACTGTCTCCACGCTCACCGGGGAGAGAAACGACAACAACATCGCATCTACTTCTGTAGGTGTGTAGGGCTTAGTGCCTGTGGGCTGTCTGAAGAAAACCCTCAACATTGTCGGGTAAATCAAACACCCTAAAAGCTTGAATCCATCGGTGGGCATGAATTAATGATTTAGGCTATGATTTTATTTCAAGGCTACAGCCTACCATCTATAAAAGACAGTGAAGCGTCTGTAGGTGGGAGGAGTGCCCCGTTCAGCAACGGGTATCATCAACAGGGCCTTGCCTTGCACATACAAGCTGCTACAAAGTTACGTGTACTAAAGAATGACCCGTGAAGACATCAAAATGTCTGCGTTCAACGCTCCCATCAAAAAGGCTAGAGACTATTTCTTTTGGGGGAAAATCTCTGCACAAAGGGAGCATTATAGCAGAAGGAGATGCTTAATAAATCCAACAGAATGGGCCTCATTAAAATAATTTTGAATGAAATTTAAAAATGTAGGACGGCGCATGCCCAGAGCTCATGGCTCAGCGTTATTAGAAAGGACCTGAGGAAGGACAGAAGACTGCCACCGTCCTTTCACTGCCCCTCTCTGTGACTCCAGCCAAGAGTGGATAAATGACTAAATCTGAATGTCCTAGTAGTAGAAAGGATTAACAGGGCTTTTGAGGTTCTAGACAGACTTTAATGAAATGAGGATGGTTATGTAGAAGTTCTGGTTTGACCTTTATAAAATGCTGTTTGCCTGAGTTTTTAGTGTGATGATAATAAAACCAGGCTGGTTATGTTGCAGAGCTGACTGTGAACATGGCTTGTCTGAATCCCCAAAGGCACCCTATTCCTTAATTAATATTGGGCATTTGTTTTGTTTGTGGCTGTGTGTTAAGACATCTGGCCTTGTTCTCATTGCCACCCAAAATGTTCAGCGATGGTGTTGACACACTGAACCCCAGACAATCCAGAGCTACTGTTGTGGTTTTTGCCCACATCACCACACCGACTGTTTGTCTGCTATCAATGAGTAGTTGAAAAGCACCAGACCTAGTTAATAACAAACACATTTTCGATTCCTTTGTTGTAAGGAAATGATAGCACTGTTTGTAGCTTTGGGTGAACAACGAAAGGTATTTTTAAGCCCATTGCCTCATGTAATCTAGCTCATAAACACTTCCCGGTAGGCTTATTTTCCGGCAGGGCAAGGAAAATGACTCCATTTGGACCGGTGATGGGATACCTACAGTCATGTGACTTGATGGATGTCTTCAATATGTTTTCAAAATAGTGGAATCTCACATACTCTGATCTTGTCCTGTATTGGCCCTCAAAAGTCCCCTTAGTTGTGCACTACTTTTGGCCCCATGGGTCTTGCTGAAGCAGTGCACTATGGGTAATGGTGTACCATTTATGGGCCTAGCCGATGTTTTGTTCTTGGTACTTGTAGACATTTTAACGTTCCCTCACCCTCCGCAGAGACGATATCCAACTCTCAGCACTCGTACCAGGAGGCGTTTGACATCAGCAAGAGTGAGATGCAGCCCACACACCCCATCCGCCTGGGCCTGGCCCTCAACTTCTCAGTCTTCTTCTACGAGATCCTCAACTCCCCGGAGAAAGCCTGCTCACTGGCCAAACAGGTGGGCGTTGAGAACACCGCACGGCGCCCTCCGGTGGCACCCCTGATAATAGCAGCGCACTGTGCATGGAAATGCTAGGAGCGGTGTTCATATGCATATCGTGTGTGTTCTCTCGCAGGCTTTTGATGACGCCATCGCTGAGCTGGACACGCTGAGCGAAGACTCGTACAAAGACAGCACCCTCATCATGCAGCTGCTCAGAGACAACCTGACAGTAAGTGAACCCTGGCCTTCTCATAGGAGCAATGGGATTGGATGCTCCATCGACCCCCCCCCCCCCCACACACACACACACACACAGGCACAGAGCCTGCTGTGTACAATTGATTTATTGATGTGATGGACGGTTTTGAAATGATTTGACCAATGTGCCTAGCCTGAAGGTGTACCATTTTGCAGATGCCTTTATCCGGTGCCTGATAAAATGGGGTATGCTGTGAACATGTTTTGTCTGTTTCAGCTATGGACATCTGACAACGCGCCAGATGAGACGGAGGCTGGGGAGGGTGGTGAGAACTGAGGCTCCACGTCCGTCCTCGACAGAAAATTTAAAAAACAAAATGAGAAGGAAAAAAAATAAAACTTTTACACCTTTATTTGTTATTGTTTCATTTGACATGATTCCAGTACTGAACACCCTCTGTTACCATGGAGCTGTTAGTGTGTGGGAATTGAATCGTTTTAGTTTTCACCACGACTCATCTTGATTCGAAGAAAGGCTTGATTTAAAGTAAACATTATTGCCATCCCTGATCCTGTTTGTCTCGGCCATTCCTGATGTGCAGTTTCTGCTTTAGAAAAGTAATTAGCTTCGACCTAACATTCAAATGTCTGAACTCGACAACATTGAATGTTTGGGTCCAGAAACGTCTGTCTGGGGAATTTCAAAGGCGATTTATAAAGCGCCAGCATCGTACAGCCTGGTCATGGTGAGGATGGAGAGACGTTAAGCCGACCCAGATGTGACCGGAATTCTGGCACATCCGCTGTTCCACGTTGGTGTTCTTTCAAAATAAAAGCTGCACGCTAGCACTGGTCAACACCTGCTGGACCGCGAACACAACGAAAGTCAGTGTTGTCCGTCCCTAATTGCAGCCAATTCTCTTAATGCCCTGCTTTTGACCAGATCCCTGGTCAGTTGCAGTGTGCTGTAAACCGGCAAAGGGGTGCTATTGGGTTGCAGGTTTTTTTGGTAAAGGTGCTGGGCGTGGGCTCCTGTAGGTCTTGCAGAACACTTCCCTAGTTTTGTTATTCACATCAATGTGTTACTTTGTAGCATGTCTGACCATGAAAAGGTGGCACTTTATGAAGAAAAAAAAAGTATAAAAACTGAAAAGACAAAAAAGAAATTTATCAAAAACATGCATGCCCCCTTTTGTTTTCTCTCTCAATGTACACTGGAATGGGTGTCAATATTGCATCCACAAAGTCCTGTTGGTAACTTTTCAGTACTTCTCATTGCAGGTTTGTGCACATAGTAAAGAAGGTGTTTGGTTAGCCCAGTGATTGTCATTAGAGATTTGGACCACTAATTGTATTTTTTTTCTTGCCCATTGATTGTAGTCCCCTAAGCCTTGTGAAACTGTTTTAATGCCCTATGTAACAGCTACGTAACATGAATAAAAATGACATTTTGTAAACTAGATTTGTGAGAGGACTTGTTTGTGGGAGGGGAGGGAGTGCTTTGCTGCTGAGTGCTCCGGATACCAATACCTCCAAACGTCTCAGAATTATGCTGCTCTGGGAAAAGGGCAGTGGTTTTTCATAAGTAATATCAAGTTGTTCTACATCACATACACTTCTTCTACAGACCCCTGGGGAAAAAATCTGTTTTCTCATGGAGCTGACTGGGTAAAAACCCTCCCAGGCCTAAAGGGCATCATTCCCTGTAGTACAGGACACTATGAAATAGGGCACAATCATACCTTTATTCAATGTAGGGGACAGTACACATTTGTGTACAAGGGGAAGTTTCAGCAGGCTGGTTGCTGTTCAACTGCAGGCCCTGGGCAGGTCTTGAACGATTACGATTGCAAGGACAACCCAGACTGTAAGATGACTGCATGTGGTTCCATTATACTACTATAGTGAATACTAAATCCCGGTAGCCTTAAAAAGAACGACAGTAATAGACTTGTTAAGACCGGCTGGGTCTGGAGAATGGAAAAAAGAGGCTTTAAAACTCTTAGACCCTTTATCGCGTCTAGGAGAGTGTTAAGAATTTGACTACCGGTACGTAATGTCGTATTCAATTTTATAGTGGCAATGCTTATTAATGCTCATTAAATACAGGCGTGACAAAAATAATAATAGGCTTCCTTTTGTATACAATGTTGGATTATTTTCTACAATGTTAGTGAATTAATAAATTAGCTAGAGTAATTTCAAATTGTGAATCTGTGCACGCACTACACTGACCAGGCCTAGACCTATGGTTCAGTTTTTAAATGCTAAAAGTGAATGAGATATCACAGCATTAAAAATAGACCAGCCAGATGTCTCTTGGTCTAAAATCCCTCTGCTGCTCTAAGCTTCTATATCATTTAGTAAGAGCAGCGCGGACTGAAGCAACACATTTCTTGCGAGACTCACATCTACAGATGAACAGAACCATTTCTTATTATGGGTAGATTAATTGCCATGGAAATATTGAAGTACCGCGTCATGTTACTGTAAACTATAGGCTACTGTAAAGCCGCCCATATTATTCAGAGTTTTACTTCTGTCACAACACTTCCGGGTATGCGGGCGCTGGTTTTCCTGGAGAAAAACTGAGTCGTAGTTCAAAAAATCGCCGTTCCATTTCGAATTAACTTTTGTTTACACAGTTACGGTACCAATGCTGTAACATTGATGTCGGCCTTAAGCATGCGAAAATATCTAAGCTAGTGCGGTTTGGAAGATATATCTCGATAGCCTACAACTCATTCTGTGAAAACTAATTCTTGTATGGATTTTATGTTTTTAACATTTTGTTTTACATATACAATCTGATATGCCGATATTGTATTTCTTTGTATCTTCTCTATTTTTAACACATGGTTTAACAAAATCGCCTGCGGAGGTTGATCTGCAATATGGTGAGTGGTAATTAAATTTTCCACTGTAATGAGTTCATCATGATGTCTACAGATGAGGACAGTATGACACATTGGTGCATCGAATACGTTACTAAAGTATTCTACTTGGGGCAATTTCTGGTGGCCTAAAGTGGTCCAGCGGTCATAGCTGTTGTGTTCGGTGCGCATATACTGCTGCAGCATGAGGTCGAAGCGCCCCACTACTTTTTCAGCAACAACTCTCCTCTTTTCATCACTGTCATAAATAAAGCAGAGAAATATTTGACAAAAATATATATATTTAAGATAATTACTTAAGGGAGAATTATTAAGTCTACACACCCCTAAATGCCCGGTTCTTGTGATGTAAAAGAACGAGACAAAGATAAATAATGTTAGAACTTTTTCCACGTTTAATGTGACCTATAACTTATAATTGTTGACATTTCTGAGGGAGAAAAATAAAAAACGTTGCCTAAGTGTGCACACCTTTAAACTAATACTTTGTTGAAGCAGCTTTTTTTTAATTACAGCACTCCGTCTTTTTGGGTAGGATTTGGGTCTATTAGCATGGCACATCTTGACGTGGCAATATTTGCCCACTTTTCTTTGCAAAAGCACTCCCAATCTGTCAGATTGCAAGGACATCTCCTGTGCACAGCCCTCTTCAGATCACCCCACAGATGTTCAATTGGATTCAGGTCTGGGCTCTGTCTGGGCCATTCCAAAATGTTAATCTTCTTCTGGTGTAGCCATGCTTTTGTGGATTTGTATGTGTGCTTTGGGTTGTTGTCGTGCTGAAAGGTGAACTTCCTCTTCAGCTTTCTAATGGACGCCTGAAGGTTTTGTGCCAAAATTGCCTGGTATTTGGAAATGTTCATAATTCCCTCCACCCTGACTAAGGCCCCGGTCCCAGCTGAAGAAAAACAGCCCCAAAGCATGATGCTGCCACCACCATGCTTCACTGTGGGTATGGTGTTCTTTGGGTGATGTGCAGTGTTGTTTTTGCGCCAAACGTACCTTGGAATTAAGGCCAAAAAGTTCAACCTTGGTATCATCAGACCATAACACATTTTCCCACATGCTTTTGGGGGACTTGATGGTTGTTTTTGCAAACTTCATCCAGGCTTTTATGTTTTTCTCTGTAAGAAAAGGCTTCCATCTTGCCACCCTACCCCATAGCCCATTCATATGAAGAATACTGGAGATTGTTGTCACATGTAGCACACAGCCAGTACTTGCCAGAAATTCCTGCAGTTCCTTTAATGTTGCTGTAGGCCTCTTGGAAGCCTCCCTGACCATTTTTCTTCTCGTCTTTTCATCAATTGTGGAGGGACGTCCAGCTCTCGGTAATGTCTCTGTTGTGCCATATTTTCTCCACTTTATGATGACTGTCTTCACTGTGTTCCATGGTATATCTAATGCTTTGGAAATTCTTTTGTACCCTTCTCCTGACTGATATCTTTCAGCAGTGAGATCCCTCTGATGCTTTGGAAGCTTTCTGTGGACTATGGCTTTTGCTCTGAGATGCAACTAAGAAAATGTCAGGAAAATCCTACTAGAACAGCTGAACTTTATTTGTGATTAATCTTCGATTTAACATGAGTTTGAATGTGATTGGTTAATTCTGAACACAGCCACATCCCCAGTTATAGAGGGTGTGCACACTTATGCAACCAGATTATTGAAAGGTTTTTCGTTTTCATTTTTCCCCCTCAAAGATTTTAGTTTGTTTTTCAACTGAATTGTTCACATTATAGGTCACATTAAAAGTGGATACAGTTCTGACATGATTTATCTTTGTCTCGTTCTTTTACATCAAAAGAACCTGGCATTTTCACAGGGGTGTGTAGACTTCTTATATCCACTGTAGATTGGAGAGTAATGAACCAGATAACTTAGATACGTATTGTACCCTACACATAGAATGTAGCAATCATGGCAGCAATAATACCTTAAATAAAAACAGTGGATTAGCTGTTTTATGATTTGCCATAGAGACATATTTATGAACAGGTATATCACTGTGTCTGACCGTTTTAGGGAGTGTTTTAACAGAACCCAACTGAGTGGTTTTATAACGAAATGGGTAGAAAGGTTTTGTGAACTTGGGTTGGTGCAATTCAGTAAGCAAAGTGTCCCATTCTTTTGTCTTTATTGAAGGCTTCCTTAGTTCAACTCTCTCAGACTTTGAGGTGCTGCCCCTCGCCAGTCTCCGGTCTCATTCGATCCGGCAGCGGGACATCCAGACACAGACACATCTGGAACGACATCTCAGCTTCACTGCCTTACAGAGGTAAGACATCCAAGGCCCTTTGTTGGCCTACAAATCCTGGTCAAAAGTAGTGCGCTATATATTTATCCTGTATATATACATATATATATATATATATATATATATATATATATATATATATACACAGGATAGGGTAACCATTTTGGACAAACTTCAAGTTGTAATTGACTCTAGTTGCACTAGTCACTTCTTATCCACAAGCGCTGGTATCTCCTTTCACCCGGTTTATTCAAGACATTTCAGGCTGTACCTGAGAACCAATACGGAGCTGTTCACAGAGGGCTTCCGTGCCGTGTTTGTGGATGAGCACGGACAAGAGGACAGCTATGAGGTGAACAGGCAGAACTTCTTCACTGGCCATGTGATTGGTAAGACACACACCAGAATGAGGTCCGTTAAGGGGCTATACTTTTCAACGTAGATCATTAAAGATGGTTGCTGTCTTTATGTTTCCCGTCCATCTGGGGTTGGGCTGCGGGGTACCTCCGGATCGACAGATAATTTGATGTACTCATCACCGTTTTAACCTTTGAGGTCAGGAAAAAAATCCAACATCTAATTTTGAATTAATCTTAATGCCTCAGGAATTTCTCTCTATCCCACATTTATATATTATCATGTTTCCCAACATAGTTGTTTACTCAGTATTGTTCCCATGAAGGGGAGGAGAACTCCAGAGTCCAGGCACACATCGATGACAATGACTTCTCAGCGCACATCCTCACCGACGAGGCAGAGTACAACATTGAGGTATGGTATCGCGCTATCCCAACCAGTGATTTTGGTATCATATCGAAATAACAACTCCGAGCTGTCGCGGCGCGCGTGATTCATATGCTGTATATACCGCGTGAGTTTAGAACCGCATTAGACATTCCTTCCTGTGCTGAGTAACAGTTAAGGGATGACACTTCTGGCAAATGCCACATATACAAACCTCGCCACCGGAAACCAGGGCTCAAGTCTAAGTGTCCACACTTATCAAGACATCTCTCCCAACTAGAATCCGTGCTGTCTTAGTGAAGTTAAAAAAACTAAAAAAACCAACAGCCACTAAATCCCCCCACCCCCTCCCCCCCCCCTACACACACACACACACACAGCCTCTGTGGAGGTTTACAGAAGGACCGTGTGACAGCCGTCTGCTCGTATACCGATCTGAGGACATCAGGAACATCAGCCGACTGGCCTCACCCAAAGTCTGTGGCTACGTGAGGGCCGGCTCTGATGACCCTCTGCCTGACAACACGAGGCCAGGCGAACAGGGCTGGGGGATGGAAGGTGAGATGGAGGGGGGGAGAAGCGGGTCGAAGTGGGGGTGTGTTTGAGGCTGTGAATGCAGATGAAGATGATGAATAGAGAGAAAGATGTGTGGTGGAGGGAGAGTGCGCGCACGCATTTTATGTGTTGTATGTTGGGACTAGAGATTGTAAAAGTAAAGTATGACACAGCGGTCCCCGCAAGGTTTTTTGGCCTTGGGATTTTTCTCGGCACAGGGTTCAGATTTGGGTGTAAAAATTGGGCCTTGTGTTTGGATTCGAGTTATTTTTAGGTATTGTGGCATTTCCACAAACACTGACCACTAATACAACCCCAAAAGTGCCATTGACTGCTTGGGTTTGCGCGAGGCTTCTCTTCTAGTGTTGCTTGTCAGCTCAACAATGAAACGTCACCCCTACTTTGGTCTTCTAACACTAACACCAGTCTCCTCCCCACAGAGCCCCTGCTCAGGGACAAGAGACAGGTCCATGACCACAAAAAGAACACCTGTCCTCTGCTGCTAGTGGCTGACTATCGCTTTTTTCAAGAGATGGGCCGTGGCGAGGAGAGCACTACCCTCAACTACCTGGTAGGGGGCACTGTTCAGTCCACATTTTATCACCATGTACTAAATAGCATTCCCTGTGTGGTGCGTTCTAAACATCTATAGGGCTCTGGTTAAAAGTAGTGTGCTAAAACCAATAGGATGTCATTGGGGAATACCGCCACAAGTGTGGGCATGTCTTTGGCCTTATAATTTTATGTAAAAAAAAACCCTTGATGTTGTGTTTGGTCTGATAGATTGAGCTGATTGACCGTGTGGATGACATCTACAGGGCCACGTCGTGGGATGACGAGTTTAAAGGCTACGGTGTTCAGATCGACCAGGTGAGGAAGCGCGATGTCACCACCACTCTGGAAACCTGCACATTCTGCCATTTGTTTTTTGGGTCGGCTGTGGCTGGGGTTGGGTTCGCCCCCCATGTTTCTTCAGCACGGTATCCTCTTTGTCAAACGTGGCACCGCCGTGTGCTGAGAAAGATGATCACTGTCCCTTCCATAGAATGCTAAGGGTGATAGAGGGATCCTGATTCCTGTCAATCTCAATTCCAAATCTCCCACGTAGATCATCATTAAGAAGGAACCCACAAACGTTACCCAAGGAACTACGCACTTCAACATGAAGGGAAGTCCAGACGAGGGCAAGGATGTCTGGGATGTCAAGAAACTCCTGGAGGTGACCGACTGTGTTTAACCCTCTGAGCACTTCCTGATAATCATCCTAGAGCCTGTTTTAAAACCCCTCAGAGACGACAGGTCCTCTATGTTGTTTAATGCCGTGTCTTTGCAGGGCGTGTCGTGCATGTTATAACACACAGCTGTACTGTCCCCTCTGTATGCCCAATGCAGCAATTCAGTGTGGACATAGCGGGCAACGCCTCCGGCGTGTGTCTGGCTCACCTGTTTACCTATCAGGACTTTGACGGGGGGACCCTGGGCCTGGCTTACGTTGCCCCCTCCCGACAGGGGATCCCTGGGGGTCTCTGCTCAGAGAGTACGTTTCCCCATGTGGCGTTTTACCCTGGCGTTTACCATAACCCTCTGGTAGACCTTTCCGCCGTTTAGATACCGTCAAGGGTGTATGCCTCTAAGCCTAAGACGGTCCAACCCAGGAAGTCATAAGCGGTCAACGCTTCATCTTTGTGTTTTTGCCTCCTTCGTCGTCAGAATGTCTCCCGTCGGAATGTCCGCCGTTGTCTGGAACAGAAGGTATTTACCTCAACACCGGGCTGACCACCACTAAGAACTATGGAAAGACTATTCTCACCAAGGTGAGTATGTAGAACTACTTCTACCTGCACCAGATTTGACCTGGCCCAAAAAGCTGTTAAAATTGACATTCTCCCATTTGTCTTGCTTTTTAGCGCAGGACTAGGCTCAATAACTGTCTGTGAAATGCTAATCCTGACTTTCAAAAAGAGAGCGACAATTTGTAACATTCAGCTGTACCTTGAAGCGATACTCTGTTTTGAGCCTCATGGAAAAGGCTGCGTTTCATTTCAGTTTTACGAGTCTGAGCATCAGATCTTCTTTTATCCTCAGGAGGCCGACCTGGTGACTACTCATGAGCTGGGCCACAACTTCGGGGCAGAACATGACCCAGAAATCCCCTACTGCGCCCCGGGAGAAGACCAAGGTGGCAAATACGTGATGTTCCCCTTCGCTGTGAGCGGAGACCAAGTCAACAACAAGGTTTGTCCTGTCGTTCTCTCGCCCCTCTGGCGAACCGCTGCACATCAACTCCTCACTGTAAATTATTGTAATTGTTGCCCCGGGCAACCTAGCCAAGCATTGCTCTACCCCAAAGCGATGCACTATGGGGGCAGTAGGGTTCGGACACAGCTCATCACCTTGTCTTGTATCCCTAGTTTTTCTCAAACTGCAGCAAGACCTCCATCGTGAAGCGTCTGAGGAACAAGGCCCCGGGGTGCTTCAGGGAGAGGAACCGCCATGTCTGCGGGAACAGCAGGGTGGAGCAGGGCGAGGAGTGTGACCCGGGACTACTGGACATCCACAACGACCGCTGCTGCACCTCCCACTGCAAGCTCCGCCCAACTGCCCAGTGCAGGCAAGACCCTCTTCTCTGGAACCTTCTGCCCCTGAGACCTAGAGTCAGGCAACTGGTGGAACCTTAAATTGGGCCGGACTGGCTTGTGGTAACGGCTGGAACGGCACGGCGCAGAGCACATTACGCACAGGGTTTCAGGGATTAATATCGCCAGCCTCCTGAGGTCTGTCAGGACATGTTAGTCTGTGAAATGTTGCTGGAATGTAGCAGTGGTACTGAAGAATTGAATCACCTCTGTATGATGTCATCCCGTTTTCGCCATGCCCATTGCGCCAAAACCCCTTCAATTAAATTCAAGTTTGCTTCCTTGGCGCAGCGTAACACAGCACATCACCAATAACACTCTCTTCCCCCTCCCTCTCTGTGTGCAGTGACAGAAACAGTGCCTGCTGTAAGCAGTGCCAGTTTGAAACAAAGGGCAAAGTGTGCCAGGAGCCCATCAATTCCACTTGCAAGGGAAGGTCTTACTGTACAGGTGGGTCCAGTGTCATCATCTTATGTAACCCAGGCAGAAGCTGAACCGCCGGGCCACAAACGCAGGATCCGGAAGGGCTTGTCCGGCTGTTTCAGTGGGGGAATGCTTTTCTTTTTTTGGGTTCCACCCAGAACTCTCTTTTGGTAGGAACAATTTTGGGTTTCCAGGTAGAACATGGGTTCTCTGTATTGGTCATACAGCACAAACTCTTTAGGGGTGTTATTTTTATAGGCGTCAGCCTATGAAAACGGGAGTCAACCAATGAGGTTTGAATGAATTTTGCTTTACCAGCCGGCCGGTTGTTTGCTTCCCATTAGGTAACAGTAGTGAGTGTCCGCACCCTGGGAACGCCCCCGATAAGACGGTGTGTTTGGACAACGGAGAGTGTCTGGACGGTGCTTGTATCCCCTTCTGCGAGGCTGTCCAGAACCTGTCGTCCTGCGCCTGCAACGGTATGACTGGATCAGCAGCACCGCCCCTCATTTAAATCCAAACCCCCCTTTTTAAAGAATCTCAATTGCACATGGATTCCACTCCCTTTGTCTGAGGCTCGTGGCAGAGTTGCTACTAATATAGGATTTTGAGGTGAAACGGTATACATTGTAATTGACAGGCTTTGTTAAAGGAACCTTTTTTGCTCTTACTAAGGAAAAACACTTGCTGGTGAATTTATAAGATTAAAGATTAAATGTTGTTGACGTTCTGTCCTTACAAGAGACCAACTTGTCATGTAAAGTTTGCTGCCGGAAGGCCAGTGGAGTTTGTTCCCCGTTCAAGGACGATGGAGGGGACTATGTTTACCTCCGTAAGGGCAAACCATGCACCGTGGGTTTCTGCGATGGAGCGGTAAGTGACCCATGACCCACAACCCTTGCCTTTACTCCTCAGTTGGTCTTGTGCCTATACACAGAATAAATAGTGGAGGCATGTTGAGTGAACGTCACATTACAGGTGGTACTCAACTCTTACCCTACAAAGGCCGGAGCCTGCTGGTTGTCTGTTCTACCTCATCATTAATTGCACCCACCTGGTATCCCAGGTTTAAATAAGTCCTTGAGGGCCAAAATAAGAAAATGGTGAAAGATTTTTGATGTGCGCTTGGCAGTGATGACTTTTGTTTGTGGTCTGAGAGGCTTGTTCCCATCGGTTAACTAGCATGTCCTATTTTTGTTTCTTCAGGGTAAATGCATGAAAAATGTCCAGGACTTCATTGAGAGGCTGTGGGATTTCATTGACAAGCTGGACATCAACACGTTTGGGAAATTCCTAGCGGACAACATTGTGGGCTCTGTGGTGGTCTTCTCCCTGGTCTTCTGGGTCCCTCTCAGCATACTGGTTCACTGTATGGTTGGTGTCCCATTTTGTTCCTTGGTTGAAGGAAAAGACTGGTGCATAGGTTCGGCTGTTGCATTATGGGACCTGTTGTTTTTGTTTACACGTGATAATACAAGCAGGGTGAAATTCTAAAATCAGTGAATGACATTAATCAGTTGTCATGTTGTTATATAGTACTTCACATGCTATCGTGTCTTTCATATTTTCTTTTCCAGGATAAAAAACTGGATCGGCAATATGAGCAGACCGCCAAGTCTCTGCTTTTCCCGAGTGTGAGTGCTAATTTGAATCAGCTTTTGTGAGCATACATTCCCACTAATCATCTTGATATATTGGACCCTTGGCTTTAATATGGTGTCTGCGTCTCCAGAACGGAGAATTTATGAGCAGTCTGGATTCAGCCTCAGTGCGGATCTTCAAAGCCCCTGCGAACTCAGCCCTGCGCTTCCCGACCTCCGGGCCCCAGCAGACCAGCACTCCCCCCATCCAGGCCCCAGCTCCTGCCCTGACCCCAGGGGTTCCAGCCGCAACCTCCGACCCCTGCCCCCTGCCGTCCATGACCACCATCCAGGAGGACTGCAACTTTGACGAGGAGGCCCTGCAGGAGGACTTTCCCATGGGGAGTCCGGCTGCGCACTCCTTCGAGGACCTGACTGAGCGTGGGTCCCTGGCCAGCTCAGTCGAGTCCTCTAAGTCCCGGTCCTTCAGACTACAGAGACAGGCCCGGATCCGCAACACCAGCCAGGAAACAGAGTGTTAAAGGGGAGGGGGTGAAGAGGTGAGGGAGGGAGGGAGGGAGTGGGTGAGAGCGTGTGATAGAGATCAGCTCCTAAGACGGATGAAATACTTGAGAAACCGGACACAGGAGGGATGAGGGTCTTTGGGTCCAGCAGGAGTGAAGAATGAGAATGATGTGTCCGGGATAGAATCAGTGGGCTGACAGTGGTTGGGTCTAGTTTATGCGTTAATTTGAAATAAATTCAAAATTCAAATTACCCACAGGGATAAAAATGAAAGCTATTGAGCATTTAAAATTCCGTTTTATTCAAAAGATAAGATTAATCAACATGGTTACTAATTTTCCATGTTAATCCAAGTGCCTGGTGACCAGTTAATATTTACAGAGTTTTGGTTTCAGATGACACGTCGTAGCTGGTGGGTCTAATGCTGGTTGCTTATTGGTTAAAACCGCATTCCAGCCCTGACAAAACCTCATTGTATTTAGGAAATGTAGTTGACCGTGGTCATCCAAAACAACATACTATTCCTTACATACGGCACAACTTTTGTCCTGAGTCGTTTAGTGTTAAATACTCTTGATATCAGGATGTGAATATCTGCCCATAATGCTCTGGTCCTGGCCTCTGGTTAGAGCTGGGTACCTCAGCATTTGGAAGTCATACTCATTTCCTATCCAGAGCTAAAAAATATACAGTATCTCACAAAAGTGAGTAGATCTTTTCATGTGACAACACTGAAGAAATGTCACTTTGCTACAATGTAAAGTAGTGAGTGTACAGCTTGTATTACAGTGTAAATTTGCTGTCCCCTCAAAGTAACATACAGCGATTAATGTCTAAACCGGTAGCAACAAAAGTAAGTACACCCCTAAGTGAAAATGTCCAAATTGGGCCCAATTAGCCATTGTCCCTCCCCGATGTCATGAGACTCGTTAGTGTTACAAGGTCCCAGGTGTGAATGGGGAGCAGGTGTGTTAAATTGGTTGACCAAAGAGGTTGAGTGCACGTGCTCAGCGTCATATCCAGAGGTTGTCTTTGGGAAATAGACGTACGAGTGCTGCCAGCATTGCTGCAGAGGTTGAAGGGGTGGGGGGGGTCAGCCTGTCAGTGCTCAGACCATATGCTGCACACTGCATCAAATTGGTCTGCATGGCTGTGGTCCCAGAAGGAAGACTCTTCTAAAGATGATACACAAGAAAGCCTGCAAACAGTTTGCTGAAGACAAGCAGACTAAGGACATGGAATACTGTCCTCTGGTCAGATGAGACCAAGGTAAACTTATGTGGTTCAGATGGTGTCAAGCGTGTGTGGTGGCAACCAGGTCAGGAGTACAAAGACAGTGTGTCTTGCCTACAGTCAAGCATGGTGGACACTAAAGAAAGTGTAATTTCTTTAGTGTTGTCACATGAACAGATATGATCAAATATTTACAAAAATGTAAGGGGTGTACTCACTTTTGTGAGATACTGTATCTATCTGAGCAGAGAGTAATTCTTCATTCAGCAGTGGATTTTAAAATTAGGTTTGCAGGGGTGCGGCTTTTCTTTAACACATTTTTGTTTTCTTAAATAGCAGTGTATGGAAAGGCATTGAATGCATTTTGACAATGCACATTGTCGATTTAATATGTGTAATAATAATATGTTTAATACTAATATGTTTGTGCTCAAACAATTCTGGTGGTCCTCACAACATTGTAAAGTGATTTGGGAGGTCATCAGAATGGAAAAGATTAGGAACCTCTGTAAAACTGTTATACCGGACAGTGGTATGTTACAGGAATGTACGCACACACACGACCTGAAAGTCGAAGTGAAGCCATTGATTTGGGTAATGTTCATTTGTAAAAAAAAAAAAACATCCTTCACTTCATTCAACTTTCAGGTGAGTAAGACTTTTGTACAGTACTGAATGAACAATATACAGTAGGGAGAACAAGTATTTGATACACTGCTGATTTTGCAGGTTTTCCCACTTACAAAGAATGTCTATAATTTTTATCATAGGTACTCAACTGCGAGTGATGGAATCTAAAACAGAAATCCAGAAAATCACATTGTATTATTTTTAAGTAATTAATTAGCATTTTATTGCATGACATAAGTATTTGATACATCAGAAAAGCAGAACTTAATATTTGGTACAGAAACCTTTGTTTGCAATTACAGAGGTCATATGTTTCCTGTAGTTCTTGACCAGGTTTGCACACACTGCAGCAGGGATTTTGGCCCACTACAGACCTTCTCCAGATCCTTCAGGTTTCAGGGCTGTCACTGGGCATTACAGACTTTCAGCTCCCTCCAAAGATTTTCTATTGGGATGCTTCTTACGGAGCCACTCCTTAGTTGCCCTGACTGTGTGTTTCAGGTCGTTGTCATGCTGGGAGACCCAGCCACGACCCATCTTCAATGCTCTTACTGAAGGAAGGAGGTTGTTGGCCAAGATCTCACAATACATGGCCCCATCAATCCTCCCCTCAATACGGTGCAGTCGTCCTGTCCCCTTTGGAGAAAAGCATCCCCAAAGAATGATGTTTCCACCTCCATGCTTCACGGTTGGGATGGTGTTCTTAGGGTTGTACTCATCATTCTTCTTCCTCCAAACACAGCGAGTGGAGTTTAGACCAAAAAGCTCTATTTTTGTCTCATCAGACCACATGACCTTCTCCCATTCCTCCTCTGGATCATCCAGATGGTCATTGGCAAACTTCAAACGAGCCTGGACATGCGCTGGCTTGAGCAGGGGGACCTTGCGTGCGCTGCAGGATTTTAATCCATGACGGCGTAGTGTGTTACTAATGGTTTCCTTTGAGACTGTGGTCCCAGCTCTCTTCAGGTCATTGACCAGGTCCTGCCGTGTAGTTCTGGGCTGATCCCTCACCTTCCTCACGATCATTGATGCCTCATGAGGTGAGATCTTGCATTGAGCCCCAGACCGAGGGAGATTGACCTTCATCTTGAACTTTTTCCATTTTCTAATAATTGTGCCAACAGTTGTTGCCTTCTCACCAAGCTGCTTGCCTATTGTCCTGTAGCCCATCCTAGCCTTGTGCAGGTCTACAATTTTATCCCTGATGTCCTTACACAGCTCTCTGGTCTTGGCCATTGTGGAGAGGTTGGAGTCTGTTTGATTGAGTGTGTGGACAGGTGTCTTTTATACAGGTTCAAACAGGTACAGTTAATACAGGTAATGAGTGTAGAACTAGAGGGCTTTTTAAAGAAAAACTAACAGGTCTGTGAGTGCCAGAATTTTTTGTTGGTATGTAGGTGATCAAATACTTATGTCATGCAATAAAATGCTTATTAATTATTTAAAAATCATACAATGTGATTTTCTGGATTTTTGTTTTAGATTCTGTCTCTCACAGTTGAAGTGTACCTATGATGCAAAATTGGCAGTGTATCAAATACTTGTTCTCCCCACTGTATTATATACATATATATATTTATATACACATGTATTTTTTCATTTGTTGGGAGAGCCTGGTTGGTTGTAGACAATAACAAACCAGTACGTTTACTGTCCATTCCTATGAGCCCTAGACAGAATCAGTGTTTCAGATACCACAGATGATGTATGACGCCAATCAACACACTACATTATGAATGTTGCTGAGAGGTCATTTGTAAAACCAGGCAAATCTGTCAGTATAATTAATGGTGGCGATAATTCATTTAATTTTCATAGCTATTTTTGTCGAATCTCAAAGCACTTCAAGAGCACAAAAACAAACAAGCTATATCACGACAGGTCAACCAATAAAGGACAGGTCTAATTGCTGGATCCTCTGAAGATGGAGACGGTTGGGTTATGGCTTTTAGAGGAGAGCCGCGGGCAATGTACAGTATGGTGGATGTTGGTGATGGAGGCTGCTAATGATCTTGTAGAGCCGTGGTTCTCAACCCACTCCTCGGGGTCCCCCAGACGTTCCCCAGTTTAGCTGTTACCGTGAACTGTGTTCCAATGATAATCAAACAAAAACATAAACCACAGAGTAGGTGGTAACTGTAGCTAGCTATAACTAACAGCCAGTTAACCCTGCTACGCCATTCAATCTGCAAATCTGTGGGTCAGCAATACCAGATACATTTGCAATAACATCCGTAATTGGGAAAAAATAAGACAATTATAAACAAAGATTCCACTGAATGAGCAAACGTGCAGAAACTGTGCCCAGGCTGCCACTAAAGCCCAGTTAGAACTAACCGTACATTCAGAAAGTTCCCTCACATTTGCTGTGTTTCTTAAATTAAATATATTATCATATATGTATATACATTCACCTAAAGGATTATTAGGAACACCATACTGTGTTTGACCCCCTTTCGCCTTCAGAACTGCCTTAATTCTACATGGCATTGATTCAACAAGGTGCTGAAAGCATTCTTTAGAAATGTTGGCCCATATTTATAGGATAGCATCTTGCAGTTGATGGAGATTTGTGGGATGCACATCCAGGGCACGAAGCTCCCGTTCCACCACATCCCAAAGATGCTCTATTGGGTTGAGATCTGGTGACTGTGGGGGCCATTTCAGTACAGTGAACTCATTGTCATGTTCAAGAAACCAATTTGAAATGATTCGAGCTTTGTGACATGGTGCATTATCCTGCTGGAAGTAGCCATCAGAGGATGGGTACATGGTGGTCACAAAGGGATGGACATGGTCAGAAACAATGCTCAGGTAGGCCGTGGCATTTAAACGATGCCCAATTGGCACTAAGGGGCCTAAAGTGTGCCAAGAAAACATCCCCCACACCATTACACCACCACCACCACCACCACCAGCCTGCCCAGTGGTAACAAGGCATGATGGATCCATGTTCTCATTCTGTTTACGCCAAATTCTGACTCAACCATCTGAATGTCTCAACAGAAATCGAGACTCATCAGACCAGGCAACATTCTTCCAGTCTTCAACTGTCCAATTTTGATGAGCTTGTGCAAATTGTAGCCTCTTTTTCCTATTTGTAGTGGAGAAGAGTGGTACCCGGTGGGGTCTTCTGCTGTTGTAGCCCATCCGCCTCAAGGTTGTGCGTGTTGTGGCTTCACAAATGCTTTGCTGCATACCTCGGTTGTAAAGAGTGCTTATTTCAGTCAAAGTTGCTCTTCTATAAGCTTGAATCAGTCGGCCCATTCTCCTCTGACCTCTAGCATCAACAAGGCATTTTCGCCCACAGGACTGCCGCATACTGGATGTTTTTCCCTTTTCACACCATTCTTTGTAAACCCTAGAAATGGTTGTGCGTGAAAATCCCAGTAACTGAGCAGATTGTGAAATACTCAGACCGGCCCGTCTGGCACCAACAACCATGCCACGCTCAAAATTGCTTTCTTTCCCATTCTGACATTCAGTTTGGAGTTCAGGAGATTGTCTTGACCAGGACCACACCCCTAAATGCATTGAAGCAACTGCCATGTGATTGGTTGATTAGATAATTGCATTAATGAGAAATTGAACAGGTGTTCCTAATAATCCTTTAGGTGAGTGTATAATGTTTTACGTCCTGCTTTCACATCAGACTTCCACATTGATATTTCCAGCCTACGAAAGTGATCAGTACCAAGTGATGCTCATTCAATGTATTAACATGTATTTCCTGTTGTATTACTGTGTGTTTTTCATTCGTTACCGTTAATCGCCATGGAAATGACGTGTTTGCTAGGGCAGTCAGACTTCAGAGACTGTAGCAGTAACCATGATCACTAATCTGTTATTGTTGTTATTTACCTTTGTATTGTGGGTTTACTGCGAGATTCACCTATTTTATCAATATTGAAAAGTTTATGTAAATTACTGTACAGCTTCACGTCAAATAAATAAACTACTTTATATACAAAGTTAACAAAATGTGGTCAGCATAGACCTTTATTTAAAACAAATGCATTTTGCAGATGTACAAAGATGGTACATTGAGAATTCAAAATAAGCAAATTGAGGTTAATTCCTTTGGAATCACTTCAGTTTTCCAAACACAACAACGCTCTGTGTGAGAAGGCAGTTCCACTGACATTTGGATCATTACAACACCAGCCCCAGGTAACCAGCAGGAGATAACTACGGTCACCTTTTCCTGTCTAACACACAAATAACTAGTTCATAATAGACGAAAAAAATCCCTGAAAGACCCACTGAACAGACCACGCGTCGGTGCTCCTCGTTCCGTAAAGGGGAGGGGGCCAGGCCCTCAGGTGGCTGGGGAGAGTGCATCATAGAGCCTCTGCACAGCCAGCTCCACCATTTCCCTCAGGGTCTCATCTTCAGCACTGCCTTCCTCATACTGCACAGTCTGTACGAGACACACACCGGTCAGAGAATATTTGTTTTTACTTTCTTACACACTTACACACTTATACACACACACACACACACACACAAAACTCACTCTGGTCTTTGGACAGATGAACGCGGTGTTCCCGTCCACGGTTACGGTCAACGTCTTGTTGTCCTTGAAGTCCACACAATCCTCCCCAAACATGTCGCTGTTGATTAAAAACACAGAGCATCCTGGTGATGACGCTGAAACGTACCGACAACGTCTCGCGTCAACTGGGTGTGATGTCGGCGTCAGGGTGAGACTTACTGGAGCATGATCTCCAACCTCTGCTGGAAGACGTCCGTGTCGACACCTTCCTTCACGTGTTCCATGACTAGAAGAAATGCACCATAAGCATGGGACGGACACACACAGGCAGACACAGAGTACACCGAAATGACCGTCAGGAATACACTGACACAAGCGGGGCATGTACACTAGCAACAAATGCTAATGTTAGAAGGTTTTCATCAAATGAAACTGATTGATCGCAAAAGCTGCAATCTAGCCAAATAATGCTATTATTTATGGCGACCGTAAAATAAAATGCAAATGAAAAGCAGTGAAAGGTCACAAGATGCAAGGAAGGAGATGAACAAATACCAATGGGAACAGACTTCACTGACCTTTCTGTGCTTTAGGGTTGGACTGGACCTCCAGAACCACAGTGGTTACTGCATCAGCATACATGTCGTTCAGAGGGTTGGCGATCCACTGCACACACAGAACCAACACAACCCAGTTGATGGATGCCCACACACACAGAACCAACACAACCCAGTTGATGGATGCCCACACACACACAGAACCAACACAACCCAGTTGATGGATGCCCACACACACACACAGAACCAACACAACCCAATTGATGGATGCCCACACACACTGTCTGACCTGGGCGTACAAAATTAAAACCCAGAGAATTTCAGAATTCCCACACCGAATGTGGGAGTCCTTCCAAACAAGGATCGCTGGAAAACTGGGGAATTTCAGGGACGTTACCGGAATACAGAAAAAGCCCACATAGTGAACAGTATCTGACCTCCAACACCACCATCCCGGCATCATGCACCAGGGTGATGTTCTTGAAGATCCGGAGGGTGATTTTCTCAGTAGACTCCACCTCCTCCACATCCCCTGGAAGACAGACAGGTTTTTTATAAACAGACAATCTAAGCAGCAAAAACAGCAGGCCCTGGTTGGTTAGGACAGCTTTGTAGTGGATGTGGACCTCAACCAGTAGGAAGCAGCTCGCATGCCGCCACAGTAAACTCTAATAACTACTCAGCTGGGTTGATGTTTGTTGATGGACATTTTACGCTAAATGGATATTTGCCTGATTCAATCAGTGTCTGTCTGTCTTGTTCACCGTCTGACCATGGGGCTCTGATCTACACCCATGGGAGTGGAGGTTAATAGTCACCCACCTGCCAGGTTACGCAGCTGGCTGGCCAGCAGAGAGATGGGCCCGGTGAAGGGAATGGCCTGGGTCTGCTTCACTGTGCTCATGGCTAGATCTGTGTAGTCTGGAGACACGAGAGGGTGAACCATTAACACGACAGACAGACCGACCGACCGACAAACAAACAGACAGACAAGACAGTAACAGACAGAGAGACAGTAACAGACAGAGAGACAAACGGAAAGATAGAAAGAACTCACTGGACAGATCTGAGGGGGTGAGGATGTGGTAACTGAAGTTGCGTTTGACCAGGATTCCAGACACCCTCTGGCCCTGTTGACACTTCTTATCAGCCAGGCTGCCCATCACCTAAACACAAACACACCAAAATGTGCATGTGGGCTGAGGTGATGTGCACATGTCCCACTGCAACACGGGTTTGACTCCTGCCTACTGCCATTTCATCACACTCACACCATCAATAAAAAGCAGTAACATATCAGAGCATATACAGACTCTTGAACTTTGTTTACTAATTTACTGTGGCAAGTTTGGCCTGTGAGTAAAGAAAAGCTAGAAGCTAGCCATTTCAGATCAACAGCCATTTCAGCAAAAGTATGTCCCCCAAACTGTCTCAGTCAGTAAATGTTTCTCACAACTGTGAATGATGCCAATAGATGTTTTAAAAGGAAAAAGGTTTTCACTGGGGGGGGGGGGGGGGGGCAAAAATGGTACTAGTTACAAGGGGGTTCTGAAAAAATCTTTCAAATGTGCGCTTGTTTCAGCAATGCGGTGCAGCGATTCTGGCTGGCTGACAAGGAAAAGAAGAAAACTGTAGGTTGAAAATAGGGCTGAATTCTTGGAGGCGCTTCAGCCCCATCTCACCCTGATCTACAGACGCCAACGGATGAAAATATAATCAATAAAAAAAAAACTGGAACACATTCGAGACTAATCACCACAATAACTGACAACTCAACAGGTGATGGCTAGAGAGAGACCAGGGTAGCGACTCACCTTCGCTAGCTTCTCTCCTCTGAAGTTCAGGGTGACGGCCTCCGTGTTTCGTGGGTTGTGCACCTCGATATGGACCTCGTCATTGTCCTCGTACTCTCGGATCAGAGCAGCTTTAAGACGGGCCATCTCGTTCTGCTCCCCATGAACTAGAATCTGGACAAGAAAACAGGAAATAGAGGCCTCACTGATAGAGTCACTGATCTTCCACAGAAAAAAAAAAAATAACACAGATTAAAGACCAAAGAGTTTGGTCTGCTTTCGGTTTTCATTCTGGACATGGGGAAAGAAATTGCGATCCCTAACATAATAGCTCCTGGTTATAACAGCGTCCCGTTCACGTCCTCTATTTGATTAACGCCTGTAGCGGACCGGAGCCGTTTAATGGAGGACGGATAGTGTATGTCTCTGTACCACGTGAGGTGGTTTCAGGGCCCTGATGAACTCGCTGGTCTGCTGGTAGTCAGTGTGGGCTGAGAAGGAGATGTAGTCCACAGACATCTTCAGCTGCAGCTTCTGGCCTGACATGGTGGTGATCTCTTCCGGCTCTGACATGATGTGCTGAGGACAGTATCACAGAGAGACAGTCAGCTTCATACCAAACAACTTGAAAATTTACCTGAAGGTAAAAAATGAAAACCCCGCTTTATTATCACTACACTGTGAATAAAAATCAATGCTTGAAATGAACACCCACACCAGGAATACTTCTCCAGTGAATCATCAGGTCACATAGAAATGTCTGCTTCAAAGGCACCAGCTAGCTAGTTCTTCAGCTAGCTTTCGAACAAAGACTGTCATTTAATTACTTCAAGGGACATGTCAAACAGGAGACAGAAACTACGTCAGTTCATTGCTATTCATGATGAATGAGCAATGTTGAGGAAGTCAATGCTCCCAGACCTCATGCTGAAAACTGCCCAGGATGAACTAGCTTGCTGGCCAGTCTTAACAATTTCATTTGGTCAGCCTGGCCAAGTTCAACAGCTACCTGTCTTTCTGTAAAAGACACAAGCAGTATGATAATATTACATACGATTGCCCTCCTGAGAATTCTTTCTGCTGTCTTTTTTTCAGGCCTTTTCTTTTGTAACGTGTGCTTAGTAACACTCACTGAAATTGTACTCACTAACATGTCATGTTACAAGAGGGTTACTTTATCCAGACGCGGGGCATTGGGATCCCTGTGGCGTCTACTCATCCTAATTTATTTGGATTACATAAAGAAACAGGCAGTCCCTGATCCGTTCAAATATATATTTTACAGAAGTGACACTGTTTTTCTATGGAAGCATAATGCCAAATAGGTCCGGTCTTTTTTTCTACTCCTGTTCTGAGCACCTGAGATTCACTATGCAATCTGGACAGCTGTCACCCGCTTCCTATGAAAAACGGTCTGCCTAAAGCCAACTCGGTCAAATCAAAAGAAAAAAAACAGCTGTTAGTTGACAGTTGGATAAACAAATGAAATGAATGTTTCCCACTCAGTTTGTGTTTCTGGTAGTTTGACATGAGAAAAAGAAAAGAAAAACAAAGAAAATAAAACAAGTTGACCTTTCGCATTTTTCGTGCAATCTTCCCAACATTACATGCAATCTTTTCCTCCCGTAAACGGTTGATTTAATTTGGAATCAGCATTCCCATCCTGGACATTTAACAGGACAACATCAGAAGGGTTGAAGAGTCAGCCTCACCTTGGCGAGAGTTCCCTCCACGCAGTAGCCGGCAATGATCACGCCGTTCCTTTTATCGGTGCACCAGCTCTCAAACAGCTCTCTGGACAGACCACTCTGCATCATTCCAGGAGACGCCATCACCACGCTGGGTCCGATGTCATCGAAGTGGTCCATGCTCTGGGGTTGAGGCGTAAAGCAGAGTTAGCCTGGATCCAGGGCACCCTGGCTGGCCGGCAGCACATAAGGTTACTGGGCACCAATAAAACTAAATATTATATAAGAAATAACCAAATAGACCACAGCCATTCATTTGTCACAAAAAGGTCACTAGCTGTCAAATCTTTGCAACCAATGTCCTTGTTTTCTCAATTGCTTCAAAATGTCCTACTCCGTTCCTTCAAAACACGTGCGTGCACACACACACACACACACACACACACTTCCTCCATTCTGCTCAGAACGGAGTAGAGGATGAGGGAAGACCGGATTTGACAGCTAGCGATGTTCAGACAGGACTGCTGTGAAGACCGGGTGTGTCTCCCTCCCCTCAGCCCACGGTCAGGCAGCGGATGTCTCTTTCATAAAGGCAACATACAGAATCCACCTCTCAGCTCCCTTTGGCTCTCCCACCTTGAGGTTGCTGATGTGCTTGAAGACGAAGGGGTTGTTGACGTTGATGGCCTTGCGGATCTTGTCGTTCATGGCGTTGACATAGGTCTGGTACACAGCCATACACTTCTTGGCCAGGGACGACGCGTAGTAGATGGGAATGTCGTGGAGCTCCGGATGGTTCTGCCAGTACTCGTCTAACACACACACACACACACACACGAGAAGATTGAGACTTAGGGTGTAACATAGGAAATCATTTTCCTGCCCTATGAGCAGGCTGAAGGTGGGGGGCCTGGTTTAAGTTTCTCACCCAGGATGAGAAGCAGTTCCTGGGCCCGGCCCAAAGCAAACACGGGGATCAGACAGCGGCCCTCTCTGTTCACAATGTCATGGATGGTGTTGCAGAAGCGGGCCTCCCGCTCCTCCCTCTTCTCGTGGATGTGTGTCCCATATGTGGACTCCTGAGGACGGGACAGCATTACAAATTAAATCCTCTAGTGGGGAGAACGGACTTTTTGACTGCAGGTGTGTCGTATGTCACCACTGGCAGAGACTCACAGTGATGAGGATATCTGGCTTGACGCTGGGAATCTCTGCTGCCATCAGATGCCTGTCCTCCTGACGTGAGAAGTCCCCGGTGTATAGGATCTGCAGACAGAGACATCCAAAACAACAAGGAAAGAGGAGACAGCCGAGGTGAAACCTACCATCTTGAGAGACCCGTTTGGACAAAATGTTTGTCCGTTACATCAATTCATGTAACTGCACCGGAACAATTCTCCGGAATATGGGCGCCATCTACTGGCCTGAATAAACAACACATTCTCTGTGACGCACCGGGAAGACATTTACGAAACGTAATAAGTTTACTTTAACAAGAAAAGGAACAAGGCAAGTCCTGCAGGCCCCGCAATTAGAAGGGATGAATGTTGTTGCCCCTGGCTACGGTTTCCTAGGTGGCAGACCGTGTCTTTAACTACTACGCTATTTAAACAGCAGGTGTTGTTGCACTTGATACGTGTGTAGAGATGAGGTGTCAGTTTGCCGGGCATTATTAAACAATTTAGTCGAAACACCACGGATCGTGAAAGTAGTTCCCTACATTAGCTAACATCCAAACCAACAACAGGTATAACAGTGTCGCAACACTACATTCCACATGTTAAATTAGAGATTTCTGTAAATGGCTAGCTAATAGCTATGCAGTAAGGAAACGCTACGTGAACTACGCTATCGAAATCGAAAGGAATGTGTTCATTGTCACTGCAGTTCGTCAATCACAATGTAACTGTAAACAGTTTTATTTTAGGCTTACAACAACATGGCTACTGAAGCTTGTGGCCAGAAAAGTTTGAGTCAATCCTGAACAAATCCTGATGCCTGCTTGCTCTGTCCGTGACGAGGACCGAACACTGATCGCCTACATGGCAGTCCGCGTCTCTAACCACTACACTATGTAACAATGGTTAGTCAGTCAGTCACTCACTCACTCACTCACTAGGAGACATTCACTCTTCTTGGCCGGGTCCGCTTATGCGGTCTGGCAAAAACAAGAACTGGACAAGTGCCAGAGCATAAGGCACATTTTCAAAATACTTCTTTGGTCTTTTTAGTCTGATTGGTGAGAGATCCCATCACAGGGTACTGTTTTGTACCTGACCAGTTATTTTGAAGTAATTTAAACAAGCAGTGAATGACAATGTGCAGCAGAACATTCTAGTTGGAGTCGGTACACAAAATACTGTCGGTACACATACATTCTAAACGCAGAACTCACCTTGACCCCGGCTATCTCGATCATGAACATGGCTGCGCCCAGGACATGGCCTGCGTGGTAACACCAGAACTTGATGCCAGCCACCTCCTTCACTTCATGGAAGTTGATGGTCTCTATCTTGTCCATGCTCTCTTCCAAGTCGGTCTCGGTATACAGCATGTCATCTGCTGAGATGTTACTGGTAGGGGAAATGGAGTGTCAAGGGAGAGGTCTCAACTTCACACTCCTCTCATCCCCTCTCCTGGTCAAGGAGATCACAGGTGCACACTCCTCAAGAAAACACTAGATGAAAAGCCAACCTAATATTTGCTTTCTGAAAAAGTGTTTGCCCAATTTTGAATTTCTTTCAAAAGTAATTGTTTAATAGCACAAACATGCAATGACTCATTTGAAAGACTAAAACGAATTTGAGAAGACGAGGAAAAAGGACATGAGGAGGTCAACTGAGAATTTCCTAGGGACACCATGCAAATCCAAATCATCCATAATGGAGAATTGTAACTCTACACTGAGTAAAGTACAGTATTCTTTGTCAATTGATCTCATAACACGACTTTGCAAACACCAGTGATCACAAGCAGTACAAAGGTGTTGACATAAGAGTCTAAAGTCATGCCTGTGTTATGGGAAATACACTGCGCAGCAGCTCTAGTACAAAAGAAAAAACAGAGTTTGCTGCTGTAGGAAGGTAATGATCAGCAGCCTACCTGACTTTGACATAATCTGAGAGCAGCCACCGGTAGATGGCCTTGGTGGCATGGGTCATGAAGGTCCGCCCTTTGAAACTGGTCTTCTGAAGAAACCACGGCAATGCTCCGCAGTGATCCAAGTGAAAACTAAGATAGACAAGGTGAAACATAAATGAACATTACATGAATGCAACTGTCTATGTACTTCTATGTACTGTCTACGCACATTCCTTCCTTCGACATGACCTTGTTGAATTGTCCAGTCCATTGAAGTGGTGGACACAAATTCCTGAAACAGGGAGGGACTACAATACTATTAACTAAGAATCACTTTTTCAGGAGTGAGACTTACTGGCTGATGAGAAGCAGGTCGATCTCAGCTGGGTCAATCAAATCTATATAGGGAAGTGCATCCATTCCCTCCAGTCCTGGGTGAATTCCACAGTCCAACTAAAAAGGTAAGAGTTAGTGCTTATCATGGTACCCCTGTTTGACAATTTGACAATATGTTTGTGTGTAACATAATTACCATGATTTTTCGTCCCTTGAACTCCAAAATTATGCATGACCTGCCCACCTCCTGCCCAGCTCCACTGACAGTTGGAAAGAGAAGACACTGGCTGTCAGTTGATGACATTTGACTCAAACTGTCGGCAAAATACATGATCTAATCCATAAGTAGGTAAATTACTATGAACCTACTACTGGAAAATACCAATTAGCCAGCTATGTCCTTCCAGATGTACAAAACACTGAGTCAGCTTTGGACAACAAGAAGTTAATGGAAGAAAACATACAATACACCCCTTATATATCTAGATAACCACACATGCATTATTCATTATTTGTGATGTTAGCTAGCTAAACCTGATAGCGTTAGGCTAGCTAACTATCGTTCCTTTAGATAAAGTGTTGAAGAGAATAAACTCACAGTGGTCTAATTAGGAGCTGATCACTTTCCTCTGCAGGCACCGATACATCAGCTTTACGTTTTGCAGCCATTGGTTTACTGATTAAATTAACTGGATTCAGTATATACGTATTTTAGTTCATTATTTTTGCACCTACGACTGTAACCGCACGGCTGTATGAATGAACCTGACACAATTAACAAAGTACTTCCGGGCCACTGCTTTGGAGTCCCTCAAAATATGAGTCCTACTACACGCAGTTTTATTTTTATGTCGATTAATTGTATAGACGTACTTTCATATAAAATAAATTAATTGGAGATGCTTAGGTGGACTCATAAGTCAACATCGATTGTCCACTGTAGCCCTAATTAATATTAATAGATATCACGAAAAGATCAAACAGCAACAACTACAAAAATATGAGTATGAAAGGAGAAGTAGAAAGTATTTTATAAACATTCCAAATTAATTACAATTTGTGATATTTTGTTTATGTAAAAGGACAGCCTTTATTTGGAATTTCAAGGCATTTTTACGGTCTCTAAGTGCGTTTCAACCTTAGCGGCTTTTTTTGGCCTAGAAACAAGAAAATCAAATATTTGATTGGCTAGTTATACAGACAAGGCGGGCCTAAAGATAGGTTATATAAGATAGTTGTATCTTATGGTGTTATTGAAGTTGTTGACGCTGGCGTTTTTATTTCCTTCTGATTGAAGCATTGTTCGACTAAACATGAAGATTATTCTGTCAATTCTTGCTCTTGGACTATTTTACGCTACTGTGGAGTCCAAAGAATGTATGTATCTTGATGTTATAGCAACTTCCTGTAAATCTTTTGAATGTTACTTCTAGTTAATATTTATTTAGAAACATGTTTTTTCAAATCAGTTTACTACTAGAATATCAGTTTGAAAACTGCACGTATTACATTTAAAGTTTAACTGATTTAAACACTTGTCCGTTGTTACTTTGTGTCATAAACACGGCTTACGGGTTTATCTTTCAACTTCCCCTGCTTGAAATATAATCTTATTTTTTTTTCGCAGTTTAGTTTCCAATATTGGCCTGATCTACCTTTCAGCTCTTTGCTAGCATGCTGGTAAATTGAGATAATGTGAAACATTTTGCCAGCAAATACATTCGGTATCAACAAACCATACGTATTAATATAATTTTGTAGGCCTGCAATTACTTAACGCCATATTTGTTTTATGGCTGGAAAGTCCCTGTCAGTTTTACTTTCACTTGCTTGGTAGCTCTGGTATGAGCCAGAGATCTCGCTTTGTCATAGTTGTCTGATACGCCCAGACCATACGTTTGTCTCTACAGGACAACGAAATAATTTCTTTATCTAAGTACATGCAAGCTGCCCGACAAAGCTTAATGGTATGTATCTAGTTATGACCTGTCCGTCCCGTTGTTTCAACAGCACCATAAAGTGTGCATAAAACGTGTACGTTAACAGTGACTGTTTAAGCAGAAAGTGTGCATAAAACGTGTACGTTGACAGTGACTGTTTAAGCAGAATGTATCCTGCTGTATTGATCAGTTGAGGGTGGAACAGGTTTTTGGCATAAACAAGCAGTGCTAGAGGAAGTACAATTGCTCGATTCATGGGCACATCATACACAACGGAATTCCGTTTCTTGCATCCCACAGCTCCCCCCAAAGTTCAGGTGTACAGCCGCAACCCTGGCAACTTTGGCGAGAAAAACGTCCTGATCTGTCATGTCAGCGGGTTTCATCCCCCGGACATCAGCATCCAGCTCCTGAAGAACGGCAAGGAGATCCCCAACTCCAATCAGACTGACCTGGCCTTCGAACAGGGCTGGCAGTTCCATCTCACCAAGAGTGTTTTCTTCACACCGGCCGCTGAAGAAGAATACTCCTGCAGAGTCCGTCACCTGAAGAATCTCAAGACCTACACCTGGGGTGAGTTTTTATACCTCCTTGAGAGTGTGTGCAGGTGCGTGCCCATAACCTATACAAGGCCAACTACTATTTGGAGTGTCTATTTTAATTAATGTGTTTGATAGCCTTTTTAATCCATGTTAGAAAAATACTATACTTGATCACATTTTACTGTCATTAAACCATGTTGGGAGACTAGGTAATGGAAGTCTGAATGGAAAACAGTATTGTAACAATGTTTTTGTTTGTTTTTTTACAGAGGCGGACATGTAAGCTTTTTGACCAGATGAGCAGGTATTCAGTGTTTTTTTTTGTTTTGTTTTTTTACACTTTAATTTGATTTATTGGTACTAATTACTAGCTTGTGAATCAACATGCTGCTTTCCCAGGAATCGCCTTTGTCCAACTCCAAGTTCTTTCCTTCCTTACAGGAAAATGGGAATCCCTTGTTTCTTATGCTTGGGCCCCTGAATAGCTTAGCGGCAAAGTCACTGCAGTCTCTTGCTGCCTGGCAATTTCCCCTACATTTTACACTTTTGGTGTCACACTATGCCAATGTACAGTTTTCAAGGTGTTCACACTTTTGTTCATGGTTGTTCAATTGTGGGTGAGCTCTTCTAAATGAGCTGCCAGTGTATTTCGAATCTTCATAGTAATGTCCCCGGTGTTCTTTTTCATGGGTTCATATGTTGGACGATCTCAGCCTCGTTAGAACACAAACTGGAGAACCATGAGAATCTACAGGCGCCTTAAAAGCACCCCTGAAGCACACAAAGATGTGAACACATCGTTCTCCCTGATGCTGAATCTGAGAACATGGTAATGGCCAGGACATGCGGTCTACCAGTGCATGCACACCTTAGAAATGCCTTATTCTGGACACCGGAGGTGATATGGAAAATCCTCAACCCAAAAGAGGCCCAGAAGAGATATTAAAGGAGAATCCATCAGCCTGAATCTTAATGTCTTTTATGCATGCTTCATGGGAGTATGTAACTTCTGCATGGCCCCTTTTCATTTTCCTCTTAAAAACAATAAATGGGGATTGATCAGGTGTTTTAACAATTGTTTTAGATTTTTATATCCTTATACAACTATTTAAGCGGGATCCTCTTATACAGGAATTATTAAATTGTTTTATTTTGGTTTTCTAAAAATGTTGCTAATTTTTATTATCCTTCATTGTGAGATGCTCTTATACTAAATGGTTGTACTTGACTGTGAATGAAATGCACCTTCTGTATGTTTATTTTTTTTGGTATTGTTGTTTTTCTCAATTGATTTTCTCAGTAGTAATTCTTGGTGTTTTAGAAATAGAATTGGGACCCCTCAACTGAATTATGGTTTAGTAAATTGGCAAAAAACGCAACCTTTTGATAATCGTAACAGCAGTCCAGCCAAACTAGATGTGATCTGGCCGCCTATATATGTAAACCTCTTTCACTGTAATATGTCAAATTATAGGAATCCAGCAGACTCTCCTTTATAGAGGCCATTATTGTGTGTTGTATATCTTTAATGTGTCTCTTTGTCTGATAGAATACAGAAAACAATGTTCAATAAAAAGATTCTCATTAAACATGTTAGAAAAATGCTCAGTGACATTGGTCTTCTCTGATTTGTTGTCTTGATCAGTTTTCATGAAGCTTTGCAGTACTTTCCAGACAACCTTGTGACCGTGGCCGTAAAACTGGAAGCTAGAAAGTGAAACTTGGAGAACTCAAAAGCTCTCCAACGTAATAAGGTCACAAGTGGTCCACGGCTTTCTAAATGTAGACGTCTGTCAAAGCTGGTATCCACTTATTTTAAGAGTTTGTGTGTTAGCCCTGTTGTCATGGAAACATCTAGTTGGGTCATTTAATTCCCTCTCCTAACCCTCTAACAAAAGGATAATCGTGCTGTACTACAGGTTATGCACAAATGCAATGTAAGAAAGTTTATTTATCTAGCAAAATTCATAAATCGAAGCAATTCAATGTGCTTTACAAAGAATGTTTAAATACAATAACATAAAAACACCGCTATAAGCTGTAAGGCTAAACCGTGGTTAAGTTTAAGTGCTCAGGCCTAGGCATGTGAAAAGAGTAGTGTTTTTAACCTGGATTTAAAAATGTATACGTTTGGGGCACATCTAAGCTCTTCTGATTGTTTATTCCAGTTGTGTCCAGCATAAGTGCTAAACGCAGCTCCTCCGTGTTTAGTTTGGACTCTGGGCTCTACTAGCTGACCTGTGTTCATGGATCTAAGAGCCCTGCTCGGTTTATATTCTTCAAACGTATCAGAAATGTATTTGGATCATAAAACCATTCAGAGATTTATAAAATAAAAGCACCACTTTGAAATCTATTCTGTAACTGACGAAGTTAATGCAAAGATTTAAAGAACCAGAGTGATGTGTTCTGTTCTTTTGGTCCTGGTTAACATCCTAGCTGCAGCTTTCTGAATGAGCTGCAGCTGTTTTACAGTCTTTTTCGGGAGTCCAGTTAAGAGGCCATTACAGTAGTCAACCCTACTAGAGACAAAAGCATGGAGGAGCTTCTCTTGGTCTTTTTGGGACACCAAGCCTTTGATTCTGGCTATATTTTTTTGATGATATAATGCTGTTTTGGTGACCGGTTTGATATGACTGTTAAATGTGAGGTCTGAGTCAATCAGAACACCAATATTAGGCACTTAATCCCTGGTTTTATTGGCCCGAGAATGTATTAAATTCACTAAGGATAAGAATGTCAGCTAAATTACTAAAATCAAATGTTATTTAGATGGATGATTAAAATTCTGTTCATACTGTGATCTTGCTGTAATTTCCTACTTTAACCACAAGATGGCCCTCTTAGATTTCAAAGTAACACTGTGTGTGTGTGTGGTTTCTATTTACCTTTCCAAGACCAAAATGTCTGGAGAAGACACAAACATGTTGAAAATGCTTTTGATAGGTAAATTGTTAAGGCTTGGATTGAGTTTGGTGTAAGGATTAGTGATTTGGGAGAATACGTTTGAATGAAAAGAAAACAGATAAAGTAATTAGTTGTCGGGGCAACACATATATCTCACAGACACACACACTGCCCTCCTAAAGAAGCAGAGCAGCAAGTTGCTCCCACCCTTTTGACACAGTTGTTGGAACAAAACAGCTAATGTCCCTCATCCTTCAGACAATCGTCCCATACCTCACCCGAGGGAGCGCATCCAGCCGCCCTGGAAGAATCTGCGTTCCAGATGACTCCCTATTTAATGTGCCACTTACAACCAAAGCCCAACATAGAGCACTATGTGGGGAATAGACTGCTAATGTTGTTGAATCAGGGCAGTGCAGCCCTAATGCTGGGCTGCAGTCAGCCTGCTACTTTTCCTTTTGTTTACAAACTGGATCCCCTCACCATTGTCCCAATATTAGAATGGGGAACTACTGTTAATAATCTGGGATCTGGGCTGGATCAGTGTAAAGACAAATAGAGGATGGTTGTAGGGAGACCAGAGGTGGTCTAACACACACTCATACACTTCTTAGTGTGTAGTTGGTGGGATAAGTGAGGAAGAGTGACATACATACACTCACAAACTCCCGCAAACACACACATCACAGCCAACAAGTCATGTTTCCAGTGAAAGAGAACAGGCAGGCATGGGTGCTGGCCCGATGGCCTGATTAATTACAGTGAAAGTTTGCAGAGATTCTGGATAAGGGAAACAAAAGATATTCTAACACAGTGGGAGTTTTCTCTGCCAACAAACGTCCCGGTCCATTATGACAGGATCCAGAGCTTGCCTTTCAAATATTTGCAACCCACTAGTACTGACCAGGCACCTCTGGTGAATGGTGTTTTGTTACATTTTTATGAAGTTAGAGATCAGAGCTGAGTCAGTGTCTGCAAGATCACATACCTTTTACAGTACTCTACAGAGCTGAACATGTTTGCCAGAACTGCCTGAGTAGAGAATTTACACAAGCACAGAACCTGATCCACACTTGCTGAAGCATCTGGAAACTCTGGATCTCTAGGTCCACTGTAGTATAAACTCTGACCACTTTGCAGCAACTCTTCATGATTTGCTATAAAACATATATGATGAGGTTATAGAGTAGGCATATAGATATTGTAAATGTGAGCGTATTTACTATTTAGCATTTGGGCACATGGTCTGAATGATAAGGTCTGCAGCTTAATTGTTGAGCAAATAGTAAATCAAATTAGTAAGCTGGGGTCAAATGGCCACTTGTAAAAGCAATTATTCCTTTTGTCCCAAGTGGAGTCCTATTCCCTACGTTTCACTCCTTGTTGATGGTGCCATTTGGGACAGACACAGTGAGCCTATTTGTCATTCATTAAATGCAGAGTGGGAAGTCGAGAAGAGTTTAGCTCCGCCCCCCCCCCCCTCTACTGATCTTCGGGTGTTTGTGTGTGTGTGTGTGTGTGTGTGTGTGTATGAAGATACGTACAGTGACTGATATGGCGTACAGTGCGGGCGTGCAGGCAGACAGGGGACCCTATCATTGTGACGTGGTCGGGGAGGGGGGGTTTCCATCGAGTATGAACCAAACTAGCGACCTGGAACTTTAAAGAGTTGACATGAAAGCTGGTAGACTGGCAAGGGGGACGGTCGTGTGACTTCAGGAAACGTCTTCACAGAAGTTATGCGCATGCCGCGAGCTGCTTTAAATATACATTGAAGCGATAAGGTATTTTCTTTAATGCTATGAATGTGCTACAATTCAATTTATTTTGATTAATTTAATATCTGTTCCTAGCCTACAGTTGATATTTCAGGCCAAAGAAAATGGAATTGCTTACAAAATGTACAAATATTGTATGACACATTGTGGCTATAATGTCGATTTATTGCAAGACTAAACATTATGTTATGATGTACAGAGACACTATTCAGGTCTCGGCACGTGCTGTGACTGCGGTTTAGCTGATACTGTATATACTCGTTTTCCATTAATAAAATGTTACAGAGCTTACATTTAAAATGGGTAACAGCCTAAATCGTGCCATTTAACTTGTTCTGTAAGGTGGTAGCTATCCAGTCCAAGACAATGTTTCTGATCGCGCTTTCCCTGTGCCTCGGGATTGTGGTGTCCGCGGGTGTCGGCCTGGAGTTCCGTTACCACAATTCCTTGGAGGTTGAGAAGTACCTGCGAAACGTTAACAATACCTTCGGGTTCACACACCTGCACAGTATCGGGAAATCAGTGGAAGGTAAGAATACATTATCTACCTAATTTGTTGGTGTGAACTGCTGTTGATGTCCAGTCTATGATATTTCTAGCTTATGCCTATGCCTACATTTTGGTTTTTACACAGGACACTGAAAAGTTGATGGTGACGTTTGAACGTGTATTGGGATCGTTGTGCGAATATCTCCACTTATGGAAATAAAATAAAGCAATGTACCTCCCAGACAAATGAGTCCCACTTCACCTTAGAAACACTGACTGCACAATCCTCTACATTGTTTGCTCTGCCTTTCTATGGTTTCCTGTAGGTAAGAACGCAGCTCAGTGTGGCTTAGCAATGCTGGGGTGTAAAGATAGTGACAAATGTATGTGACACGTTCACAGGACTAATCCCAAATGGCATCCTATTACATTTTAACAGGCGCCCTTGTTGACTGTTGTCAAAAGTAGTGCACTACAAAGAAAATACATGGTGCCACTTGGGACTCAATCATATTCTTCCCCACTCATAAGAGGTCTCTTTGTGAAGGGGGGGTTTGTGTGTTGTCTGCCAGGCAGTGCCTGCAGCTGGCCAGTTAAAGGCCCGTGTGAACACTCGCCTAAACAAACCATCAGTATATCATCCTGACCACTGCTCCAGGTCCCCCAGCCTCCCACCGGATCAGCCCCTACCTCCCACTCCCAAGGAAGGGAGTGGGACAGATTACTGACTGGAGACCAGGTTGGGAATTTAAAAGAAATTATCCCACTCAGAATGCAGGGTTCAACCACCGGTCTGGAAGTGGCGGGAGGCCTGCGTGCTTTTAGGAACGCTGACGGTTCCTGGACCCCAGAGAGTATAGGATAGAGTGGTCTGCGCTGTGGTACTTTAAATATGTTTACATTTTAGTCATTTAGCCGACGCTCTAATCCAGAGCGAGTTACCATTGGTGCATTCATCCTCAGATGGCTGGATGTTATGGCTGCACACCACTGAAACCCAGTATTAGTAAGTACACCTTACTCAATGAAGCAGCTAAACAGGCAAAGTCAGCTGCCAGAAGGGAAAAATTACACATTATTAGAACTGCATGAATTAGTTCAGAAATGCAACCGGGAGGGGATTATCACGTGGCATTTTCATGTGGTATTGATTACGATTATTCCTGCTCCTGCCATTCTGGATGTCTCTGGAACCAAGCCTCTTCTTGGAACGTGAGGTGAAGGTCGGTCGTGTCTAGGCTGTGAAAGAGGACCACACATCCAAAAATGGTTTTATTGAAACATTTACGGAAAATGTCACCGAATTCAGGTGTGCGCGCTTAACAGAAAGGAAATTCTGAAAGGGCAAAATAAATATCAACCTCCGAAAAAGTGTTGTCAACCTTCCCAGACCCTCTGTAACTCTTAAAATAATAACCGGGTCTTCTGGGTTCTGTCAGAACATCCTGGGCCTCACAGTTTAGGGCATAGGACAAAGCTATGAAGCACAGGGCCCTCAGAAGCTTGACGCAAGTGTGCTACAGCGATTATCTTTTGATCAGACCTAACGTCTCAACACGCTTTGGTGCACCCAAGTTCATTGATTTCCGGGCAGCATTGCCATGCAGAGGCAGTTGCAGAGCGTGATTCATCAGGCGTTCCTTGCAGAGCATGACTGAGTGTTTATGTTTATGCAAATTGTCCAGTTTATGCAAAAGCGGAGTTGGCTTTGTGTTTTCAGGTCCATATTTTATAGCGCAGTTCTACTGCACATGGGCATACATGTAAATGCTAGGTGATGGATTGAAATCTGTCACCTAGAAGAGATGTGCGCTTGCGTGATGTAGGACAGTCGCTTGTCGACAATCTGGTAATATCTGGCAATGGCTCCACCGTGCCTCCAGCTGCGCTGGGTGAAAGATTCACCATATCACCTAAACGAATCAATTATGCATAGTTTTTATCGCTCTTTATAGGACCGGGACCTGCTAAAGAGGTATTTGTGCTTGTGCTCGATGCACCATCTCCCTCCAAACTGCAGCCCTGGAGGAACAAATGTCAGGGGCTACTTCACCTCTTCTCACTGGAGACACATCCTCTGGAAACAGTCCTTATATGGTTATAGACTGTGCCACTTGCTGCCACAGGAAGACCTGTGTAGCTAAAAAAAAACGATGAAGTGAACGACTTGCTATGATTTTTGTAATGTTTTTTATTTTTCCAGGTCAGTGACATTGAGCTTGAAAATATATTTTCCAAGAGAGACCTGTCCAAAATAGCCCCATGTAGTTTCGAAACATAACGTAAAACACGAAGGACTACAAATGAACACAAGTTATACATGGAAAAATACAAGAGATTCCTTGGTGAGGTGTGGTGCAACTGTGGGACAGTTCCTTCTACATTGTCCATCATATCTTTAACTCTGGGTTGAACCTCATTCAGGCGGACAAGCTTATGCAATTTCATGCCCATTTGCCCTTGTTTTCCAAGTGGAAGTGACAGAGAACTGGAGAGCTTTTATTTGTACCCAACTCTGTGCGTGTGTTAGGCAGTCAACAGAATGCTGTCAGATTGTAGTCATTTGTCTGTGTAGGTACACAAGTGAAACGGCTGTCTCAGCACGGCCTTATAAACAAAGACATACAGGTTAATCTCCCAGGAGCTCAGGTCAGCCAGCCAACTCTCACATATGGAGAGTGGATATAAAGTCTACACACCCCTGTTAAAATGTGTTGCTACTGTATTTGATTTTCCTCTGTAGTGATTATAAATGAGATTTTTTAAGGTGTAGATTTCGTAAACGGCACCATATTTTTCTTATCAGCATTTAAAAAGCAGTTTCAGATGACAAAGCTGAGCCCAGGGGAATAAAATCAATATTTTTAGTTAATGCTTCACTAAATCTAATGTGGCCTTCTTTTTGTATTTATCTTTTAGACCATTACCACACATAATTGCTTCTCAAAAACTGATACAGCACACTGCTTTTCCTAGAGGCTTGTTTGATGCAACACACTGCTCTTCCTAGAGGCTTGTTTGATGCAACACACTGCTATTCCTAGAGGCTGGTTTGATGCAATGCACTGCTGTTCATAGAGGCTGGTTTGATGCAACACATTGCTGTTCCTAGAGGATGGTTTGATACAGCACACTGCAGTTCCTAGAGTCTGGTTTGATGCAACACTGCTATTCCTAGAGGCTGGTTTGATGCAACACACTGCTGTTCCAAGAGGCTGGGTTGATACAGCACACTGCAGTTCCTAGAGGCTGGTTTGATGCAACACACTGCTGTTCCTAGAGGCTGGTTTGATACAGCACACTGCAGTTCCTAGAGGCTGGTTTGATGCAACACACTGCTGTTCCAAGAGGCTGGGTTGATACAGCACACTGCAGTTCCTAGAGGCTGGTTTGATGCAACACACTGCTGTTCCTAGAGGCTGGTTTGATACAGCACACTGCAGTTCCTACAGTCTGGTTTGATGCAACACTGCTATTCCTAGAGGCTGGTTTGATGCAACACACTGCTGTTCCAAGAGGCTGGGTTGATACAGCACACTGCAGTTCCTAGAGGCTGGTTTGATGCAACACACTGCAGTTCCTAGAGGCTGGTTTGATGCAACACACTGCTGTTCCAAGAGGCTGGGTTGATACAGCACACTGCAGTTCCTAGAGGCTGGTTTGATGCAACACACTGCTGTTCCTAGAGGCTGGTTTGATACAGCACACTGCAGTTCCTACAGTCTGGTTTGATGCAACCCTGCTGTTCTTAGAGGCTGGTTTGATGCAACCCTGCTGTTCTTAGAGGCTGGTTTGATGCAACCCTGCTGTTCTTAGAGGCTGGTTTGATGCAACCCTGCTGTTCTTAGAGGCTGGTTTGATGCAACCCTGCTGTTCTTAGAGGCTGGTTTGATGCAACCCTGCTGTTCTTAGAGGCTGGTTTGATGCAACCCTGCTGTTCCTAGAGGCTGGTTTGATACAGCACACTGCAGTTCCTAGAGGCTGGTTTGATGCAACACACTGCTGTTCCTAGAGGCTGGTTTGATACAGCACACTGCAGTTCCTAGAGGCTGGTTTGATGCAACACACTGCTGTTCCAAGAGGCTGGGTTGATACAGCACACTGCAGTTCCTAGAGGCTGGTTTGATGCAACACACTGCTGTTCCTAGAGGCTGGTTTGATACAGCACACTGCAGTTCCTACAGTCTGGTTTGATGCAACCCTGCTGTTCTTAGAGGCTGGTTTGATGCAACCCTGCTGTTCTTAGAGGCTGGTTTGATGCAACCCTGCTGTTCTTAGAGGCTGGTTTGATGCAACCCTGCTGTTCTTAGAGGCTGGTTTGATGCAACCCTGCTGTTCTTAGAGGCTGGTTTGATGCAACCCTGCTGTTCTTAGAGGCTGGTTTGATGCAACCCTGCTGTTCTTAGAGGCTGGTTTGATGCAACCCTGCTGTTCTTAGAGGCTGGTTTGATGCAACCCTGCTGTTCTTAGAGGCTGGTTTGATGCAACCCTGCTGTTCTTAGAGGCTGGTTTGATGCAACCCTGCTGTTCCTAGAGGCTGGTTTGATACAGCACACTGCAGTTCCTACAGTCTGGTTTGATGCAACCCTGCTGTTCCTAGAGGCTGGTTTGATGCAACACTCTGCTGGTAATCTCATGTGGCTGAGTTCAGCTTTACTACACCAGTGTGGGTTGTGACAGTAGCCTGCCTCCTGAAATATCACGTGGGTTGTGACTCTCCCGCCCTCCTGTCCCTTTTTTAAATTCCCACCCTGTTTAGGTTTTCTTCAGTTTTTCCCACCTTCTGGCACAAAAGTGACAGTTAGATGTTGGTGTTGACAGCTTGATCAGGATGCTGGATCAGAGATAACTGACACATTCATGAAGCCCAGCAGGTAACATATAGGCGGCATTTCAAATGGCAACCTATTCCCTACATCAAGCACTATTTTGACCAAAGCCCTCCATGGACCCTAGTTGAAAGCAGTGTGCTGTCTAGGAAATGGAGTGCATAGCTGGTAGACACAACAGTTTGATAGGGATCTTGGCTGGGGTTCATCGCACAGGCTACTTGCTAACAGTGGAGATCTCTCTCTGAAACTCTCTGTCTCTCTTTCTCTCTCTTTCTACTGCTCTCTCCCTCTAGGTCTCTCTCCCCCTGACTCTGTCTCCCTCGCCGTCCTGACTCCTGCACACTCAATAATGTGGTTCAATGTGAACAATATATGTGCTTTAAAGCCGCACTGTTATTTTCGGTGGAGCGAGGTGATGATTCTTTACAGTAATGTGACAGGTTTTTGTTTATTTTTATTTATTTCACCTTTATTTCAGACCGTCACGCAACATCTTCTTCCAGATACATTGAACAGGGCTCACAGAGGCAGTGTGGGTTTACTGTCGGCCAGACACAATGTTAGTGTCATCACTGATGTGAAAACCCATTGTGGTCTGCTTGCCTGCCTGTCTGCCTGCTTGTCTGCCTGACTGTCTGCCTGTCTGTTTGTCTGCCTGTCATTAATTTGTTTTACACTATTGCCAAAGCTAGAATAAACCACATAGGAATAGGTTGACATGACACATGAGAGGGAGAGACGAGATGGAATTAGAGGGCATGAATGGATGGATAAAGAGATGATGCAGACCGTCCCACGATGGATAGAGAGATGATGCAGACCGTCCCACGATGGATAGAGAGATGATGCAGACCGTCCCACGATGGATAGAGAGATGATGCAGACCGTCCCACGATGGATAGAGAGATGATGCAGACCGTCACAGGATGGATAGAGAGATGATGCAGACTGTCCCAGGATGGATAGAGAGATGATGCAGACCGTCCCTGGATGGATAGAGAGATGATGCAGACTGTCCCAGGATGGATAGAGAGATGATGCAGACCGTCCCAGGATGGATAGAGAGATGATGCAGACCGTCCCAGGATGGATTCTCTGCTTCAGCATGTCTTTAGTCTGTGTGTTGTTTTTACTGTTGTTCTGTGGTTGAGACAATCTCTTGTCGCCCTCTGGGTCTTCAGTCCAGCCAACAATATTCATTATTCCATTGCTGTCTTTGTTTTTCCTCTCTCTTTTCTCTCTGTCACTTTTCTCCCTTTGTCTCTCTTTCTCCCTTTGTCTCTTTTTTCCCCTCTCTGTCTTGGTTTGAATTCAAGTTTAAAGGTCTTAATTCTTTAGATTGCCAAAGCAAGTGCAAAAAAAGATAAGTGTAATAAATATTAAAAGAAAATGAAAACAGAAAAATTGTCTGTGCCCTCCGGGTGTAAGTTGGTTCCGCTTTTGGCCCTGCATGACTGGACACAAAGATGGCATTGAGACACACTCCTTTGGTCTGTCTCTCTTTCCTCTCTTTTTTTTCTCTGTGTACCCCCTTCTCTCTGCCCCTCACTCTCTCTACCCCCTCCACCTCTATCTCTCTCCTTCTATCTCTCCCCCTCACTTTCTTTACCTCCCCCTCTGTCTACCACCCCCCCCCCCCCCACCACCACCTCCATCTCCTCTCCCCCTTTTTCTCGCTCTCGTGTTTCGGTCTGCAAGAGATTCAAATGCAAATTTCGAATCTCCTGACACAATGTCTCCACCTCTGGAGCTCAGGAACCGGGTCTGCCTAACAAATGTCAACTAACGACGTCCCGGTTCCCTTTGTCTCTGAGAGAAAGACCAGACGTCTCAGACTAGAATAAGCTTTTGACAGCATCTGTCTGTCTGAACTCGGCCGCTCACTTCACTTGATTACAACCCGAGATGAACTTTGGATTCAAGCTGTACAGATCCTGAGACCTAAAGCAGGATGAGAGGATGAGTATGAAGTCCTCTAGAACCGGGTATAGACACGCATAATGGAGCACTGGCCTGTATAATGGAACACTGCTTGGAGGCAAGGTTGCTAAAGCTGAGACCACACCCCGCTCCCACGCTGAGGAATGGAAAGCTTCTCCGGGTCCAGTTCTTTGAAAGAAATGGGGACAGATGAGCTTTATTAAACAACATCACACAAAATGTCTTGTATCATTTCTAATGCCCCTTTTTCTTGCATGGGGTTTTTCATAACCCCAGCCCCCCCCCCCCCCCCCCCCCCCCAGCCGTGTCTTCTTACTCCCTGCTCCCACCCAACATGACGATACAGACCGTATGATGGAGGGGTAGAATGCCACCCGTTTTGTTACGGTCACCTTGCTCAGGTGGTTGACGTCACCTGGGGTGAATTAAATGGTGTTTGTCTGGGCTGTGGTGACGTGTTTAAGCACCGCCCGTTGTATTTATGAACGGCGTCGTGTTTCGGCAGCGGTCTGTCTTCAGGCCCTCTGATGGGCTTTTTACGCGTTACCCTGCTGTAGACCTCTTGCAGATTGTGATGTCATCCTGGGCGGTTCATTTAACCCCTCTGCCGGCAAGTGGCCCGGCCCGCTGGGGATGAGAGACTCTAAGCTACAGTAATCGCCGTTAATCTCGAGCACCACCTGTCCCTGCCTGCTCCGTGCCCCACCCCACTGCCGCCCCCTCCCTGCCACGATCCGCCGCTTCACACCTCCACCCCCTGCACTCCTACACCCCTGCTCTTATCTGCCCCTCTGTCACCCCCTCTGTCACCCGCTCTGTCACCCGCTCTGTACCACGGCCAACGTTAGATGCGTGCCAACGTTAGATGCGTGACAAAATGTTTAAGAATCTATGTAAAACACAGGACAGATAATTGGTTAGGTGTTAAAGTGATCTACTGTGATGTAGTGTGCGTGCATGCGTGCGTGAGGGGTTGTGTGTGTGTGTGTGTGTGTGTGTGTGTGTGTGTGTGTGTGTGTGTGTGTGTGTGTGTGTGTGGGGGGGGGTGGTATGTGTGTCTGGGGGGTTGTGTAAAGCACTTGTTCTATTGTATGGTCTTATCTCTGAGAGCCATACACGGCTACTTCAATGTAACCCTTCTGGTTAATCTGTTTGATACCCTCTCCTGCACCTCCCCAAAGAAAGAGAAGACATCTGTCCTTGTGCCCTTGAGCAAGGATGCCTGATGAATCCTGTAACTCGCTCTGAATAAGAGTGCCTTCTAAATGACAGAAAATGTTATCTGTTATTGTGAATTGGCTGATTAGTATAGTGTGATGTATGCTCAACAATCGCTCTGACAGTCCTGTTTGCAGGGATACCTGAATCAAAAATTTTATTGGACATCATCTTTCCACAGCATTCTTCCACAGCAAATGGCAATGGAACCAAATGCAAACTTGAATACTTTCAGTTTTACGGATCTCACTTGACTCGCCTGTGGCAGAGGGTGGTTGGCTTAGCCGGTGCTGGCACTGTCCCAGATCACAAACACGTGTCGCTCTAACTAGTTAAGCTGTTCAATAACTCAGCAGATTTCTCAGGGAGAAAAAATAGGTGTTTTACTGAAAACATGTGCACTTTGAGTATGACCACACACCGATTAAGATAAGCAGACCGTAGTTGTTTACATGTGCTAATGCCGTACCCAGCCATGGCCTGCTAATATGGAATTGCTAATGTGGATGTAAACACTGGCGTTGTGAGATGGAGTTGTTTCTATCCTGCGGCCAGAACAAGCTAGCTGACGATGACTCAGAGATACTGACAGACTCCAGGTTACAGAGCACGTTCAGGCACGCTGCTGGTTACAGCTCTAACGTCCCTCTGGCAATGGGAGAACACGCACGGCTCGCGCCCCGATGGTCTCTACTTGTCTTGATGTGTAATGCTTGTTTGCTACGCAATCCTGTAAAGCCGTGGATCGGACAAGCTCAAGTGGGGGGTGTACACGGCACATTTTATTATGAATGTCACATCCTTTCCAACTTGTGTCCGTAGATTAAAAAGTACACACCTAGGGAGAAAGGAGAAGTTATTGGCAGGAGGTGATCTTGGGAGATGGTGTGGAGTTGGGTTGCCAGGTCAGGAGCTGGTGTGGAGTTGGGTTGCCAGGTCAGGAGCTGGTGTGGAGTTGCCAGGTCAGGAGATGGTGTGGGGTTGGGTTGTGTGCTGAAGCAACCAAAAACAATCTTGTGCCTTTCCTGCTCTAGGGGCTGTGGAATAAGAAAGAAAGAAAGACAGACAGACAGACACAAGAACACAGACTCATTGTACTGCATAATGTTTACTTAATTTCATTTGTAAAAGTCTTGCTTATTTATTTCTATTTTTGTTGTTGTTTGTTGGCAGGCAGAGACCTCTGGGTTCTTATTCTGGGAAAGAATCCAACAGAACACCAGATAGGAATTCCAGAATTCAAATATGTTGGGAATATGCATGGAAATGAGGTAAGCTCATACACAGACAGACACACACACACCCTATACATACATATTTGTGAACCCGTTTATTTTAATACCTTGTGTATCCTTTTCATATAACTCTTAACCTAAACTTTTATCCCTAAACTTACCATATAACAGCTAAACAAAACCTTTAACTCATAATCCTAACTTTACACCAGACCTGTTATGTCTGAAATAACACTTTTCCTCATGGAACTGGTGAATGGTACATTTTCGTTCCACACCAAGTTAGTAAAATGGGAACACACACACACACACACACACAGTAGCGTTACAGCAATAGGTCATTTAGCACATGTCTAGTCAGCCCTTCAAGTCAGGTCTAAGCAATCGTCCCCGTTCCCATTCAATAAAAACCAAGTAGTGAGTGAGGGGTTTCCTGGTTTAATCTCTTTTTACCGCGCAGGAAACGAATTGGGACAAAAGGCCCTCCTCCCAAATCCAACAAAAGTGACTCAGCCTTGCGTGTCCTTCAGCTTGCCTGAAAGGAGAGGTGGGCTGTTGTGTACACGCACACACACACACACGCACGCATACACAGACACACACACACACACACGCGCGCATACACACGCACGCACACACACACTCAACAGTGTCGGACGGGAGCTTTGAGGAGAGTCCTTAAATAGAGATATGTCATGTCTGGAGGGACGTGTGTGTGTGTGTGTGTGTGTGTGTGTTGATCGGTCTTCGTGGGAGAGAGTAGGGGACTGGGAGCACAAAGACATGTCGGGGGGGGGGGGGGGGGGGGGGGGGGGGGGCGGGAGGGGGGACACAGAGGAGCAGCCAACTGTTTCACACTGGTCCTCTCCCCTTTTCTTCCAACCCCCCCCACCACTCTGGTCCCCATGTCTCCTCCTCCTGACCTCCCTGTTTCCTCCGCGTTACTCCCTGTTTCCTCCGCGTTACTCCCGGGGTCTTGTTTGAGTTCCAGAACGCCTACAGGGGTCCAAATGAAACCGTCTATGCGCAGAAAAACCACACACCTCCTGAAAGAGAGGAATATTGAGAGAGAAAGAAGCAACCTGACAGGGCAGAGAACTGCAAGGCACGTAATGGATGTTGTGAGTGATGGGGTGAGGAATGGATGGAGGAATGAGGGGAGGGAGGGCAGGTAGAGAACATCTGACCAGTAACCGAAAGGTTGTTGTATCGCATCCCAGGGCCCGTTAAATGACAAGGACAGTTAATTCCAATGGATCCCTGGGTGCCCTTCGGGGTCCTTGGGTTTGGGATAAATGCAGAAACTAAATTTAGTGTGGACCTCATGTGCAAATGACAAATATCCCCTTACTAAGGATCCACCAGGTAGTATAGAGTTGGGCCCCTAAGGGGTTTTTGGGAACTGCTACTGGGGGATCCACCCTCCTGTCCTTGCGCGTAGAGATAAACCAACCATTATCTGTAGCAGCGCATCACACATGGTTCGTGTAAATTAGTGCGCAATGGAGCAGAACACTGTGTGATATATAATGACAACAAGCTATGCTGTGCTAATTGAGTTTCTCAGAGTTGCATTCCTGGATGGAGGCATGTTGGAACAGAAATCAAAACAATGATGGAAGGATCCTTTTATTGAGCTGATTCTGTCTGGATTTGTTTTGAACCGAGTCTCCATGTGCAGGGTGATCTGCTGAGTCTGTGGTGGGCTTGGCAGCAGCCTTATGGGGCAGGTACAGTGAAGGGGGGTGGGTATGATTATTACAGAGCTCTGATGTAATGTAACCGTGTCGCTGTTCAACCTGCTCTCCTGTCTTATGTTTCAGCTAAATTTCAGCTACGCTGTGTTTTTAGTAAAGTTAGAACAAGCTAACTGGGGCTCTGTGGTATGTTGGTCGCCGTGCCAGGGTACGTAAATCCATCACATTTTACTTGAAGCCCTTTTTATATCAGCAGTTGTTACCAATTGCTTATACATATACCCATCCTAAAAACCCCAGGCTGTAAGCATCAACAAGAAAATGTATTCAGTGTGGCTAGGACTCCCTGATAGGGTCGAAACCTCGGAAGAAGAACCTAGAGGGGCTAGACTCTGAGCGGTCCTTTTTTGGCTGTGCCGGGTGGGCAGGGACAGCTGGGAGTTGTCAAGTTGGGTAGTCGTGACTGGTGGATGGCAGGAACAAACACTGGGCAGTGTGCAGGGACGACCAGGTGGACAAGTACATGGATGACCAGTTGGGCTGTGGGCAGGGACGACCAGGTGGACAAGTACATGGATGACCAGTTGGGCTGTGGGCAGGGACGGCCAGGTGGGCAGGGCAGGGACAGCTGGGAGTTGTCAGGCTGGGTAGTCGTGACTGGTGGATGGCAGGAACAAACACTGGGCAGTGTGCAGGGACGACCAGGTGGACAAGTACATGGATGACCAGGGGGGCTGTGGGCAGGGACGACCAGGTGGACAAGTACATGGATGACCAGTTGGGCTGTGGGCAGGGACGGCCAGGTGGGCAGGGCAGGGACAGCTGGGAGTTGTCAGGCTGGGTAGTCGTGACTGGTGGATGGCAGGAACAAACACTGGGCAGTGTGCAGGGACGACCAGGTGGACAAGTACATGGATGACCAGGGGGGCTGTGGGCAGCAGCGACCAGGGGAGCTGAGGGCAGTGGGCAGGGATGACCAGTTGGGCTGTGGGCAGGGACGGCCAGGTGGGCAGGGCAGGGACAGCTGGGAGTTGTCAGGCTGGGTAGTCCTGACTAGTGGTCCACAGGCTCTGGTCCTCAACAGGATGCCTGAGAAATTAAAAAGAGCAAAAGGATACCTCCGCGCATAATTGAGACTGACCCTAGTGCCCCTTCACATAAACTATATATATATATCCGTCTAGTGAACTCCGACCAAGTGTTGTAAAGCAAATATACAGTAGCTGTTGGACATTTGAACTGGGATGAGGGTTGAATTGTAATACGGGCTGCTGGTAATAGGTGACTGATTGTAAATTGCCGTGACTTTGTTAGAATGCAGTTGTAGTGAGCCACAGGTTTCACATGGTCAGTAGGGCAGAGGTATGGCTGCCTCCCAAATCACACCCTTTTTCACACTGTGGCGTGCCACTTTTGAGCAGAGACCTCTGTTAAGAAGTGCTCTGAATAGGGAGATTTATCGGGGGGGGCGGGGGTCAATGAATGACTTCATCTGCTAACGTCCTTCTTGACCTGATGCTCCCAAACGTGACCTTGCTCAGGAATGGTGCAATGCATGGAGTCGGTGCCGTTTGGGACTAATGTCCCCACCGGTCCAGTGGACACAACCAATACGGTGTGACTGACAGGTCCAAGCCCCCTTCTTCCAGTTCCGCTCCAGTAGTTTTCACTTCCGTCTTGAATTATTATGCTGCTTCACGTCCGGCTGAGGTAAAACCCGGTTGTTTGGACAAGCTGTGTACAATGGCTCTGTTGTGAATTCTCTCTCTCTCTCTCTCTCTCTCTCTCTCTCTCTCTCTCTCTCTCTCTCTCTCTCTCTCTCTCTCTCTCTCTCTCTCTCTCTCTCTCTCTCTCTCTCTCTCTCTCTCTCTCTCTCTCTCTCTCTCTCTCTCTCTCTCTCTCTCTCTCTCTCTCTCTCTCTCTCTCTCTCTCTCTCTCTCTCTCTCTCTCTCTCTCTCTCTCTCTCTCGTTACTTCTCTCAAAATTCCAACTTCTTTAACTTTTTTGAGTTACTGAATGGGTAGTACTGAATTAGGTTATTGGAGTCCCCTTACGAGCATTAAGAGTTAGGTGAAGAGGTGTAAGACAGTAGAGCTTAAGGGCTGAGGTAGAGGTTAAAGGATAATGTAGAGGGGTATAGAGGTTAAGGGGTGAGGTAGAGGGGTATAGAGGTTAAGGGGTGAGGTAGAGGGGTATAGAGGTTAAGGGATAATGTAGAGGGGTATAGAGGTTAAGGGGTGAGGTAGAGGGGTATAGAGGTTAAGGGGTGAGGTAGAGGGGTATAGGGGTTAAGGGGTGAGGTAGAGGTATATAGAAGATTATAATATACTACTTAGACAGGTCTGTGAAGATGCAGTATATTCTGGATTGTTCATATGAAACAGGGGAGGAAGATAGGGGAGGGAGTTTTGGTGAGACAGATGTTTTCAGACCCACTGTGCAGTGATCCATGAGCAGAGGGCCCTGCAGTGCTGAACTCTAACCGTGACTAGGGAGCCATTTGGGTCTCTGGACACATCTTTTACACATTGAGTAGCATTCTCCAGTATTCCTCCTTCCGTTTCAACTAATTCATGTTTCGGTGCTGTCATTGACCAAAAACAAGCCTTCATTAGCTGACCGCCTCCCTCTGACTCCCAGCTATGATCTCCCAACTCCCAGGCGGGGTCGGCCAGTTCACCCCTGGATGTACACTTCTGATTACAGTCTTCCGCCCGACCATGGGGACCGTAAGGGGAGTGTACATTCACCGGCAAAACGGAGACGACCCTACTCTGCGCACAGTGCACTGCAAAAGTCTATTGTGCTGTTTAGGGGAATAGGGTGCAATTTGAGACGCACTTTCTGTGGGACCGAGGGACCAAAACCCCCATCGCCTCCAGGCGTCACCGTTAACAGGCGTTCAAAATCCCTTCCTGGATCAGCATCAGTCATAGCAGGATAGGCGTCCCAAATAGCACCCTATTCCTTACAGTGTAGTCTGCACTGCTTACGACCAGAGTCCATGGGGCTCCGATCAAAAGGAGTACAGTGATTTCCAGTTCCATAGAATCCTATGGCTGAAACTGTCGCCTGTGTTTTTATTTGTGACAGTCATTGTTATCTCTTCCTCAGTTTTTGGGCCAGTGGGTTTACAACATCTCTTTGGTAGACTGATCTTAGTGTTAGGTTCTATTTTTCTTGTTCACCTCTTCAAAGCAGTCACCAGCTGACATTGCCACACAAACTGACATGCGTGTGGAACAAAAGAGTTTGAGTACAGAGATGTTAGCTGTGTCATGTGGCAAACTAATCCTAGTCTAAAAACAATGATGCCTCTGCTTTAGTCACATTTACAGTTACATTGCTGCCTACGTGGCACTTGTCATGCTTTTTATAATACCACTAGATCACAGCACACTTACGGCTTAACCCAGTTCTCTGCTAAAAATATATCCTGTTAAATATGTCAGAAAGCCAGTCAAGCCACCATTCTGACTACAGTGTACTCCATGACACTCCTTAAACTCTTTGGAAAACACACACTCTGTCTGTTAACACATGCTCGATGGTTTACGGAAATGTCAAAGTTCTATCACGCAACTAAAGTGATCCCTGTCATTCCCGCTGGATTGTCTGGTCTTCTTTATGCCTGGACTTACTGTTTCATTTATGGGTGAAAAACTTGTTTTCTTGGCACAGACTGATGAACTTAGTGATATTATGTGTGTGTGTGTGTGTACTGTAAGTATATTGTACGTGATGTGTTGTTGTGTACTGCTGTGGTTAGTCGGACTACAGTCCTGTAGTGTTGGCGTAGGGCTTGTTGATTACTACTGGCTAGGGGGGGGGGGAGGGTATTGCTTTAGCTGGCTGTTAAGGTATTCGGTAGGAGATCTTTTGTGAGTGCGGATTTGATCAATCCGAGACCAAGTGGAATTACGTGCTGGTCTTAAGGTCGCCACAGATTAGTCATACTAAACACAAAATCCCGGAGGGAGCTGGAAGGGGAGACAGAATGAGTGAAGGGTCTCAAGGGAAGAACCTCAGCTAGCACAGATGGTTCCTTGGAAGTTGTGAGAACATATTCTTTTGGCTTCATATTAGTTGTGAAGCATTTTGAAGCATTTTGTCAGGTCTTGGAATGTTAATTTGGAATGTTAATTTGGAGCAAATCACTTAAACCCTGAAGTAAAATATGCGGGAGAATTATCAATAGGTTACACAGAGGTTCTGTGAATGTCGTCCCCCATACTCACAATTGTACAAATGTTTTGCCCCATCAATTTCATCATGTTCAATTCATGATTATCGCCTTGGTCTTTTCACAGCAACTCCCTGCTTCTTATCACACTACTGGCTCAACCAGGAAGTTAATCAGGAAGAGCTCTCCTTCAGCTAAGCAGAGTTTAGCTTGCAGGCTTCTGACCTGCCACAAGAGGTCGCTAGAGAGAGATGTGCCAAGGCAGCCCTGTCTGACTATCTTTTGAGGGACTCCTGGGCAAGGTCGCAGACATGCAATGGCTTAGACATGTGCCTCTTATGCCTAGTCCACACGTACACGGGTATTTTTCAAAACTGGTGTTTTTCTATGCGTTTTGGCCTTTCTTTCACATGCAAACTGTGTTTTAGGTCACTGAAAACAAAAGTTTTGAAAAACTCCTTCCAGGGTGAAGATTTTCAGAAAATCAGTTTTTAGTGGTTACATGTAGACAGGGAAAATGTAGATTTTGGCATGTAATAGGGCTGTCACGATATCAGATTAATGATATTATAAATTATTAAAAAATATATGAAAAAATATATTATAAAAATCTATAAAAAATGTGAAGAAAAAAATAGCTATCTGTCAAATTCATCTTCAACTTTCTTGAATGTGTTATTTAATTTTTTTATTTTTTGGCAAATGAATTACACTCACAATACAAGTGTATGGAGGTGGAGAGAGTCTGTAACCATAACTGTACAGATAAAAAAAATAAAAGCATACAAAAAGAACAATTACACTTAATGGATAATGAAAAGGCAGCTAGATAAACAAAAGATCCATGAGGTTTTGGCAAAATACAAAACATTTTCACCTAAATAGGCTACGAAAAGGCGTTAATTCAAACGTTAGTGTATAGGTCCAGAGTTGTAGTTTAAGCACATGCATTGTTTGTCCATGAATAAGCTATAGAAAAACCGAGAGGAGTTTTGGGAAAAATACAATGTCCTTTTTTTCCATGTGAATGGGCTACAAAAATGGAATGTCTTTGCAGATCTCTCCCGGGGGTTCTAGTGGGGCTAACGAGTTGATAGGTCCAGTTACCTTGTTTAAGCACATGCATCGTTTGTCTATAAGTGACATGAATAAGGTATCGAATAACTGGTTTCTGGGAAAATACAACTTCACTTTCGCCTTCTGAATATGATATTATCATATGTGTATTATTAACATGATATCAGTATTTCATTTTTTAAATATCACGGTTATTGTCAGTACTGGTATATCGCGATACCCCTAGCTTGTAACATCAGATTGTGCGCCATTATCTCCTTTGTTTACATGAGGCAATTTTGTGTAATGACGGACATAGCCAAAATAGTGCTGGTTTTTATTTTGCTAACAGGGATTTTTTTACATATTTTCACACAAATGTACAGTTACTCTCCCACTATATTGAGGGCCAGAGGTGTCAGAATGCACTGCTGAGGTCACTGCTACATCAAACACTCACGCCATTGTTGTTGTTTTTTTCAAGAACGAAGGAGAAAAAAAAACAGTTTTAAAACCTGTGTACATGCGGACGAGGCCTCAGGAAACCCTAAGAATGTTTTCATTACAAGGATGAAAAGGGTATTTTTAGTTTTTTTTTATAATTCTGTTTATAGTTGTGGAATTTTTTTTATGCAGATATAAAACTAGGAAAACCACTCTCTCACAGAAAGAGACCTTTGGTTCTCAGATCAGTATTTGCTAGCTGGAATTTGTACACAGATTTATTATAAGGAAAAGGACTCAGATACATAAACACAATGGTCTCTGCTCAAACAATATTACCAACAAAGAGTTTGGCTGTTTATCTCCTTTTCTGTCTGCCGCAGTATAACACCACACTCAGGCATTTAGTAATGAATGATTTTTGTGTTTTATTTCTGAGGCACTCTGTTGTATCACATTGTTGTTTTATATTGTGTGGTAACACCGTGTGGATTTATATTGGGTGTGGTACCCCAGTGTTGTTTCATATTTTGTGTTGTAACACAGTGTTGATTTATATTGGGTGTTGTAGCACTGTTGATTTATATTGTGTGCTCTGCAGGTGGTGGGCCGAGTTCTTCTCCTCCAGCTGATTGATTACCTGACCCGTGGTTACCTCAAGGACCAGTTGGTGACACGCCTCCTGAACAGCACGCGAGTCCACATCCTGGTTTCCATGAATCCGGACGGCTTTGAGTCCTCCAATAGGGACTGCATGTACTCTCAGGGGAGGTGAGATACTGTGTGTGTGGGTGTGTGAGTGTGTGCGTGCGATTGGGGAATTAACCTCGATCAGAGGGACTGCATGAGAGTAAAGCAGGAAACAGGGATTCTGGGTATTTTATTATGGTACATTTGGATGATAACATCGCAAATAACAAGATGTTTGTTATGTTTTAAATCAGTTGTCCTTGGAATGTTCTCCGGACACTAGCTAAAACATTCCCATTAGGTTTGTAGCTAATGTAATAGAAGAACAGACAATGTTGTTGGGCGGAACATGAGCCAAACACTGTCCAATTATCTGAACAACAGACAGTTTATGTGTTTGCTACAACCTAAAGAATATTATGGGAGCCTTCACAGAACCATTTTTGGTTTGCTAGAATGTGACTTCCTCTCCATCCCAAATAGTAGTTTTCCCTATGCAGCGCTCAAAACAAAAGCAGCAACATAAGGAGTTGGGTGGCATCCCCTTTCCACTGAACGATGATACACCGGAGAACCTCTCCCATTGTCTCTAACACCCTGAGAGATCTCAAATCAGAATTTTGTGTGTGTGTGTGTGTGTGTGGGCGGGGGGGGGGGGTAAGGTATCATGTCGCAGATGAAACTCCAAGGATTTTGGGTTGTGACTGTAGTCCCAACTGGCGCCCTATTCCCTATTCACCATTTGATACTCGCTCTCCACAAAGCCCCACTGGAGGTATACACACAAGAATGGATTCATAAGGGAACCAAAACATTTTCTCTCTGGAACCGAATAAGGGTTTCTGACAGGAAAGCTGAAGAAACTGTATGTTTTTTTTTAAAGCATATGGTGGTGTAACTGACAGTGTCCTCTCTGAAACTGGTAAACTGACACTATGGCCAGGATTCAATCAAACACACATTTTGACTAGAGAAGGCCTCACTCTATCAACAGCGTCCCTTTTAAAGGGAATGTGCCAGACGTCTGTGGACATTAAATTCATGTGAAATGCTGCAGATGTCGGCTGGAACATAAATTGGCTTGAAATGCCAGGAGCAGAGCTATGTGCCAGTCCACAATATGTTCAACCTAGGCTGGGAACCTAGGCAGGGGCGCTCAAAATCCTGGTTGGAAAATTCCAAGGAATCATAAGGGAATGAGCGGGAAATCTGACAAAGCAGGATCTGGAAAACCACTAGTTTTTTTGTGCAAATTCCTGGAACATTATGTTCCGAATCGACGCCTCCCTGGGCCTGGAGACTAATCTGAGACATTTGTAGATGCAATTGCTTTCCGACATTCATTGTCATCAACATTCTGATTAACAGGAAGTCTCAGCCTGAAGACAGACCATCTTTATTCAAGTGTTTCACTTGCTGTTGATCTGGAACACATACAAGTATATGTGTTCATACTACTATCTATGTGAGGATCAACAATTAATTATCATTAAAAACATATTTTCGTAACCAGAGATCCCAAAACCTTACCCTAACCTTAACCCGAACACCAACCTCTATTACCTAACCATTATGCCTAATCTTAAACAAAACCCTTACCCTAAACCTTAATGCCTAAACTTAACCCTAACCCAATTTCTAACACCCTACTCTATTCAGATAAAGCTTCTTGTTAAACTAAGGAGCAGCCAAATGTCCTCACTTGAATTTTACTATCATAGCGAGGACCTCCGGTCCATGTTAATGGACAGCTGGTCCTCTATCAGACAGTAAAACAGGAACTCTGACACACACACAAACGCACAAACACACACAGGCAAGGGTTCTCACAAAAAAAAAAACAGAGAAAAACTTGAGTAATAACAACACAACAGGTTTAAAGATGTTATGATTGAAGCCGATGACAGCCTTGCTTTCTGCCTCTAAATGACACGTGGTCATGGTGATGGTGTCTCGGAACCGTTTTCAGTATGACAACGCAGTTTCCAAATGACACCATCTACTAACATTATCGACTAGTCTGCCTGTCCCGTCCGTTCGTCTGTGCAGTGTCCTTCACGGCGTGTGTTTAGGTGGTTGGGATAAAACAAACACATCCCTACACAACCTTTATCGTTTACCCCCTGTGTGCTCATGTTTTCAGCCCAAACACAGAGGGCATGTGGGGGCAGGGTGGGGCTGAGTGGCAGCCAGCCGACCGATAGGCCCACACAGCAGCCGACAGCACAGGGCCGTATGACCGGAAACACTGGCCCTTTAGTCTTTTCTGTCATCCGAGTGACCGGACACAGGAAGACGTCCTCCAGACCAATTATGGATCTCGAGTCGTGACTGCTACTCTGCAATTAGCGAGGACTACATGGGAGAGTCTGTGAACTGCAGAATGAAAGGAGATTACGCGCATGCGCATGCACGCACACACGTACATACACGTGTACACACACACACACACACACACACACACACATGCGCATACACAGAAGCACGCACATACACACACTGGCTTGTTGATGATGTTGTGGTTGCTTGGAAAGGCAGGAAGTCACTAGAAATAGAGTGTTTTCAAAGATGTCTCGTGTACATACGCATACTCACACACACAAAACCTTGAACAGGCTATTTTAGTGCATTTCTGCCTATATATAATTGTTTTAATTAGTCCTTTTGTTAAAAATCCCCTCTTTGCTTATATCCTGACTGGGCTTCAGACGTCACACCTGAGCTGTTCCTTATGCGACACTTACAACATTTTCTGTGTTGAATTCAACCAGCGACTCAAGTCTCCAACATCTCTGTCCAACTTTTCTAGCAGTTTCCCTAGATTTATCACCTTTTCTATCTTTGAAGCCCGAGTTATTAAACTCTCGGAATAACTGTCAGGGTCTAAACACCTCGGTCCTACTGTGACACAAACCCTTCCTCTCACTCCTGTCGTGACTGGGCAGAGACATCCCTGACCAGACCGGGTCCTGGTTCAAGCCAAGCGTTCCGCGGGAGGACGTTGTGTTCTTGTCGTTCTGTAGCCCTTTAGAACGTTTCCAGCCTGACCAGCCTCATGCTTAACCATCCATCCATCTTCTACCGCTTATCCGGGGCCGGGTCGCGGGGGCAGCAGTCTAAGCAGGGATGCCCAGACTTCCCTCTCCCCAGACACTTCCTCTAGCTCTTCCGGGGGGACACCGAGGCGTTCCCAGGCCAGCCGGGAGACATAGTCCCTCCAGCGTGTCCTAGGTCTTCCCCGGGGTCTCCTCCCGGTGGGATGGGACCGGAACACCTTCCCAGGAAGGCGTTCCGGAGGCATCCGAAAAAGATGCCCAAGCCACCTCAGCTGACCCCTCTCGATGTGGAGGAGCAACGGCTCTACTCTGAGCTCCTCCCGGGTGACCGAGCTTCTCACCCTATCTCTAAGGGATCGCCCAGCCACCCTGCGGAGAAAACTCATTTCGGCCGCCTGTATCCGGGATCTTGTCCTTTCGGTCATGACCCAAAGCTCATGACCATAGGTGAGAGTAGGAACGTAGATTGACTGGTAAATCGAGAGCTTCGCCTTGCGGCTCAGCTCTTTCTTCACCACGACAGACCGATACATCGACTGCATTACTGCAGAAGCTGCACCGATCCGTCTGTCAATCTCCCGTTCCATCCTTCCCTCACTCGTGAACAAGACCCCTAGATACTTAAACTCCTCCACTTGAGGCAGGCACTCTCCACCAACCTGAAGTGGGCAAGCCACCCTTTTCCGACTGAGGACCATGGCCTCGGATTTGGAGGTACTGATTTTCATCCCCACCGCTTCACACTCGGCTGCAAACCGTCCCAGTGCATGCTGAAGGTCCTGGTTAGAAGGGGCCAACACGACAACATCATCTGCAAAGAGCAGAGACGAAATCGTGTGGTCCCCAAACCTGACACCCTCCGGCCCCTGGCTGCGCCTAGAAATTCTGTCCATAAAAATTACAAACAGAACCGGTGACAAAGGGCAGCCCTGCCGGAGTCCAACATGCACTGGGAACAAGTCTGACTTACTGCCGGCAATGCGGACCAAGCTCCTGCTTCGGTTGTATAGGGACCTGACAGCCCTTAGCAAAGGACCCAGGACCCCATATTCCCCAAGCACCCTCCACAAGATGCCGCGAGGGACACAGTCGAATGCCTTCTCCAAATCCACAAAACACATGTGGATTGGTTGGGCAAACTCCCATGAACCCTCCAACACCCCGTAGAGGGTATAGAGCTGGTCCAGTGTTCCACGGCCCGGACGAAAACCACACTGTTCCTCCTGAATCCGAGGTTCTACTATCGGCCGTATTCTCCTCTCCAGAACCCTGGCATAGACTTTCCCGGGGAGGCTGAGAAGTGTGATCCCCCTATAGTTGGAACACACCCTCCGGTCCCCCTTCTTAAAAAGAGGGACCACCACCCCGGTCTGCCATCCCAGAGGCACTGTCCCCGACCGCCACGCGATGTTGCACAGGCGTGTCAACCAAGACAGCCCTACAACATCCAGAGACTTGAGGTACTCAGGGCGGATCTCATCCACCCCCGGTGCCTTGCCACCGAGGAGTTTCTTGACCACCTCTGTGACTTCAGCCCGGGTGATGGACGAGTCCACCACTGAGCCCTCATCCTCTGCTTCCTCAATGGAAGACATGTCAGCGGGATTGAGGAGATCCTCGAAGTACTCCTTCCACCGCCCGACGACATCCTCAGTTGAGGTCAACAGCTGCCCACCTCTACTGTAAACAGCGTTGGTAGGGCACTGTTTCCCTCTCCTGAGGCGCCGGATGGTTTGCCAGAATCTCTTCGAGGCCAGCCGATAGTCCTTCTCCATGGCCTCACCGAACTCCTCCCAGGCCCGAGTTTTTGCCTCCACAACCACCCGGGCTGCAGCCCGCTTGGCCTGTCGGTACCCGTCAGCTGCCTCAGGAGTCCCACAAGCCAACCAGGCCTGATAGGACTCCTTCTTCAGCTTGACGGCATCCCTTACTTCCGGTGTCCACCACCGGGTTCGGGGATTGCCGCCTCGACAGGCACCGGAGACCTTACGGCCACAGCTCCGAGCGGCCGCTTCGACAATGGCGGTGGAGAACATGGTCCACTCGGACTCAATATCTCCAACCTCCCTCGGGATCCAGTCGAAGCTCTGCCGGAGGTGGGAGTTAAAGATCTCTCTGACAGGAGACTCGGCCAGACGTTCCCAGCAGACCCTTACAGTACGCTTGGGCCTGCCGAGTCTGTCCAGCTTCCTCCCCCACCATCGGATCCAACTCACCACCAGGTGGTGATCAGTTGACAGCTCCGCCCCTCTCTTCACCCGAGTGTCCAAGACATACGGCCGCAGGTCAGATGAGACGACAACAAAGTCGATCATCGACCTGCGGCCTAGGGTGTCCTGGTGCCACGTGCACTGATGGACACCCTTATGCTTGAACATGGTGTTCGTCATGGACAAACTGTGACTAGCACAGAAGTCCAATAACTGAACACCACTCGGGTTCAGATCAGGGGGGCCGTTCCTCCCAATCACGCCCCTCCAGGTGTCACTGTCGTTGCCCACGTGGGCGTTGAAGTCCCCCAGTAGAACAATAGAGTCCCCAGTCGGAGCACTTTCCAGCACCCCTCCCAGAGACTCCAAGAAGGTCGGGTACTCTGCACTGCGGTTCGGCCCGTAGGCACAAACAACAGTGAGAGACCTATCCCCGACCCGTAGGCGCAGGGAAACGACCCTCTCGTTCACCGGGGTAAACTCCAACACATGGCGGCAGAGCTGGGGAGCTATGAGCAAACCCACACCAGCCCGCCGCCTCTCACCATGGGCAACTCCAGAGTGGTGAAGAGTCCATCCTCTCTCAAGGAGTGTGGTTCCAGAGCCCAAGCCGTGCGTAGAGGTGATCCCGACTACCTCTAATCGGAACCTCTCAACCTCACGCACTAACTCAGGCTCCTTCCCCGCCAGCGAGGTGACATTCCACGTCCCTAGAGCCAGTTTCTGTGTCCAGAGATCGGGTTGTCTAGGCCCCTGCCTTCGACTGCCGCCCGATCCTCTTTGCACCGGCCCCTTATGGTCCCTCCTGTGGGTGGTGAGCCCACGGGAGGGCGGCCCCACGTCACCCGTTCGGGCTGAGCCCGGCCGGGCCCCATGGGGGAAGGCCCGGCCACCAGGCGCTCGCATTCGAGCCCCAACCCCGGGCCTGGCTCCGGGGTGGGGCCCCGGCTGCGCCATACCGGGCGACGTCACGGTACTCAAAATGTTATTCTTCATTAAGGGGTTTTGAACTTGCTTAACCAATGCTGGATATATTTCTGCGTAATTATTTATTTAGTTTAGTTTCCGTATTTTAATTTTTTCCTGTACTACTTTACCCCTGTGAATAACATAATGTTGTTTGTCTGCAGATGGTAAGGGAGGTTTGGCAGTATTTCCCGCTTCCTTGTTTGGGGAGTTGGGAGGGTGTGTTGGTCTAGTCTCGTTGTAGTGGGCTTCTTTACATCAAGTACATTCCTGGGTCTGTGTGGATGTCTGTGTGGATGAAAAAACAAAAAGGAACCGTTAAAGCACAGTATGATTTCAAGTGAGTTTTTACGATGTTATGACCTGTAAATAAGGTTGTTACTCAACAATCCTGGATACATTATGTCTGTCTGAGAGTTATCAGGTTTATTTCTTTTCGCACTTCCCAAATGACTGTCTGAGAGTTATCAGGTTTATTTCTTTTCACACTTCCCAGAAGACACCTATGGTGCACTAGTTTCACCAGGGCCCATAGCAGGGCAGTGTAGACAGAATGGCATCGTTCTCACTAATACGGTAGCGGGTTCCTCACGCCCCGGCTCCTGATGGCAACAATGTTATCATCACGAGCGCTAGCTACTGACGACCTGAAAGATGAGCTAGCCAAGACCAAACAAACAGAGACCGCAATGTAACAAGTGGTTCAAGAAACAGGCTGATGTAAACAGTTTCAGCGACTTACCGCTGATTAGATGTTTTCCACACATGTGGCTACAACTAGTTGGACACCAGGTCCCGGCAATTCTCCTCTGTCCTCCCCCAAATAGCCTGAAGCCACAGAACCACCCCCCCCTTTCGGTTGTATGTCACTCTGACATGGGAGCATGGCAAACAAGAGGACTGGTTCTTTGACCTGATTACACTGAGCGACACGGAAGCTTTTCTGCACATTTTGTTATGTCCGTGAAGAATTTTCTTCGGCTGCTCGTGGAAGTAGTTTAGTTTCTTATGCATATTCTTATGCAGTGAATACCGACAGGAGGAATGTTGGGAATAAGGATCCATGGGGTTCTAGAAAAGGTTTGTGGTTAAAAGTTGTGCACTATAAGGGGAATTGGGTCCCATTTGGTTGGAAGACAAAGCCACGGTGCCCAGTAAAACCTCTGTGGTATTTCAACAAACCAGAGTGGGTCACCTCCCTTCTTTCTGTGGTCTATTATGGTCTATTTCTTTCTCTCTCTCTTTATTTCTATTTCCTTCTGTCTTCCATGTGTCTCTGTCCTTGCCTTGTCTGTCTCTGTCTATAGGGCTGCACGATTTGGATAAAAAATTCAATCACGTTTGTTCCCCCCCCCCCCAAATATTGCAATTTAATTGTATTAATTGCGATTTTCAAACATGTGACTGTAAACATGATTTAGAGCCTCACTCCTTTCATCATAGAAATCCTAGCCTAAATAATGTGCTTACTGAATAAAACAAGCATCTGAAGCATGTGGGAAGCATTTTCTGATTATAGGTAGGCCTACAGTCTAAAAGCTTGTAGTATGTACAATGCGTTGGCGTTTGCTACATTTGCGCTGTTGCCAGTATGCAAACTTTCTCAACACTTGAGCGATGTTTTCTACCTGCTTACAGGCACTGACCTTGAAGCGGAAACTCGTAATAACTATGTGGTTGGGTATGTGGGACAATATGTCAGTGCCACTCACATGAGAAGACGCCAATTATCTCATGCAGGGCTTTTAAGAGGAAACCCTGTATTGGTCCGCTTTCCAGATGGCTCATGCTGCTCAGGTTGTGGCCGCCACTTCGGCGTGTCATTGCATAGAATTAAGGGATTCCAGGTATTTAACTAAACTACAGACACTCTTAGGAAAACCCCAAGACAGACCTTTTGTTTGCTATGAATCACAACGAGCTCCATGTCCATCTGACCACCCAGCAGTAGGAGTAGTGAACAACGGCCAAAGGAAATTACTTTTTGGTGAAGCATTAGAGGCCATATGTGAGGTTTCTATTGAGCTACTAGCAGACATTCAAGCAGAAATCACCAGAAGACATCTGAAGTCAAATTTGTCTTTTTTTTGTAAAAACGTGCCGTATATCAGTTTGCATTGATTTGTAGTCTCCTCATACTCCATACAGACACTCGCAGTACTGTCCCCCACCCCAAACCCTAACCCTAACCCTGGCCTGGATGATATTATTCCGGTCTTGTCAGGGAAGAGGAGGAGACAAGCTGTGTCATTGTGTCATTTCTGTCTTGTTAACGTTAGGGGAAGCGTTCTACACACTGCACCTTTAAGGCCAGGCATAGGTGCATCGATGGCCATGATGCCAGAGACTTCCGTCCCATTGGACGACGTAGCGTCATTCTATTAATCGTGCCGCCCCTGTCTTCCCATGTCTCTCCCACTCTCCCACTCTTCACTGCCCTTGTAGTCTTTGTTGTTGTCTCTGTTGGAGATGAGCATGCTAAAGGATCCTTCTTTCTGTGTCATGGGTTGTTTGTCCAGGATCGTCCTATAGAAATAAAAACGGACCCATAAACTGAAATCTTATCAAATGAAAAGCAGCGCTAGAAAATAGTCAATATGAAGTACTTTCAAGATGTTGATTCTGTAGATAAATTAATGATTGACTGAAGTGCAATACTTTGTTTCCATCTAATCGAGAAGAAAATTGTCAATAATGATATATTTTAATTATTCTTATCAGGGAAGCTAGAATTCGTTGTTTTGCTTATTGTCGAACTGCCAGACTACAGACATTTTAGAGAGTCTCTGTCCTAGTGGGGAAACAAAAGGTTATTGTCATTCAGCATCGTATCTTCTCCCATCACCTAACTACAACGCGCCCCTTGACCCCAAAATAACACTCTGACCCTAAACCCATCCGTACATAACCCTGGTGAAAGGTTTTAGTCAAATATGAACCCACTGGCATAAGTTCACGTGCGCACACACACACACACACACAAACCCACACACACTTTGCCGCTCGTATGCGTTTTCTCTGTTACCAGCAGTGGATCCTTGTTGTGTTATCTCTGTTAGTCACTCGCACGCTGTTTCACAACTCGCACACACCCAGATCAGAGGAGGTGTTGAAATGTTGTTTAAAACCCACAATTACTAATTTCACACAGATCACAACAGACTAACCACAATGTACACCTGCAAGGTGCGGTCACACGCACGGACAGACACGCACATGGCCCACTGACTGCAGGACTAAAGCTGCTGTCAACTTAGTGGGACTGATTCTAGGCTGGAAAAAAGACCCTGAGGCTGAGCAAGAGGAATGCAAGGGTGAGGATGAGGGCTGAGGATGACAGTTGAGGATGAGGGGTGAGACAGGTATGGACACAGAAGACATTAGTTGCTATGGGGAGTGGCTTTGTCATTCGGCTCTGCTTCTCCCTTGAGTAAATTACATGTTGAGCGAGTCAACAAGAGTAAACAGGTTGTAAACTTTACACAGTCTCTGGGGCTCTGGCATGATGCAGAGGGCCCCCAGTCTCTGGGGCTCTGGCATGATGCAGAGGGCCCCCAGTCTCTGGGGCTCTGGCATGATGCAGAGGGCCCCCAGTCTCTGGGGCTCTGGCATGATGCAGATGTCATGATGCAGATCAGCGAGGGTCAATTGCAGGAGCCTTATTAAAAACACATTCTGGGCTGTTTAGGGAGTATGTTTATGGTAACTTTGTTCTCCCTCCACATGCTGGCTCTCCTAATTCACTCTCTTCATCTTTCTCTCTTTCCTTTGTATCGCTCTGTCTCTCTCCCTCATTCTGTCCTTTTGCTCTCTCCCTTTTGTTCTCTCTCCCACGCTCTCTCTCTCAACTGCTCTTTTTTGCTTCTCTCTCTACCCTGAAAGTGGTAAGACTGGTAAGTGTAAATATTGCTTTATAAACAACGGAAATGTCCCACAGATAGAAATTGTTCTCAAATGTTCTCATCTATTTCTGATAGCATCTCAAATGGAACCCTATTCCGTATATACTGCACTACATTTGACCAGGACCAATGCATTAAAAACGGAATAGGGTGCTTGTAAATGTCAGGTAGTGTCCTTGCTGAGGTAACAGAGAAACAAACATTGTAATGGGCTGTTATTATCTGTGAGTAGAGACCTCCATAAATATATATTACGGTCCTCTGCTTCTCAATTGGTAGACATGGTGCTTGCAATGTCAGTAGGGGGTTTGATTCCTGGGACCATTTGTGTGTAAAATGCGTGCTTGACTGTAGGTTTGCTTTGGCTGTAAGTGTCGGCTAATCAGCATGTCATGTCATTTCTATGATTATACATTTTCCACATTGACTTCTGTCACAATACATGTTGCTGTGTTTGTGAACACTGTAAAGGCTCCTTGTGATGGCCTGTTGCTGACCCCAGTATTAATGACCAGAATGTTTTCTGATAAGCTTGATTTTCAGTAAGTGAAAGCAGAAAAAGCCTGTCAGCCTAGTCGAGTCAAACTCCGCGCTCCATTTGTTTTCCTCTGTCCGCTAACGAGCTTCAGCTGGAACAATCATAAACAGTTTCTATTCCCCTAAACAAATGTTCGCAGCAAAATGGTTACAATCCTGTTAACAAGAAACAGGGTTAAAACAGATTTAACATGCATCATGTTTGTTTCAAACCGCTGGGTTTTCAGACCCCCAGCCGCCAGTATGTACTGTGTGCTTTCAGTTTATTTTAAAACGTCCAAGTTAAAAGGCAATGGAGTGCACCCTTCCCCCTTAGATATGTTGATGCAAGAAACATGGTGTTCTGGATGTGCTGCGTTGACCCGCGACTGGAGCCAAATGCTGGCTCTTCCCTTCCCACTTCAGTGTGCACTTGTTCACTGCCCATGAAGTGTTCGAAAGCGATGGATTGGTGTAGGTCAGGAAATATGCTAGACGCTCAGCCTTCATGCCAAGACATTGCTTTTAAATCCTTGAGGGGTGGTGAATGCGTATACGAGTGGAATCAGAATTAGGCTAGGCATTCTGTCAACCTGCCTGTCTTAGCCTCCTCCATCCTCCAGACCACAGCAGCTATATAATCACCTCCGGAAGGCCAGGGTTGGGGGGGGAATTAGCCTGCTGAACCAGGCATTGAGCCACAGGGTAGGAGGAAAACCGGAATAGTCGCCACGATGCACCTGCTCTCCCTTATTGTGCTAGCCTCACAGTACTAAACACACGACGAGGTTAGCCTCATAGTATTAAACACACGACGAGGCTAGCCTCATAGTATTAAACACGCCACGAGGCTAGCCTCATAGTATTAAACATGCCACGAGGCTAGCCTCATAGTATTAAACACGCCACGAAGCTAGCCTCACAGTACTAAACACGCCACAAGGCAAGCCTCATAGTATTAAAAACGCCACGAGGCTAGCCTCATAGTATTAAACACGCCACGAGGCTAGCCTCATAGTATTAAACACGCCACAAGGCTAGCCTCATAGTATTAAACACGCCACGAGGCTAGCCTCATAGTACTAAACACGCCACGAGGCTAGCCTCATAGTATTAAACACGCCACAAGGCTTGCCTCACAGTACTAAACACGCCACAAGGCTTGCCTCACAGTACTAAACACGCCACAAGGCTAGCCTCACAGTACTAAACACGCCACAAGGCTAGCCTCACAGTACTAAACACGCCACAAGGCTAGCCTCACTGTACAAAACACGCCATGAGTCTAGCCTCACAGTACTAAACACGCCACAAGGCTAGCCTCACAGTACTAAACACACCACAAGGCTAGCCTCACAGTACTAAACACACCACAAGGCTAGCCTCACAGTACTAAACACGCCACAAGGCTAGCCTCACAGTACTAAACACACCATGCACGTTGCAATTCCTGGAAAGCAGTGGGAACTGTGAGTGAATGGATGAATAATCTAATACCTGAGAGGTAAAAACATACTAATTCTATTTGACACACAGTGTCGCCTGATACGTAATACGTGTGACGGTTTGGACTGTCTGGAGGATGAGTGTGCTGTTTGGGAGATGCATGAAGCCTCTGTGTTCAGGAAACCAAGGGACCCTGACATACAAATGCATTACATTCTTCTACTCCCTGAGACATTTTCACAGCCTCGGCACGCGTCCTAACTTGCATCCTTTTCCCTATATGAAGCAGTGCACCGGGACACTCTGGCTGAAATGAGTGCACTACCGAGGGGGTAGGGTGCCATTTTGGGACGCAGTACAAAATTGAATCAAACCGCGAGGTCCTTCCCTTGACGATAGCCGAGCTGCGATTCCTTGAGAGGCAACGTGAGGACAAAGAGCTCTCTGTGCACTGGGGAGGGAGGGGAGAGGAGGAGGAGGAGGGGAGGGAGGGGAGGGGAGGGGGAGAGGCAGAGGAGGGGGGGGGGGGTAGCCATATAATGTTTACCTAATGAGCCTCGCACCCCGGGCCGGCCACGCTCTGCCGCTGACAAGGTCGGCAAACATCCTGGCACTTTCTCCACCTCCGCTCGGAGCCTCTGCCCTTCTCTTCTTCGCCTCTCCTTACGCTTTCTCCGTATCTCTCCTCTCACACTCTATTTGTCCATCTCTCTCTCTCTCTCTCAGTTCTGGACTAACAGCAGACATTTTATTTGCAGTCTCAGTCTAAACTTCATGAATGGAATGTTGGTACAGGCATCACCATATAAATGGAATTAGTGTCTGTTCTTGCTCTGTTTCTATGGGCATCTGAACCCGTCAAGTCGATCTGAATGTCATCACAGGGCCGAGAGGCCACTAGGAAGACAAAGTCCCAGTTAGCGACTGTTTGCATTGAGTGTTTGGTGTCTTCTCTCCGGGCTTCTCAATGTGTCAGGAGCCCAGTGGGTAAACAGCCACTGCAGACATTCTGTCAATGAAACCCAGCCTGAATCTCATGAATGGACCAATGACAGTGGACTGATGATACCAAATGGGCATCAGAGCCCTGAGAGTCACTGTCTGTGTTGCCAATGTTCCCTGTATGGTGAACTACTGTGAATGGGAGCCATGTGGTAGTAGTGCCCTATATGGCAATTAGGGTGCTATTTTGGATGTTGCCACTCTGAATGTCTGAGCAAAGAGTCTGTAGAAAAAAGAATGAAACACTAGCAGTTGTTTGTGACTTCTGATAGGCCCCCATGAGTCCTGTATGCTCTAAACGAAACTGTGTTTAGATAGTCCCATGCCATTGGTTATGTCCAATGGGGCTCCTTTACCTTCGCTGCTATGTGGGGTGGAAATAAACACGAACTGGAACAAACACATTCCAAGTCTGACGGTCTGTCCTCTGTCTACATCTGGTTCGGTCTTTTGACGTGTGGTTCCCCGCCTTAGGTTCAACAAGAACGGTGTCGATCTGAACCGGAACTTCCCCGATGCCTTTTCTAAGGAGAGTGGAACCAGAGAGATGGAGGTGAGAGCCATTATTGACTGGCTGAAGACGGAGAGCTTCGTCCTGTCTGCCAACCTGCATGGAGGGGCTGTGGTGGCCAGCTATCCATACGACAACAGCAACAAAGGCACGTTACATCAACACGCACAGAGGGAGGGAGGGAAAAGGGCTGGGGGAACCGAGAGAGAAGAAAAAGAGATGGCAACAGAGAAAGGACTTGGAGGATGAAAAATATAGGAGTGGAGAGAGGGATGGAGAGAGGAGGTCAGAAGGAGAAGAAAATGGAGGCAGGGAGCATGAGGACAGTCATTTGCTATAATTACAGTTGATAGTTTGGTGTTTGTTTGTTTCCAGCCGACAGCTGAAAGAGTTTCAGACAGACAAGGAGAGACAGACATAAAGAGAGACAGACAGACAGAGGGAGACAGACAAAGAGAGAGTGGGAGTTGTAGGACATAGGGCGGTTCCAGCATCACCCCTGACAATAACGTGTTTGTGCCCCTGGCGAAGACCTACTCCTACACACACACACACACACACACACACACACACACACACACACACACACATGCACTCATGACCTATATGGTTGTGAAATCAAAAGATCGAACATTTCACAAGCACATAAAACGCTCAAACCTTGCGTTAACAGACCCAAACAGGGCCCACAGAGCCCCAGGAGGGCAAGACAATGAAATCCAACTAAACGAGAATTGCTAAAGCATAACAATTTCACATACTAGACAGAACGAACCCAAAAGCATTAATGCTGCCTTGTCCAAAACAAATAGTACACAGTGGCCTGACCTGGCCATGACGACTGACCCAACTTCAAGACACACCTTGACTATGTCCAGGCTCTGAGCATGGCCTTGCTGTCCAGAGATTCTGACCCTGGCAGACTTGGCTCCCAGGAAAAGCACACTGCCCACAGAGTGAGGCGGAATTGATTTTAGAAAGGCAGATTCACGCTAGGCAGGAAACCCAGTACTGTCTGAATAGGAAAAAAAACATCCCAAGCCACTGGTCCACCAAACACATGCTTCGACCTGGAAGCGAAATGGTTTCACTGTCATGTCACGTCAGTCAGGCCGATTCCTGAACGACCCAAGGGCCCTCGCCATAAAGTAGTGTTCTATAAAGGGAACAGGGTGCCGTATGGGACTCGGCCTCTGACTTTATGCTTGGTCTTCCAGGTGCGGAACTGAAGGGCGGTTCCAGCATCACCCCTGACAATGACGTGTTTGTCCACCTGGCGAAGACCTACTCCTACACACACACACTCATGCACAAGGGCGACCAGTGCTACGACTCCAAGGACTTCACGGACGGCATCACCAATGGCTACAACTGGTACCCCCTACCAGGTTGGTCCACTCTGCGTTCGAGCTCCCGACAAAGAGTATTCATAATAGAGCAGATGTATTACATTCGCGTGTCGTTTTAGTAACATAGCGGACGCTTTTCTTCACACGAGCGACTTAACAGAGCTCGGTAATCTGGTGACAACAACGTAACGCCCTCCGTTGACAACTGTGATTTAAACAAACCAGTGCCAGGAGAGGGAGGGAAGTGGGAAATGCCTGTCATTTAATGACCGCGTCGGTCAAAACGTCCGCCGTTCCTTCAGCCTGCGGAGCCTAGAACTGTGTTTAGGGTTCCCACGGGTTGACGAGAGAACGCCGGGGGACGTGGTTCTCGCCCACGTGTCCAACTCGAGGCCTGACCCTTGCTTTACAGGTGGCATGCAGGACTACAACTATGTGTGGGGCCAGTGTCTGGAGATCACTCTGGAGCTGTCCTGCTGTAAATTCCCCAATGAGAGTGAGCTGCCGGGCTTCTGGGACGCCAACCGGGACGCGCTGCTGGCCTACATGCAACAGGTCCATCTGGGTCAGTACTGTTGCCACACTCACCACCTCTGCTGGGTGGGCAGTAAGATCGACGCGTGTTTTAAGTGTTTCATTTAATAAATGCTGGGTTGATCGTTTCACTTTATAATTTATAATGTCATTCAGAATGTAGTTATAAGTAGAATGAAGTGTTGTTATAATGAATGTTGTCTTGTTTATGTGTGACATGTGGACACGATTGAATGTCAGCTCGAGGTGTGTCTTTTGTTTTTCCACGTGATACGGCAGATGGTGTTCCCGTAGGGCTCATATCAGATGTAGTTTTACTCATGTAGAGGTTAGGGACACGCCCACGGTGTCATGCAGACACTCATCCAGGATGAGACCAACACCTCGACATTCACCCGTATAATCTGATCCTGATGTAAAGGTCAGCAGCCCACGCCGTGTCACAGTCAAAAGCTTTTCTCATAATAATCACACATGGTTTCCCCTGCTTTGTGCAGAGGAAAGCACGGAATGGGGGCGCCGGCTTGTTAATTAATTCCAGTGGAGTCAAATGGGGGGAAACGCCAAGCCCTGTCAGTAGGGAAAAAAGGGTATCATCTACCTAAGAAGACTGAGAAGCAACTGGGTTGGGTTGGTTGGTGTTGATTTTCTTGCTCAGGCTCTTCTTTCGTCGTGTGTGTGTGTGTGTCTATAGGTGTGAAAGGGCAGGTGTTGGACGCAGATGGAAAGCCAGTACAGAATTCTCTGGTGGAGGTGGAGGGCAGACCTAACCTCTGTCCCTTCAGAACAGACAGCAATGGAGAATACTACAGGCTGCTGCTGCCTGGCAACTACACGTTCAAGGTGAGACAGCACCCTCTAGTGGCTGATGGTGGAAGTTGTAATAGGGTAATATTACTACTACTACTATTACTACCAACTATGACTACTCCCACAATTCCAGTTTATCTGTTCAACCCTCCTTGTTCATCTGTCCGAAATGGAAGTCAGCGCACTATACTTTTGATCCCTATTTCAGGATATAAAGTGCCATTTGAGATGTCAAACCACACACAGACTAAATGCAGTTAATCACAGTGGACTGAGAAGCAATGTAGCTGCTGAAATAAATCAAGCCGAATGGAGGCTAAACATTTCATAGTGGCATTCAGAGGACAGCGTCTGACAGTGTAGCCCTGATGTCACCTACTAGTTTGTGAGGCTTGGTTAGGCCCCGTGCACTAGACCAGTGTCTCCCAACCTTTTTCAGTTACTGTACCCCCAAAAGGTTTCAGGTTTTCATGGTGTCATGAGTGTTTTCAAGTACCCCCTGTGGAGAGGCCAAGTACCCCCAGGGGTCCTAATACCCATGGTTGGGAACCACTGCACTAGATTATGCTTTTTTTTTTGTTGTAGTTATTAAAACAAAGTATTGAAATATGTGCACTCACAGACAAATACGCGTACACAATAAGATTGTCTGCTAAGTGGCCTAAATGTTATTTATGTGGTTTTCTACAGAACAAGCAGCTTACAACGCTAGGTAAACTTCTGAAATGATCATTGTTGTAACCCTGTGTGGAGAGGCACTCGCTCACTGAGGGACAAACTCTGAATCTACTTCTTAAATGGTCCAACTATGCCCTATGAAGTGTGCTACCTCCGATCAGGCTTCATGGTAGCGCGTGACAGAGACGTGTCCCATTTTGGAAACCTTCTGAGTGAGAGTTGCACAGTGTTGCTCCCAATCTGACTAGAGATTGGACTGCCATTAAGGAATGTCGTCTCACTCAACAAATGTTTGTATATTTTTATGCCACTTACACTCTGGCCTCTGGGTGGTCTCTAAGGCATGGGTCAAACAAACAAATAAGAACGTTCCCACAGTTATTTGGAAACTTGGGACGACAAATGTTTATTTTATATTTAGTTAATTTAACTCAGTTCGTATGTAGAACATATTTAGCTGTACAGTTCTCTATCTTCGGCTGTATACAACTGTGGCAAAATCAGTCTATCAATCTATTAATAACAGATCAGTCGGTGTTGTGCGTGTCTAGTTTACACTGTGATATCTGATCAATACACTGACCGATCAGTTGTTGTGATCTCGACAGGTGACGTACCCAGGCCACCGTGTGTTGATGGAGACGCTGGCGGTCCCGTATGGTCCCGCGTCGTTCTCAGCCTTGTCCCACGACTTCCGCCTGGAGAGGGACGCAGCCACAACCCCCAGCCCTGGCAACACCCACCCCCCAGAGTCCTGCACCTCAAGCCAGGTCTGGGAGTCCCTTGAGGGCCACTCTCCAGGCCTGGTCTCCTGGGGCGGCACCTTCGTCCTGGTCCTCCAGGCTGCCTGTAGTACCATGTTACTGTGACAGAGATAGGACGATGGTCGGCGTCTCAAATCACGCCTTATTCCCTATGGGGTCCTGGTCAAAACTAGTGCACTATATAGGGAATAGAGTGTCATTTAGGATGTTACACATGGAGATGGAGATATAGACTGGCTGGTATTTCTTCCGGAGACATTGTACTTTCTGTCTGTGTATTTTTGTAATAGAAAAAAAAACAAAAAAACATTCAACACTTAGCGTTGCTCTACCTTGCACAAACACTTGAGATGTCTTAGTGTTTTTAAATTATGTTTTGCGTTGATGCTTCATTGCTTTTTAGTTTTCACACTGCGCTGAAAGCAATACTGCCAACCAGCATTCTACTAAGCTGAGTACAAAGAGGGCTACGGACCAGGCGACGGACCAGGGGGTTAGTGGGGATGGAAAACCCCCTTTAGTCAATGTGATATCTGCACACATCTGCATGCAGACAGGAAGCGATTCACATTAACCAAGGGACTGTTTGTCTGGCCTCAAACTCTCACCAAACCTAACTGTCTACACAAGGTCTCCTCAAATAGCCACTGACTCTGGTTGGAGTGTCTGGCGAGAGAGAGACATGCTGGAGGGACTTATCCATGGGAGTGAGGATTGGACTCTTCACACTCAGAAAACCACTGTTCATTATTACATCGATAAAGAGCTACAGTCTAAACCAGCAACCATGAACACCTCTAGCTTGATATCCATCGGCGAAACCCAAACCACCATGAACCTTTGTCAAAACCAAGTAGTGGGCCTTGTAGTAGAGACAAATAAGGATGATCAAGTTATAATATGAAGACACACACGCGCACACATCTTTCATGAGTATTTATTTTTAAGCACATTCTGTGTGACAGGACTGTCTCCATTGATCGTGGAAGACCATGTTAATAAAGTTCATACCGGTGCCATGGAAGCTGGTCCAGTAGAAGAATGTGTTGTGGCCTGCACTTCAGTCCAAACATTATGCAGAGTTTCTGCCGACAGCACAGACCACACCTGAACATTATGTCACCACCCGGATTTCACCCCAATGTTTCCCTCTCCCAGTTTTGCGATGTTAAATCCTAGAATATGGCCTCGTCATGACAACCAACCAGTTTTGTGATGTTAAATCCTAGAATATGGCCTCGTCATGACAACCAACCAGTTTTGTGATGTTAAATCCTAGAATATGGCCTCGTCATGACCACCAACCAGTTTTGCGATGTTAAATCCTAGAATATGGCCTCGTCATGACCACCAACCAGTTTTGCGATGTTAAATCCTAGAATATGGCCTCGTCATGACAACCACACAGAGGTTCTCATCACACTGCGACCCTGGCTGATGCGTCATCCGTCCACAGCCGGAAGGGCGGAGCCAATCAGCACAGAGCCAATCAGCGCTGCCCTATGCTGGAACCTCAGGGTACCTTCGACCGCACTTGGCCACAGTGGCGGACATTGCACTGTGAGATGGTAAATTAGGCCACGGCCCCAACTCTGGGGCCATTTCTCATTATTCTGAAGGAATGAACCAGCTTTTCACACTTCAGTGACAGTCAAACATGTTGTTGTACCTGATTCACCGTGTTGTATCACCATACTAGTACTGTCGTCCAAAAACACGACTGATGCATTACGGTGTTATGGTGAATATCAGAGTTGTGAATCGTGTGGCACCCTGTTAGCTACATACCGCATAACCTTTGTTTAAAACCCTGAAGGCCCTGGCCAAACGAAGTGCACTTCATCGAAGGGTGCTGTCTGGGGTGTTGACAGCGTTATCCAGAGATGTACCCCCTTGTTTGTTCTACCTCATATAGGAACATCCTTTTGACCTTTGGGATGAGACTGTTGTTGTGCCTTGATGAATAAACCTCACGTTATAATGTCCTGGAATTAATCTTTACTCTTCCATTTCAGTTGTTACATTGTCAGTGTGTGGGCTACGACAGATGTTGGATCAATGTTGCCCGTTCTGTTTGTGTTGCAGCAATGGGTTCCGTCTCAGCAAGAGAAGACCAACATCAAATTATGTAATAGATGAACACCTGTGATAGATTTTAATTAAAACACTGCACACGTCTTTGTACAGTGCTTGCCTTACAGGTGACGAGTCATGGCGTATGAATATTGACAATTCCGTTGTTCCCCCCCCCCAAAAAAACACATGTCCCTAGTTCCAAATAATTATTTCCTGCCCCCCCCCACCAAAAGTTATTATTAAATACTTCATAAAACTATTAAAGAGAGGAATAAGAGAATATAAGGAGTGAGAAATTACTAGTAGAACTGTAACCTAGTTACTACCAGGGGGTTTTCTGAGAGGAAACTAACCAATGTGATTGTTAAACTAAAGGTAAATGGTGGTAGAGTCATGAAAATAGTATTTATCGTAGGGGGACTTCCTGGTTTTGTGTACCCACAGTGGTGGACAGTTTGGTTCATGCATTAACGCCAGAATAAACATACCATCTATTGGAAGTCTGATTGTTATTTTGGCTTGTGTATTAACATGTCCAGCGAGTCCCTAATTCTTCAAGAACACCTGATGCCTTGATGGATAAACATTGAGTTCAGTGCACTGTTGAAAGTCCACTTGTCATTTCTGTCCATTTGTGGGCAACGGATCCCTTTTTAGCGACAGTAGTGGATGACTAAATAGAAAAATGTATGTGTTGAGTAAATCATCTATGGAAGTAATTTGCGTTGTGTGACAGAGGATGCATGATGGAAGATTTTAACTTCTTACCAGTAGGGAGAGCCCTGACTCACTTTAAAACCAGGCAGAATTAAACAGTAAGTTTCAGCAAGAATTGAGGTCATAGTCATAAATAAATATCTTTACTATGAGGTAGCAAATATTTATCTTACATAAAAGGAAAGAAAAGCCATCAGCAGTCCTTAAAACAGGTAACTGGCACAAGGTGAGAACTTACAATCACACATCAACATATGTAGGTTAAACTGAAAATGGTGTTGGCACAACTGGGCAGGAAACAGCACTGAAGGGCACTGCATCTTCCAATTCTGCACAGACTCAAACTGATATAAACAATCAAACTCGCAACCAGAAAGGTGATTCTCAAACAAAAGAAAAGGTTGGAATAACTAATTACAGCACACCAAACACATGTCAACACAAGGGAGTCTTCAAAAGAAAAAGCAGATTTTTGTCATAGTTACATTTGAAACAGATGGGGTAAGCACAAGTGCTTCAGTCTTACCTTGGCATATTGTTGTTGTTTTTCTGTTGGGGGGGGGGGGGGGGGGGGGGGACATGTTGAGGCATGTTTCCTGAGATTTCATGAATAAAAGTCCCCTTAGCAACAACCTGCTTGCTTAATCCCTTGGTGACAAATGTGTCCACAAACAACTTGTCCACAAACAACACGTGTTTATATTGATAGCTATCCACACAGGCCCAGTGCACCCTAACGCAGAACATAGAAAAGGCCTTGGTGAAAATGAAATTTACTGTTCAGTATACATTCTGTAGATACCTCGTTCGATCAGAACAGAAGAGTAAACATACGATTGCTACGATTTAAGCTGTTGCCACCACTAGATCAGAAATATATGCATTTCACACAATGAATCAGTTACACCATTTTTGCAATTCTAAGAACTTTGTTTGGATTTGAGACACTCAATTTGAATGTTAATGAAGTAGAATGTTAATAAATAAAACCAATTTCAAATAAATATTTACAATTTATTCCTTCCTTGTATATTTACTTTGAAGCGCAAGGCTATAGGCGCATCCCAAAATAGCACCCAACTCCCAATTTAGAGCACAACTTACACAAAAGCAAGTGCACTAGATGGGGAAGAGGACATCATTTGGGGAACAGGCCTACCTGGTGGCCAGCCTCAGCTGAAATACATCAACACCACAGACTGGATGGGCTCCCTACAGACCGGACACAGCTTGTTCCTCTTCTTGAGCTTCTTGGCGCAGGTGTAGCAGGCCATGAGGTGTCCCGTTCGGCCGTGCACGATGCAGCCGTTCTTGGGCCTGGTCTGACAGATGACGCAGGGATCCAGGCAGCTGATGGGGAGATGGGCCTCCAGGCTGTTGAAGCGCTCCAGGTCCGGGGCTCTCTCCTCGTGACCAGAGGGGGCGCTGCAGGTGCCCGAGCTGATACCACTGGAGCCGGACGACGAAGTCGAGGGCTGGGAGGAGCAGGCCGAGTCCTGGGAGTCTGGCCCGGTGACGGACGGCGAGTCCTGGGAGTCTTTGAGAAGGGAAAGGGGCGACCTGGCTCTTTTACCGTCGGGCACATCCAGGCCCTCCGCTTCATCCGTCTCTATTGGGGCAGGGGAGGGGCAGGGCTTGGGCGGCAGCGGTTTGAGGTTCGGGGCTATGGTTGAGGCGGCGTTGCTGGTGTCATTGTCCGGGAACCAGTCTGTTCGTAGTGTCCAACAGCGGTTGCAGTTGCGGGGGAGAGGAGGGTTCAGTTCCTCACACTTGGAGCACTTCCAGTAGTCCTGAAACACAACACACAGCAACGGCGTTACAATGGTTGACTCTACACACTTCCAGTAGTCCTGAAACACAACACACAGCAACGGCGTTACAACGGTTGACTCTACACACTTCCAGTAGTCCTGAAACACAACACACAGCACAGCCGTTACAACGGTTGACTCTACACACTTCCAGTAGTCCTGAAACACAACACACAGCAACGGCGTTACAACGGTTGACTCTACACACTTCCAGTAGTCCTGAAACACAACACACCAGTTACAGCCGTTACAACGGTTGACTCTACACACTTCCAGTAGTCCTGAAACACAACACACCCGTTACAACGGTTGACTCTACACACTTCCAGTAGTCCTGAAACACAACACAGAGCACAGCCGTTACAACGGTTGACTCTACACACTTCCAGTAGTCCTGAAACACAACACACAGCAACGGCGTTACAACGGTTGACTCTACACACTTCCAGTAGTCCTGAAACACAACACACAGCACAGCCGTTACAACGGTTGACTCTACACACTTCCAGTAGTCCTGAAACACAACACACAGCACAGCCGTTACAACGGTTGACTCTACACACTTCCAGTAGTCCTGAAACAAAACACACCAGTTACAGCCGTTACAACGGTTGACTCTACACACTTCCAGTAGTCCTGAAACACAACACACAGCACAGCCGTTACAACGGTTGACTCTACACACTTCCAGTAGTCCTGAAACACAATACACCAGTTACAGCCGTTACAACGGTTGACTCTACACACTTCCAGTAGTCCTGAAACACAACACACCAGTTACAGCCGTTACAACGGTTGACTCTACACACTTCCAGTAGTCCTGAAACACAACACACCAGTTACAGCGGTTGACTCTACGCACATGTGCAGCTGCTGACACAATCAACAAAACAGCCAGGCAACTTATTGCACAACACACGTTCTGATCGTTGAGCTCATAGGTTTTGAACCCTCTCCTGGGGACCCCCATGTATCCCAGAGCTAGCACACCTGAATCAGCTTACTAATTCATTAACAAGCCCTTACCTGTTAAATCAGGCGAGCTAGTTCAGGGCAAAAACTAAAACTGAAAGAGATGGATGGGGGGTCCCCAGGAGAGGGTTGAAGACCTATGATCTAGCAGATAGTGGAGCTGTCAACACAGGTAGTTATGAAACGTAACATACTGCCTCTGTGATTTCAGTGTCCTCATCGAACGAGTCCTCCTCCTCGGCCTCAAAGATGGTGACTTCATACACCTGCGAGTAAAAAGTGGAGGCCACTGAATACAGAACTGCACTGTGACCCCCAGAACACCAGGTGGCACTGTGTTTCAAGGCACACCAAACAACAGACACAAAGACAGTGAGCTGAGACCTCATCTTCTCCAGACACAGACGCCTCTTCGTTGTCACTGTAGGTGTCCGAGTCGATGGACTCCACCTCAAATTCCACACTGAAGTTATCACAGTCAGAGTCCATGTCTTGGATCAGACCATCCTCACACGCATCACTGACTAAGGAACCTACTTCCTGCAGAGAGAGAGAGAGAGAGAGAGATTGGTCAGTGAAAATGACACCGCCACTGATAAAATAAAAAGCGCTAAACGAATCCAAGTCACACACACAAGACTTGACACCAGTCATCAGGGGCCAATTTGTCAAGAGTCATCCACCTGGATAACCCATTGGATAAGATAGACGGATGGAAATAGAATGAAAAGAACGTACAGTGGGGAGAACAAGTATTTGATACACTGCCGATTTTGCAGGTTTTCCTACTTACAAAGCATGTAGAGGTCTGTAATTAGAGATGGAATCTAAAACAAAAATCCATAAAATCACATTGTATGATTTTTAAATAATTTATTTGCATTTTATTGCATGACATAAGTATTTGATCACCAACCAACCAGTAAGAATTATTGCTCTCAAAGACGTGTTCGTTTTTCTTTAAGAAGCCCTCCTGTTCTCCACTCATTACCTGTATTAACTGCACCTGTTTGAACTCGTTACCTGTATAAAAGACACCTGTACACACACTCAATCAAACAGACGCCAACCTCTCCCCAATGGCCAAGACCAGAGAGCTGTGTAAGGACATCAGGGATACAATTGTAGACCTGCACAAGGCTGGGATGGGCTACAGGACAATAGACAAGCAGCTTGGTGAGAAGGCAACAACTGTTGGCGCAATTATTAGAAAATGGAAGAAGTTCAAGATGACGGTCAATCTCCCCCGGTCTGGGGCTCCATGCAAGATCTCACCTCATGGGGCATCAATGATCATGAGGAAGGTGAGGGATCAGCCCAGAACTACATGGCAGGACTTGGTCAATGACCTGAAGAGAGCTGGGACCACAGTCTCAAAGAAAACCATTAGTAACACACTACGCCGTCATGGATTAAAATCCTGCAGCGCACGCAAGGTCCCCCTGCTCAAAACAGCGCATGTCCAGGCCCGTCTGAAGTTTGCCAATGACCATCTGGATGATCCAGAGGAAGAATGGGAGAAGGTCATGTGGTCTGATGAGACAAAAATAGAGCTTCTAAGGAGTGGCTCCGTAAGAAGCATCTCAAGGTCCTGGAGTGGCCTAGCCAGTCTCCAGACCTGAACCCAATAGAAAATCTTTGGAAGGAGCTGAAAGTCCGTATTGCCCAGCGACAGCCCCGAAACCTGAAGGATCTGGAGAAGGTCTGTAGTGGGCCAAAATCCCTGCTGCAGTGTGTGCAAACCTGGTCAAGAACTACAGGAAACATATGACCTCTGTAATTGCAAACAAAGGTTTCTGTACCAAATATTAAGTTCTGCTTTTCTGATGTATCAAATACTTATGTCATGCAATAAAATGCAAAAACAATAAAAATATTCCGTCACTCACAGTTGAAGAGTACCTATGATAAAAAAGACTGACTTCTACATGCTTTGTAAGTGGGAAAACCTGCAAAATCGTCAGTGTATCAAATACTTGTTCTCCCCACTGTACGTGTTCTGTTCAGTCTATATTACAAAATCAAATCCTGTAAGGTAGAATACCAGCCAGATAACTCTGAAAAACTAGTCCTAGATCATTTGAGACGGTATCCAAACGTGCAGAGGTTGTCCAAGAGTGGTTGTACAGTAGAAGTACTCACAGTGTTGCTGTGGGAGTCTGAAGACTCGCTGCTCCCCCGCTCCGGTCTGAGGCCTCCGATCACGCACCAGGACATGCTCTCGTCGAAGGTCAGGGAGAAGCTGTCCGACTTCGTCCTCTTCCTGGGCTCGCACTCGTCCTCGTCTTGCGTCGACGTGTCCTCTGAAACAACGAGCGCCAAAGGTGAGCAGGGGCTTTGGTGAACACACACACTGTGTTCCTCCCTTTCAGGACAGGCAGTGCCTGGCAGTTAGGTGAACACGCTGAAGAAAAGTACAGATGAACAATGATGCCATTTCACCATTGTGACGGCAACAGGGGTCTGAAGTGTTGTGTATCTATCCAGTAACACATCTGACTTTGGGAAAAACCCACGCCGATGGCGAAGTCTTCAACTGAGCTCCAGTGACGATACCGACCAGCCAGTAATGGGCGCTGACCTTGACATACTAGTAGCAATAAGAAACCCATTATTAATGGTCCGGGTCGGTCCGTCAGGCTGCGACTGTGGATTTCCCTGTGTGCTCGGTGCTGTTTTAAGAGGACAGGCAGGTCTTTGTGTTGCCTGTGTAAACGCGGCCCGAAGAGAAGCATTGTGACAAGTCATCTGAACTCGTTCCCCATGGCCTCCAGACCAGTGTGTTCTCTACACAGTACTAAATACAGCGTTATGCTCTGGGTGCCATAGGGTGACATTCAAACACACTGCCAATATCCCGGGTGTTATTTCGGGCTGATGGCATTTATTGCCCACAGAGGACCGACTCATCTCGGTATTTAGACTCCTGGGTAAAACAGGCTGCTTTACCCAGGAGTCTAAATACCAGGGATTCCACAGGCCCAGACTGGGGTTGTATGCATCCAGAACATTTCACAGACACGGATAAAGCCTAGTCTAGGACAAAAAAAAATTAAAAAACAAGCTCAGTGGGAGTTTTCTATTGAACTCTTTTTTTTTTTTTCTCCTAGACTAGGCGTAATCCGTGTCTGCGAAAACAGCCCATATTCTTATAGACAAACTCAAAGAAACTCAAAGCGATCGTCCCTCGGCTGAGAAAAGGCGGTCGCAGAGAGTCCCTGTGAGAAGGTTGTTGTCCACATTCGCGTGAGCATGAAGGGTGTGGTTAGTGGGTGGACGTTTGTGTAAATAGTGCTGGAGTGCTCCAATTACACAGACTTCAATGACAGGCAGACACAAGATAAAATAATCTTCTTCCCCAGACAAGTTCCACCCAAATAATCCAAACTTGGCTTTGGCAGACAGACAGAGAGCTGGTCTCACCTGTGATACTACTCCTGATCCGTCTCCTCCTACGTTCTGAGGTAGATGATGAACGAGAGTCTGAGTCAGTCTCCTAGAAAAGATCGGGCAGGAAAACTGTTAGCGAGGACTAAACCCGAGGGTTTGTTGCTGACTCAGCAACAAACTTAAGCTGTGTGTTTGAGAGATTCAGGTCTAGGAAACTGCATACAGTTAGTTTGCGTTTTCTTTAAATGAAGTGGTGGAGTGTCAACATTTTACCAAACCCATTATGTATTTTCCTTGAATTCACATCAGTGCAATTAATTGAAAAAGTATGAATATATTCTGCTTGGTGTCTTTTTACCTCAGGCCCTCTATCTGTTTCAATTTGGCTTCTGGGTTCAGTAAAGCCTGACTGGGATTCTAAAAGATCAAGAAAACATAAATATATATAAAATGGACTGAGTCAATTAAAAACAGACTCATTAATATTCTAGTTGCAATACTTTCAGACAATTCCAGAAGGGGGTTTAATATTCATTTAGAAGTTAAAATGGAATGCTTGAAAGTACCTGGATTTTTCACTGCAGTGAGATTTTGTGTGATCATAGCGAAGAGCACTCTGAAACAGAAACACAGCTAACATTAGCACAGTGAAACCATTTCGGTTTCTGACATTTTAAACCAAAAAAGCCACATCTCAATGCAGTTACTTTGTAAATACATACAACAGTACAAATCTGTGTCATCACACGCACAGGTGACAGCCCAAAACTATCAGCAATGGTAGAGGAGGGGGTCTTTTGGCTGCTTCCCAATGGCACCCTAGTCCCTACATAGCGAGCCACGCCCTACGAGGCCAGGCAGACATACCAGTAGAGCAACTTGTCTCCCCACCATCCATAACATTGTTGTAGAGACGCAAGCATCTGTAGTTAAGCGATTTATGTTCCCCACCAAAGACTTCAAGTGAACACAGGTCCTTTCCATGCAGCGCGTGTGTGTGTGTGTGTGTGTGTGTGTGTGTGTGTGTGTGAGAGAGAGATTACTGGTACTCACTGTGGCTCTTTGACAGAGAAACTGTCCACCCCAAGCACAGCCCCCAGTGCATCATGGGCACAGTGGACTATGTGCTGCTGTTTCTTGTCGTAAAGCTGCTTCTTCATGATGTACTGCCCCAGGTAGAATATGACCTGAGACAAGACAACCCAGGGGTCAGAGGTTGGGAAGAACAGGACCTGAGCAGAACACACAGGGCTCAGGAGAAACTATTTAGGGGTCAAAGGGTTAGGTGGGACCGAAGAAAGTAACAAATGATGGGGTACAGGGGTCAGTCGGAACAGGGCAGAGGTCAAGAGGACTAGTCTGAGGAGGTTAGGGGAGAACTCTGGGATATGATCAGGAAAACCGGGATTTCAGACCTGCCAACCAAAAATATTTATTGAAGTTATATTTAAATGAGCACCAGAGGCTCTGACCTCCAGATGAGGCATGTGACACCCACATACCAGTCAAATAGTAGGCAAAACCTTGTTAAACTAGTCTTGTTGCCAAAATGACAGACTATTGACTCGGAGTAACTAGCAAATGCAATAACTAACTGGAAAAAGATTTTTATGTACCATCCCAAGGGTTTCTGACGTGTGAGGCTTAGGCTTCACAATGACCCCCCCCCCACCCACACACATTTTTCTAAGGGTAATGATTATAGGTGTATTCATGTAAACAGCGGGTTTTTGATCAGACAAAACTTAATTATTGGATGCAACACATTGTGTCTGGAATAACCCTGAAACCACTGAGCACAGCCTCAGAGCTTTAGTCTGGATCTCATCCCTGAATCTACTCATCCTGCTCAGTTTCCATTCATTGAATAGAGGTTGTCATTGGTGAATGGACTAGTTATTATCATCACTTCATTAGCAACCTACGGATGACAAATGTTTATACCAAGTGAACAGAACTAACATTTGCCTACTCATCTTTCAAAGTAACAACATTCTGTCATGGACAGTATTACAGGAAGAGTCATGCCTTGATCATGTCTGTTTCTATCCAATCCACTACCCAACGCACACATGCCTACTAATCAAAGCAGGCTGGAAGCTAAACAGGCTACACAAATACCACTATAATATGAACTGTATTGGCCACATTATAGCTACATAGAAGATGTCTTGGAAAATACTTCAGATCTCCAGCCCAAAAAAAGATGCAAAGACTCAGGAACTTGTGAATGCAAAATAGACTTTAATGAAGATTCAAAAAAGCTGAGTTGGTCTGCAGAACAACTGCCTCTCCAACCTCGGACACACAACTGTATACAGTACCATCTTGTATAACACTACCTGGCCATCCCATTATGCTAATTCTTTGGGCGGATCTTCTTCAATCCGCCACCATTATTTCTTATCATTCTGCAATTCCCCCAACAAACCATTGTTGTAAAATATTGGTTGCGCAGGCCTTGGAAACCCCATAAAGTAACAGGGCCATCAGGCATCCAACAGTGTTCTAATTACTTCCAATGTAGGACACACATATTGCATAGTGGTGATTATGTAGGACACACAATGATTATTAATGATTATACAGATTGCCATACTGATTAGTTGTATGAGTGTGATTAACATACTTGATACATTCATTGATTACATGATTGTATATATGCAAAATCTCCAATAAAGACAGACTAAATGATAGCAAAACTAGAATTGCTGACATAATCACATCCCTGATTGCTAGCAGCAGCATTGGCCCCTTCGACCTAAGGCCAGTAGATAACCTCGGCCCGTATGCTGAACCCATGCAAACGTACCTAGATACACTGAGCCAGCAAACAGAATAACAGACTATTCTGGGTCACATGTCAGATACACAACAGACAGACTCAGGTGATAATGGCAGTGAGTACATTCTGGTTACTTCTCTAGCAGTAATTTCATAAAAGCTATGATCACTGCTATAAACACATTGGTTCTTCCTCATTAAAGCTGATTGAACAGTCTATAAACACATTCCAAGTATTCAGTGTGGACAAGCAAAACACTCACACGGAATGGGCAATTTAACATCCTCCCCATACATACTCCAAATGCTAAAGCATCATTGTGGCAGCACCCTCTCTCAGTCTTTTGGTTAAACTTTGTGCATTATGAACAACAGAAAGTATAAGAAGCCAACTGATGAGTCACAGACTTGTAAGAATTCCAGAGATTGTTTAGAACCACATCAGTAATGCCTGAGACAGACCGCATGATGAGTCAAAAATACTTCCTCTCTGGCAGATAGCACTGACATGTCCCTAAAGCTGTGTTACATGTTCTCAAGGCTACCTAACAACCAATCATAATTGGTTGTTGATGTTCAAAATTACATAATTTTAGGGCACTTGTATTCTAGCTATTTGGCTAATTTTCTAATCGAGAGTACTTTACAATCAGTGCATTCAACAAATGTCAGTAAAATCGTATATTTACAGTAAAACAAGGTCAGGGAATATATTTCTAAGTTACTGTGCTGCTGTACTTAAGACTAAAACCACAATCAATAGTAAAACTAAAATAATTCAAAAAATGCTGGGATTCAGAAGAATCCAGACTAAAAGACAACACCTAAATAATTAAGATTGTTTGACTGCTGACTAAATGGAGTTATACTCCCTCCCAGGATATAAATATTAACTACTTTCAACTACTCTAGAAGTAGACTAATATCCAATGTGCTAGGACAGAAGGAATAATGGGAAACAGGTTTGACTAAAAAAAGAAAGATCAAGCTCAATGGAGAACTTCTATTGAGATGGAGTTTGATAGTCCAGGGCTAAACTTTATCTGTGTCTGCAAAACCAAGCCAATATTTACCAAAAACAACAAAACATAAGCCTACAATATCCATACTGGGTCTTAAATAGAAGACTAATTAATAAATAGTCTTATTAATAAATAATTCTTATTAAAACAGGCCCAAGACAATTGGTGGGGTTAATCTATTAGCCAGCATAGAAAACACAAGACAGCTGTCAAGAATGGTCTTCTTACCTCTTTCATTGTAAGAATCTCTTTTTCTACACCTGCCTCTTGTAATAGGGTGTGCAGTTTGTCATTGGGTCGTACCTGAAAAAGTATTAAACATCAACAAAAACATTAGATTAAAAGTAATTGTAAACGCATGATGTATGGTGTGACAGAGAACTTTATTTAAGTTACCTAAGTTAATACTTACAAGTTTCTCATTGTCAACGGTATTTATGTGCGAACTGCTTAAACAATTTTCGGCCATTCTGTATTTCACCTGTTGAGAAGAACATTTTAAAAGACAATTCGATGTTCATTCAAATGTCAAACATGCAATGCCTTATAAGACTACAAAATTACATTTCAATTTAATCTTTGGAAGACAAAAGCCTTACCTAAATAAATAGTTATACACTTTCTCGATCTGTCTTACATACGCCCCTATAATATACCTTTCATATTCTATACATAAAGTGCTTCAGCTCAGCTGCTTGCAGTAGGAAATACTTCATCGTCTCCCCCGGATTTAAATAGGCTGTGAGAGACATGTCAGGGCTAGCATCGCATCGACGCTTTCCTAAAATGCTATTGGGCCCAGGCGGCGCCAGGCATCAGACAGCTGAAAGCATGACTAATATACAATGCCGTAATGCCGCCTATCGGTCAGACCGCGATTTACACACCTTAGTGCTGAGCTGGCCGTTCATGTGGAATATGCCCGGACATGTCCCTGTTTTTGCAGTCCTGCCCGTGCTGTAATTATGATAATCGGGTTGACTGACATGGACAGTGCTAGTTGGTGTCCTGCTTCTCTTATCGGCATTTAACAGCAAAAAATGAGCTGGGCGAGTTGACAGGTGCAAATGTTGACCATTTGGACACGATAGCTGGTTGTTACTGGATATTACCAGCTCGGATATGCAATGAGCTACAAAGCACGGGATTAAAATGCAAAAGTATTTTATAGCTGTGCTATACCGGACTGACTGCTGGACTGTGTTTACACTTTTTACTGATAGCCATATCTGATTTTACGTTATCATGAGTTGTGCCGTTTACTTGTTGGTAAAAATCTAAAACTCGGTTGTAGCCTAGCTTCTAGCCAATGACAGGTGCTCTATAGTTAAGAATGTATATAATTAATGTATTAAAAAATAAACTGATACCAACTAAAATGTTTATCATTTGCATTAACATCTACATGTAACTAACCTTAGCAAAGTTCACCCGCCAAAATCAAATGACTGCACGGGCAACGTACCTATCAGATGCTGACTATTTGCTGTATTTACAGTACAGGTAACGTTACAAAATATTACTACCTATCTACTAAACTGTATGTTTCTGTCCAGCACTTTCTTTTAACCATCAAACTAGTACACCACTAGAGCTATATTTACATTACATTGTATGTTTACCGAACTAACTAGTTCCCAACCAGAACTTCTTTATGTTGACATCAACCTATCCAACGTTATCCGCCCCGTTACTGCCTTCCACAATCTGGAAAGCTCGAGGATGAGAGGCCTTGTAACTGAAACTAGCAAGGTTATGCAACCACAAGCTATAGCTAGCTAACAAATTACACGTCAATAAGGAAACATACCGCCGTATTAACATAAGATATAAGGTCAACTGAATTAACATTTTCAAAACAACAGTTATTCAGAATGTTATCACATTTTTGGTTTCACTTACTTTCAGTCCAAGAACTTGATCCTAGTAGCGTGGCAAAAGAACGCTAAATTCTGTCGCCCCTAGTGGCAGTTAGGAAAACGGCTACGCGCACTAATGATTAGTTAGGTTGACTTGATACCAGCAGCTGATCAAACTTTCAAAAAATGTTTTCAGTTTTGCAGTTATTTATCTCTTTGGAGTACCTACTCCTCGGGAATGTTCAAAGTAAAGCCAGGGACGTCATGACAAGTAATAAAGGCTATGTGCTTAGTGATTTCTTTCTGATCATCTTGCCCTTTCAGTTATGAAAGGGCAGAAAACCTTACATTATCATTCAGATCACAGAGTGAAGTAGTTGTCAGTTAATGTATTCATTACTTGTATTTATTCCCCAATATGGGTAAATCCCTTTACATGTCACTTGACCCATTGATAGAGAGGTGCATTGTGAGTTTCACGTGGTTGCTGATTGTTAAATCATTGCAGTGTGTTTGTTGCATTCTGTCATGTCGACCCTAGCAACTTTACTATTATCTAAGGCCTAATCAAATAGTAATACATATCGAACCTACAAGTGCTAATATAGGTTGCCTTTCTGTGTTGCCTTTCAGATCACAAATTACTAAGGCTTGATCAGAACCAAAGTTCTGGTCTGATGCTGAGACATGTCCTGGGCTTTCACACTTCATCATCATTACTTTCACCGCAGTCTCAAGATGTTAGTCTTTTGGTTTCAGGTTCTCAGAAATGGAAATAAGGGTGATTGAAACATAGAACTTTTACGCCAGCCTTTTCTCGTAAAATAAATCTAAACCACAACTTGTAAAAACAGAAGGCTTATATACCACTCGTGAATATGAAGTATAAAACAACAGCTGACAGATTTTAATATCTTTATTGATGGACAAGATTCACCCAAACAGAGGAAGGTTAATTCTTTGTTGATAAGTTTCATCGGTGCATCAAAGAAAAATACAAATCTCACTGTTTTCATTGAACTTCAAACCACCTCTACTTTTCATTGAACTGTTGTATTTGGACATTTTTGGTCTCTTCTAACAATGTTTGCATATTTTCCTGTCTACTCCTATGACTCCTTCCCAGCAGGGCTTAAAGAATGACTCAGATGTTTTTTTTAGCCAACATGTCCTTTCAGACCCTCAACATGTTAGGGCATGTGTAATGAAGTACTTCTAAACTCTGATTAGAAGAAATTGAATGACAAAGGTGTTATTCGAAATTAGGGATTGAGCCTAATTAAATGTTAGATTAAAGAGTCACCCAATGTCCCTAACGAATGAGATTATTATGGAGTAGAATTAGACACCCAAACTATTTATGTACATTACTTATGGATGGAGTTGATGTCACTGACAAATAGAAACTATTAAAAAATATATATATATACTCCTACAACGAACCTCTCACTGACTTGGAAAATGTTCAGAGCAATGTCGAATAATTATAAATATCCAATGAAAACCACACTGCCAACTTTTCAGGGTTAACTGGGTCTGGACATTTATATTGAACAGCAACCTATTCCCTACATAAAGGCTTTGGTAAAAAGTAGTGGACTATATAGGAAACAGGGTACCCTTTGGAACGCTCTAGAGTCCCACAGACATTCTACATGCCTGTGTTTTTGGTTTCTGGTGTTTTTTTTGGCGTCTGGTGGTTGGGTGTGCACAAACTACTCAATTGATCTGCACAAAGGCAGCCCTGTGGACAGAAACTGAGCCGGACACAAGGACACTGGCCAGCCTCTATGAATGTGAGACCAGGAAATTACCAGCACCTTACAGCACAGTCCACACCTACACTTTCCAAGCAACACCAAGGGTGTATTCAGGGCAGTGAAATGCCCTGAATGTTGCCAATACAATTTATAAAGCAGACTTTGACGCAATTCCTTGTTCTATCTGTCATTTCTGTTCCACGCATTACATTTCCATCTGAATCATTGGTCTCTCTGGATAACGTTATGCTAAAGGACTAAAATTAAATATAAATTAATATTTTTTGGTGATGCTAAATTCCCTTGAACTGGCCCCACTGTCATCCAGCCTACTGTAGCAGTACATTATGTTGGCCAGCTGGTCATGGGAAAGGTTTACACAGTATGTATTCCTGTCTCTCATGTGTCACAGCAAGTAGTCGTTAACAATTTTTGAAATTTAGATTTATTTTTGAGTGAAAGTATCTCTGTTATCTAGTTTTAACATATTTAGTGTTGTATGGTAATTATTTAGAAAATATGTGCGCACAATCAACAGTTGACATAAAAGTCCTCAATGAAAACTCAGCACCAGCTTTCTCCATGGTCACAATGTTGTTAGCTGTAGACCTGGCATTAACATTGCTTTGAATATGTATGTCAGTTAAGTAGGCAACATAATTCAGAATTTCTGCAAAGAGACAACAAAATATCAGTAAAATAATATTTATTGGAGACCAGAGTATGAAAAAAACATTAAATAATGAGAAAAAATCCAAATAAACATATTCAGCATTGGGACATTGTCTTTGATCGTACTGGCAAGAATACTGGCCATATCTTCTTCACAATTATTACTGGGTTCATGGTGTTTTTCCTTTTACAGAACATCAGTGTTTAGTTCCCTGGTCTTATGACATAACTCTGGGCACTTCCAGTTCCCCTTCAGTCAACAATCACATTCTAACCATAATTCTACAGTTTCATCCAATCACGTTCTAACCATAGAATTCTACAGTTTCATCCAATCACGTTCTAACCATAGAATTCTACAGTTTCATCCAATCACGTTCTAACCATAGAATTCTACAGTTTCATCCAATCACGTTCTAACCATAGAATTCTAAAGTGTCATCCAGTGACTTTTTAAAAAGCCAATGGAAGCAGAATTATCATGGTCTCTGAACCAGCCTGCTCTTGCCCTCCTCCTGCTCCGCCAGCTTGAAGTGGGTGTAGGATAGAATGCCAGTGAGCGTACAGAGGATGCCCACGCCCTGGTTTAGAGAGAGGGGGTCTTGGAAGAGGACATAGCCCCCTATCAAGGTGATGCAGAATTTGAAGTGGCCGAACATGTTGTAGCTGTTGGAGTACATTGTTAAGGACACAAAGCAAAAACACTCTGTCAACACATTGCTTATCCTCTTTGTACCTGCTGGTGCAATCAGGTAAAGTAAAATCCTTTGAACAAATTCCAACAGCATTAAGCTTTTTACGAAGCCTTGAATGAATTAAGACAGCCCTGTGGTTGACCTGTGACGTTTGCCTGAGAGGAAGGATACGTGACCGCAGAGGTGTTGCCTATGATCCAGTAGATGGACAGGTTGACCAGAAAGGCAATGAGGCCAGATAACATCACCATGGCCTGGTGGGAGAGAGGTGCAATAACATCAGCAAGGTCCTATATTTACAGATAAGACCAATATGGCATGGAGGGACACAAAACTACAAGAAAAACGTGTTAGCATTATCCGTTATTAACAGCTAGCATTTCTAAAGCTTTGAGGGCCGGATTAAATAAATAACATGTTAACATCAGCACAACTTTAGCATTCTGTATTATTTATAGAATCAACATGGCCTGGAGGGAGAGATAGAAGATCAACAGCATAATAGATCACACTCAAAACAACAGAAGTAAGTCTACAGCATTGCCCCCTTGTTTGTTTTTACAAGATCCTGTCCAAAGAGATGGAAGTGGAGGCTTGTAGGCCTTAGGGGTCAAAATAACGGAGGCCATGTAAGGACCTTCACTCAGACAATACTTGTGGTTGCTGGGCAGGGCTTTGGCCATGCACATGATGAGCTGAACAAGCTAGGACATGCTTTTAGAGTACTCTGAATTGTTTGCCGGTGAAGTGACTCATAGTTAGTTCATCCAACTGAGGAAGTCCCCCTCATAACCAAGTCTGATTCAACCAGCATGAAATACCCATAAAGCTCTCTGACCCAAATCAGAGCAAACAAATGCTCTGTCCTTCACAGGTTTCCCCATAAAACAGAAATCTAAAGGACATACTCTGAAGTGATTCCACTTAGGGGATGCACTGATATATCGGCCAGCAATACAGATCAGCCGACTGTGACATTTTTCTGACCGATTGTGCTTTCAACAGAAAAATTGTGGAATCTGCTTGTGTAATGATTAGTCAATGTGCACAAACTGTGACGCAATAATGAAGCGCCATGCCGCATTGTTGTTTTAGCGCTTTCATGCTTGGTCAATCAAAAATGTTGGCTGTTGAGACCTATTTCGAAGCATCGGTTCAGGGCGGCAGTGTCCACTGGAGGCAGTTAAACATTTAACATGTCAAACGTTACATCTAAAATTCCAACCTCATCGATAGTCAAATAATTGTCATTCTAATGCCGACATCATCTGAGAGTGGGATACCTCTAGCAATCTTACCAGTGCTGGGAAGGACCAGGGTCCAAAGATGCCACCTTCCCCGGAGAGAGGCTCAAAGAAGGGCACAAGGGTGAGGAGGAAGGCGGAGGACATGGGAGCCTGGTAGTAGAGCAGCTGCATTGAGTTCACCTGGAGCTCATGCTGCTTGGCACCTACCCACTGAGAACAACGGAAGAGGTTGGACAGCGTGTGAGGGACACAACGATGTAAGGTAAGGAGAGATGTGGGGAGAGAGACGAGATACATTAGCCGTCAAGTATTAGACAATTAAATAAACCTGTGTTTCTCAACTAGTTTTGCCACAAAACTGGGGTGGTAACCCACCATTTGAGCACCGCTGGATAATAACACCGGTTATATTAGCTGTGGCTACGGCCTGGATGACCAATAACATTACTTTATAGTCTACAGAGAGGTGTGGCACAGTTCACAGATTTACTGTAGGGTCAATCCAAGAGCAGTAAACGTGTGCATCCCAAATGGCATTATATTCCATATTAAGTGCACTAGTTGGATCAGAGCCCTTTAGTAAATAGGGTTTCATCTTTGGGCTTACATAAAAGCATTGATACGTACCACTTGGTAAAGGGAGGTGACAAAAACTCCTAGTGTGGCAAAGACTACCCCCAGTAGACTGAACCTCACGTCATAGTAGGAGTTCAGAATCACACCTAATGTTATGGGTACCTGTGTAATTGTAAAAAAAAAATACGTTTTATTTAGGAAAACAGAGAAGGAAAGTGTTACTACTACACAGTATTGAGGTATGCTGATTTTTGACATGACACAGAGACTACAACTATATGTAACTTAGAAATGGTCTGAACTGGAATCGTGTCAACGTGCCACTGAGGGAGGTCACTGTTGAAGACATCGCGACTGTGACGATGTCAAAGCTGTTGTAAATGTATACTTTTTATGACAACATAACGTATGGTGTGACATATACATTGAAACTGTAGACGGGCTACTGTGTTGCAAATAGCAACCGCAATAAATACCAATGTTAACTTGATCTTGGTAGAGAAGGTCTTCTTGTAATACATAGTTTGTATGCCAATGATCACGGGCGTTGTCATCGCTTTGGCAAGCTGGTAAGTACCAATGGTGTTGTTTTGTAAGGACAAATTGGTGAATGCAACAAAGCCACAGAAGCTAAGAGCAAGCCAGATAATTTTGGTGGGTTGGAGACTCTTCGGCGCAAATATGTCCATCTTCTGGCATACCCATAGTCCAAGCCATGTCACCACGAAATGAATCAGCGTTAGAGTCATGTTTGGGAAGCCATAGTGAACATAGATCCATTTGTTGATAAAAACAATGCATATCGATGACAGCAAGTTGGCAAGTAATCCAATGACAAGGCGACTGTTTGAGAAAAGGTCAGAAAGTCTTGTAGCCATGGCTGTATAGTTACCTGGGTCCAGTCAACGCTAGCTACACGCGTCAGTAATGTATAGCTAGCTATGACCCAATGTAAATCCCCCAAAATAAAGCAAAAATGTCTACCATCTGCCACGCATCAGGAAAAGTTGCCGGGGTCTCCGTGATTCGACGTTACCGGCTGCCCTGATCGCGCACGCATCCCTTCTCGTCAAACCCTTTCAAGGCCTACACAATACCACTACATTCTAGAGAGGTTCCGCGCAGCATGCACCGCGTCGCGCCTGATAGTGCAACGCTTTCATACTTTTCAATCGCACGCCGACAACAGTTGAAAGCCTGTACACGAGTAGTGACGTCAGATGAAGCGGCATGAACATTAATAGTACTTCGGTGTTCTGAAAAGGGAGGACCTAACCGCGTTAATGTCCGATAGCGCCAACAAGTGGACACGTTGGACACTGTCGGGGGGAGGGCATCCTCTCAAAATGCATTGATTCATAATTATGTAATAACCAGTGTATGATCAAAAAACAAACAACCACAATATTTTTGTCACTTTTAATGTAAATTCAAAAAAACTCCATTCAGCTACAGAAAAACAAAAAAACACAGTGAAATAAATCAAGGCCAGTGCAAGGCTTCAATTCAGGGTTGGATCTCATAGCCTAGTGGGTCAAGACCCTTATCCAACAGGAGAAGAGAGGACTCCCTGATCTTCTGTAGGAACTTCCTTAGCTCATCCTTGGAGAACACCTGAAAGAATGACGAACAACAGACGGTGGTTAACAGATGAAACATGGCGATGAAGGTAGAATGGAAAGGCAAAGAGTTCTGACAGACACATGCCAAGTGGAGTGCAGACTGGGAAACAGAAACCGCCACACATGCACCACAGGCTGGGCCCCAAGCTCCCACTTGAATAGCATTGTATTTCAAAAGCCTAATCGTTTCTCATTCAATGAACTGGACGGGTCTCAGATGAGGAAAACAAGACAAAAACAGGAAGCAAAGTTTGAGTACTGAGGTACCCTGGACAGACTAAACCAGGTCATAGAATTACTAGATGACAGCACAGACCTCGTAGAGCCGGTGCTGGTCGGAGGCGATGATGTCGGCCATTCTGAGGCTCTCCTGGTGACGCTGTGTTCTCTGCAGAACCGTCAGCAGCAGGAAAGTCATCATGGGCAGACACAACCTCCGCAACATTGCCATCTGGTGGCCTCGCTCTGGGTCCTCCTCCGCATCCTGGAATTGGGTTGATTTGGGCACAATGAAAACAAACCTAATTCAAACCTGTTCGAGGTTATATTTTAAAAGGCAACAAAATGTAATTAAAGTAAAAAGAGGTGGCATGTCACACAGCACTGTATACACACACACTAACCTCAATAAAGTAACATTTATGCCTAAACTTTACCTAGATGTAATGCCTAACCTTAACCCTAAACTTAACCAACCATCCTGGACCTTAAAGAAATCCCAATTCTAACTCTAAAATGAACTTTAACTTCAGCCCTAAACCTAAACCCTGAGCCGGAAATAGACTTTCCCCTCACGGGGCCCTAAAAAATGTCCCCACAAGTAATGTTTTTCAGGTTTTACTTTACCTATGGGGACATTTTGTCCCCACAAGGTAATAAAAATAAACACACACACACCTCCCTGACATCGACCATCCATCCTCCGTCCACGAACAGCAAGACGTTGTAGATCCGCTCTTTAACGTCCTCTGTCAGAGCGTCCAGGCGGCCACTCCAGTTGTCATGCTCCATCTACACCAAGCAAACAGGTTCAGTCGGCTCATACCGTATTAACTGAACAGCATTAACATATCTGAAGAAAAAGTTGCCAGAGACGTGTTCATTAAACATATGTCCCAGAGGAGAGGTTTGAGGACCCCTGGAAGGCCTGTACCTGGTACTCCTTCTCCTTCATCTCAAAGGCCACCGTCTCAGTAAACTTGGCCTGAGCAGGCAGGCTGGGCTTCTGAGGAGGGGTGTTCATGTGCTTGAACCACTCGTTAAAGGCCTCATGAGCCTCCTGAAACAGCGACGCGCACACACACACACACACACGCGCGCGCGCGCGCGCGCACACACACACGCACACACACACACACACACACACACACAGTTAGCAATGAACACACACATCAAAGGGTCCACGTCTAAAACAGCCAATCAGAGAGAACAAAGCAAACCACAGCACTCTGAAGGCGTGTATTCTCACCAGGTAGGCACGAATACACAGGTGCTCCCTGATGGCGTTCTCGTCCTCAGCGGGAAGGGGCATGTCCAGGCCTTGCTCCTCCCACTGGCGGTATATCTCTCTCATGGAGTCGTCTGGTACCTTAGCAAACACCTCCTTGGCTGCATCGTGCTTCTTGCAGGCTGAAGAGGGATGAGTGTTAGAAATGTGTGCCAATTGACTGATAAAGAACAGCTGAAATACCTCAGTTACAGGAGTATTCAGACCCTTTATTCAGTACTTTGTGCATTTGGCGTCGATCACAGCTTTGAGCGCTCTCGAGTTTGCCTCTACCAGCTTGGCACACCCGGTTTGGCTCTGACATGCACTGTGCGCTGTGAGACCTTATGTAGACAGGTGCGCATCTTCTTATGTCATGTCCAATCAATAAAATAAAGAGTGGACTCACACTCTTGAGAATGAAGATGGATCAAAGAACACGGCACGTACCTTCATTTCTGTCATGGTATAGGGTCTGAAAACCTCTGTACATAAATTGATACAAATTTCTAAAACGTTTTACTTGTCATTATGTGTATATTGACAAATTGCAAAAAAAATTTTCTTTATTATTACGTAGTCTATACCACAATAAAATGTGGAAAAAGTGGAGCAGTCTGAATGTGGTTACATCTATGCTGATGATGCTGTGCTGTATGTGCGTGTTGAAAACACACCAAGGAACTTCCTCATGATGGCGTTGCTCTGTTTGAGGGCCTCAGCTCTCTGGGCGGGGTCAAACACCAACCAATCAATCACGTCGATCTTTCTCTGGTCCTCCTGTTGGGCAGATGGGGGGGTGAGTTAACAGCATGTGAAATAATATGCCTATTAGCTGACAATCAACTTTTGTCTGTCTGTGTGTGTGTGTGTGTTATGTACTGTCGAGGTGCCAGCATCCAGCGCTGGTGTGAGGTCATGATGAGCAAACTCCTCAGTGTCCCGCTCTCTGATGTTCTCCACCACCATCTTAGTGACCGCTGCAACGTCCAGACCTGACCACAACAGAACCATTTTAAACAACAGCCAGGTATAGTGACCACTGCCGTTTCCAGACCTGACCACAACAGAACCATATTAAACAACAGCCAGGTATAGTGACCACTGCCGTTTCCAGACCTGACCACACCAATGAAACAAACAACAGCCAGGTGTCCTAGTGGTCACACTGTGCACACGCTCAATCGCTTTTTCAGTCCAAGCCACCCTCCCCCACCTGGCCAATCTCAGACATTAATGTCTTTACTTGACCTTGCTGACCCCCCTGCTCTGTTAAGGCGTCTTTTTGCGCCACTGACCGGCTTCCCGGGCCAGCTCCAGACACCGCTGTCTCTGCTCGGCCTCGCTGACCCCCTCCAGGAAGTGCGCGTACTGTGAGGTGGACATGTCGGATGGCAGGTGGCTGACATAGAAGGCTATCAGGTCCACTTGCTTCTCCTTCACCAACAGAGCGATGTAGGCTTTCAGGACCTCCACTGACACCTCCTCCTGGGTGGAGAGAAGATAAACAGATGCAGGCCTTTAGCACATCCAGTGACAGCTCCTAATGGGGTGGGTGTGTGTGTGTGTGTGTTAGTGAATACACACTATACCTTAAGCTGCAGGCCCAGGCTGTTGTAGAACAGCACCAGGTGAGTCATGAAGCGTAGCAGGTGAGAGGGAAGAGTTGGACCTGTGACCAACCACTTACTGAACTCCTGCGCGAGACCTGAGACAGACAAGAAAGAACTGCATTATGGTCTGTCTTGTAGACCACCGTGGGAAAACTATCCCTTAGAGTAAAAATAAATGATGCAACTCCAGGACATCTAAAACTACGTTGAAAGTACTTTAAAATTAAAATAGACCTCAACTTCTTTAAAATATATATAATAATAATAAAAAATATATTTTTCCATTGTTTTGTGGGCCCTTTCTGGCCCACAAAATAAGGGTTTTGACACATATTTAACAGAAACAAGTGTGGCGTTCGGTTGAATTTCAAAATTGATGAGGCAACCCCATCTTCTCCACAGTTAGACCGAAAAACATTCAGCCCCCAGGAATTCTGCAGGAGGAAAAAATATATATGTATATAAATAAATAAATGTACACACCGTCGAGGTCTCCTAGGATGACAAACTTCTGGATGATGTGATACTGCTCTTTGTTCTCCTCCAGAACTCTCTGAGGAGAGGGAAGGGAGACACAAGGATCTTCAGTCATCAGCTGACATTCCTTGTAAAGCACTGACACGGTCCATCAATGGACAAGCTGCTGCATACCTTTGACTCAGTCGCTTGCAGCTCTTCAAACACCTTCTCCAGGGTCCAGCTGGACAGAAATGTCAACTGTTAACATATTTTTATCGGCAGATCTCTTAGCGTAATAATTTGGCGGATATGAGCTCTTTCACAAAAGATAAATTCAGACCCACGTTTTACGCCGCAAGACTATGGTCTAGAGAAACCTACTTGGCCTCCAGGTACTCTTTTGGCAGCTCCTCCAGCTCCTCACTGTCCATCCCAGAGGACCGGATAACCTCCTGCTCCACTAGAGAGTCCACCAACACCCTGAAGTAAGCCCACACACTGTCCTCCCAAGACTCACACACTGGAAGCACCTAGGAGGAGGCCCGGACAAATTGGTTTGAAAAATACCATAAACCCATAGTTACTTCCTCAAAACACTTAAGTGTAACATCCAGGTTTTAACCAAAACCTGTTAAGAGAATGTGTGCTCTATCATCATGTCTTACATGACCATTGTCCCTATGTATGGGAACACTAGAACGACATTGAAACACACACAGACACACGCCTCAGGTAAGTCAACATGTACCCGTTTTAGATTTCCACTCAGAACAGCATAGATGGCCCTCTCATATCTGTTGAACTGCTCATCCTCAGCCATCCTCCAGCAGCACACCTTCCACACACAGCGCTGAGGATTCCCTTCTACTGGGAGGAGCTGCAGACCACCTGAACACACACACACACACACGTCAGGTCAACGTACTGACCACACAGTCACGCCGGGTGGTGTGTGGCTGCACACTGACCTCCACTGATGTTGGGGTCGTGATAAAGCTTCCATCCTTCTAGAGTTGCGGCTCTCCAGGCCTGTCCACAGCGCTTACACAGCCTCTGGGCCTACACGCGTGCACACAAGAACGCACGCACACACACACACACACACATCAGTGGCTGACGACACGTCAACATGCCCTCGGGCTTGGCAGGCCGGTGCCGCACTGAGACAGCGAGGGTAGAAACCCGTCGTCTCCAGTCAGACGCGTTGCCATGGAGAGGGGGACAGCAGGGCTACGTGTCAACGGACTGGCCAGCACCTCACCTCGTCGGTCATGCCCGCTCGGAGCAGGGTGAACAGGTACTTCAGCAGGCGGGCGTCATCCTCCCGGTCCAGATCTGCCAACGGCCGCCTCTGTCGGATGGGGGCGTCGGGGTCCTGGATGGATGCACGGACACACGCGCACGCACACACAAAAAACAGGCATTCCTTATCGGGAACAGTGTGTGGTTTCGAGTGGGTGACATCGGACCCTCATTTGGTGGCGCCTGGAATAATCTGCGGCGTCACCCAACAGAAAGGAAGGGAGTGAGCCCCTTACTCGGTTATTCCCAATGCTTTATTCTGCTTCTACGGCGCGCTGTGTTTTGGGTGCACACTGGGAAGCTCCGTGTCGTTCATGTTTTTGATTAATGTTTCGAGTGTCTGCTTTGACAGCACGCTGGAAGAACGGCAAGGAGAAAGTGCTGCGTTCATGGGTGGGTGACTGGGTGTGTTAGACAGCTCACCGCTGTAGTCCAGGGGATCATTCATAGTCTTGCACAATGTGACTAAAGGTTTGCAGTCCTGGTGTGTATGAGTAAGTTAGTGACTTTGTGTTTGTGTGCGTAGGTGCGTGAGAAAGACTTACCAGCTCGGTAACCAGGGGAATGTTGAATCCAGAATTGTCGGTGTTTCGTCTCGTTTTCAGAGCGTGCAGAGTGTTCTCCCTGTTGGTCAACCAGAATATTAGCCCAGGAAATTGCCCTTAATGCATTCTGGGAAAGCACAAACTAATTCTGTTGTGACTCTTGCTAGTGACTTACCAGTAAACCGACTTGGCATAATACTCGATGTTGTCAGAGAAGTCTCCAATTTCATCTTTGGCAATGCTCTCGAGCCAATCTACAACCAACTGAGACAGATGGGGGGGGTCGAGAGATGAGGGTGGAGGAGGAGGTAGGTGGGTGTGTGTGTGTGTTGAGGATGTAGTATTCTAACCTGACTTTGCCGTACAACTGCTTCTCTTTGGAAAAGCTGCTCCATCACATCCTTCTCACTAGCATGGAACGTCTGGGGGGGGGAGAGGAGACATGGTCACACACCTGCTGAAACAGGAAATACCTGTGATTCCCTGATGGCATCAGAGTTGTACTCACAGCCACATCCATCATGATGTCATCCTCCAGCTCTGTCTGGATCCTGTCCCTGAAGGGAAGGGAGGGGGAGGGGGAGAGTAAAACCATGTGTGTCTCCATAACAACACCATTCCTGTTCAATGACCACATAGGGCTACCACACCCAGAGAGGGAGAGACAGGAAAGCGTGATCAAATCCTGACCTATACAGAGAGGTGATGAGGCGCCAGGTGACCATCTCCTGCTGGAGGAGCCATCTCATCCCTGCCGTCTTGGAGGACTTCTGTTGGCCCGGCGTTGCCCTGGACACCATCCTCTGGAGCATGCCCACCTGGGACAGGAACACACAAACATGTTCAATGGGCCATCCCAGGGTAACACACACACACACACACACAGAGAGAGACAGAGAGACAGAGAGAGAGAGAGACACAGAGAGAGAGACACACAGAGAGAGAGAGAGAGGGAGACAGACAGATAAACACACATCAGACTTGTGGCACTGTCTGAGGAAGGCTTTTATCAAAGTAATGACTGGGACTGCATTCCTCCTAATCCATTCCAGACATTGTCATGAACCTCCCTCCCCTCACAAGCCTCCTCAGGGGAGAGAAGCACACCCCTTATCTTGGCCGACTCGATAAGTACCTTATCCTGGCAGATAGCCTCGTACTCCTCGAGCAGGTCAAAGATGGCGCTGGAGGAGTGTCTGAGGTACGCCTGGAGGAAGTCAGGGAACAGGCTGGCGGACGCTGCAGGAGGGGACAGTCGTGTCAGGGAGGTGTAAAGGACGGTGCTCTCATTCCCCAACCCAGGACCGCGGGGTCCAACACGCATACACCCGTTGCAACACGTTAGCTGATCATCAAGCAATTGATTAGAGGAATCTGGCCAGCTACAATGTGAATACAAATACACTATTCTATAAAATATTATTCTAGTAAATCTAAGGTAATAAATACATCATAAAATTACACACAAATCTGCATATAGATTTTTTTCCCCCCACCCTCCTCATCATCATCATCATCATCATCTTACCAGCCTCTCCAGGGTCTTCCTCCTTCAGGATCACAGAGCTCATGTTGAGGTCGTCAGTGAAGCTGTTATCCCCCAGGACAGACAGAGGAGACGGATACAGGCCGGTCGTCCAGTCACTGTCGTCCAGGTTCTGTGAGGAAGAGATCCAGTGAAACTTCAGGCCCCATGAGATTGGGTTTCGAACCCAGCCTATGGTGTTAGCACTTCCTACTTAATTTAGAGATAATGTTTTCTTTGTCTAAATAAAGCAGATATTTCCTTCAGATAAAATATTAACTAAGTATGCGCGTGTTTGTGATCAGAATTTAGTCTAAATTGTACATTTCCATCACAGTTTTCTGAGCAATATTGTTATGCAAGTAATGACTCTCCTTGAGTTGTCTACCCCTTGGAAAATGTGTAGGTCGTTCCCTGTCTTCATTTAAGGCTGGTGGATGGGGGGGGGGCGTCTTACCAAGCTCATGCCCCCCAGGGGGGGTCGTGGAGTGTGCATGAAGCGGGGCGTCCGGCCGACACTCGCCAAGATGGCAGACACATCTGGATTCCGACCAGTGGTCTTTGGAGTGACTAGAGAAATAGAGAGGAAGTCAAAACACTGTCTGTTTGGTCCAGATGCTGGGGGGGGGGGGGGGGGGTCATTCAGAAAACAAGGGTGCATGCCTTTTGACCAGGACATTCATTTTCAAGTCCCAAAAGTTTATTTCCAATCACACAAATTACTTCAGAACCAGGTGAGGTGGAGAAACACTTTTTCAATGTAGCATAGCATAGCATAGCATAGCATCATCTTCCGCTTATCCGGGGGCAGCAGTCTAAGCAGGGATGCCCAGACTTCCCTCTCCCCAGACACTTCCTCTAGCTCTTCCGGGGGGACACTGAGGCGTTCCCAGGCCAGCCGGGAGACATAGTCCCTCCAGCGTGTCCTAGGTCTTCCCCGGGGTCTCTTCCCGGTGGGACGGGACCGGAACACCTTCCACTTTTTCAATGTGTTGAGTCAATTTGATATACTATCAGGACACAGGGTAGGGCATGTTTCCCCTCAGCACCGGTCACCAGGCACATAACCCAGCATGCTGAAGCACTTGGAGGGTTCCAACTTTGAAAGCTAACCTGAACCCTGGCCTTGTACTAAACCCTACCAATGTAGTGTGGGGCTACAAATGGAGATATATATATATATATATATGTTTTAAAGTTGACCTATTGACTGTTGGAATAAACAGGGAAGACTATGATTTGTCCCCCCCATTATATAACTAAACATAACTATGTAATTTCAGTAATATCAATAAGATGCATATAAAGCATCACACCTTTTCCTCACAATGGTTTGAGCCACTGCCCCATTCATTTTCTCTGCATTAAATTACAGGTCACTCTTTATGTTAGCTAGCGGTTAGCTGATGTTTGCTAGCAAGCTACAGTAACATCAACCAGCTTTTGCAGCTGTCTGAATTTGAGTGAATGACAGAAGCTTACAGTCCTACAGCTGGCAAGATGACAGTGTTCTTGTCTACCTTATGAAAGGCACTCAATGCACATAGCTAACGTGAGGTTAATCCAGTAAGTTTGTTTATAGGGTTCACGCACACAATAGCTGAATTTGCAGAGCTACAGTAGTTCAAACCAATAGTGCAAACTAAAACAGTATAATACAGCACTAAATCTGGTGTCCCCCCAAAAAAGTTATGTAATTGTCCCCCTCCACTTTGTATAACACAGTCTCCAGTCATTAAGGGAGACACTAGGAGATTTTAAAGATGTTGAAGATATTAAATAAGGCCAATAGGACAGGGGTGTTGTTCTGAATATGAGACTTACAGGACTGTTTCAGGAGGGAGCCAGGGGTTTGGCGGAGCAGAGAGCGGGCAGGTGTGGTCGTGGCACTCAGAGTTTCATCATTAGGGACTGAAGAATAGTGGTCAGGGAATATAGTTTTAGTGCGTTCACGACACAATGCGATTCAAATCAAATCAACTTACGAAACCCTACTCAGGTGAACAACATTAAACATTGTCAGTAATATTACGTTCCTGTCAAGCGATACATCATACGCCTTGTACAATCCACATAGATAAATTAGGTACGCTTCTCATTCATCTCATGCGCCCAATCAGGATACAGTTGAATTTAGCCTTTTTCTTAATTGAACTCTTTCGCCGTGCTGCTCTGGTCACTTCAGCATCCCGTACGATAGGCGACAGTAGCTCATTCTGGTCCCTGAGGAGAGGATCATGTTAGTTCGGCTACAGTTAGTTATTTCAGCCTTGTAGAGACACCAGACCTGCTCTGGTCCAGGTGCACAGTATCTCTCCTATTATGTTTATGCTTGCTTATAAACAGACAATCCGTCTGGTCTCCATTCAATTAAGTACAATGTTATTAAAATCGAGGTGGGAAAAGCCAAAATGCAGGCCGTTTAAGTCTTAAACCATACGTAACGCAATGGACCAGAGGAGCTAAACTAGCCAGCGTGCCGTGATACGGAATCGATAACGAGGAGTATCTGGACCATTAGACTTAACGGATAACTTGACATTCAAAGTAAAAAAAACACCTAGCTTGGTATCTAAAGACGGTTTGTTAAAGACACATTAGCTGGTGTAGTAACAGTCAGTACTTCCTACCAGACAAGTTCTAGCCAATGTTCTAAGTTAGCTAGCTAAGGTTTGCTAACAACACTGCGTTCTCCTATATGGTAGTTACAAATGTAAAAACGGATTATCAGTGTTTGCTATGATATTCCATGTAGTTAATCCGTTACATGTACTGTAAGCATAAACAGCATTTACCAGTCCATGATACAAACTCCACGCAAGCTAAAACAGCTAGCCAGTAGCTTCTGCTGCTTTTGGTTCCCGCTCGACCAGGTATTACAGTCGAGTTTGGAGAAGTCAATAAAAACCAATATTTTCTGCTACAATGGCCAATATTCCAATCCTTGGAAACACATACCTTTGTCAAAAGTGAAATTATGATCTTTTAAACTGATAAATACGTGTATGTTAGTATATATTTGTTTCTAATAATGTATCAGAAAATGTTCTCGATTACTTTCGACTCACACCTTGGCTGAGCGTCACGCACTCAACAAGATGTGAAGAGTTACTATTATCTATTGCGTAATGGACATTTCTACAGCGCCACCCTCGGCCAGCAACAAGTAAATATTCACACCGTTTTTCATTCTAACCATCAAACCTTCAGGGAAAGCTAACCTGAAAATCTAAGCCGGTTTTGTGGACAAGGACTAAGCGTAGTCAAGAACAAAAAAGAAAATCAAGATAATTGAAAATCAGGATTTGGCGTAATCTGTGTTTGTGAAGCCGGGACTAACAGTCAACATATTAGACCATTGTCTCATTTTAAGGCATACATGAGAACGTATAACAAGTACAGTGGGGAGAACAAGTATTTGATACACTGCCGATTTTGCAGGGGTTCCCACTTACAAAGCATGTAGAAGTTGGTAATTTTTATCATAGGTACTCTTCAACTGTGAGTGACGGAATCTAAAACATAAATCCAGAAATTCACATTCTATGATTTTTAAGAAATTAATAAGCATTTTATTGCATGACACAAGTATTTGCTACATCAGAAAAGCCTTTGTTTGCAGTTACAGAGATCATACGTTTCCTGAAGTTCTTGACCAGGTTTGCACACACTGCAGCAGGGATTTTGGCATACAGACCTTCTCAAGATCCTTCAGGTTTCGGGGCTGTCGCTGGGCAATACGGACTTACAGGTCCCTCCAAAGACTTTCTATTGGGTTCAGGTCTGAAGACTGGCTAGGCCACTCCAGGACCTTGAGACGCTTCTTACGGAGCCACTCCTTAGTTGCCCTGGCTGTTTGTTTCGGAAAGGAGGTTGTTGGCCAAGATCTCGCGATACATGGCCCCATCCATCCTCCCCTCAATACGGTGCAGTCGTCCTGTCCCCTTTGCAGAAAAGCATCCCCAAAGAATGATGTTTCCACCTCCACGCTTCATGTTCGTGTTCTTGGGGTTGTACTCATCCTTCTTCTTCCTCCAAACACGGCGAGTGGAGTTTAGACCAAAAAGCTCTATTTTTGTCTCATCAGACCACGCAACCTTCTCCCATTCCTCCTCTGGATCATCTAGATGGTCATTGGCAAACTTCAGACGGGCCTGGACATGCGCTGGCTTGAGCAGGGGGACCTTGCGTGCGCTGCAGGATTTTAATCCATGACGGCGTAGTGTGTTACTAATGGTTTCCTTTGAGATTGTGGGCCCAGCTCTCTTCAGGTCATTGACCAGGTCCTGCCGTGTAGTTCTGGGCTGATCCCTCACCTTCCTCATGATCATTGATGCCCCATGAGGTGAGATCTTGTATGGAGCCCCAGACCGAGGGAGATTGACCGTCATTTTGAACTTCTTCCATTTTCTAATAATTGTGCCAACAGTTGTTGCCTTCTCACCAAGCTGCTTGTCTATTGTCCTGTAGCCCATCCCAGCCTTGTGCAGGTCTACAATTTTATCCCTGATGTCCTTACAAAAGCTCTGTGGTCTTGGCCATTGTGAAGAGGTTGGAGTCTGTTTGATTGAGTGTGTGTACAGGTGTCTTTTATACAGGTAACAAGTTCAAACAGGCGCAGTTAATACAGGTAATGAGTGGAGAACAGGAGGGCTTCTTAAAGAAAAACTAACAGGTCTGTGAGAGCCGGAATTCTTACTGGTTGGTTGTTGATCAAATACTGATGTCATGCAATAAAATGCAAATTAATTATTTAAAAATAATACATTGTGATTTTCTGGATTTTCGTACCTCTACATATTTTGTAAGTAGGAAAACCTGCAAAATTGGCAGTGTATCAAATACTTGTACTCCCCACTGTACATGTAGAATGTAATCTGGTTTAGGTCAATGTATTTATGTTATCACAAAACTCCATCAGGAGTTGTGAGCGCAGGATGTTTTCAAGTTCAGAGACATACATTCAAAAGCCTGTTTGTAATAAAGTCTTCTGTGTTACTTAAATGATTTCAGTCCACATCCAAAAAGACCAATATGGATATTTCATCTACAGAGTGGTGTAAAATGTGTCTGTGTTGAGTTTTTTGTTGTAACATCCTCATAAAACATCAACAGTAAGCATAACAATTCTTACATAATGTCTGTATTTGGTCATGTCATCAGTAAGGAAGTGCCTATCAGTCCCTCTCAGACAGATTGTAAGGTCATGTCAATTTGGCATCAGTATTTATGATAAATTCCTGCACGTTGAAGGGCAGGAAATCCTATATCAGCCCACAGGGTTTCCTGGAGGCCCAGATTAGCACCACTGTGTGTATGATCTAGACTATCCAAGGATGCTGTGTTATACTGAAACAAAACATCCAGACACTGAGTGACCCCACCCTGAGGTTGGCTGGAGAAGTCCATATAGTCTGTGTCCCAGCTGGCTAGAGTTGGGAGTCTTATGTAGTCTAACAGGTCCTGGCGGGCAGAGCTGCGTCTAGTCAGTAATTACTGTTATCTGTTGACTCAATGGAGAGGGCGGAGCTTATGTCCAAACTCTGAAGTAACATAGTTTAAGTTTAAATTTTAAACAGGTGGGGCCGGTTTTGCAGACACAGATTAAGCCTAGTCTAGGACAAAAAAAATCTAGTTCAATAGAAAACTCAATTGAGCTTGTTTTATTAGTCCTAGACTACGCTTAATCTGTTTCTGTGAATCTGGCCCTTATAGGGTTATTAAGGACGAGCACAAACGCACCCTACTCAGATTTCCTCGTGGACAATTCAGCCATTTGTAACGAAAGCTCTGCCCTCTCCACTGAATCAACCGATCACATTAACTTTTGCTTTCAGAACAGAGCAGTATCCAAGACTTGTTTTAGTAAGTGAAACTCAAACGTTCCAAATGGCACATAATCCCCTCTATCTAGTGAACTACTTTTGTCCGGTTCATGCCAAGAGCAGTGTACTAACAGGCTGCCGTTTGGATTGTCGCCAGTGCATGTTTTCCAAAGTTTGCATGCTTGAACAACATATAGTGCCCGTAGTGACGTTTCTTAAAGACGGTTGAAAGGAACAATGGAAGTTAAGTAGACAAAAAAATATCAAAACATGTCAGGGAGGGGACTCAATTAGTGTCTGTATTCCAATAATACACCACATTGTGAGGGTTTTTGTCTGTCTGGATGTGATTTAAAAAAAAAGACCAAACCAATCCCTCTCTTCCTTAGGGACCAGACTATTGGTTTCCCATTGTATGCTCCAGCATGAGTGTTAGCGGAAACTTAAACGAGTGACCTCGCTCTTGACTATGTCAAAACAGGCTCTGCTGATATCAGTCAACTTTCATACATGTAGAAGTGTCGCCTGTTAGTGTGCGGGTATGAAGTCTCAATTAAAGCATCCCAGAAAGGACAGCTACCAATAAATGCATTCACTATTTTAAATGTATTCAACTGGGTGTGAGTTTTAACTTCATTAGCTAACCCTTCCTGATAACCTGGTCAGTCATTTGCTAATTAAAACTGCTCATCGGGAGGGATCGGCCCATTAAATATACTGAAGTGGACTATGTCAACATGAAAATATCCACAATGTGCCCCACGTATATTATATTGACCATATACCACACCCCCTTCTGCCTTACTGCTTTAAAATACCAACATACCCTCTGTGAGTGAGGTCACATTTATTAACCTGACCAAAGTCATATTGGACCAGCAAGAACCTTACTTGTCAGTTATTTTTTTTATCCATCGAATGCTTCCTTGCCTTCAGCCCTCTTAATCCCCACTTGTAGGGACTCCAACCATAGGCCCTGAATGACTCAGTTCCTCTGACTGACAGCTGCTTTCTCTTATCCCGGACAGGCACATCCGTTCTGCTGTCTAGCTGTAAATTCTGCGTCAGAAGGCCAAAACAGCTGATGAGTTCATCGGCTGCTGGCTTACTTTGTACATCAGAGAGGTAAAGGGAGAGATTACACCAGAAGGAGGCTGGACATGATTAGTGCCCACAATGCTTTGTTAGAATGAGAGACCCACAGCTTACACAAACCCACAGCGCACACAGCCCAAGACAGCCGAAGCTTCAGTCTCTATAGACATTCCTAAAGGGCCATACCTTAGCAGCCATCAGGAACTAGGAAGTAATGAGCAGGGGCCCCTTGTCACACAACATAAAAGAAACACAACGACTAGAGAATATCTGGAATTCTCAGAAATAAACAACATCCTGTTGTAGACTGTGGGAGATGTCTGGCGTATGGTGTGTCCAACAGCTCCCATCTCCTCTGTCTCATAATGACTTCCATCGATAGAGACAACAGAGGGGAAACGAGGGGAGAAGAAAGAGAGCTTCTGTCAATGATGTAATGGCTTCTAATATATGATCCAAGGGTCTGGGCTGCTGTGATCCTCCACTCTAGACGCCATCATCCTGCTTGGACTGTGGAGATTCTAATGCTGTTAGCATGCCAACAGCAATGTCTTACTGCACAAAGTAACCAGCTAGACACCTTTCTGGTGATTGACTCCTGAGCAGCAAGATGTGATCTCAAGATACTGACCCGGAACACTTTGTAACAATATATGTATTTCTTTCCTGGCTATTTGTTCCTGGCTAGTAAGTGCTATTTCCTAATTGCCTATGCCTCAAAAGTATAGAAAATGGCTATTATTCCCCAGAAACTTTGCTTTTGTAACCCAGACATATTATGAAATGTACCTGTTTTCCAGAACATTTCAGGTGGATTCAGAACTTTCTAGAACTTTCCAGTAATATAAATAGTAGTGTAAATACGGGGGCCTTAAGTGGATACATATGATCAGTACAGCTGGGAGGTCATCGGAGACTTCAAAACAGTGGCATTCCTAATGGATCTCCAAGGTGGAGATTTTTACCAAGTTTTTCTGCAGTCCCTGCACTACCACAGGCGGGACTGGCCACAGTGGAGCAAGTTCTCTGTGGGGAGGAACAATGTCAAGTGGGAGCCACTGGTGGACCCCCGGAAGGTGCTGATGCCACCACTGCACATCAAATTGAGCCATATGAAACAATTTGTCAGAGCTCTAGATAAGGAGTCGGCAGCCTTCAAGTACCTTCAAGACTTCTTCCCTAAGCTGTCTGAGGCAAAGGTCAAAGCCGGTGTCTTCGCCGGACCACAGATAAAGATCCTGGAGTGCAATGGATTCCCCAAGAAGCTCACTAGTGAGGAGAAAGCTCCTTGGAACAGCTTTTTTAGAAGTGGTTCAGGGCTTCCTGGTCAATCAAAAGGCCAAAAACTATGTGCAACTGGTTGAGACTCGGGTGAAGAACTATGGCACAATGGGCTCCAGGATGTCCCTCAGTCCATATCCTTGATGCTCATCTTCATAAATTTAACAAGAACATGGGAGCGTACTCGGAGGAGCAAGGCAAGCGCTTCCACCTGGATATACTGGACTTTGAACGGCGCTACCGAGGACAATATATCAAGAACATGATGGGAGACTACATTTGGGGTCTGATTCATGAAAGTAATTTACAGTATAATTGTAAATCTCGAAAAACGACTCACTTTTTAATCTTTTGTAGTCATTTTGGTATTACCTCATTATAAATACATGTTAATTAGGATTTTTTTCTGACTTCATGTAAACGAAAAGGCACAGTTTCTTATTGGAAATACGTATATTTCAAAATATCACCGTCCTGGTCACAAAAGCAAAGTTAGTGGGGAATAATAGCCATTTTCTATACTTTTTAGGCCTAAGCAATTACAAAATAACACTTACTACCCGATATCAAAAATGGTGTTACATTGTGTGTAATCAGTCATTCTAATAACCACTGTCTGCGCCTTCTGACCCCTCCCCTTTAATGACTGGGTGACCAATGAAAAGGAAACCAACATGAAATCATCGAAGGATGCAGACATGGCTGAGACCATACAGACAAAACAACAGGAGTGCAGGTCATTCAGGTGGTGGACCGGCAACATAGCAAGGCCCTTGCATGGCGATCCAATTTATTGAACTACAGATGCTGGGTTATACAAAATTGCACCACTTTAATTAAGGCTTTTTAGTTTACATTTGTCCCCCCCCATCCCCCCCACCACCCCCCCATCTTTCCCTCCCCGAACCCCGGTCCCTCCCCTCCCCAATAATAAGCAGATGATGTTGCATTTCAAACACTGTGGCTCCATATGGGACATGGTTTATGTGGTCTACACACCAAGGACTCGACGGCTACATTAACACAAGCAGCCCCGATTACGAGTTTCCGTCCACGAGTTGTTACCTCGACCCATCGCACGAGACAACCGCACGTCAGATGTTCTTTAGAGCTCATCAGACGGGTCGAAGGAACACCAAGTGCAGGACAAGAATCATCCTGCCTGTGTGAATATAGTCAGTGTTGTTGGTTATCGGCACACGAAGCAACAAAGGCATTCTTTTACACAAGGTCAACAGGTCACTCAACTCACAACAAACTTGCAACTTTATCCCCCCTGCCCCAGCCCTGGGTGTGTCCAAAATGGCACCTTCAACCCAGAGGGCTCTGGTAAAAAGTAGTGCACGATGTGGGGAATTTGGTGACATTTGGAACACAGGCCCTCCTTTCTCTCTGATCCAAATGATGTCTCCTACGTTGCTGACTGTGGTTGTTTCTAAATGTTGTTGTTTTTTTTTTATATATTCCCTGCTGCTTTGAAGACTGTTGGCTCCCCCCTCCCCCACATTCAATGTAGAACAGTTAATTCCACGCGGTAAATCTTCATCACTTTCATCATCCGACAGACAGGAAGGAAATGGGTGAAAAGGTCAAACCAAGGATAAACACAGGTGAAACAACAGTTACAAACAGGCAGGTGTCTTTACTGACATGATCCAATATTTGGTTTTCATATCCTCAGTTTACAACAGATGCATTAGTAAGAGGCTAAGAGACAGAGGGGGACAGTGGGTAAGGAAGAGGGGCTAGGGAAGGGGAATTAGGGCGGGGAGAGAGGGCAGAGGTAGAAGACGAGAGAGAATTGGAAAAAGGATGGGCGAAAGGGTAGTTCAGTGAGAATCTACGGCAACAGAAATGTGGAGAATGACATCATCAATGTCACTTTGTTCTTTCATTTTTTCATATTAAAACCCTCTTCATTAAAAAAAATCTATATTTCCTGCTCTAGATAGGAGATTCCGCGAGGGGGGATTGGCTAACTGGACAAACCGACCAATGAGAGGCGGCCTTAGAATTATATAAAAAAAAAAAACAATAAACATGATGAAGATCGTGCCATCATGTTGGCCGCCAGTCTCTCAGGAGATGGGTAGCTCATTGAAATGTTCAGTCCCTCCTTAAGCACATCCCATATTGAAAAAGCCACTGTACAAACATCTTTGTAAACAACACAAGAGTAGTGTCACAAATGGCACCCTATTCCCTATTTTGAACACTACTTTTAATCAGGGCTCCATTGGCCTCTGGTCAAAAGTGGTGCACTAATTAATTGAGTGGCATTTCAGACACACAGAGGAAACCCAGGCATGACAGTAAGATTATTGGATCATAGTTGGACACTCCAGAAAGAAAGAAAAATAAAACACATTTGAAGGCAACATCTTTAGGCAAAAAGACAACATGATAAAGTTAGTGACCGAAAAACCATGATACCTTTTTTTTCTTTTTACACATATAATAATAATAATAATAATAATAATCACTGTTGTATCCACAGGTTTTTAACCTAAAATAAAACTCATATCAATAGCTGTCGCAGTATAGCAAATCTCAGTAGAGCCAAAATCTAGTAAGAAAAAAAAGAAAGAAAAAAAAAAGACTGAAACAGAAAGAATGTTGAATGATCAAAGGGAACAAATAAAAAGTTACAAAATAAACCAAAGGAGCAAGTTATCAGTATGAACTTGGCTGTATTGGCGCTCTTTGGAACTCTCTTTTTTTCTCTTTTTTTAAAATAGTGGTGCTTATAAATACCGCATCATTGTAGCGAGGCTACTCACCATGGCAACGTGCACAGTCTAGTTAGACAGCTGCTGTTTCTACGGCTACCGTCCCGTTAGTAATAACACCGTAGGCTCTGAATTTTAGTTGAATTCATATTTACCTCTTTACCCATTTATTTATTAATTTACCTTTTTATTTACTAAATTTTTCCATTTCAGTTGCATACAGTTAGAATATATATATAGTAAAAATCTTTTCCCGCAACACCGGAGAGTGATAATGGTTAATTTATGTGCAAAAACTGATGTTGTACTGTAGCTTTGAATCCATTGGTCGGTCGGTTTGTTTGTTGTTACAGGGGTGTCACCACACAGGAAAGTCCATTCGATGTTAGGTTTTAGCAACGTCGGAATGCTGGCACTGCTGAGAGAGACAGCAGCAAATCAGACCTTGAGAGAGAGAGAAAGAAATGGGTCTATGTGTTTGCTTTGGCAATGTATAAATGATACTTTCCATGCCAATAAAGTCCACTGAATTTATATGAATTGAGGGAGTGAGATAAAGAGACAGAGAAAGACATACAAGAAAAATTCACAACAATCGAATGGAAATCTCTAAGAAATTAGGTAGTCGCTAGTATTCTCAATCGTATTTGTTCTTACCTGGCTCAGTGCGACAGATCAGCTCTATATTAGAGCAATTGACAGTTGGACTTTTTGCGTGCCTTCCCGGGTACTGGGGTTTTCCTGTTAATTTGCCGGACCAGGTCATAGAAGATCTGAAGCAGACAAGGATAACTAGTTAACATACAATGTTGAAGTCATTGGCAAAACACCTCTTAGCATTCCCCTTCTTCTAGGCTCTTCTTACAGGCTCTTTCTCAATCCTTCCTTGATTGCTCCTGTCCTCCGAAGCTCCTTCTCAAACTGCATTAAACAAGCAGGACTGAAGGAGTAAACCTTGGACGTTCTCATGCAAAGCGGACATTATGTAGGACGTGTGCCATTGGACGTTGCTTTAATCCAAAGTTCGCTGACCTGTAATGTGATTCGATTCACACGGCTGTTAGTCAGGTCTTTTTTAAGTCCGGCCCAGACCCAAGGTCGGACCTCACTAGACTGAAGTGTGCCACATCCCAACCGGACGACGAAGGGATGACATCCCAAGCCACAACATTAAGTAGACAGATGTCTTCATATCTGAGAAGTCATTGAAAACCCCTCACGGCTATATTCACGGTTAATTAAATTACCAAATGTCTGAATGTTACAGCCAGATCAGGGCCATTTACACACAACCACTGTAAATATCGCAGTAAGAGCTCAGTATATTAGGTATCTCAGATTGTAAAATATTACAAACTGAGATCTGTATTGATCCTTGCAGTGCTTAGGATCAATACAGAGATTAATTGGTCCTTGTTCACTGAAAACCTCCAGTTCATTTTTAAACAATGTTCAAAACATTGTAATAGAGTTGTTTTCGAGACCTCATACGCCAATGCTTGGTCTGCTTCTTTAATTTCACTGAACAACTAACCTACAGCACACACTCTGTTAGGCACCTACAGGGTCACTAGATCCCACCTCCACGGTCACTAGATCCCACCTACAGGGCCATTGTAAGAAGTGGTAGGTAGCCTCACCTGGATGTGTGTGCAACAAACGTTCAACAATAATTTCCTCTACCACCTCGGTCAAGCGACATACCTATACAATAACTCCAACGCATGCAATGCAAACAACCGATAAGAAAACACTGCGTTTCAATGGAAACGTGTAACAAAACAAAAAGGCAGGATGATTCAGGCTTTTCAGAGAAGTTGGGATGGTCAACTCTCCCAGTGTCTGTGTGATGTAGCAGCCTCCTACCGCTACCAGATGACCAGACAGGCTAGAATTTTTACTCCTGCTAGGGTCAATGACCACATTTGGCAGACATTATGCCTACCGTGAAATCTGTACTTTGCACTAAAAGCCTTGTCTATAAAAGCCCCTCAGACACAATCAATGGTTTCAGCTTGGGGCCAATTTGCAGAAAGAGAATAATTATAGTGATGAAACCAAAACCAATAAGGTATCAGTAGAGAGGGTGGCTGTTGTCATGCCAGGAAGACATCTTTTAGGTTTGCATTACCCACAAAGCCCATTTCCTGTTGAAAACACCACTCCTCTAATGGAGCCATCTGGTTGTGCATTACACTGGTCAAAAAAAACTTAACCATAACTACCAAATCAGAGTAGCGCTGTCAACAACCACTATAGAAAATGCATGGCCCACATAAAGGACTCCCAGACTAATGGCGCATGCCATGTCGACAACTTGTAAAAAACCTATGAATTGGATAGGAGGTTTGATACAAGAGACATGTGCAGGGTGTGAGAGAGACAGACGCCTAATGGGACACAACAAGATCAGAAGGGGTCACTGGTTTAGATGGGGAAACACTGTGCTGATACAAAACACAGGGTTGTTGTCAACAGAGGTAGATGGCCTACAATTTACTTCACAGAGGGACGTATGTGAGTGTGTGCTCCTACAGAGGTTGGGAACATGACTTGTATGTGCAGGGAGCTGCACGTTCAGTATTTGTTTTGCATGTGTGTGAGAAAGTGATTGTGTGTGTGTGTTTGTGTGAGAAAGTGTGTGTGTTGGTACGTTTGTGTGTCAGTGTGTAGAGGTGACCCAGGCCAGATGAGGAGATGTCGCTGGCCGACGGTGGCAGTCTCTAGAGGCCCTCGGCAGCTGGTCACACACACACAACACACATACACAACACACACAGCTCCATTGTGACTCAGGAGGAGGGTGACATTAGAGTCACTGACAGGAAGGACAGTAAGGTTACTGAGCAAATATGGAAATAACATGCACTTCTGATTTTGTCATTGATAGCAAGATCAAAACCAAGCACAGAGCAAAAAGAGTAACACAAATCGTTAAATGTTCGCGGTTAAAGTGAAATCTTTCTTGGACTTGGTGGTATCAAAAAAGGAATGTCAGTACATCAAAGAACAGATCGCTGATGTACCAGTACCACTGGGTCCATGATCTGACATATGAAACAACAACTGACACATCCATCAATAAAAACAATACTGGCCTAGTCTCTGCTGTCACTATCCATTGGATAGCACATTTCAATGGCAATAGCTGTTAAGTCGTAATATATTAGGGTGTAAGTGGACCTGTAGACCACTGTTGGGGAGAACATGGTTACTGTCCATTTTTGGGCCAGTGTCAGCTCATGCAGACAGGGAGGTTGTGAGACAAAGTGGTGCAATGGGAGGTCTTCCAAGGGGAAATAATGACATGATAAAATACTGGGACAAATGGGCCGATCTGTGGACAATGGAGGTTTGGAGATAAGACAACTAGGGACATTGTATCATTGAACTATCGATGGCTAGAGATAGAACTTTATGGTCTTCTGTCCATTCTTCGGCCCGGAAAGACGGGGACGCATTTGAGCTCAGATGAATCCTGTTTCCCTTGATCATGCTTCAGATGTCTCTAGGACTTGATTGGAGTCCACCTCTGGCAAATTCAATCGACCGGACATGATTAAGGAAGGCACACATGCATCCATAAGGTTCCGCACTTCACAGTCATTGAATGTCTGAAGGAAAAAGGTGTTAAGTCAAAGGAATTCTGCGGAGACCTCATGAGATTCGAATTGTGCCGAGGCATAGATCTGGGGAAGGTCCCAAAAAACGGCCCCAGGAACACAGTGGTGAAATTGACAACATTTGGACGCACCAAGGCTCCTCCAAAAGCCTTCCATCCGGCAATGGCCACGCTAATATAGTTTCTGCGCAGAGATGAGAGAACCTGCCAGAAGGACAACCTTCTCTGCAGCTCTCCATCAATCAGTCCTTTAGGGTAGATTGGCTACACAGAAGCCACTACATGAGTAAAAGGCGTATGACACGATGCTGACCCGAATAACACAATCCCTACAGTGAAGCATGCTGGGAGCATCATGACCGAGGGAAGGAGAAGCAAAATACAGAGATGTCCATTCAAGAAAACCTGATCCGGAGTGCACAGCACCTCGGACTGGACCTCGGACAGGACCTCGGACTGGACCTCGGAATCGTCTTCCGGCAACGAGGACCCGACGCACGCAGCCAAGCTGCCAGAGCAGCTTCATGACAAGTCGTTGTGTACTTCGGTGCCAAGGACTTCAGACCCGAAGATCCCATTGGGCCGACCCTCCCCAGCCAATCTGACAGAGCTTGAGAGGATCTGTAAGGAAGTATGGGAGAAACTTCCCCCGAGCAGAGGCCTTCCCCAAAAAGTCTCAAAGCTGTGCTCGCCGCCAAACGTACTTCTACAATAAACAGGCACATTTCTTATAAGTAAATCAGACATAAAGTCTCTAAGTCAACAACATGCAGAGAGAGTGTAGGTGTGTGATGCTTTCCGAAGGCACTGCGCACGTGTGTAGGTGTGTGTGTTTTACTGTCTGCATGGTGTCCGCACCTCGTTGACGTTAATCTTGGACTTGGCGGAGGACTCCAGGAAAGCACAGCTGCTCCACTGTCGGGCCAGGTTCTGACCCTGCTCCTTCCCCACAACACGCTCGTCCTCCAGGTCGCATTTATTACCAACCAGGATCATGGGGACCTGGAGCAGAGAGACAGACACAGAAATCGAGAGAGAGACAAAGGTAGAGGCAGAGGGAGACAGTGAGAGACAGACACAGAGGGAGAGAGAGAGACAGAGGAGTCATTATTGTCCAGTAGGTTAGTAAGTATGAAGGGATTGTTAAATTAGCTTTTTATTAAACAGCTCAGTTTTCGGTTTAGGGTCATGAAATATTGTTTAGATTAGGGTGTGTGGGTGGGTTTAGTGTCATGTCATATTGTTTAGATTAGGGCGTGTGGGTGGGTTTAGGGTCATGTCATATTGTTTAGATTAGGGCGTGTGGGTGGGTTTAGGGTCATGTCATATTGTTTAGATTAGGGCGTGTGGGTGGGTTTAGGGTCATGTCATATTGTTTAGATTAGGGCGTGTGGGTGGGTTTAGGGTCATGTCATATTGTTTAGATTAGGGCGTGTGGGTGGGTTTAGGGTCATGTCATATTGTTTAGATTAGGGCGTGTGGGTGGGTTTAGGGTCATGTCATATTGTTTAGATTAGGGCGTGTGGGTGGGTTTAGGGTCATGACATATTGTTTAGGGCATGAGGGTTGCGGGTGGGTTGAATAACATTGCTGGGCCTAAAACATTTTTTTTGCAAAAATCTCTCAGAACTACAGAATTAGGCCATTGAGTAAGTTATATTCCAACTGCCAGTCCACAAACTGTTTTACAGCTTAAAATTGTATATTCCATATATCCAACACAGTAAAATCCAAAACGTTTTAATTCTATAGTCTATAAATCCAACACTGTAAACTATAAACGCTGTTTACTATGTTACATTTCGTTAATGGAAACAAGTCAATTGACAGATTCATTAGTCTCTAATTTCCCCATGACTGGTAATACAGATATTCCCATTGTAATATACCTAGGATATGTTATTTCAGCTCACTAAACATTGGACCAAGACTTCCCATTTTGTTTATATTTTGGTTCAATGTAAAAAGAAACTCCACATAGATCCTGTGCCATGTTCCTTAAGATTATTCGAATAATCAAGCATTTTATTCATAGAATAATCGAGGAATCATAACAATCAATATCTGCAGCTGTTGACCCTCGTGTCACCGCAGCATTCTGTATTCAGGGTTAAGGGTCAGAGTTTAATCCCTGCAGTCTGGTAGTGGCGAATGGCTCATTTGGATTTACGGCCTGAGTGGGAGAAAATAAAACAGCTGACACCCCCACCTCTACTGCCTAGTGGGAATACATGGAGGTGTGGTATAAAAAATGGAATCACAAAGAAATCACGGAAACTGGAAAGGTAATAAAACGGAATTGGCCAAGAAATTGGAACAGACTTTATAGGGCCACATGAGTGGGAATTTCTGTTTGTGTCTGGGTGTACAGTACATACAGCTCCGGAAATAAATAAGAGACCACTGCACCTTTTTCTTTCCTTTCCAAAAAAGTTGAAAAGGAAAGTTTTGAGTGAGGAACAGAAGCGTTCAATTTGCAGTGGTCTCTTAATTTTTTCTGGAGCTGTATAGTCTTAGTGTGTATCACTCCCTGTTTTACAGTACTACAGTGTTAAAGTACCCTATTTTACAGTACTACAGTGTTAAAGTACCCTATTTTACAGTACTACAGTGTAAAACTACCCTGTTTACAGTACTACAGAGAAAAGGAAATGAAATGAACCCCACCCTGTACATCTTCCTCTTTTACAATCTCTGCCTTCCTCTCTCTCTCTCTCTCTTTCTCTCTTATTCTCTCTAATTCTCTCCCTCTCTGTCACCAAAGGCAGGTCTAAGATAAATTAAGGTCACAAGAAATAAATTTTTTGCAACTAAAAAGAAAAACTAAGGAGCATTTCTTCACCAAGATGACCAAGCAGGCCCTAAGGGACAAGACCCAGAACCACAACCCAGCTGGACATAAGTCCTGTTTAAGTAACTGCTGAGAGAGGGAGAGAGTGTGTTTGTGTGTGTGTGTCCACTAAGCAAGACTGATATACCACAGGTCACACTTCAAATTCCCTCTTCCTCTTAGGCGTTGAGACACACACACACTTGCACACCCATACTCGCGCACACACACATGCACATATACACACACTTGCACATACACACTCTCGCACATATACACACACTCGCGCACACACACACACCCAAGGCCACTTCCTGGACAGACACTAGCAAGTGTTTTTTGTCTTCTGAACCTGTGTAACAGTAATTATCGTCATTGTGTCGATCAATCGGGCAAAAAACTCTTCATGCAGACACCCAGCCTGTCTGAAGAACTCCTAAGAAAAAGATGTTGACCACCAGGACACCCTGCTGTATTGTCGTGGGTGTGTGTGTGTGCGTGCGTGCACGTGCTAACTTACGTCGTCGGTGTCTTTAACTCTGAGAATCTGTTCCCGTAGGTCCTGCAGGTCGTTGAACGTGGACTGGGCTGTAATAGAGTAGACCAACGCAAAGCCCTGTCCGTTCTTCATGTACAGATCACGCATGGCTGTGAATTGTTCCTGTGGACATAAGGAGCGAGAGAGAGATTTGCAGAGACACAGAAGAACATAAGTGGGAGGGAGAGGAAAATGAATACATTTCCTTTACTTCTAAAACAAATAATTCATTTTCTTTTTAATAAAAACTAAAACTGGTTTGAATTGGGCGTTATTTCAACTGACGTGAGGCAAAAACAAAACGCCAGCCAACGTTGACTCTGAACATGATTAAGTTTTCTCAAAACTGAAAAGTTAGCGAGATTTCAACAGTACAGCCACCGTGAACTGACAAGTGACAGATAACACGTTCTCTTACCCCTCTCACCCACCCCCCCACACCCCTTCTCATCTCCCTCTCACTCACTCACTCTTTGCTAGAAGATTAACACGCTGCTAAAGCCATGGCTGCCCCGCAACCCCGACAACGATAGGAAGACTCGTTAAGGTTATTATTTACACAGCAGAACCTCACAGGCCATTAGGCGTTGTCAGGGACAACCCTGGCAGGGCAAAGGGCGGGGTGATGGAGGGGGTAGGTTGAAATCGTTGAAAACAGAGTATTGAGTGTGTGCAAAAGCGTGCGCAGTAAGAGTGTGAGTTATTCCCCTGCAAGTGTGTGTGCGCGCGCGCGAGCATCTCACTGGGTTAAACTGTAGCCTAACTGTGGTCGTTAGGGTCTGAGAGCAAAGGTAATGCAAAGACGTTTGAGCAAGCCAGAGGTCCCACCGTCCTCTCTGACAGTGAGTCAACAAGTGTCCAACACAGCTGTTTACAACAGAGGAAAACCTACTGACTGGGCCCGTGTCCCAAACGGAGACCTTCCCTATGTAGTGTACTAGTCAAGATCACCCTGGTGTGATGCAGTGCGTGACATAGGGGCCAGGTCTGGAGTAGCACGCTACACAGGCGAGGGTGCGGCTTGGGACACTGCGAGTGACCTTTCAGTCACGGTGTACCCTGACGTTGTCGTCGTAGCAACACTGTTCCATTCACGGAGGGAGACCCCAGCTAGCATTCTATTTATATCTGTCAAATTCACATGAAGATGGTTCTGTCACCCTGCACTCCGCTGACCCTTTCTTGCTGATTGAAATGTGACGAAAGATCCCGATATGATCTAGAAGGATGTCCACCAGTCAAGAAATCTGTTTGTTCATATTGACTAACGTAGCGTCAGAGGCACTCTAACTTTCTGCGACGCCCCTGATGTCAAGTCACAGGGACGCAGAGACAGTCGTCCATCTTGGATGAAGCTGTGGATTGAGCCATCCTGGTGCAGAGAGCCCAAGGACACAATAAGCAATCTGTCACCACAGAACAGCAAAGGACGCAGTGGAGAGAGAAACCGAAATGAGCTCTAATCTCCTCAAGGGGAAATTATAGTTTCCTCTTACTCGTCTCTCACTCTTACTGAATCTATTTTGTCTTAGTCATTCTCTCTCTGTCAGTTCCTGTCCTTGTCTGTCCGTCCAGTGTTTAATATGGTTTCCTCCAGCACAACTCCACCCACCACCACCTGTAGCAAAGCATTCTCCCTCTCCACCCGCTCTCTCCCCCTCCTCTCCACCCGCTCTCTCCCCCTCCTCTCCACCCAGCAAAAACACTAAGGACATTCCGGGCACCATGACACAACCCCCTGACATCCTCCTTCTCTCCCTCCGTCCCTAAACCTTCTCTCTCACAAAAAACGTAACCCCCCCCATCCTCTCCCTCTCCCCGCTTTTCCTCTCCGTCCGTCCTTCTGTAACCCCGCCCTCTCTTACCGTTCCCGCGGTGTCCAAAATCTCCAGCATACATTGCTGTCCATCCACCTCCACTTGCTGAGAGAGACAGAGAAAGTGAAAAATGCAGGAATACAAGATTAACAGTCAGGTGGATAATGGAGGTTATACATGATATCCTACTCCCAATGATACTACCCTCTGTCTCCCTTCCTTACTCCACCTTGCGAGGATCACTCCCTGTCCAAAGCAGGAAACCCAACTCAACTAGATTTCAGAGAGTAAATTGGTTTAACTTTTTTGAAGCCTGGCTATCAAGTGGGAATCCTAATAAACCGACAAATGATGATGTCATAGGGCCATGGGCCTTCAGGTATGATGTCAGAGTTATGTAAGCCGCTAACGATGATGTACAGGTTGGGACGTGTTCATTGAACTGAACTGTGGAGAAAACAGAACGCCACTGCACTGACCTTTCTGTACGAGTCTTCTATTGTAGGGTCATATTTCTCCACGAAGATCCCCTGAACGAACTGCACAGTCTGGAGACAAGTAGGAGGGAAATAAAAACAGTTTGAAACATGACAGAAAGATGGGGGGGTGGGAGAAAGAGGTGGAGAAAGATTCATCAGGGGAGGAGTTTGCAGACACCTGCAGGCTGTGAGACAGATTATGGACGTCCGCTAAACAGTGAACCCACAACAGGTGGGATGCCTGGTGCCCGTCGTCAGTACACTCAAAAACACGCTCTACACAAGCGCACTACCTGACCAGACCCCACAGAGACCTTCTCAAAGAAGTAACTGGGAAGGTCGAACCAGAAGACAGAACGTGAGAACAACTGAGACGGCACGAAGCAGGGGACATCCACTCACTTGGAAGGTTTTCGCCAGGAGACTGAAGATGAAAAAGGCTACGGTGCGTCTATTTGTGTATTGGTGGCTGTGTTGACATGTGTGTCTCTGTGTGTTGGTCTCTGTGTGTATGTTGGTGTCTCTGTGTGTATGTTGGTGTCTCTGTGTGTATGTTGGTGTCTCTGTGTGTGTGTTGGTGTCTGTGTTAATGTCTCTGTCTGTGTGTTGGTGTACGTGTGTTAATGTCTGTGTGTGTTGGTGAATGTGTGTTAATGTCTGTGTGTGTGTTGGTGAATGTGTGTGTTAATGTCTCTGTCTGTGTGTGTGTTAATGTCTCTGTGTTTGTTGGTGTATGTGTGTGTTAATGTCTCTGTGTGTGTGTTGGTGTATTTGTCTTAATATCTGTGTGTGTGTTAGTGAATGTGAACGTTAATGTCTCTGTGTGTGTGTGTGTGTGTTAAAGTCTCTTGTGTGTGTGTTGGTGTATGTGTGTGTTAATGTCTCTGTGTGTGTGTTGGTGTATGTGTGTTTAACTGTTCAAATATCAGCACTGACTGACTCCACTAGATGATGACGTTTACCAGAGTCAAGAGGGTTTGAGAAAGGCAATCGTGTTTTCTCGGTCCGTCTCTCCTTCTGTCTCTCTCTTAAAGAAAGATAAGACAGGTCTCCTTTCCGACTCTCTCTAAGAAAGCAGAATATAATAGTGTGGAACTCCACTCTTCTGCCTGGGGAGTAAAGGTACTATATTCGTCCATCAATGTCAGTCAGACAGGCACAAAGGGAGAAAACAGACAGACAGAGAGAGAGGGGGGAGTGTGTGTGCAGGAGAGAGGCTAGTCGATGCATTGGTTAAGGGCTGATGCCTCGGGGCAGGGATGAACTGGTTGCTATTCAGCAGGCTGATTTCCCTTTATGCTGGGTGGAGCTCCACACTGGAACACTGGACAATATAGTGACTGATGGGTCTGTCAGGGGAAGTAGGCTACAACAATGACTACTGCTGGTGTGTGTGTCTGTGTGTGTGTGTGAGAGAGAGAGAAAGAGAGAGATGATTTAACGATTAGTACAGGGCATATTAATGTAGAGCCCCAATATAGTACCACCACAGAAGAGACCTGAATTACATAATCAGATGTAGTTAACTGCAGCCTGTCACCAGTGGGCAATGGGCAACAGACACCCTGGTTACGCTGATCAGATACCTATAGTCACACCACCCAACTACACCACCTAAACACACCACCCAACTACACCACCTAATCACACCACCCAGCTACTCTACCCAACTACAACACCAGCCAGCCACACTACGCAAATACGTCACCCATAGACACCCCCAGCCACACCACCCAACTACACCAACCAGCCAAACCACCCAACCCAACTACACCATCCAGCCACACCACCCAAATACACCACCCAGCCACACCACCCAACCCAACTACAAAGCCCAACTATACCAACCAACCACAACACCCAACCCAGCCACACCACCCAACTACACCAACCAGCCAAACCACCCAACCCAACTACACCAACCAGCCACACCACCCAACCCATCCACTCCATCCAACCCAACTACACCACACAACCCAGCCAGCCACAACACCTAGCCGCACCATCCAGGGTGTGTATCTGTGTGAAAGTGTGTGTATTATGTTTGTGTGTGTGTGTGTGTGTTGGTGCATGTGGGTTTCTGAGTGCGGAAGTATGTCTAAACTGTTGCTTCACTTCTAATTAACTGTTAGTTCCTTAAATTAAAATGTTTAATCCTGAGTGACTTTCCACTGCCACAACTTATTGTCCTCAGTCTCCCTCTGACTTGTGTAGTTAAACCTGTTTCCCGTCCGCACAGATCGTCCCTGACTACAGTCAATCAGCTTCACAGATCGTCCCTGACTACAGTCAATCAGCTTCACAGATCGTCCCTGACTACAGTTAATCAGCTGCACAGATCGTCCCTGACTACAGTCAATCAGCTTCACAGATCGTCCCTGACTACAGTCAATCAGCTGCACAGATCGTCCCTGACTACAGTCAATCAGCTTCACAGATCGTCCCTGACTACAGTCAATCAGCTTCACAGATCATCCCTGACTACAGTCAATCAGCTTCACAGATCGTCCCTGACTACAGTCAATCAGCTTCACAGATCGTCCCTGACTACAGTCAATCAGCTTCACAGATCGTCCCTGACTACAGTTAATCAGCTTCACAGATCGTCCCTGACTACAGTTAATCAGCTTCACAGATCATCCCTGACTACAGTTAATCAGCTTCACAGATCGTCCCTGACTACAGTCAATCAGCTTCACAGATTGTCCCAGACTACAGCCAATCAGTTTTTCAAAAAGTCTCCTTTGGCAGTTAGGTCAAATCAATCTAAAACACCACCAGGTCTGCTGGTGCTCCACCCTCTTCAGTCTAATGTAGGAGTGCATACAGAGAGTTTGTGTCCCAAATGACACTCTATTTCCTACACAGTCCACTAGTTTTAAACAGGTGCCATAGCCAACAGGGTACAATTTGAGACACATGGGTAGTTCTAGGCTATTCTAGGGCACCAAAGGCATTTGGGCAGAAGAAAAGATCTCCTTGAAAAAACTATTGTATTGGAAAAGGATATAGTGAAGAAAAAAAGAGATAAAAGAGTGCCTAAAGAAAAGAGGAGGAAAAAGGGTATTTTTGAAATATCTTGTCAGAGGACTCGGATTCTAAACCAAGAATCATTCATAGCACACTCAAAGTTCTTACGAGTGAGAGAGACAAACAGAGAGGGAGATTGGGGGGAGGGGAGGGGAGGGAGGAGAGAGGAGGGAGGCGAGGGGAGGGAGGAGAGAGGAGGGAGGCGAGGGGAGGGAGGAGAAAGAAGGAGGGAGGGAAGGAGGGAGAGCGAAAAGAATAAGCTGAAAGCAAACACATTATAACTCTCGGGGCATTATTCTGCCTGGCAGAGAAAACACTGGTGTTAGCACATCATCCTCTCATTCCCTCATCACTCTTTCCTTCCCCTTTCCTTCCCCGTTGCTCTCCACTTCCACCAATACATGCATGCCAGTCCGAGGCAGTCCAGTCAATCCAGGTACCATCCAGGAAATAGGAGCCTTTTCAATGACTTTACAATGAGCGGAATAGAGATACAGCATGATGGGTGAATGTTCATTTAGAGCTGGGCCGAACCAAGCTATAGAAAAAAATGTAGATATATGGATCGGAATTACAGGTGGGTACAGGGAATCTCCAATGGTTCAGAATTACAGGCGGGTACAGGGAATCTCTAATGGTTCAGAATTACAGGTGGGTACAGGGAATCTCCAATGGTTCAGAATTACAGGCGGGTACAGGGAATCTCTAATGGTTCAGAATTACAGGTGGGTCCAGGGAATCTCTAATGGTTCAGAATTACAGGCAGGTCCAGAGAATTTGTAATGGTTCAGAATTACAGGTAGGTCCACGGAATCTCTTAAGATTGTAATTGTGAAGCTGTACTTCATGTTAAACCTCTCAGAGAGCCTTGTACAATCTCCATCTCACCCTCATTTCTCTCAGTAGTAAATCAAATTTGTCCTGGGAAAAGCTAGCAGTGTGCAAGTGTGTGTGAAACCCTGATTCATATGCTGCAACTGGTAGACTTGTTGCCTAGTTACGACAATTGGGAATGGCATCCCTATGTGCCTTGCAGAACTAACTCACTACGGACCCGGTAGAACTAACTCACTACGGACCCGGTAGAACTAACTCACTACAGACCCGGTAGAACTAACTCACTACAGACCCGGTAGAACTAACTCACTACGGACAAGAGAGAACACTTAGGACCCAGTAGAACTAACTCACTTCAGACCCGGTAGAACTAACTAACTACGGACTAGAGAGAACACTTAGGACCCAGTAGAGCTAACTCACTACAGACCCGGTAGAACTAACTCACTACAGACACGGGAGAACACTACGGACCTGGTGGAACTAACTCACAACGGGCCTGGTAAAACTAACTCACTATGGAGGCAGTAAAACTAACTCACTACGGACCCTGGCAGAACTAACTCACTACGGACCCTGGCAGAACTAACTCACTACCCTAACCCGTCCCTTGTGGGCGGTCACCAGACTTTCTCTGTAGCTCTACATCAAGTGTTCTTCCGCCAGACGGGCTCCTCGGTAGCACTGCCTCCATAAAGCATGAGTTCGCATTTAAACAAACACTTAGGGCAGGATTAATCATTCAGGCATACATTTACTAGCAATCAATGTCAATAGAAAACACAAAAGTCAAAAATGTTTAACCAGTAACTATAAAGGGCTGAACTGGGCTGAACAATCTTGATTGTCCCTAGTAGCCCGTTAAAAGGCTGATTAACTCTGTGTCACTATGTTCCCTTCCACGCCACCACTGCTCTACACTGCTCCAATTAGAACTAATGGACAATGAAAGTCTATGTGGCGTATAGTGAAAGGGGGGAGGCATTCCAACTATGTAGTGGGAGGTCAAGTGCATGGCGGGGGCGGGGGGGGGGACAGAGATAGAGAGATATAGACTGACTGACAGACAGACGGAGTGAGAGCACACAGGAGAGAGAAAGGACGAGAGAGAGAGCTACGATAATGTGCTCTGTTTGTTACCCCAGAATAGCTGCGTGCATTTTGATTCCGGGGCCATTCCCTCCAGTCCCCACGCCCTAATGCTGTTCAGCAGGATGGAACTAACCAGCCTGGAGTGCTAGCAGAAAGTTCACCCACATTTACACAATACCCAATCAGTCAGACAGCGGTGGGCACTGAACACGCCTTCATGAAAGATTGTTGCTACTTTATAAAGCAGTGTGTATGCATGTGAGCACAGGGCGGGATAAACAAGTCACATGCCCTGAGCGGGTTCTTTTAATAGGCCGCCCACTGCTCAAGAAAAATCCCCTGGGTGTAAAAATCATGACAACATTTGCAGAATGTTTACGCAAATACCTTTTAAAGGGGGCATTTCCACACGTGTGTAAAACTGTTTCCCTTTACACTAAAGCAAACAATTCGCCAAAACAAGAGACTACTCTGACAATGACCAATGGAGACCAATAGAACCAACCTCAAACAACAGTCCTGGCCAATGAGAAAAGAGAAAACAGGACAATGTCAGCAGGGAATCTATGATCCTCCTTCACTTGTTTAGAAGTAGGGATTTGCTTTCCAAATAGTAGCCCAGGTTGTTCCCCAAATAGTACTTACAGATTCGGGAAGAACAAACTGACTGCCTCAACCAGGCACGGAATTAAAACCCTTATGGCAGATTCAAGTCAGAATTGGCAGCCATTTATTGTGTACCCAGGAGATTACCAGACAAATTGGTTCCACAATCCTTCTAGAGGCAGACAGATAACACCATGTCTATGGTCACAGCACAAGCGCACTTCTGTATTTTCCCTGCTTGCGACACAAACTGTGATTTTCCTGTCGGTTGTAGTAAAAATAATTTATGTGCATTTAAAAGTTAATCTGCATCTTGGGCCCGTCCAGGCTTTGGCCCGAGGGTTTCTGCCCTGTTGTTCCTCTGTATGTCTCATCTTAACAATGTGCTGGTCACTATAAAAAGGAATACGAGGTCTGTGTATGTCTGAGGCAGTGTTGGCCAAAGTCTATTTCAGTCACCTCGGTCGGAATGTAATAGGCTGTTCTAATGAACAGGCCTTTGCAATTGCAATGTTTGACCTCCATGACACTTCTTCACTGGAACAGATGAAAATATCGCATCTCCACAACAGAAATGTTTCAGGAAAATCAAGAATGTATAGAATTAAAATATTTTCCCCATAAAGGCCCAAACCCTCACTTCAGAAGTTCATAAAATATTCAGAGTACATGGAGGAAAACGACGGACTACAGTACGTTTAAAGAAAGAACGGGATCTGACTGTGACATTATGTTACAAGGTTTGTTGTATCCTTAGAAAGACGTTTGCAATCACACGTGACCCTCCCGGTGAGGTTGGACGGATAAAATTATGAACATGGCTGATGTTCCCACCACCCCTCTGTAATCTGGCTCATGACCCCGGTCTCCTGGGAGAGGGGAACCGGCTGGCCAGAGAACCGTCACGAGGAACATTCTTTCTGCATGCGTTTGTTGATCACTGCAACAGCAGCACAGTAAAAAAAAATATAAATATAAAAAAGCAGGTAGACCGACGGAACCCACACAGACCTCTGGAGCTCTATAGAGACCGACCAGGGGACCCAGGGAAGATCCTCACACGGATTTGATCCACTCTGGAAATATATGGCCATGTGGAGGTGTAGGGTGCGTGGGGAGAGTGAGAGATAGATGAGAGAGACAGGGAGACCAGTGAGCGAGTGACGGCGCTTGAGAGAGAGAGAGAGAGAAACACACGAACGAGAGGTCCGATGGGAGCAGAAGGACGACTTACCAGAGCAGATTTGCCCACACCTCCAGAGCCAAGGACTACTAACTTGTATTCACGCATCGTACGCCGGGTCCTGTGTCACCCTGGGAAGGCGGAGAGACAAAGGACAGGTTCAGTTTCTCAGCAGTGTAATTACACGATTAACAGCCAACAACGTACAGGGTGCGAAGACAGACCCACCATGAACCTGAGTCAAAACTTTTATTGTGGAAGTTCTATTAGTAAGAACTCAGAAACGTGTGTGATTTTGAAGTAGGCACAGGTAGGTATCCGAGCACATGCATTTTCAGAGCATGTGCATACCCCTGCAAACCTCTCCATGAATGAACATGTAAAAGAACATGAGCATTTTATTTGTTATGTTTATGGAAAACTCTGTATGCAGAGAACTTCATGGCACTTCTAGATAGAAAGGCTGAAGGAGGTATAGCTATAGGTCCAGCTTGCCACTATGGATGTATAGCTCAAGGTCCAGCTTGCCACTATGGATGTATATATGTATGAAATTCAACACTACTGTTGTTTGCTCCTTGGGGTTTAAGGCCGGGTGTCTCTGTAAAGCACTTTGTGACAACTGCTGTTGTAAAAAGGGCTTTATAAATACATTTGATTGGTATAGCTCAAGATCCAGCTTGCCACTATGGATGTATAGCTCAAGGTCTAGCTAGCCACTATGAATGTATAGCTTTAGATCAAGTCAGGGTGGTATCCAGTACATTTGATGATAGGTACAAAGTGTTGCTCAGGAGTGGCCTATAAATATCACTGTACAAAAACAACCACAGTAGCTCAGTCAACACACACACACATACACACAGAGAAAGACTGAGCTGTTTGCCACCCACCAGCCACCCACTCAGTCAGTCTCCATAGCCTGGCTGTCCTCTCCTTCACCTCGTTCTTTCTCAACTTAATTCATTGTATTCCTTTTCTTATCTCTCTTGTTCTTGCTTTCTTCTGTTATACTTGTCACACAAACATTTACAGAGCGCAGCTCGAGGTTAGATAAAGGAAGAAATCCATGAGAGATCATGTCATCTCTTTGATTCTGACTGGATCACAAAGATCAAAGTCTAATGGACATGGGAGGGAGGTGAAGGGGAAGTGAAGGGGGAGAGTATGAGAGAGAGGGATGGGTATTGTGGGAAGGTGAGAGATGGGGGAGTCAGATGGAGTCAGATGTAGATGGGAGAGTCAGGTGGAGGCAGGGTAGTCAGTCATGTGCTAAATGCCAGAGGAAGGTTAACGAACATCAGTGACAGAAGCAGAGACTTGTTCACTACACTCAACTCCAAAGAAATGGGAAAGAGGCAATTCGAGCCAAATAAACCCTCAGAGCTTGAAGCTTATCCTTAATATTGTAGCTAGCTGGCCGTGCCACAGAACTAATCTGCTGCTGTCATCGAATATAACAGTTTTGATTGATAATGGCAAAAGAGGGGGAGAGAGGCTAAATAAAGAGAAGGCACAGGTAGCAGAGATGAAAATCAAGCGTAACAGCTTCATAAAAACAAGAAAGGCAAGCCTAAATGGGCTTACACACCGGAACGGGCAACCGCCGGCCGAAACGCCTCGTTTTTTCCATCATCGGCGGCAATTGGGGCGGTACGCAAAGAGGCAGAAATGCTGAGCGTTTTTTCTGGGGATCGAGTCACTGTGGTGTCATTCACGTTTTGGTCAACATCTACTCTGACTTGTCTTATCAGTTCGCCAAGTATGTTGATATTATAATTTCAGTTAGTAATATGTACAACTAAAACTAAACTGAATGTGAAATATCGGTTTGGTACGTGTTGTGATCCAATTAATATAGTCTAGTTTAACCGCACACGTAACTTTTTTGTATGTGGAACAAGGTACTGGAACGGACATGGAGCCGTAACTATAGCAACCGACGTGGCCTAGCACACTTGATGTGACATCGTAAATATGGCAAATGACAAGCCAAACGTTTATGTGCCTTCCTTCGTTTATGGAATTATGGCCAATTAATTTAGTTACTATCTTCATAATTATTGGATGTTGTGTAATTTAACTCCGGCTACCAGCAAATCCTCAATGTAGCGATAGTGACAAAAGCACAGTCTATGATTGGCTACCGTCCTGCGGCAAGAGGCAAAAGTTGAACATGGTTGAGATTCGGCTGCAGGACCAAATATTGTGCACGTTCCCGTGGGCGGCAGCTGCCTTGCTTCGGCTTGCCGCTGCCGCCAGGGTAGGAGGCAAAGCTGCCGTCCAGGATTCACCGAACGCAATGGAGGCAGCGATTGCCGGTTCCAGTGTGTAAGACCTTTAAGTCGTATTTGTGAGGTGCATTATTTCTGGCTTGGTTTACTGGGTTCAGACAGTAAGTGGTTTCAGACAGCAAGGGGTTGGCGGGGCGACTCATTCATTTTCAATGGAGCTTGGAGGTGAGCAGAATTGTATTGTACCTAGAATATCTAAACAAACAGCTGGCGACAGGGCTTTATCTCATAGAGCTCCACTCCTGTGGAATGATCTGCCAATTAAGGTTAGAAATGCAAATTCAGTGCAAACTTTCAAATGTCTACTAAAAACACATCTCTACAGCACGGTTTATAATTAGGTGTAGCCTGGCCCGGGGGCGTGAAGGTGACCAGTAGGCTTGATACTGTCCACCCTTGCTGTCTTGCCAGGTGGGCTATCGTCGCCACTGGGATGCCCTTCCTCCAATGCCTTTCGGGGGAAGAGTCACTGGCTTGTTGTTGACTCTCTGTTGCGCACTTGTGCAGTTGGGCTGTACACTGCTAGCAATACTCAGTCCTCATTCAGGGGGGTTGCGGTTGGTGGGTGTCCCTTTGGTTGATGCCTGGCAATGTGGGTGGATTGATTTCCTGCCTGTTGGGCCCTGTCCGGGGCCTCCCCCGGATAGGGCCACAGTGTCACCGGACCCCCCCGTCTCAGTTCCAAGGTGTTACGCTGCTATATTATTGTGCTGGGGGATATGAGGAATGCACTACTAACTTTTCTCAGTCTCAATTTTAGGAGGAGATGAGGTCCTGGTCCACACCTGCGGATTACCTGGTTTGGGGGGCCAATTGCTGTCCCTGTCCACCTGGTCATACTTCTGACCTAGTCTAAAATCAAATAGACTCTGGATTTAGCCCAGAGAAATGTATTTATTATTCCAATTGGACTCTTAATATCTCACCCGGCACAGCCAGAAGAGGACAGGTCACCCCTCTGAGCCTGGGTCCTCTCTAGGTTTCTTCCTAAAATTCGACCTTCTTAGGGAGTTTTTCCTAGCCACTGAAAATCAACACTACTGTTGTTTGCTCCTTGGGGTTTAAGGCCGGGTGTCTCTGTAAAGCACTTTGTGACAACTGCTGTTGTAAAAAGGGCTTCATAAATACATTTGATTGATTCAATTTGTTTGATTGTGCCTATGCCGAGTCGTCGGCACTGGCCATAACCCGCTCACCAAGCGGGGAAAATAGAAAACATGTTCTGGTGGAGAAAAATGGTGGAGAAGCTTATCGTTGTGCTGTTAGCTAGCTTTTGTCAGTGGGGAACAACATGGATGATTCAATCAATATTGGCAAACAAGCTGGCATGCTATTGTTTCCCCAAAACTAACTTCGATAGCAGCTATTGCCTTTTTGTGTTAGTTGAATGTACCGATAAAACCAAAATAGTATAGTATATATATATACAAGTATTGAAATCATAACAACCCACTTCTACTATTTCCCTGCTATCTAAATGAAACAGATTGTCATTTTGATATGTTTTTTTAGTTTTTCTTGTCGTTTCCGTCCATCATCTGCTAGTTTTTTTTTTCTTCTAGTCACTCACTCTGTGGAAAAAAAACCAGAGCCCTCTGCTGCACTAATTACAATGCCATATCAAAAATCAATTACCTTCTGGATGCTGATTTTCAACCCTTCTCTGGAGAATATTATTCCCCTGCATTAGTCGATGTTGATGCTATGGTGGCATAGGTGCTATTTTCCTCTGTTACTATAGAAACTCTTTCTGAAAGCAATGTGTCCATTTACTAACCAACACTAGCAAGCAATGAATACTATTACCTTCTGATAATTACTTGACACATTCGTTTCTTGTTCAGGTTGTGGATGATAGTAATTACAATGTTTGCACGGCAACACAATGAAATGAACTGATGACTTGAGCTGTGTCACCAGAAAAGTAAAAGGCAAATGAACCTGAAAAAAATTATAATATCTTCAAACTAAGTGATTTAAACAAACATGTCTGGGAATGACTCAGTGTTACACTAGTTCTGTCAATATAAAGTCAAATGTACTTACTTTAATTCAAAAGGAAATTAAGCAAGTAATATCAACTTTTCTATAATCAACAGAAATCCAAAACCCTGTAAAGAAATTATCAAAGAATGTCTGATAATTACTCAGTATTAGTGGAGTGTAGAAGGTTAGGCTATTTAATAAAAGAACTAGGCCTAAACCATAAATGTCCCCTCAATATTAAAACACTAACTCCTTCAACCTTTAGTGATCAACGTTTTCCATAGTAAAACAGATTAGATGATACGCCGTAATACAAGACTGGGTGTCCCACTTTGCTTTACAACCAGCAAGACCCGATTGAAACCCAAAATCTGAAACCAGTACCATGTTGCTTGGCGGAACTGTAGAAGACACAGCTACATAAAACGACAAGTAACAACCTCTGATTATCCTTCCCGTAATGTTTCAGCACATGATGGTGGTGACTGGTTACGCAGAGGGTTACCTGTGGTTTAGTCACCAACCAGTACACACACTCACAGACACAAGACTTAGCACCAAGCGCCTTGCCGAGTGAATGCGAGAAGACGTGTTCACAGCTACACGCCCTGTTGTTCTGCCACACTCACATGGGTATAAAGACCAACAGCTGAGAAGACAACCCTAAAATGGCACTGTGCAGGACATGAAGAAGACACAGCAGTCATGTCAAATATGGGGGTTTTCTCTCTAATGTATTTCAAATGGGTATCCAAAGCTACTTTGGTAATTTTACTACTTTGCAATTTGTATTTCATGGCCTTAAACTACAGTCCAGTGTGTTTGTAGGACAGTTGTACAAAATAATAGCCAAGCTAGAAATGTGCTCTTCATTTTAGTAGCGGATCTCATTATTATAATAATATGCAGCCTGTTTGTCGGAATATTTATTTTTACATTCACATTTGCATTTTAGTTATTTTCCAGAGAAAGTCAAGGGGGAGTCTTCTCAGACACGCCTGGCCGCCTAACTATGACGCACGTTGTGCATCAGTGTCTTCATCTCCAGGGTCATAAACAAACACACATCAGTCACAGCAGGTCAAGCAAATTCTCTTTTTTTTAGCATTAGCAAGAATGGTGTTGAGGTTAAATTCTCTTGTATTAAACGGCAGGCAAATTAGTTTTCCACAATCAGGTAATTGTATTTTGACATTGTAATTGCAAATTGCCACCCGTGAGAGATTATCGTGACCAGACTGAGATATTGATCAGTGTGCCGGTTACTAATGGAATAGCAGATGTTAAGGGGGAGGGGTTCCATGAACAGGTGGGTGTGTCATAAAAACTCTACTTCCTTTGAACTTTGTCAGATATCCAAGAACACTTCCTACAGCCATGGCTACATCAGATGTTTATCAAACAGGGAGGATTCACACGTTCGTCATCGTGAATACAAGATAACTAAAAGCCCCCTTCCCTTGCTTCCAACACAAGGCACTGATAACTAATGACTAATGGTTGCTGGTTGTATTGCAGCTCTCCACCTTATCTTAGTAGGGCTCAATGAAGCTGTACAGTAGAGGGGGGCACCGAGAGAGAGAAAGAGTGAGAGAGAAAGAACAATGAGCCGTGTATGGTGAGAATGGGGCCTTGTTAGACACACTTCAGTTAAAGCTGAAAGATTGATCCTCCCCAAAGGATTCTGTTTCAAATATTCAATTAACCAAGTCAATATGGGCCAAATGTAACGTTTGATGAAAACGAAAAGCGCCTTTTACCGTTTCTAATTTCAAACGGAGAATAGCGCAAGGAAAGACGACCGAACACCAGAACAAAACAATAACTAAAAACAAAATAACAGAAAGCCTGTCAGCTGCACAGCCAGGTGTGGGTCTACTTCCCCCTAAGCCCCGCTCATGGGAACTACCAAGTTCCCCTGGATAAACAACAACACAATTTACACATATTAGGGGTGACATTATGTATCGACCTGTAATCAGAATTGGCCGTTTACAGGCAAATAAATAAATAATCAGTATTGGCCAGTTGCTTTGAAACAGCCAATAATTACTGACCAATTGTGCTTTCGTCTGTTGTTTTTTTCATTTATTTACACTTTATCAACAACACCGCAAAACATAATACTTATTTACTAAATGTATATCCAGGCATTGTATAATGTACAATCACAGAAAGAGAATTCATTTTTTCATCATATAATCTCAAATGTTTCTATTTTTTTTTGCCTTTTACTAGAATAAATAGAAAGATAGCTCTTGTATGATTTGGGTTTTCATTTATTGAAATTAGAAACATTATCAGAAGCTACGTGTTTAATGATGGAAATGACAAAACATCGGTGACGACATCGTCCGACTGCGTCCAAAGAATATCGGCTATCAGCCAATAATTCTGTTATCGCATGCATCCCTAAAACGTACTATTTCATTTGGTGGAAATGACACTACAAAAGATTGCGTTTGGGGCGTGTCCTTCCCATAGTTTCAGAATCTGACGGAATAATGATCTCCAGTCCTAGACCATCACTCACAACTAGTGTGTATGTGTGTGTGTGTGTGTGTTTAAGGGACCACTCCAGAAAGATGTTCTTTGAACAGACAGGGTTTCCCACATATTTCAACCCCCCTCTGCGGTTCTAAAATCACCTGTTGTGTATAAAGCCTGCCCGTATCACAAGTGGCGTTCTATTCCCTATGTAGTGCATTACTCTTGATCCGAGCCATATTAGCCCTGTCAAAACCAAGCGCACTACACGTGGAAATTGGGACGCAAATCAGTAGCTGGTATCCTCAACAAAACAATGCGATTGGTTCTCGCCATTTATCAATAATCTCTTTGTATGAAAACACAGACACACACAAGCCCCGCACACAAAAGCGCGCACACACACACACACACTTTGTGTAAGACCGCGGATTACAAACCGCACATGAGGAGAAGTTTTGTTCCATTGTTCTGCTGGAACGCAGCACAGCAGAATCCCCAGGGACTGGCATCCTAAACGACACTTCACCCCGTTCACAGTGCCGCGTAGGGCTCTGTCTTTAGTAGTGCACTAGATTCTGAACGGAGGGCCGTTTGGGATACCGACAGAGCCCGATGCGTTTCTGAAAACTCACAAAACAACCGGCAACAAACACAGTTGAAGAGTTCAACACGTCACTGCAGAGCAATTCACCGTTGTACGACACTCGGTATGTCCCCCCCCTCCTCCACACACGTGGTTTCAGTCTAGCTGTTGAATACTTCAGAGTTGTGAAGGAGATTCTACACGCTTCATTCCAGCTGTCCTCGCTTCTCTTCTAGGCATGTGTGTTTAGTTGTGTAGTTCTGCCGGTAAGCGGTGTGACTGAGGCCAAACACAGAACAGGGTGTGTCCAAATGTGCTCCCTGAACTCTGTCGGGGAAAAGGAGCGCACATTGAACAATATTTGGTCGCCCTTTTAGCCTCAACCCATCTTACTTTTGTGCACATGTATCCATACGCCACTCTGCCGAACTACACCAGGCCTGAGAGAAACCAGTTCAGCTGTATCTTTACGCCACTTGGCCGAATTACACCAGGCCTGAGAGAAACCAGTTCAGCTGTATCTTTACGCCAAACTACACCAGGCCTGAGAGAAACCAGTTCAGCTGTATCTTTACGCCACTCTGCCGAACTACACCAGGCCTGAGAGAAACCAGTTCAGCTTCCTCTATCTATGCATAGGGGCAGCTCGCAATGCTTGATTACGGAATAATTAGCATTTTTAATGAATAAGTTACCCCGGCCGGGCCCCACCATAGTCTCGTACCTCCTTTGCTCCTCCCATCTGATGATTATCAAAGGGCTAGCAGATCTAATTTACACTCACTGGCAGCCAGCTGCTGTGGTTGGTGGTTGCAGAAGAAAAAAAAGTGATTTAATTTTTCTCCGCCTCTCGGCACCTAGAATAGCCAAAACAGCCAAGGTCAGGAGGAAAGCGAGAAGTAAATTAGAAAAATGGACGCTCAATAACCCAAGTAGTCCCAGGACAAAAAAACTGTCCAACTGAACTAAGCTACGTACACTTTCCTCCCAGGCAACAACAGTTTACTAAGAATGCTAGCAATCTTATAAAACAGGTAAAATATTTTGATACGCAAACTAATATGTTCTGCATATACATTCAAATGTAATGTTCAGTATTTCAGGGGTAATATTATGAAACTAATAAATACATCAGAACGACGGTTCCAAATAGAGATCTATGGATTGACAGAAACATTTGCCAGCATGTCATTTTCTCTGCAATACAGTTACAGTGTTCGTTCATTGCTATGAAACAGCCTCAGGTTGTCCTCAGAGAAGGTCAAGAATAAACAGTCATGATGCAGAGAGGCTCACTGTGTGTGCGTCTATGTGTGTGTGTCTATGTTTGTGTGTGTGATGCCTCTAACTCCACGGAGCTCTCTGACCCTAATGTTCAACCCACTGCCTTTCTTACTACACAACCAAGTGAAATTGTGTAGTGCAACACATCTCACCAGAGGCCCACCAGGAAGAGACAGAGAGACAGAAAGAGAAAGACCATAAGAAAGACAGAGAGAGAAGCAAAGACAGACAGATATCCACACACAAATCTCTGTACAGATCTATATGGAGGCGTATCGTCCAATCACACTACAGACCCAAACACAGAGAAGACCAGAGTGCTTTATGCTGTAATTCCATAAAGGATGACAAAAGACCCGGCATTGCATACAGTTCCTATGCTGTACAGACATCTCCAGGCCTCACTTAAAGTGGAAATGTAGGTCATTTAACAAAAAAAAGGCCTGTTGCGTAGTTTCCGGGATGGTATGTAGAGAATTGACAAAGACGATGCCTTTTATATCACACTAAATGAATGGGGCTGAACAGATCCCGGGTTACCGGTAAGAAAGTACCACGGGTGACATGGCAGATCCCTGACCCATTTGAGAAAGAGGTCATCTCATTCTGTCTTTGTGCGGAGATTAGCATGGTGTTTCGGGAACAGACGCGTGTGAAGCCAGGAAGAAATTTAGTGGGTGGGGGGGCCCCACACCTGCTCCGTCTCATGAGGTGAGATAGGAAGTGATTTCGTGGGGTGAGACAGGAGGTGATCTTGTGGGGTGAGACAGGTAGTTATCTTCATTCATTCACACCAAACGAGGACAACATCAGCTGCGGTGAAATACGCTGGTAACCAGGTAATAATCGCAATAAAGCTTCTTGGATGTCTGTGGTATAGTGCCAATATAACCCAGTAAATGTGTCTAAGAAGAGCCCTAAATCATGGTTAATTGGCCATATATAACACCCACTCATGCCTTATTGCTTAAATATAGCCCAGTGCAACTTTTAAAAGGCATGGATGCATGGCAGTACAAAGGACAGGGTTGTTCACAGGCAAATAACCTCAGATGATTTTGCTGTGTGAAACATTGAGTACATTGAGTCCTGTAACGTCTGATCCTTTAACACATGGGAGCGCAGCACATCGGAGAGCAATGTCATGTCACCGCGCTGGTATCTGGAAGGCCACCCAGGAGATGCTTGACAACAGCAGATCTACGAGGCCACGCCTGTGTGATCCCCTCGCTATAGCTTGCTGCTAGCGGACCCTCTGTGCAGAGCTTACATCACAGCCACTCGACCAGAACGACTTCCGGCTAGGCACGGATCCTCGCTGGTCCAAATGTCTTTATGTGGTCACATTCCACTGTGGAACACATTCCAATCCACAGGATTGAATCCTAAAATAGAATGCTAATGGTTCTATCCAGCAAGAGATCTGTTTACTCTGAGACAGAGGAGCAGCTTGTGCAGAGAAAGAGGGACTTCACAATTAGAATCGAAGTGTGGACTAAAGCCCTTTATGTGTGGACTGTCCTCCTACTACACTCTGAGGGCTGAGGGACAATTTGTGAAACTTGGCAAACCAGTTCAGTAAACCAGAAATGGGCAAAACACGACCCAAAGAGCCCAGGCCAGACATGGTGGCGGCGCCAACAACAAGGCGCCCAGGAGACACACAGCTGTTCATACTGACCGGGGCGCTGGGTCATCTAACGCGCACACACCGATACTCCTTACACACTGCTGAGGAGATCAAGACCAAGCCGCGGCGAGCTGGCACCCGCCACACATGCTGCACAGTTGTCGGACGTCAGGAAGGACATTCGCCAGAAGTCTCACAGAGCAGGTTGAATGAGTGTGGAGCCTCTGAGACCGGGTCTTGGCCTTGTACAGGCATCCGTCCCTCCATGAGGCTCTACTGGCTCTCAGCCAATCCCCAGAGCCAGAGACAGATAAGCCACACGAGGAAGATGGACCAGAAAGGCCTGTATCTGTACTCCAGCATGCTGTTTGGGTTAGGGCACTCAGCGATGTCCTAAATGTCTGCCTATTCCCCACATAGCGCCCTCTTTTTGACCGGGCCCAAGCACACCGTTACAAGTACCATCTCAGTACCAAAGGGAGACTGCTGGCACTGACAACAGAGACGATAAAGCAAGGCAGGTCACAACAGACCAGAGCTGAGAGACAGGCAGACAAAACTGAGAGACAGGCAGACAAAACTGAGAGACAGGCAGACAGAGCTGAGAGACAGAGAGACAGAGCTGAGAGACAGACAGACAGAGCTGAGAAACAGACAGACAGAGCTGAGAAACAGACAGATAGAGCTGAAAGCATGACAGAGCTGAGAGCATGACAGACAGACAGAGCAAGATAATGGAAAGAGGGGGAAGAAGAAGGTTCTCATTTTTCAGGTATTTGGACATGAAGACAAACTCATATGCATTTAAATTGCCCCTAATACTCACCATCCAATTCTACAGCTATCAATCCAACTCCATAGCTATCATGATGATCATCGTATTACCATTCCCAGCAGAAATTAATTGGACAAACATTTCCAAGAATGTTATTAACTTGCTGTAATTGCCAGAGCCCACAGACAAGGTGAGAATAAATGGGGCTAACAATAAAAAAGGCAAAGCTAGCTAGCTAGCATCAGGCTTCCAGGCTGTTGTCCCAAGGCCTTGTGGAAAAAACACAGCAGCAGAAAAAGCGTGGAGCAACACTAATTGGTGCACAGATGTAACTCCTAGTCGGAACTGGATATCAAATAGATTACAATGCACCAGTAAGATAAGATATAATCTTAATAACACGCACATACACACCCTCAGAATGAGGTCATCTAACAACGGAGAGTCCAGAGAGAGAGACACCGATTGAGACGATGTGTGTTTAGCCGGAGGCCAGCTCAGGTGTAGCGCACACAACGCGCAACAAGATAAGGCCGAAAATATAACTATGGCTGGAACAACCTGATGTGTCGCCTAGGCTTGCTGTGCTGTTTCATCTGTGTCAGCTTGCATAAAACTGAGCCATGCTAGCTATGGTTGAGTCATTCTGTGAGATTGGCTAGGGGCTACGGGAATGGGAAAAAGGGGCTCTGTCCAAAATGCTACGCCTTACCCTGTGTAGTGAACTACAGGATCATATCCCTATCAGCCCTGGTCAAAGGTTTATTCACTACATGGGGGGACAGAATGCAATTCGGGCATGCAAAAGGTCTCAGAATGCAAAAGGTCTCATATTTCATCTAGAGATCTAGGCCTATGACCTCAAAGTATTCTCCCTCGCTTTCCAAATAATTCAAGCACACGAGCAAGGCTCTGGAAAAACACAGACGGAGCCAGCTCGTTTTGCTTGAGGACATTAGATTTTAAGTAGAAGTTTTAGTGTGCTAGAGTGTGTGTGCATGTGTGGTCGGGCGTTGGTTGGGTTTTGGCTGGGGGTCCCCAAGAGGCCAATGAAGGGGGTTCTCTGTAATATCTTGCTTTTTCACTGTCATTAGATTATACAGCTAGCCTCTCTGAGATCATAAAGGGAGAAAAAGACAGACAGAGGAGAGAGACAGAGAGAGTGACAGATTGGAGAGAGACAGAGACAGATGAGAGAAAGGGAAACAGAGAAACAAAAAATGACAAACAGAGAGAAAAAGACAGAGTGAAGAGAGACAAAGAGAGAATAGAGGCAGAGAGAGAAGAGAGACAGAGAAGAGAGACAGAGATGAGAGACAGAATGCACGTGTGTGTTACGTCAAATACTTTTTACATGACGAGTTTAAAGGGGAAATCGAGCCAAAAAGGAGCTGTAGGGTGTTTGTCACATGGAAAGGACACTAACTCCTGACACCTACACCCACACTCCCTATTGGGAGGGACGTATTTATTTTATACTCCCAAAGAGTCAAACACACAGGAAAATATGTTGTTAAATGGAGTGGAACCGGTGCAGAATGAACTCCGACGGCTGAAACAGGCCGTGCATCAGAACACAGGACACACAAGAAACGACACTCACACACACACACACACACACACACCAATTAACTAGCTTCACAGCACTCCGCCCCTCTCAATGCAGAGGGGGGTGGGGGGGGGGGAGAGAGCTTAGGTTCCTACAATGACTTGGCACATCAGTAGCTGTAACAATGTGTTTCGTGCTACGGTGCACCTGACTGACTGATACCCCAGGCAGGTTATGGAGCCCCAGGCTTCATCCCAAATTGCATCCCACTTCCTGCACAGCGCAAATATCCTTCACCAGAGCCCCGGTCGGACGCAGTGCGCTACGTAGGCAACAAACGGGTTTGGGCGGTTTGGGACGCACCTCGGCCTGTTTTAAATACAACCGGGCCCACAGAGATCAACACAGGGCACAGGATCGATACGGCTGCGGCGCATTCATCGTGTCCCAAATGGCGCCCTACTCCTTATCCTGCACGCAACTTTTCACCAGAGCCCAAGAGGCCGGGCCAAACACGGTACCCGATTAAGGGAACAGGGCTATGTTTGGGACAGACGCCGTTCCACAGACATGCCACTCCATTTCAGTCAGCTCCTGTATAATGCAGTGTGCTCTATTTTTTGCCGAAGCTCGTCTCTGTTGTCGATCTTTCTCCACCCCTGTTGCCCCTTTCTACCGTCTGCCTCTTAGCCGGCTGGGGGAGGAGATTCTTGACAACAGCGATGAACAAACACGGGGCCTGTGGAGAATCCCTAGTTTCTTCTCCGTCCTCCCCTCTCCTCCGTCCTCCCCCCTGCCCATCACGTCCTCCACCACACCTCATCCTCCTCCCTCATCACTTACCCTCTCCACATCTACTCCTCCACGTTGTCCTCCTAATCTCCTCCCCCTCCCAACCAGGGTCAGTAACACTCTCTCCCTGCTCCCCAACGTCCCCTCCTCACCCTCCTGCTTGTCTGAACCTCGTTTTTGTTATCACGAACCCCTCTCTGTCTACTCCCAATAGCCCCGGAGAGTAACAACTCCGCCCCTTTAAACGGTGGTGGGCTGGACGTCCTAGACACGGCCTGACACGACAGCGTGACTTAACCTGACGTGACAGGACGAGCACGTCTCAGGTGTGATGTCAGAAGCACAGGAACCGGAATCCGCGGGCAGACAGCGTCACCAGGCAACAGCCTTTTCCTGACAAAGGGCTATAGATAGACTGAGGGAGAGGGGCGTGGCGTCATGACACAGGGATTGGCACGGGTCCTTGCCATTGGCTCCGCAGCCTGTTACATCAGAGGGAGAAACAGGAAGCAGAACAGGATTTAGAACTGAGGGATGTGATGGACAGGATGCGTCATTGTTGCAGGTGAGCGATGGAAACCACTGTGGCCTCGCCAAGTAACCAATCTTTGCCTCTGCTTGAGAACAGCAATAAGGCATTAGCCTGCTGTTAAAGAATAGGCTCTCTTCTTCTCAGACAACACTTAGCCCTTGGCCTTGCATAGAGACAGTCCGCTGACAGGCTCCAGGTCAGTCTAATCCACAGGTTTACTGAGCCTGTTGTGTCAACTTAACCCCAAACTCCCAAACCAACACAGGCACTCGATCATCTGTTGTGTCAACTTAACCCCACACTCCCAGACCAACACAGGCACTCGTCATCAGTGGTTTTGGCTTGGCACACAGCTGTCTGATCCAGCTGGATGTTCAGCTCATAGCCACATTTACGGTCCAATAGCAGCAGTCGGGGACAGGGGCCCATGTCTTAAATCAACAGGACAGGCTGGGTTAAACTGATTTTCTTTTTGGGGATTAGTGGTGGTCCATTTCCAGTGCATAATTAATGAATGTATTATTGACGGTACTTTTATTTGAATTGAATTCCAGTTGCCAAACCAGAAACCAACCTGCGGCTGACTGTTATTACCCCCGGGCTAGTGATGTCAGGTGGCATCAACCTCCCGGAGTGGGAGGAGCCACAGCATCCACCTCACAGAGTAGGAGGACCTATAGCATTAGCCTCAGAGTGAGAGTAGCTACAGCATCAGCCTCACAGAGTGGGAGGAGCCACAGCATCAGATGCACATAGTGGGAGGAGCCACAGCATCAGCCTCACAGAGAGGGAGGAGCTACAGCATCAGCCTCACATTGTGGGAGGAGCTATGGAACACAAGGGGCTATCAATCAGCATATCCCAGGGGGCCCTAAGGCATGGTCTGTCATGTCCTGGCCACGAGTAGTGTGGGCCTGACCCCAGCGTGGGAAGGTTGTTTGGGCCTGACCCCAGCGTGGGAGGGGTGTGTGGGCCAGACCCCAGCGTGGGAGAGGTGTGTGGTCCTGACCCCAGCGTGGGAGGGGTTGTGTGGTTCTGACCCCAGCGTGGGAAGGAGGTGTGGTCCAGAGGAGGATCACCCACCACTGGCCGGCTGAGAGGTGTGGCGTCTCTCTAGGGTGTCGGGACAGTGCTGTGGAGGCGCGGATATTAGCCGATTTGCAATGCCATGACGAGCTGGTTTACAACCATGTGGAACAGGGCCTGGAGGCAGCTCATTGTTCTGGGTCTCACCCCTCCAGACAGAACCAAGTCTCCTCAGGGGCCCATTGTTCGGGACTCCAGACACGCTATAAAGGGATTTGCGGCACTGGGCCTCAGAAGTAACAGCAGAATATTCTGAAAGACGTGTCAATACGGCTAGTAACCCAGTTTACCTGCTGCGCAGCGGATCTGCCCCGCATTCATTTGTCAGAAATGTTTATCTTTCCTCTGTCTCTCTCTCACCTGTCTCTCTAATCTGTCTCTCTCTAATCTGTCTCTCTTTAATCAGTCTCTCTCCCCTCTGTCCGTCTTTCTCTCCCTTTTTGCCTTTCTAGACCTCCAATGCACTGCATGTTTGCGATTTCTTGCCGTTTGACAACATTCCTGCAACAGCAGGATGAACTAATTAAGATACAGCATCTGTAACCATTTTTCTGCCATTCCTCTCACCCGCGAGACCCCACCCCCTCTTCATCATCACACCAATATTGACAAGCTGCAGATGTAACTAGGACAAGGACAAACTGAAACCAACACACACAAGACATGCAGGCAGGATTGGTAAAACTATCTATGACTGAAAGTGGTAAACAGGACATTAGATCTCTATTTATCGGTGCCACAATCACGGCAGAGAAGAGAAAGAAGAAGATGGTGCCTACTGTATGTTGAACTGCCAAAATATGTCTGGCAAAGAACTAGGATGAGGTGCTCTCTCTGCATGCCGGAGGCACTAATCCAAACATTTAACAAGCAAAACTAGCATGCAGTCCATCGGCTTGTTGTCGAGAGAACAAGTTCATAGGAGTCTGACTGATCCAAAAAACAGATTAGATATTTTGGGGAATGCTGTTCAGCTTCCTACCGTGCAGATCCGGAGAGACTACTCTTCCAACATAATTACATATTACTGCAAACAATTATGACAGAAGTATGCAGAAATTATTATTTAAAATTGCAGGCCCAGACTCAACCAATCGCACAAGAAAAATGCAGGACTCAGTTACCGTCTGCCAATCACTTGACCAGGAGCTGTCAGAAAGACATGGCCCATTCCCAATAGCACCCTATTCTCAATCCACTGTGCACTACATTTGACCAGAGCCCCATGGGAAATAGGGGCCACATTTGGAACACACTCAGTCTTTCCCAGCAGCTCCGGATAGTAATGTGGACCAGCTCCATCTGATCAATGCCATTGGCCCGGCTGGGGCCAACCTGCCGTGCGCTGTCGGGTCACAGGTCATTACGGTTCCATTACTCACAGTGCAATTAGCCGGCCCGCGAATGTGTGCCACGAATCGATGTCCGGGTGCCCTGCTCCGATGGCCTGTTGATCCATTACGGAGGAAATAGCCTGATATGGACCTTTAGACCTATGAATCACATGGGCTGTGTTCCAAACCGCAACCTACTCCCCTGGATAGCGCACTAGGACCCTGGCCAAACGAATGGGCGGAGTAGGGTGGCATAAAAGAAACAACCACAGTTTCCGAGTGTGATGAAACAGCGGGACGGCAACCGATGAGTGTCTCTAAACCACAGGATCAACACAGACCTGGAAACTCTGACTGACACTTCTCAAGATAGCATCAACCCCCTGAGACCCACTTGTCAGCAGCAACTCACAAGCACGTCAGCTGGGGCATGTAGTGTGTGGAGCAGCCTGACTATAGTTGTTATGTCCTTATAAAGCAGCCAGTCCTGGGTCAGTGGGACCACGGCTTTAATGTCCCCATAAAGCAGTCTGTCCTGGGTCAATGGGACTAGAGCTTTAATGTCCTTATAAAGTAGTCTGTCATGGGTGAATGGGACTACAGCTTTAATGTCCTTATAAAGCAGTCTGTCCGGGGTCAATGAGACGATAGCTGTAATGTCTTCGTGAAGCAGTCTGTCCTGGGTCAATGGAACTAGAGCTTTAATGTCCTTATAAAGCAGTCTGTCATGGGTGAATGGGACTACAGCTTTAATGTCCTTATAAAGCAGTCTGTCATGGGTGAATGGGACTACAGCTTTAATGTCCTTATAAAGAAGTCTGTCATGGGTGAATGGGACTACAGCTTTAATGTCCTTATAAAGCAGTCTGTCCTGGGTCAATGAGACGATAGCTGTAATGTCTTCGTGAATCAGTCTGTCCGGGGTCAATGGGACTAGAGCTTTAATGTCCTTATAAAGCAGTCTGTCTGGGGTCAATGGGACTAGAGCTTTAATGTCCTTATAAAGCAGTCTGTCATGGGTGAATGGGACTACAGCTTTAATGTCCTTATAAAGCAGTCTGTCATGGGTGAATGGGACTACAGCTTTAATGTCCTTATAAAGCAGTCTGTCCTGGGTCAATGAGACGATAGCTGTAATGTCTTCGTGAAGCAGTCTGTCCTGGGTCAATGAGACGATAGCGGTAATGTCTTCGTGAAGCAGTCTGTCCTGGGTCAACTGGACTATCACAGCAACATTTCCCATTATGGGTGTCGACCGGGGAGTCCAACCACATGAACCGCAGTGCGTTAGTAAACTGACTGTTCAATATGACACGAGGGGTGGCGGCACCTTGACGACAATAACATTTAAAATCAGAGAGCCCACCGGGAATTAGCAGGCGTGGCCATGTGACAACACATTTACAACACTTCTTCCCACAGCAAATCAGAGAGAGACAAATGGCACCAGGCACCTAGCCAGGAACTGCAGAAGATAGTGCACAATGTCACCTACTGTTCCGCAGAGAACTAAACCTCCAGTCAGACTGCTGAGGGAATGGACCACATAGGGAGAGTTATGACACCAAAGTCCAAACCACACGTTACATCAGAATATCTGAGTGCCATACCGCTAAGGCCTTCCCGTCTGGAGCTAACAATAAATGAGGTGTAGGCAAACACACACGCGCACATGCATGTCCAAGGTTTTCCCAAACCAGGTGGGAAATGGCAGAACAACCAGATATGTCACAACAACCCACATGATCAGGGTGAGTCGCAACACAGCAAGCCACACAGAAAATCCCACCCAAATAATTGCAAAATTTAGGAAAATGGCATAACAGTAAGGCCTTTATTTAATTTCCCTACAGCAGAATAACATGCCAGTAATTCAAGACATTTTAAACGTATAGTGTATGATAAGTTTTAAAAAGACAAGTTTGTAATTTGCAGGATTATTTTTTTAACACTGTTGCATGGAGGCAGGACACTTGCGCAGGGAGAACAGAGATTGAATTTAAAAACTAAGACAAAACAAAACAGATACTAAATCACAGGACAGAACAACATTACATTGGATGCAGCCAAACAAAGACTGACAAGACACATTAGGAATGGGGACAGCGACCAGGAACACAGGTGAGGGCAACAACAACAAACCGTGCCAGGACGTGACAATATTCCTGTCGTTGCAAAAAAACTGGCCCAAATTAAGATTTGACATCAGTGGACAGTTACAACATCCTGCCGTTTGCTTTCACCCCTTTGCTTTCCTCTCAGAGATATGGCGTTTCCACAACTGACCACATACTTACTGACCCTCCTCCTCAGGTCCCACAGCTGGGTCCAGTTTAATGTCAGTCTCCCTGCTACAGACAGACACTCCGGGGCCTGAGCCTCATAGAGACAGCAGAATCCAACATGGATGACTGGGACCAGAGCTGACAGGTCGAAGCATGTCAGGGGTCAGGGTCTAGCTGAAAGTGACCACACATTGGTGTGGGTTGGGTTTCCAATTCGAAATCTTGGCTGTTGTTCTTCTGTTGATGAATCATTGTGAACAACCTGGGTAGTTTCATCCATCTGGCTAATTTCTTTTCATTTGCGAAACACTGCCAAATATGTCCTTTCATGCAAAAGGGAGTGCTGTGAAATGACTAAGGAATTACACAATAGATGCAATCCAAGTACACTTCTGTCTTTCCAGTGAGTATATATTTGTGGTCAATTTAATTATGATGCAATATGTAAATCCAACATCAGGATAATATCTCAGCCTTCTCTCGTCCTGACACACCTATGTCTACAGGCCAATGCTTGAGCATAGTACAGTACTTATACATTACATATGAACAAACAAGCCTGTAACAGCTGGCCTGTGCCGTGCCGGTTGTTCCATTTCTATGTTTTTTGTGTATTTTGGTTCTGTTTGTTCTGTTTCTATGTTCTTTGTTCACATGTGTCTCGTTTATCCCTCATTATCTCTCTATTTAGTTTCCCCAGTTCCCTGTGTTTGGTGTTGGTCATTTTATTTAGTTTCCCCAGTTCCCTGTGTTTGGTGTTGGTCATTTTATTTAGTTTCCCCAGTTCCCTGTGTTTGGTGTTGGTCATTTTATTTAGTTTCCCCAGTTCCCTGTTTGGTGTTGGTCATTTTATTTAGTTTCCCTAGTTCCCTGTGTTTGGTGTTGGTCATTGTTTTATCGTGACGTTGCCGTTCAAGTCTTTTGGTCTGAGATTGTGGTCATTAAAAGCCCTTGTTCACCATCTGTACCCCTCGGCCCTTTCTCACTGCGCACGTTACAATGCCAAAGTAATAGGTCCTGCAATGCCACCTGGGAAAACCATAAAATGGAACATTTACACAGAACATTGTGAAACTTTGTGAACAAGTTTTGCTTTCACAGTGTGTTCACAAGTGTTTGGCGCTGACCGTGCACACCAACAACGCCGGCTTTGCCCGGGGCTCTTGTCATGGACAACCTGACAATTGTGCCACATTAAATAGTTATTTTGCCACCTTCAGTGGCCCAACGTGCCCAGCGCGGAGGGACCCTCAGCCGGGTCGTCTCTTGGCCTTGACCGGCAGACAGACGGCGCCGGGGGCTTGGTCTGTCCACAGACACGGATGTGCGGTCAAATCACACCTGGACAACGGTAGGAACGGTAGGAACCAAGATACCGGAGACAGACATCTGCACGAGCATGCCGCTGAAGACGTCTGTTTACACAGCTTTGTCCGCTGTCTGGTGCCAGAGAAGCCCCAGGGGGCAGAAGTGTGTGTGTGTGTGTGTGTGTGTTCAGAAGAGGAAAGTCAGGCAGGCCAGAAGGGATGGAATTCTGCTGCTCCGGAATTCCACTCTGGAATGTGAGCATGGCAGAAGGGGGCGGGGTGTTGAACATCCCTGTTCTCTGTAGTAATACCACACACACTGGCTGGGGAGTTGTCCTGTTGGGTTCGGCCGGGAAGCCATTCAGCTGATGTCATGTTCCCAGGAAGGCTCTCCCTCGCCCAATCTTCCTCCTATCTTGGATGTCTTTCCCAACGCAGGAGTGTAACGACCTCCCAGCTCCTCCTGGGAAAACGGCACCTTATTCTTCCCTGTTCAGTGAGCACACTACTTTGGACCCGATCCCGGAGGCTCATTTCGGTTGCCTCGGTCAGAAGGGTGCATCCCTTCATCCCACGTGACACGGGTCGTCCCCAATGGCACACCTTTCCTCCTGTAGGGCGCTACTTTAAATCAACACCCAATAGGGTGCAATTTGGGACAGAACCCATCTATCTCCCGATCTCATTACGAAGTCAGAATGGCAAAGCTGCATGGAAAAGAGCTCTGACTCGCTGCCTGCAGAAAAAACCAGTTCAGGCCGACACCTACAGACTGCGAGGCAAATGCCACTGAGTGGATTAGCCTGAATTCTCCACAAATATCCCTGAATAAAACGCTGAACAACAGGCTCCAGCAGACAGCAACCGAACAGGCGATTGTCATATGTTCCCTTGCCACTATCCAGGCCACTCTTCCTCAATCTCCCCCCAATCTCTCTTCCTCCATCTCCCTCCCTCACCCGTGATCCCTCTCCGTTTCTCTCTCTTCCTCCATCCCTCCCTTCTCCATCTCCGTGGCCTGAATGCAGCTCCAGGAAAATACGACGGGGGACGACTTGTTAGAGACGGAGAGGAGGGGAGAGGGCGGAATGGAATTAGAGTATTATGTAAAGAGTGAGGCCGTGGGTGATCACATTTCACACACACACACAGACACGCACACAGCAGAGAATGACACACTGATGGTGTGGTAATGAGGACACAATCCTAGGGAGGTGTGTGTGTGTGTGTTTGTGTGGCTAGCTCAGTTAATAGCGTCCCCCTGTGCTCAGTCATGTGGAGGTGATGACAGTGTCCCGTTACACTGTAGAAGGACACTGTGGCTGTTTGACTTGATGCTGAAACACACACACACACACACACACACATGAATAATTCCTTCTCTCTGTTGCATGAGCATGGTATGTGTAGCTACACACACATGCATGTGTGTACGTGAATGTCTGTGTGTGTTTGTTGCCTGCGGGAGTGACTGACGGGTGATCTCATTGGTCAAAATCACTCCGGGGTGTCTGGGCTTCCAGTGGGAGTGGTCACTGGTCATAAGGCCTTGGGCTCTGGTTGTAGGATGTGCATGACCGCCAACAGGGTGGCATTTTAACAGCCAGGTGACTGGTCCGACATCGGCTTCAGCCAGCCAGCTCAAGTCAAACACGCACTGACCAAATTACATTCGTTATAATAGAGGAAGAGTTATAATCTGATACTGGTAAACAGTTAGTTCGAGAGGGAAGTGTGTGTGTGTGTGGGGGGGCTATTATAATCAGGGCTGAGACAGACAGGACAAAAAGCAGAGAGTAAAAAGCAAGAGGAAGGTGTGCTGCTTCGACACTCCTCACCTCCTCCACTCCTCCCCACAGACACATGTTCTCCAGGGGTGACAGGCAGTTGAGACACCCGAGGATATTAACACAACCAACCAGCCGCTCCTCTCCTCCTTTCTCCATACCAGGAAACTCCATGCGACCAAACATGTCTGGGCAATCAGCAGAATGTGAAGAGGAACCAAAAGCAGCATTTCTGCCCACTCATGAGTTCTACATTTCGGCAGCACCCCAACTCTAGGTCAGCCAAAATCACTTCCTTTTTAACGTTGGCGAACGTTCAGGTCATCCACACTGGACTAATTACTGGACAAAAGATCGTTATAGGTCACACTGCTGGAGAATGCAACATAAAGAACACCTCAAAGGGGCCATGGTGATGTGGTAATTCAGGATGATATTTACCATATTAAGAGGGTTGAACCTGACAGCTCAAGTCTTCTCTGTGGGGAAGCCCTACAGACTTCTGTTCAGCATTGGTGCATTTAAATACTGGCCATTCACAGCCAACACGGTCTTCCAAGAACATACCTGGAGGGCTTTTGGGGCTCCAGCAAGTTCCTCTCAATTAGACACCGATTAAGACCTTGAGAATTGACCAGACTGGCTGAGAATGCCTTCCCTCATGACTGAATTTCTCTCTCCTACTTACAAACTGGCTGAGTGACTGACTGACTGATGTATCTGCAGTGACAGTGTATCTGCTAAGGAGGGCCGATTTAGTACACAATTTGCCATTTACGTCACAGAAACTAACATTACATGGCTGATCCCGGATCAGCGGACAGGAGTTATATTACGGCAGAATAACAGGATATTACTGCCACGTCGGCTAATACAGAACGTGCTGTTTTTACGATGCGCCTCAGAGGGGATAACAAGTCAAAAGCAACAGGTAAAACACACAGCAGACTTTCCTGTGGAGAAACGGGTGAATTACACCCCCGAAAACCTCCCCTGGCTGTCGACCCCTCCATGCATAAGCAGGCCAGATGTTGTCCCTCCCTCCCTTCCTCATACAAACAGCCCTTTACCTCTGACAGCCAGATGTAAGGAGAGGAAGCAATTGAACACCCAGCTGAAAGAGAAATTAAAAACACACAGACTAATCAAAATGGTGTTGGTGGTGTGTGCGCGCGCACGTGCAAGCACGTTTGCGCTGGAGTGCGGGTGAGCGGGTGTGTCAGTGCATGACATGAGGAATGAGTTCAATGTCCCTTTTGATGGTGGAGTGTGTGTATGTGTGTATGTGTGTGTGTATATGTATGTGTGTGTGTGGGTGTCTGCATGTGTGTGTGTGGCTTGTTGGCAGGAAGTGTTTGCTGTTTGTGATTAGGAGGCTCGCTCCCCCAGGGTGACAGAAACCTGATAGCTGGGTCTGATAAACCAAGAGCAGGGCTCCAATGGGTGTGTGGGTGTATGTGTATGTGTGTGTGTGTTTGTGTATGAGTGTGTGTGTGTGTGTGTGTATGAGTGTGTGTGTGGGGGGGGGTGTGTATGTGTGTGTGTGTATGAGTGTATGTGTGTGTATGAATGTGTGTGTGTGTGTGTGTGGGGGTGTGTGTGTGTGTGTGTGTGTGTATGAGTGTGTGTGTGTGTGTGTATGAGTGTGTGTGTTTGAGTGTGTGTGTGTGTGTGTATGTGTATGAGTGTGTGTGTGTGTATGAGTGGGTGTGTGTGGGTGTGTGTGTGTGTCATCTTCACAGCCCTGTGGGGGGGAGGTGTGGGAAGGGGTTTAGCCGCTAACGCTCGTTTGGAGGGAAGAGAGAAGTGAAGAAGCAAGGGAGTGTATTGACAGCTCACATCCGTATGCAAGCCCAGAATGTGTGTTTGTGTGTGTGTGTGTGTGTGTGTGTGTGTGTGTGCGCAAGACTGCAGGGACTGTCGTCAGAGCAATGTGACACACATGGATAAGAGGAGGCGTACTTCTCCTGCTTGACAGTTTGGGATGCCCGTCAGTCTCTGGGTTCATAGGTCAGCCGTATCTGACCGACATGCCCCCATCCTGTGTGTGTGTGTCTAACGTGGGAGGAACCCTAGCCTAGATAAAAAAGATTCTCAAATCTGCGTGGTGTGATGGTAGCCTGTACACCCGGACGCCAGGAGCAGCTACCTAACACATGCCAGCGTGTGGGAGGCTGTTGTGTCCATGCATCTGCATGTGCCATGTTGCTGACATTCATGGAATTTCACTGTCCCCGACTTTCATTTAGGCTCCTCTAAATTCGAAATGAGAGAGCCTGCAGTGGCAACTTTTTTGTATTAATCGGAAAACGCAGCTTCGATATCGACCGCGGCAGCTTGGGATGGCTGGGAGCTTGGTCCCCTGGCTGCCACCTGACACCTAAAACCACCCAGAAGCACCTTCCCATGGTTGTCTCTCTTACATCAGATCTTTGTAGACTGAAGAAACAAGGCGATTATTTTTCCTTCATCTCCATTTCCTTTAACATGATGTTCAGGAGGTGGCTTTCATCTACGCTATGTCCAAGGTGACCCCTGCCTCGCAAGCCCAGCTCCTACCACCCGATGAAACACACATACACCTCCCGATTAGCAGCTAGCGATAAGATAAAGACATTTTTTCCATCAGATACACCTGACCTGTGAACACGCAGAGACTGATGAGCGTACCAAACTGCACATTATTCTTGGTACAGCACACTACGTTTTAATAGGGTGTTGGTGCACTATATAGGGAATAGAGAATCATTTGGAACACCCTCTGATATCTAAAGCTAGGTGAAATCGGACTCCAGCGACAGCCCCTCCCTGTTCACAAACAGTCAGCTCTCAACGCCCATAAAAGGACAACAGGAAACTGTAGCTCTGTGTTCTAAAAGTTCTGGATGAGAGGTAAATTACACCAGAAAGTGTTAACCCCTTCCAGGACTATCCTGCTGGCCAATGTTCCAACTCCTTTGGTCACGGACACTCAGCTGTCCTCCGACTCCCCATTAGAACACCCAACACGACAACACTCTAGAACAGTTTATAGAACCCATACAAACCATTGAAAAGAACGCTGGTGATTCTACAAGTATAACACTTTGGCCCAGCAAGTAGAGACGAGACAATCAGAGACGTACACTGGAATAATGCAGAAGTACAAGTGAAGCAAAGGTTAGCCATATATTGCTAGCTAAACATGTTGCACTGCAAAACATGTGACAAATCTCCTAGCCAGTTTATAGTAATTATTGTCATTATGATTATAGTATTAGCCTTAAAGTGTATTTCATTATAGCTCACTTATTCTGCTGTCTTTCAAAAACAGCTTTGGCTTATTATATGTTGCACAGTGTTTTCATGGGACGCCCTGCAGTTTGCTGTATTGTCAACATGTGAAACAGCTGAAGAACGAGAGATCGGGTACTTCACAAGATTCTAGCCCAAAGGTAAGGTCAAGTGTTTTTAGGCATCTTTCAACCCAATTTTTAGCCAAATGTTCAGGCTACAAAACTTTTTCAATCTGTTCTGAGGTGCCAAGTACTCTAAACTTAAAGACAACCTTGCCAGTTCGTTCTGCTTAAGAGAAAAAAACGGATCATATTACGAGCTGCGACCCTAGGAGAAGGCACTAGGACAGAGCTGCCGTGGTTATATACCTGATGTTTGGTGTGTCCAATAAAGCTGGATGAAGGTACCATTCTTCACTCCGCAGAATCGCAAACCTAAAATTAATTTTACAAAAACAGATGACCTAATCAACACATGATGACACGTCATTTGTTTAGAGCAGTCAGCCGCGAGGGGAGGAGTCACAGTCTTGTCGAGGCCCCCCCCCCCCCTCCCTCCGGATAAACATTACCTTTGGCTCTCCTCTCCTCAAGTTCTGCTTCCACTCAGCACGAGGACCGCCTCTCAAACGGCACCCTGTTCCCTGAGTAGTGAACTGCATTCGACCGGGCCCATGTGTTCCTGGTTAGAAGTTGTCTATGGAAAAGTGTCACATTTGGGACACCACCAAAGGCCAATGCCAGGCCAGCCAGTGGCTTAACTCATTCCACAACCTGGCCTCTCTAGAAAGGTACTTGGCATTTCCCAAGTCGGTCAAGGCTGGAGGAATGTGAAGAGGACAGTCTCACGTCGACAGAAAAAGCAACTGTAGGGAAGCAACACCGACCAACATTAACCATACTGACCACTTATCAACACCGACTGTATCTACCACTTAGCAACACCAACCATACTGACCACTTATCAACACCGACTGTATCTACCACTTAGCAACACCGACCATACTGACCACTTATCAACACTGACCATACTGACCACTTATCAACAGTGACCATACTGACCACTTATCAACACCGACTGTATCTACCACTTAGCAACACCGACCATACTGACCACTTATCAACACCGACTGTATCTACCACTTAGCAACACCGACCATACTGACCACTTATCAACACGACCAATACTGGGACTTCATTGTTTACAATGAATAGCCTGCACAATGTTGCTAGTATCCATGATTGCTTATGGGACCATTTCCGGCTACAACAGTCAAACTGGCAGTCGTTTAATGAAGGGTGATACAAAACACCCTCACAAAACACCAGAAAAGACAAAGAAAACCTGCAAAAGTAATAAAGACAAACAAAACACATTATCTGACTAATTATATTAAATGAATGGAGGAAAGAAAAGCCCTGACCTAAATCAATTCCATTTGTGTTTCCAGGAAGGCTAGTAATTAGTTTGTAGTTGGGTTGTGTTCTTTGCTTGGATAAATCTACCCAGCTTACATCAGGTGGAATTAATAATGGCCTCAGTGGAGGCTTGACTCTGAGTAAGCAGAAAGTATAATAGAGGGACAGACAGAACAGAAAAACATTAAGACAGACAGAGAGAGAGACAGAGGGTGGGAATGTGTATGGTGAAGCAGAAGAAACGGTGGCAAGAGAGAGACACAGAGGTAGAGGAGGAGACAGAGAGGAGGAAGAGAGCTGAGTGTCATCCCACGTCACTGAGGAAAAGTCAACCAAATATTTTGACAAGAGCGCAGGAGCATGAGAGCAAGTAAATACAGTAGATACACGACACAGAAGCCAACTGCACAAAGTCCACAAGAAGCTGTCTAAACTCTCCTGGTAATCCAGAAGACATCTAAAATCCCCAACGAGCGAGCCAGTATCTTGAATCAAAACACATACTGAAACTATAGACGCATGCAAGGCATTGTCAAACCCTGAAAACAGAATGACAGCCACCAGACACTGTCCGCTGACATAAGAGGCACATTTTCTGTTGACTAACTGGGTGTGTATATACCAAGTGGTTTTATCAACCAGGTGGTTCAAACTCTGAATGCTGACTGGCTGAAAGCGGGAATATACGAGGTCCCTAAGACAACTCCTTGCCAATGTTATATTGGCCATATAGCACTTATCCATGAACCTGTACAGTAAACTCCTTTGGCTAGAGATCTTACATGCCTGGTTAAAATGGATGTACTTTAATTACACCCACTTGCCAGGCACACCTACAGTAGCAACAGGAAGGTGATGCCGGCACCCTCCAGCCCACTCACTTCACATGACAGGTTTTGGGGGGTGAAAGCAGTGTGGCACCGGCTTTTTGGGAAACATAACTTCTTTATCCACGTGCTGCATCTCATTGGTGTGTTTTTGATTGCATTTAAGGATTAAATGACAGGATGTGACGAAGCACTGATCGGTTAGACATTTTAAAGCTATTGGTTAGCTTATTTTTTATACTTTTTTTGGTACAACCTTGCTCTTTATAAGGGACGGGCGTCATTTGAGTCATCGGCTGGAAGGACCAATCCTCAAAGGCCTGTCTCTGCGGAGGCCGCAGTCAGAGAACGTCCCAAATCATGGACACGTGTTTTATTAGGTTTCGACAATCTCTCTGTCTGATGTCTAATTAAGTATGGCACACAAACAAGGTGTCCTGCATAAAACTTTCCTCGAAACTCTTCAGCCAGGCCAATAGCATGTCAAGGCATTGGACTCCCTCATCAAAATACAATTCTTCCCCCGATTATTACTTTATGGTCTCTTCCTTTCCCCTCTTTCTTTTTTTTTAAGCCTAGCAAATGTGTGGCAAATATTTTAATGGCCCTTCCCTGGGTCCCGGTCTTGTTACGGTCTCCAGAGTTGCGTACCAGCCGGGAAACCCAGGCTCCAGCCTGCGAAGGGACTTCAACGTCCTCTGATCGCTACAGCGTGTCACCTCCCGGTCTTAGCGACCGCTAGAGCCCCACTCATCCGCTCCTCCGTGGCATGACATTTAATTTCACTCCTGCTGAAAGTGTAATTACAAACGGCTAACATGAACTCTTCATACCACACTCAATCACCCGGAGCGCCCGCGCACACACGTGCACTCAGGACGTGCACGGCACTCAATCACTACTGACACACATTCTTGATCCCTGTGCGCCCCGTTTCCCGGGGAGCAAAACTGTTACATTTATGAGGGTGGCGGTGTGTGAATGTGTCACCTTTGACCCCATGAAAGATGGCTGAGTGTACATATTTATCAATCAATCAAATGTATTTATTTACAGTTGTCACAAAGTGCTTTTATAGAAACACCCGGCCTTAAACCCCAAGGAGCAAACAACGGTACTGTTGAATTTCAGTGGCTAGGAAAAACTCCCTAAGAAGGCCGAATGTTAGGAAGAAACCTAGAGAGGACCCAGCCTCAGAAGGGTGACCAGTCCTCTTCTGGCTGTGCCGGGTGAGATATTAAGAGTCCAATTGGAATAATTAATAAATGCATGTGGGCTAAATCCAGAGCATGTGGGCTAAATGCATTCCTCATATAAACAACGATTTATAGTGGAGAAGGAGAACTTAGTGGAGAAGGAGAACTGACCCAATCCCCCAGCACAATAGTATAGCAGCATAGGACCTTGGAACTCAGACGGGGGGGGTCCAGCAACACTGTGGAGCTCTATGAGAGAAGGCCCTGCCTCCGGCTGTTTGTTTAGAAATTCTAGGTACAATTAAAAGGCATGCATCTTGCAATCATAGGTTACGTGTAGGTATGTATGGCTGGATCATTTCAGCAAGGTAAGTAGGAGCAAGTCCATGTATTGATTTATAAGTTAAGAGTAAAACCTTAAAATCAGCCCTAACCCTAACAGGAAGCCAGTGTAAGGACGCTAGCACAGGAGTAATGTGTTCACATTTTTTTTGTTCTAGGTAGGATTCTAGCAGCCATGGGCAGCACTAATTGAAGTTTGTTTATTGATTTGTCAATTAGTGCTGCACACGGCCGCTAGAATCCTAACTAGAATACCTGGACTAGTAACCAAAAACAATCCCCCACCCCCACTCTTTCTCTCAACCTTCCAAGCTGGAATGACACTTTGAAAGCCTTGTTGAAATCGCATTTGGAAATGCACGGAACACCCAAACCCTACACAGAGAAAGCAAAAGCCCACAAGCCACCACACAACTGGCCAAGTTGCCTGGCTGGACCAATCACATAAGCCTGCCTTGACACGCCAGCTAGTTTCATCAGCTTTGTTTCCTATGTCTCTCAGGATATCGTCCTCGAATGGGAGCCCCAGATACAACTAATCAGGCAATCATTCAGTTTAGATTACCCTGCTCTTGACTGACTGGCTGTCTGGCAGTCATACTGACCTTCTGTCCGTCTGTCAGTAGTCCTCCACTACAAAGTCTATGTACTAAATCAAACACTGTCCCTTTCATGGTGCAGCAGTGTTTTTAACCAGGGCCAATGGGAGATGCACACCCTCTCCTCTGTTACACCGCACACGACACCTCTCTGCAAACCCTCTCTGCAAACCACACGCTGTTAAATGTCTGTAATGGACGTTTAGCTCAATGTAGCTGTTTCAGAGTCACAGAGTAACGGAAGGATGAGAGGGGAGAGATGGAAGGAAGGAGGGACGAGAAGAGAAAGATGGGATGAGAGGGAAGAGGCGGGAGGAGATGGAGGGAGGGATGGGAAGAGGCAGACGCAGAGTTAAAACAGGAGGACAGTTTTTCGACAATCTTTGCATTGCTCCTAGGAGTGATTTTATGAGCATGGAGTAGATTGCTGCTTCATAAACCTTGGGCTGCCCACCTACCTCTTCTCCGAGCACGCTGCCGTTTCCATTTCCTGTGAATGTGACGTGTTGGGGGTCACATCTGCCTGATAAAAATCACCATATCAGCACGGCAACACCCCCTACACCTCGGAACACAACCCTTCCTGTGTGAGCTTGACTCCTTGTCTGCACTCCTTTCAACCAGAAGCCCTAACGACTCTCCTTCACTGAAATGCACTTTGGGGGGAACTCTAACAGGCCTACATGAGACACAAGCCCCCTTGCCCATCTGATCCTTGAGGGTGACAGCCAAACTTCACGTAACTACGCCCTCCACATAAATGTTCAAAATGTCTGTACCCTCATCAAGCTGTAAGTGTCCACAATGCACTAGGATTGCAGCCCTTGCCATGGCAACACGCCCATGAGAACGACAAGCTCAATTATTTCCGTTCCTTACAGGTGGCTTGCTTGCCTTCCATCAGGTGTTCACATCAGGTGTCTGTAAATCAACTGAGCGAATTAAGGCGAACTGCACTCTTTTGGACAATCAGTTCCGCCCTGGCATCAAAAGCAGTACACTATGTAGGGCTCCAGGAGCCCATTGGGACACAGCCTGATGCTCTATTCCAGCCTGATTATTACACACACACACACACACACACACACACACAGCACAAGCACACACACGCACACACCTCATTTTATTTTCTCTTTGACAGAGAAAACAGTGCAGAGAACAATGCATTGCAGGTCATTAGCATTAAAGGTTTGAGGGGCTACAGAAGGTTGATCTCTCATGTCTGATGATATGGTGAAAGAGGCTTTGTAAGTGGCCCTTAGACACGCAGGCTCTTCTATTAGGTTGTCTCCTACATTACACATACACGCACACACACACACGCACACACGCACACACACGAAAACACACCCTTGAGAGAGGAGCTCTTTAAATGCTAAACACTCCCTTTCTATCGGTCTCAGATCTGATGTGGTGCTGCTGGGTAAAAATAGCGAGGGCCAGGGGGCACTTGAAATGGAGAGACACAAACAAGACTATGTGAGAGTATTGGGAGAGAAAGACATACAGGTTAAAAAACCTTTCTAATCTCACTTCTTTTGTGTCATGATTAGCAACCAATGGCAGGAACACAAGACACTGGAAGGAAATACACAGTAAATCTCACCAGGTGTAGAAGACGTTGGCAATCTTTGTCAGAGCAAATGCTTGTATAAAAACACCTTCCTTAAAAGACATGTTTCGATCAAGGATTAGAGATCAGGATGACCATCTGTTTCTCGTTCCCAGACGCTGACATTTACCTTGATATACAGTTACCTTCCTTTCAGCTCTGTGTGAAACAAAATCATTAAATTATACTTTAAAGGTCAAGGTTTAATCATGGCATCGCGCATGGTGTGTCAGGCTACTTGATAACACAGAGTGTCAAGGCTTACATCGTCCAATTTACCAAACGGACCTTTTCAATTACAGTGGCTGCATCAACCTGGTAAAATCAGAGAAACATTATTTTTCTCAGATTACTATTGCCACAGCTGTTTTTGTGAGAAGCCGGGGTTAAGTATCAAAACTGTTACAAATCGGGACATTCACTCTGTTCTGACAATATTACAACACGGCAACACACCGCTTTGTGCCATAGTTGGCTGAACTAACACAGAGCTAGCCACTGACCGGCCAACGCCGCTATAAGGTCCTTTATCTTGCATTGCAGCCGACGGCGACATTAGCCTGCTCATACAGTATAAACCTACAACCACCTACACTTCCTGAGCACAAACAAACACTCTCCCAACACTTCTAAACCACCTATGTATTTAAGCAGTGAGGCGCGAGGGTGTGTGGTATACAGCCAGCACACCACACAGCTAAGAGCTGTTCTTGAAGCACCACGCATCGTGGAGCGCCTAGATACAGCGCTTAGCCGTGGTATATTGACGATATACCACAAACCCCAGAGATGCTTTTTTGCTCATTTAAACTGGTTAAAAGCCAAATTAATTTGAACAGCAAAACGTTGTGTGATGTCATATCAGCAGTCAGGATTTAAACCATCTGATTTGTATCCTGGAAAATATTCTAATTCATTAACGAGGCTGCCCAATCATGCTCCAGAGATCAGGTTGGACAGGGTCAGCTAGCGCGGAGTGAGGACGGTGAGTGCCGGGTATGGAGGAGGAATCCCACAAACCTCACCCTAAGGCATGTGTTAAATGACGGAGAGAATGTGACAGGCTCAGCTCTGTCCTCCTGAAGGGTTTATTAAGGCTTAATTAAGTTAATATGCTCCAAATTACACTGTGGGTTCCCTGCTACTGCCACTGTCCGCACCGCTCCCCCTCCCACGACTCTCTTCCTCTTCTCGCACTCTCTCTCATATCGCTCCGTGGGACTCCTATCTCTTTTCGGTGGATGGGGGCTGAAACAGTATTTCACGTCGGAGAAAAACTCACTCCCGTCGAGCACAGAGGGAGAAACGCAGTGGGAGCGATGTCAGAGAAAGACGGACAGTGATGGAGGCAGTCGGAGAACAAGAGAGAGAGAGATGAGAGGTAAATAGCCAACAACCTGAGCTCCTCAGATCAATCTGACACGCGCGACTGAGAACTATCATGAACAAGAGGGCTGCTGACAGGCGCTACAGGGAAACGGGACTGCGGTACGATGAACTGCATTAGCATAGCAATCCAACCTGTCATCCCAAGCACCGCACCTTTTACGCCAGTGTCAGGCATGGGAAACAAAACAATGCCAACTAGGATGGTATTAACCCTCCGTTGAAGGCGTGTAGCGTTTGACATTATTAGCATTGTAGCACTGAGTAACGCACTTCCCTAGCTAGGCTAGCTACTAGCTGCAAGCATATGACCACCCAGGAGCACCATCTTTCACTAGTTAACTAGCAGTTAGCGGGCCAGTGTAACACGCTAGTCCGACGCTAGCATTACCCAACCCAATACACGATGCCACAGCTTTCTGCTAACATAGCAACACAACATCACACAGACACCGTGCGGAGCAGCGACTGCAGAGAGACAGATGAAGGAGGAAGGGAGGACGTCACAAGGCCACTGTGTTGCATGAGGCCCTTTGGCCTGAAGAGGAAATGGGCCAATTGGTGGTCAGCCACCAACCATCCCCTTTTTCCTCTGTCCGGTGGCGATAAGTCTTACCCTACCCACCCACCCCCATGCCCATCTATCTATCTATCTATCTATCTATCTATCTATCTATCTATCACTGTCTCTGAATTTCAATTAAATTCTCACCCTCCCTCCTTCTGCATTTCAATTCTCTGTCTCCCTCCTTCTGCATTTCAATTCTCTCTCTCTCCCTCCCTCCTGCATTTCAGTTCTCTCTCTGTCTCCTCCACACCCCTCACTAGCAGCTCGGTCCTTTATTTTCCCCTGGGGGCGGTACCAACAGCCTTACACCGATGACTGTCATGTCAGAGCCACCGCCCCACAAAATTGTGTCTGTAGCAGGAAGGGGGCCGTCAGTGTCCTGACTTCCTGGTTGGAGACATGGCCATGACTCAAACTCAGCAGGCAACAGGACATCTCAGTTCATCTTTCCGCGATTCTTCACTCTCCACCCTGTCTCGCCTTTCTCTTAACTGCACTGGGGGAGAATGTCCGAAATTCCGACCCAAAGGCCTCCCTCTCCAATGAGAAAGGACGTGGAGACAGGAAGCGAGGAATCCAGAAAGGTTTTTGCAGAGAAAAAAGCTGCCCTTAATGGGACTGTGATGGGTCAGCCGGTATCCATACTGTCCCAGAGGAGTGATCCATTCTACGTCTGTGGTTTTCCGTCTGTCTCCAGAGACCAGTGCAGTGTATGTTGGGGGGGTTATGGGGGTTATTTATCACCAGCAGTCAGGCTGAGGGACGTTTGCTCTCTCCGCCAGCCAGACCAGTCAGGGCCCATAATGCTCGACTCCCCCAGGACCCCATCCTTCCCAACAATGCTTGGCTGAGCTACGCATTCTGGGACCTGCAAATACTCTAATATACCTCACTGCAAACGGCAAGCGCTTAGCTGCCAATACACTGCTTAGCACAACGAGACGAGAGACAGCTGACACTAAATCTGCGTCAAAAAAAAAAGCTATTTACTGCATCATTCACCACTTTTGACCAGAGCCTAATGCAGGCCCCAGTTAAATCTTGTGCACAATATAGATTAGGGTGTCATCTGAGATGTGGTCTAAGCCCAAAGACTCCGTTGGCCAAAGAACATCTTTGGACCAACAAAGACAGGTAGGAGGATTGGGTTTGAGAGCACTCAGGCTAAACTAATACCAAGACCAACAATGCTAATGAATGGTTTCTAAACTGGTACAGAATCCCCCTGATAACGGTTATTTCATTGGTTATAGAATGACTTGTGTACTGGTAGAAACCTGGTCTTCACATTCACACCCCTTCCAGGCTGGAGAGCCAAATGACAAGCCAGACAGTATGTCCATTTCCAGAGGTTGCCTTATTCCTCACGCTGATGTCCAACTACTGCTCAAACATTGCGCACTAAACAGGGCACCAAATGTGTCGAGGGGACAGAGACGGTAACCGTTGGGTTTTTCCAGAGGAGGCTCGGGGCGGGCATTCCTTCAGCCTCAGGAGATCACACAATCACAGGGAGTTCCTTCCTCTGCTTGGAGTCCTAAACGGCAACCCATTTATTTTATAGTGCACTACTTTTGACCAGGGGCCCTATATAGTGCACTACTATTGACCAGGGGCCCTATATAGTGCAGTAGTTTTGACCAGGGGCCCTATATAGTGCACTACTTTTGACCAGGGGCCCTTTATGGTGCACTACTTTTCACCAGGGGCCCTTAATAGCTTCATGGTGCACTATGGACAAGGGGCCCTTTAAGGTGAACTACCTTTGACCAGGGGCCCTTTCATGGTGCAGTACTTTTGACATGGGGCCCTTTATAGCAAACTACTTTTGACCAGGTCCCATTTATGGTGCACCCTGGGGTGCCTCATTCACTCCCTCCCCGGAGGGGCCTCACTCACTCCCTCCCCCGGGGTGCCTCACTCTCTCCCTCCCCCGAGGTGCCTCACTCGCTCCCTCCCCCGGGGTGCCTCACTCACTCCCTCCCCTCGGGGTGCTTCACTCGCTCCCTCGAACCGGCCAGCCTGACTCCCTCCCTCCCTCGCTTCCATTTTCACACACATCTGAAATGCTCCATTTCCAATCCATAAATCGAATGGGACGGCAGGTAGCCTAGCGGTTAAAGTATCTGACCAGTAAATGAACGGTTGACCGAGTGAATCCTGAGTGCTAGATGCTCACAGGCAGTTGCAATAAACGAGAATGTGTCCTTAGTCAATTCACCTGGGAAAAGAAGAGATGGACAGAGAGATATATGGCTATAAAGCAATGATATTTTTGACTATTCAAATAGGGTCCGAACATAACAAAGGATGTTATGTACATCTACACTCGGGGATACAAACAGGACCTTCTTCAAACAGCAAGCCTGACCACAACTGCTGCCATGAAGCAGTACCTTGCTAGCCTATTTGCCTTGGTCTCACGTGGGCATGCAATCTGGAGGCCACATACAGCCAGCTTATGCATGTGGCCTGAGTTACCAAAAATCCGCCCACAAGACTGCACTGTTAACCGTTCGCACAAACACACACACAGACACCTGTGTTTCACTTCAAAAGATTTTGGTGACAAACTATTGATTCCAATTCAAAATCATATTTTCACAAGCCCAAACCTAACTTGAACCCCTAAACCTAATCCCAAATCCTTAAACCCAACCCTCAGCATCAAATTGCTTTTGAAATGCCAAAACGTGTTCTACGTTTCTTGTGAGCTTTTAAAGTAATAAATCTGAACCCATACTGCACTTAGTATCTGATAGCACTTAATATCTGGAATGAATGTCAGAGCACGTCTTTTTCCCTGACTATCACAACAAACAGAACCTGGAGAGGAAAGCAGGCAGCCTACTGCCTATACCATGCAGTGCCTTTTACTACAAGATTGGGTTCCAGAACAGATGTATCTGGAAAACAAAGTGTCCACAGCACAGAAACAAACAGACAGGGGAGAGATATACACTGGAATGGGTAACTGCGTTGAAACGTCTGACTGGCACTGTAGATATAAAGCTTTTCTGGTGCTCTGTGTCAACAGCAGAATGTTTATCTGAACAACGGTGCCACTGCTTGGTCCCTCAACCCTACACATACAGGAAACCAGAAGAATTCTTTCCCCTGGGTTAAAGAGATATCCTCCGGATTCCGTGTGAACATTTGTCACAATCACCTTTCTAACATTAGCCCTAAGTCGAGGCTTGTGACTTTGTTACACTGTTATAAATCATCACACGCACGCTTGCACACACACAATTTTGAAACCATTTTCATTATCAACATCAAAGACTGAACATATGCCCCACAGACACAGGGAAGGCACACAGTGGACTGAGCTCATAAAAGGTAATAACTAAACACAGCGCAAAGACAAACAAGCTCTTTATACCATAGAGCTCTCTACACTCCCTTCTCTTTCTCTCTCGGAATTAAATGTCTCTCACACCCTCCCTACAAGCAGAGAGAGATTCACATCCTCTTACCAGTAACGGACAGCAGAATGAGTGAAACATGATGAATTGACTGCAGAACGAATACATGATACCTACAGATTTATGAATTCATTGTTTTCAAGTTCAAATTGTAAAACTGTAGAATCGTGGAAATGTGTGAATAACATAGAGGAATTAATTCACATCTTTGTTACGCGTATATACAACAATACTTTTACAAATGATGGCTGTCTATAGGTTTACAAAGAGCTGACATATTTGACTTTGTACAAAATTTCACAATTAAAATATAAATCAAATATTAACCAAACACATGGTCTTGGTTTTGACCCACGGGCTATGTGTTTCATAATCGCGAACTGAGAAAAAATACATTTCAATGTAGTTTAGGCCTTTCAACTAAAAGAGGAAACCACCACCCAGTTGTCTGCCTTCCAACCGACAGAAGTAGTCCACTAAACTAGGCGGGGCCGGTTGCCTATCTAACACATCTAGAATTGGGACTGACTGCTGCTTTCAGACCCTAAAATGGTACAGAAGAAACAATACGAATGCATTAAACATTTAACGTAAATTAGCGTATTTGAAATTATTTCTGGTGGGTTTTTTTTGAAAACGAATAAGATTTAAGTGTCCCAAAGAATTCGTGTAATTCTAGACAATCGAATAACTTTTCAATTTCCGTAAACTTCAACCTGGTCACGGGCAGGATATCAGCCTAAGCGCGATTGTTTCCACTGCACGCCCGAGAGCTGTCGCTGGATAGAAACTGCTGAGAATGCGTTCTGCATTAGGCTACGCGTGGCAAGAAACATGTAAAATTGCAATGGCAAAACATTATGAGTTGGATTGTTTCACTCTGCTCCGCCATATTTTAGACATTTGACCTGCTCTTGCGCAAATCGTGTGTTGTGCATTTCCAGAAACCGGTCTCCCGTTTTTATTTGCAAGAATTAATTATTTCACCCTAGAAAACAGACATCATGCGCAGATATTGCGCATCTCCCGGAGCGCCGGAAAAACCCTAACGTCAAAGATATTAACAAAATAGCAGAAAATACAAATCTGTGAAGATAACAGTACTTACAGTTATCCTCCGTAGCTCCAATCTGTTAGCGCCTCTCCCTCTAGTCGCTCAGTCTGTCGGCTCTCAGGGTGAGGTTTTGAGTTTTCGAATGACGTTGCAGCCTCGGTTTGAGGCGAGCTAAACTGAACCCTGCTCAAGCCCACTGTTGTAGCTGTAGAATTTAGCCTAGTGTGAAAACGTTGCAATATCGGTACATTATTTAATAACAATAATATTTGACTAACAGTGAGATTAATTATTTACCAGGCTCACATTGGCAAAATATCTAGTTACAATTTTTTTTTTATACAGAATATATCCCATCGACTTCACTCGATACAGTCATCAAACTGTACACAAAATCGATCAATAATTAGTAAGAAAGACTTCACACTTGGGAATTTTATACTATTTTCCTTCTTCTGTGACCATAGAAAACAGATCTGTTTTTTTGTAACATTTATGAAATGAGCTTGGAGTGTCAAATGTAAATCCCACGGTGAGGGATTTAGATTTACCAGGAGACCAGTTGGGAACAGTGGTAAGGATACTGGACCAAAAGACCTAGTCAAGAAGTGTGAAGGTGAGGTGAAAGTTGGGCTTACAGGAGGATTGGACATGTGTTAACCAAACACATCTAAAGTGTCTGAGTACTTTGGTTTAACAGGGCACCAGGGGCAAGCGTGCCACAAGCCCAACCACACGTTAGATTTCCACGCCGGATTAGTGACACAAGTGGCCCCCACTGTATTATTTTAAACACAGCTCCCAATTCAACAGTTGTTTTCTGGGGCATATGTCACGGCCGGCCCACGAAAACGGCGGTGCACGCCGAATGACCAGTTGGGGCCACGACGACTACCACCAAAATGAACCCCTATTTCCACGCTGCTAACGGGGATGCTACTGATGCCTGTGGCCAGCAGGGCTGAGCAGAGCGGAGTGCTGAAGGGAGTGGGCTCACATTCCCACTGCCAGAAGGGGAATTCTTGGCATTCCTTCCTTCTTGCAGTCAGTCAGTCAGTCGCTCACTCTCAATGAGCCATTTGATTTCTGCTGGGGCTTTTGGTCTTCTCTGGGTGACCAAGGGAAACGGTGGCGAGAGAAAGATAGACAGAGGCAGGGAGAAAAGTATAAGGAGAACAAAAAAAGAGAACGATTGTTTCATACACTGGAAAGGAATTCACCAAAACAGACTGTAGTTACTGAGGGAGGCCACCATAGGTGGACCATGTGGTGGCCTCCCTATATGTTCACAATGCCCACGAAATTTGCTGGAAACCGAGCTGCACTTCACCTATCTCTGGCCAAGCGTATCACCCCATTACAGACACATAAATACTGACAAAAATTTATAAAATTTAATTTCTGTTAGATAAAATATTCAATCTCAGCAGCAATCAGAGGAGCAATCAGAGGAGCACAAACAATGTTGTAAAATAGTTAATTTATTGATTTAGTTTCCTTGGTCATTCATATATGTTTGCACATTGCTATATATTTGTAACGTTTTCTTAGGATTTGTCATTATTTTCACTTCACTGTTTTTATTTAACTTTTGTTATTTCCCACTTGCTTTGACAAAGTTAACAAACGCCTATTAGAACTGAATTGACAGAGAAAGGGAAAAAAGAGATTTGGCTTAGCACATCTTGTTGTCTTCTCTGGGTGAAACAAAGGGGGTTGGGATAGTGATTAATATAAAGAGAGGGAGTGAAGGGGTAGAGAGAGAAAAGAAAGGGGGAAGAAAGAGAGAGCGATTTTTTTTAAACATGTCAGAAGTACAAGCAGGACATCAGATTTCGTGTGGCTGACATGAAGAAACAAGTCGAGTCTGCCTAGGATTAGGCACCATGCAGCTCTGTCTATGCTGCTAAACACAGTGGATTTCTGCATCTGAATTGCTTGCTCTTTGTGGTGTCAAGCTGTAAAAGCACATTATTACTGCTTGATATAAAATGGCCCTAATAAAATAAATTAAATTTTAAATGTGGATCGACCTGGGGTGTTTGATCAGTGAAACGTTTTTCTGTCGTATGTGACAAGCACCTCCAAGGACTGTTATACTGCACAGTGTACGCAACATTGCCAATACTCCTATGCAATGGAGTCAGATTCTGTAGCCAGAAAGCAGAGGTTTGAGAAATGTTTTTCGTTTTGGCGTTTAATGTCAGAATGAGGAATTAGGTTAACAGGGTTCTTTGCGTTATAGCGAGGGTTACATTTGGAATCACAAAATTGTATTTCAGAGTCAGTGTTTATGATTCGGTGGCCACAGCTAGAGACAAACTACTCACAAGGTTGTCATTGACATTATGAACATCTATCCCTTTTACAAATTTTGCTAGACTGGGAGCCTTACGTCTACTTTACCAAGACGTAAGGCTCCCAGTCTAGGGATCTCAAAGTGCATGCTGAGTGCATGTTAGAACACGCAGGGTGATCTACGTCTTTCTCCAGAGGCTCATTCTTGCCTGAAAAATGTGCGCTTGCACCCAATGGCCGTGCTGTGCAAGCCATTTATAAGTTACTAATACACAATCACTGCATTGCTCTAGAGATATGTGCCAGTCTATACCTGGTATTGATGTGTGGAGTGAAAAACATGCATTGCTGTACTGTCAAGCGCTTTGGGCGAAGAATCGATGCTGGATGTTGAAACACTGGCAAACGCCTATCCACTGAGTCCATGTTCCAACATGCCAGTTGCACAGCTCTCTGAGCAGCAAATATATTCTGTGCAGGAAGTTGGCTTGTACATCCCATTGTGTTTACCTAGTTGTTGCTTAGTAAACTGGGTCATGTGAGTGTGTGGATGCCTGATAATTACAGAGTAATGGACTCACAGTTTAGTTGGTTGGATGGCTGGTTGGTGGGTGGGTAGGTAGGTAGGTAGGTAGGTAAAGCTTTTTTGTTACATGTTTTATAAGCCAAGCTTAGTTTAACTGTCTAACAAAATAATCCATTAATAAATAAACCAACAATGCACAGTGCCAAAACACAACAGAAACTATCATTCTGACACTGTGGAGCATTTGAAGCTTTGTTCTACAGATTTGAGAATCCTTACATATCTCTAGCCCATGTCTCAAACATTTCACAATTTTTTTGTGGCCCTGAACAGGCACACCCGATTCACTAATCAAGGGCTTGATGATTACCTAACAAGTCAGGTGTACTAGCTCTGGAATACATGGAATAAAATGGTAGGAATTGCTGTGGGTCCGTTTGGAGAGACCTGAAGACCTTGGGATTATACAAGCTAACGGTTTTCACCTGTTTGGTTTTCTCTATGTTTGGTTATTACTTGATATTCCCTTCTTGGTGTGGGTATTTATTTAGCCTTTCCAGAGGGATATTTAGTGCTGGGTACACTTTAGGGCACATTTAATTATTCACAATCAACTTTAAATGAATTCCACCGTTGATGTCTTTCAGAAGCCATTTGACATCCCCTCCTATTTTAGTTTTGGTTCCCAGTGACTTTGGTTTTATTTAAGTGATTCTATTTTTAGTTTTTAACAGCTCCCTTTCTACCCATTATGCCTTGTTTAACTTAAAAGGGTAGACCCTTTCCATAGATCATATTTCAGTGTCTCAGATTGTTTCATATTTTACATTGAGATCCATTGTGAGGTTTGTGTAGATATTCGCCTGATACTACAGGAATGTTTATTTATTTTATATTAAATAATACAACATGGTTCCAAAAAGTTGCAAATAAAAACAGAATGCAATGATGTGCAAATAATTGAATCCCTATATTTAATTGAAAATAGTACAAAGACAACATACCAAATGTTGAAACTGATAAAAGTTATTGTTGTTGGAAAAATTCATGCCCATTTTGAATTTGATGCCAGCAACACGTTTCAAAAAAGTTGGGACAGGGGCATGTTTACCACTGTGTTGTTTTAACTCTTCTTATAACAACACTCATTTGGGAACTGAGGAGACCGATTGCTGTAGTTTTGATTTTGAACCCTAACCCTTACCCTTACTTGCTTGATATGGGATTGCAGCTGCTCAACAGTTCTGTGTCTCCTTTGCTTTATTTTGCGCCAATTGTTTACAATACCGGACAGGTCTGATCTGCAGGCATGCCAATTTAGCACCCGGACTCTTACTACAGAGCCATGCTGTTGTGATACGTGCAGAATGGTGTTCGTCCTCCAAATCCAGTATATTTTGTTCAGCATTGGTGCTTTCACAGAAGTGCAAGCCACCCATGCCATGTGAACTAATGCACACCCATATGATCATGGATGCTGGCTTTTGCACTGTGTAACAAGCCAGATGATTCCTCTCATCTTTAGCCCGGAGGTCACAGCGTCCATGATTCCCAGAAAATAATCTCGGATTTTCATTAATCAGTCCATCTAAAATGAGCTCTGGCCCAGAGACCACTGGCATTTGTGGATGTTGTTTATGTGTGTATTTTCATCTTTGCATGGAGTTTCAACTTGCATTTGTGGATGCAGTGATGTACTGTGTTCACAGGCAGTGGTTTTCGGAAGTGTTCCTGAACCCATGCAGAGATGTCCACTGCAAAATCGTGTCTGTCTAATGCATTGCTGTCTGAGGGCCCAAAGATCACAGCCATCCAATATTGGTTTTTGCCCTTCTCCCTTATGTAGAGAGATTACTCCAGATTCTCAGAATCCTTTAATGATATTGTTCACCATAGATGATGATATAGCTCTTTTAAATTTTTGCATTGTAATACATCGTTTATGAATTGTGGCACTATTTTCTCGCAGTCTTTCAGATTGGGGAACCCCTCCCCATCCTCACTTCGGACAGGCCCATTCTCTCTGGAATGATCGATAAATACCCAATCATGTTACCGTCCTGTTGCCAATTGATCTAATTAGTTGTGTGATATTCCACCAGGTTTTGTTTTTCAGCATTACACAAGGTTTCCTGTCTTTTTAATTAATGGTCACAGTCTCTCACAGTCATAAATAGCTCTTTGACTGCTTTCACAATGGAGAAGTACCGAAATAAGGGAATGGCCTCGCTCTTTCTCATCACTCGCAAATTCTCTGTAAACATTTTCTTGGCTATCTTTCAGGTGCGTAGAAGGAGTGGACTTTGTGTAAGAATCGCCACCCCATTGTCTATCTAGTGCACTACTGTTGATGGGCTCTGTTCAGAAGCAGTACACTACATAGGTCATAGGGAGACTTTATGACACAGGCTAGAAGTAGATGATGCGGCACAAATGTCATGAAGACAAAAGAGAGTTCATCGAGGCTCCACCCCGGAAGGAAGACATTACTAAGAATAGACAATGCTCCCATGAATTTTCCTCTGTCCCCTTTAAGATGCCAACAGTGAGTTCCTGCTCTACCTTAAGACACCAACAAAGACGTTCCTGCTCTGTCTTTATTGTTGAGAAAGAGAGCTATGCTGTATTGGTACTGCTCCCTGGTGACAGGGTAATTAAATCTGGTTAGTACAACTCCATCCTTGTTCCAGATCTGGTTAGTAAAACTCTATCCTGGTCCCAAGCAGGGGCGACTGGTCAGTAGGGACAGCCCCACCTGTTGTCAACCGAAAGAACTGCAACAACATTTTATTTCTCAAAGATTACTTCCTATAATTTATTAACTATGAATATAGCATCTTCCTAAATTGCATATAATTTGTGTTAGGATTTTATTTAATGTTCATTGGTTCCTGCCTTGCTGCTTCTGACTGCATTCTGCCGATTCGAGTTCGCAGTAGTAGGCCATAGGCTAAGCGTGAAGGTGGGGCTAGCCCCTCTCTCACAATGCTCAGAATATTCTTGACTTGGTCTTTTGGTCCAATACGCATGCTCAGAATATTAGTTTGATCAATCTAGATCACACAAATTTTATGCCAAGTTGGGCTGACAGCCGGTAGCCCCACTACAGCGTAATTTCCTATTTCAGACCTGATTGGCTGTTTGTCCGTCTGGCACCAACATTAGTTGGCAACAAGAGCGAGGAGGGTAGATTGTCTTAGCTAGCTTGTTAGCTTCACAAAAACCAAATAACTTGAGAAAGTGAATAAAGTGGATTTCATACTCGAGCACCGGTTTGAAATCCTTGATTTGGAGGAGAAACTTAGTAAAAAGTAACTGCGGCTTTAACGTGGAGTAGTTTTGAAGAAAAAGTGGTTAGCATACCAAACGGTTAGCCTACAAAAGACGGCACTCTTCTGTTTTCCATGTCTGCTATTTGGTGGGGATGGTACTTGGTCAAGGACGGGTTACAAAGATTTGAAAAAAATTTCTGAGAGGATTGCAAAACATGAGAGCAGCGGGAGTCATCTGGACAATGCTGTGGTATTGGGCTTACTTGGAAGGGTAAATGTCACAGCCCAAGTTGACAGTGCTTACAGGTGCTCCATTGAGCAGCATAACAAACAGGTGGAGGCAAACAGGTACGTTCTCAGTCAGATCATAACATGTATTAAACTGTGTGGAAAATGTGAAACCGCACTGCGGGGGCATGACGAGTCGGTGGACTCCCTGAATCCTGGAATATTCTGATGCATTTTCAAGACAATGTGTGAGGGGAATATGAGACATCAGAGGAACTATGACGCTCAGCCCATCTTCAAAGCGAGATCTAGCACTGTACAAAACAAACTGTTAGACTGTATGTATGAAGTGTACAGGGAGGAGATAGCCAAGCAAGTGGACGAGACATAATTTGATGAGACAACTGATGTCCCATGTAAATCACGGTGGAATAGAACTGTCAGTGCAGTTTGGGAAAACCGCGCTGCGCTGCTCCTGTGTATGGAGGACATACGCACACAACCAGGATGGGATGAGGCCACCATTAGTGAGGCATACAGCCTCTCAGAAAAAGTCCAGGGCCAACCCTTTCTGGAGCTGCTGGAACCTTTTTTCTTTCTTATGCCAGAATATGCAGAAGCAAACTGATGAATGGGCTGCTACCATTCACGATGGAACGGACGAGCCAGGCCGACGAGTAACCAACACAGCGCCTCTCTCTCTTCAGTATGTGTACTTCAACACCTGGTAGAAGCAAGCCGCTCTGTCGTTTAAAGTGTTTGGTGGAGCCACGCTGTTTGTTAATGTGTAAATAAACACATCAGTAGGAAGAGGGAGTTTTGTAGTTTTACTGGTATATATCCTATATTTTGAAATGTTTTGTGCCCCACCAATTTTTTACATATAAAATTGCCACTGGTCCCAATATCTGGTTAGTAAAACTCTATTTTGGTCCCAAGATCTGGTTAGTAAAACTATATCTTGGTCCCAGATCTGATTAGCAAAACTGTCTTGGTCCCAGATCTGGTTAGTACAACTCTATTCTGGTCCCATATCTGGTTAGTAAAACCAGATCTATGTCCCCAGATCTGGTTAGCAAAACTCTATCTTGGTCCCAAGATCTGGTTAGTAAAACTATATCTTGGTCCCAGATCTGGTTAGCAAAACTCTATCTTGGTCCCAAGATCTGGTTAGTAAAACTGTCTTGGTCCCAGATCTGGTTAGCAAAACTCCACCTTGGTCCCAGATCTGGTTAGCAAAACTCTATCTTGGTCCCAAGATCTGGTTAATACAACTCCATTCTGGTCCCATATCTGGTTAGTAAAACCAGATCTATGTCCCAAGATCTGGTCAGTAAAACTGTCCTGATCCCAGATCGCATAGGTCCTATGGATATTATTGGTGTGATTAGTGATTTAGGAAACTGATCTGAGACTTTGCCTTTGGAAAAGCATTTGTAAAGAATTATATTTTATACCACACAGTTGCTTCAGTCTTAGAGGTTTATTCAAGTGGTAACAGACCAGCAGGCCATCAAACACAGCTGAGAGGCCAATTGCAGTCCATGAATTAATGAAGGAAAATGCTATTTGTCCTTCATCTTCCGGAGTGTTCTGGAATGTAGCTGATTAGTAGTGCTCCTCGACAGGCCTCGTCTTCCCTGAGGGACAGGACACAGAGTCGGTCGGCCACAGCCACCAACCAATCAACCGCCGGCTGGACAGGGAGGGGAAAAAGGGGGGGGTGGAGTGAACTGAGGGCTGAAGCCTGGACACTTCCTGTCACACAGCAGGAGAGGATCTTGAAAGAGGAAATGTGTGTTGGGAAACAAGATACCAAGAAGCTTCTGGTAGAGCCATGATAATGTACTGACAGTAGGGTGACACGAAGTGTGGCGGGTGAAGGAACAGAAGTATAAGAACAGGGAGGCACCAGATGCACATGTACACACAGACACAAACAGACACACAGTTGTTGGGCTAAATAAAACACAGTGCTTTCAGAAAGACTCCTTCACTTTCTCCACATTTCTTGTTTGTAATTGATTACAATTAATTAAATGTGGGGAACAAATTTGTAATTGATTAAATATGTATATATTTTTCCATCAATCTATACCTAATGCCCCTTACCATCAGATTAAAAACACTAAAAGTTTTTATAAAATGAAAAATTTAAATATCTCCTGCGAGAACCCCAATGTAGACCTCCGAGATCGAGTTGCATTGACGCACAGATCTGCGAAAGATTATAAAAAATGACTACAGCATTGACATTTTTCAAGAGCACAATGGCCTCCATCATTGTGAAATTGAATATGTTTGGAACCACCCTAGACACTTCCTAGAACTCGATGTCCAGCCAAACTAAGTAACTAACCAGGCAAGGAGGGCCTTGGTCAGGAAGGTGAGCAAGAAAATAATGGCTACTCTTACACAGCTTTAGTTTCTGTGCAGAGATTGGACAACCTGCCAGAAAGACAATCATCTTTATGGTAGAGCATCTAGACGGTGTAAAAGGCACATGATAAGCTGACTTTATGAAAGCACTGTATGTGTCATCTTTCTGTATTTAGATGTCTTTTAGCCTGGAAGGTGTGGGGAAAACACAATCGCAGAACTAACGACCTAATTTTAGCCTGCAGGCACTCGGCTAGCCTGAGGGAGTCACTAGAGCACAATAAATCAAAGAAATCCCTGTTAACCACTCCCCCCTCCACCCCTGGAATTTCTGGGCCAATAAGCACTACCCAGTGTGTCGTGACCAGGATATAGAGACAGCTGTCCGTTCACCTCCTTTGCAACTGTTCACTCTGAGGTAGCGGATAGATAACAGGGAGGAAGAGGGAAAATGTAAATGGTGTCACACGGCTTTAAATACAGGCTTTCAGGGGAAATCCATAGTGTGGTTTTGTATGTCGGCCCTTAGGAGGCCCTTAGCGGTGAGACAAGATGTACTCGAGCCACTATGGCACCGACGAGCATTGCTCACCCTCCTCTTCCTCCATCTACCCAGAGATTGAGGTCAGATATGCGTTAATGAAGCAAATCTCAGTGTTCCCTTTCATGGGTCCAATTCAACCCCCTCCCTCGCTATCCTCCCCCATTTTGTGTGTGAGTGTGTCCTACAAACGCAAATAAATTTGGGAATCCATTGTTCTCCCCACATTAACGCTTCCTAGCCAGTGTTATTACCATTTCAGTGATGTCCACATTGTACAACATGAGTATAGAGGGTTGTAATGAGAGAACATTATGTTGATGATTCTTCTTCTGCTTGTTGTGTTTTAAAGGTTAAACCACCCATCAGACCGTCTGAATGCATTAGCACAAAACATAAAAATAACCATCAGACTCCTAGAGGCACAATATTATCAGTTTATTCCTTCCTTTAAATAATTAATTTTTCTTTCACATTCTTTGCATATTAGTTGGTAGAATATCATATCATTGTTGTTAATTACCTATTAATTACATATATAAATACAACAAAAATAAGTTTGGTATACACTCTCATGTACCACAGAGAGATAGAGAGAGAAAGGACATAGAGACATGCAGAGGGATAGAGACTTACTTAGCACATATCTACAACACTGTACATTGCTTATAACATAATATTCAAAACATTTTTTATTGTTTAGTGTGTATTGTTTAAGTTCAAATCACTTTTATTATTCATTATACTGCTTTTACTTTTCACTAGCTTTGGTTTGTAAAAAAAACAAAAGCTTTTTTCACTTGCCAATAATGCCTTTTAATGAGTTGAAATTGAGACAGAGAGCGACAGCATGTACGTGTGTGTTTGTTTCAGCGTCCGAGGGGGTCAAAGTGGAAGCAGTTCTAGCCTATGAAACAAGACAAGTCTCTCTCTCACCTTTCCCTCTCTGAGATACATCAAAGGCTGTGTTGCCTGGTTACAGACTGCCTGCATAAATAGTGTGTTCTCTCTCTAATTACTTACTGTTAATAAGCTGTGTAAACATAATCTACTTCTACCTCCTCCTTGTCCAAAATTTAGGGGGAGAAAAGTATGACAAAAATATAGAACATAGTAACAAAAGGAATACAAAAGGAATAATTGACTGGAAGTACTGGTACATAAGATCATACATCAGAGCATGACATACATCAGTCATATTTTGATATTCGAATTCAATTGGTAACTAGTTAATAATACCAATAATGCACCTTTGTGCTTTCTGGCTGTATCCATGCATTCTGCATTGCATAATGCATTAGATCAGACATTATCTATGTTATGGTGGTCATACATTCCACCCCCTTTGTGCCTTACTGCCTAAATATACCATGAATAATGACAATCATGACTATATTCTCTCCCGTGTTCAAGGATATGAGGTCACTGCGCATTAGTAATAAAAGTGGGGGTAAAGTGACTAGGCATCAGGAAAAAGTAAATAAATAACAGGATATAATGAAAAGTAAAAGACGCCATGGGAGTGTCAAAGTGTCAACAAGCTTGTGTGCATGTGTTGTGTGTGGATGGGCGTATGTGTGCATATTGCAGTCTAAGTAGTGTGTGTGTGTTCTTGTTTAACAGCCTTATGGATTACAGGAGCTGGGGAACAGCAGGTGAAAATTCTATTCAGCTGTAAATTAACAGGTGAATGTCAGTTTGAGTGTGTGTCTGTATGATAGTGGGTGTATGTGTGTGTGTGTGTGGGGGGGGGGGGGGGGGGGGGGGGGGTTGGGGGGTTAGCCGTTTGGTTTTTGATGTTGTCATGTAATGAAGGAACAGTCCCAGTTAGTTTATAACACAAATAGAGCAACACATGCAAGCACAATATATTTAACATGAGGGTGTTTTTTTCTCTGTGAGTTTCTTGGAGTGCGTGATGGTATGCAAATCAATATGTGCGGTTTGTGTGTGTTTGCTTTAAGTCTTTATGTGGGAATGAGACCTGCTGTGTTGCTGAGCTTTGGTCATCCCAACAGACTCGGAGCATTGTGTGTGTGTGTGTGTGTGTGAAAGAGATCTGACTTGACTTTGATAAGTCAAAAGATCTAATGAGATTGCTCAAAGGTTGGTCAACAGTAAAGGAAGGCAAGGAGTCTTAACTATATGTAAATATCAGTGTTGTGGTAACAGGAGTGGCATTATTGACAAGTAAACCTTATCTATTTCAAAATTACTGATGCTTAATGTAATTATCGAATGGGTGTACCGCCCCCTTCTGGAAAGATTAAACCACTGCACATTTAAGTGTCGCAGTGACATAACCGGACCTATGTCCGATTTTTATTTATTTTTTACAGAGAATCCAATTTAGAGATTTTTTTTAAATTATATGATATTTATATGATAGTTGGGACGTGTCTGAACGTTCACCGACACTTTCTCCTCCTACGTTATTGCTAAGTGATAAGTAACGCTTCCGGTTTGAGCATTTCTGATTGGTTTAAAAAGCACGAAGATGTTAAGTGAAAGTATAATGTGCATGTTTTACCTACATTCTCGTATTATTACACCACCGAGATTTCGAGATAAACCTCGTTGACATGGCGGCCGATCTAAAAACTTTTTGAAAAACACGGCTTTGGTTTCCACCATGTTCCACAAATCGTTCGAACGATTGGCCTCACGACGCATGCGCGTTTTTGAACGTTGACCACCTTCACCAAGGCAACGCGAAGTGGCTGCTGTATAACAACATCCTTGCAGAAGTATCTTTAACTTTCAACAATTTGCGGTTTGCTGAAAAATAAAACATACAGACCTAGTTCCTGTATACGTCTGCAGTGCAAAAATGCCAGTAGACTTTAAGGTAAACAATTTCACTTTTATTGAATAAAGTAGAAATGCAACAGTTGGCTGTCTCTGTTTTGAACTCGACGTCAGGTATCTACGTCACCGCAAGTAGGTAAAACCAGGTTTTGATTGCTACAGACATGGCAACATTCTTTATTTTGCACTATGTGCCGTGTTGATTGAGATTATCTACGATTGCAGGTAGGCGATAGTCGGGTGAACATAAACCATATAGCCCCTTTTGTTTTTCTTTACATGGTTACGTTTTCACGCAAAGAGTACAGTAGTAGGCTAGTATTTAGGTCAGTTAGGAGATACGCGATAAGAGGCTAGTGTGTTCGCGTAGACGATAAACCACAGCGATCGAACGCTGATGATCTACTCGTACATTTTCTCACAACCGCTAGATAGACAGGATTTAGAATAATCTGGATTATGTTTAGCAATATTAACGAGATGGTTAGCTAAATGACATAATTGCTGCTATGTTGAATTGTTATTATATTCAACTACCAATGTTTGCCCATGTAAACCAGAAATCATGCAATGGCGAACTGGTTTGATGTAAATAGACAGTGTACCAAAATATTGTAGTACCTATTATAAAGCACACAATGTGGCCTAAATATCAGGGGCCGTATAAGCACGTTGGTACCATATAAACGACCGAATGACCTATAAACCTGTTACCAACGCAATTACAACAGTGAAAATCAGTCATTTCGAACCACCCAGTTTATGAACCTGTGCGTATATATATTATACGTCCTAATCTTGTTATTCTCACATGCGCAGGGCATTAGTGAATACCAAAATAAATATAAAGGGCGGGTAGTGCGGTCCAGAAGTGCCTCTCCTCAGCGAAGAATGCGATTGGCTGGACTTCGCTCTGACCAATTGGGTAAGTTCACAGTGCCTACTCTGATTGTGGCCTAATAAATTCAAAAGACTGATTCTTCTGCTGCTATATTTTGCTTCTAACTCTTTAATGCCTTTAAAAATGCTCTTGTATGTATTTATGTTTTGCATTTGCACAACTTATTTTGTCTTCTCTTTAACTTCTATCACAACAGGTATCAGTCGTGAGCCTCAGTTTCTGTCCAAGAGGAAGGTGCCCTCGACCCATGCACCACAAGTTTCCAGCTCCTTCCAATGGAACCCCACCACCACAGAGACCCAGCAGAGACGGGATGAGAACCCCAGATCTGGCCCCCCTACCCAGGAGAGAGCCCAGACCCCTCTGGCCCCTGGGGGTCGCCCAAATGGACCCACAGGAGACCACCAACAAGGCCCAACCACACTGTATCCAGACTCTGCTGTTCCTCAGGTCCAGAAACAGACCCGAAGTCCGATAGCTGCTGTAGAGAGACAGGAGTCAGCTTTCAATGGGGTGGGAATGATTACTTATATTATCGATTTGGTAGCTAATCTTCCAACGCTTTTAATCCATCCCTAGTATTTACTAAGCTGATTCATGTTTTCAACCAGCGAATTATTAGAAACAGGTGTGCTAGGTGGAGCAAAGAAAATCTACTGGACAGTAGCTATTTAGTTAAAATCTATATGAAGTTAACTCTCTGGGAACAGGGTTGGAGTTAAAACCTACAGGAAGGTAACTCTCCAGGAACAGGTTTAGAGTTAAAACCTACAGGTGGATAACTCTCCAGGCACAGGTTAGGAGTTAAAACCTATCGGAAGGTTACTCTCCAAGAACAGGTTTGAAGTTAAAACCTACAGGAAAGTAATTCTCCAGGAACAGGCTTGGAGTTAAAACCTACAGACGGTTTGGAGAAGCCCTGACGTAGGATGTGTTACGTGGTAATTACTAATCTGTGGACAGGTGATGTGCAGGAACCACACGTGTGGTAATAATATGTGGCCTTTCAGGTTCAGCACGTTTTGAGGAGGAAGGCGGGTCTGAAGCCCTCAGGAAAGAGGCCTGGACTACACAAATCAGAGTACGGGAATCAGTTCCAGTGGAAGACACCGGTAGCTGGCCACGCCTCCCCGCTGCTGGCTGCTGAACAGGTATGGCTTAGTACACTCTTCTATGGGTGAAATGTTTAAACGATTAAAGCTTTGCATACATTCTCAAAAGCCAAACACTTGGATAATACCTTTATAACACCCATATAAAGCAAGTTCTGGTCACAGAGTGCGGCTCTCACTTGCACGCAAATTAATAAAATAGAACTGCAGTGCTCCTTTTTATACCTTTGATTGCTGGTAAGTATGCACCCCAGTTTCAGGTGCATGGTCAGCTATCTGTCAAAGCTTCGAAAAAAAGAGATGTGTTTCACTCAAACAGCCAGTTGGTGGTAGCAAAGTTGCAGTGTGAATCAACAGCGGGTGAACAGTGTTCACCATCAAGTTGCAGTGTGAATCAACTACGAGCTGCTGTATGAATTGTCCACAATTCACAGAGTATTTGATGCGCCGACTTTGTCCAGATGCTGTACACCAGCAACCGGGCCATCCCTCCCTTCAAGTCCAACCCGGGGGTGATGGAGACTGAGTACAGCAGAAACTTCAAGGCGACTCCCCCATCCAGAGGACCACGTCGACGTCGAAATGTGGAGGAAGACCCGGTGCCTCTGTCCCGGAGAGAGAAAGTCTCACCTGAGAAAACCGTGAAGGTACTACTCAATACAAAACACGGCTTGATCATTGCTACAAATTGTAGTGTTGACAGTGTCAGGATTGTGTGTGCCAAGATTAGGCCTCAATGACATCATTTACAAAATCTTTAATGGTGTCTTTGCATTTAGAAAAAGAAACTGATGGGATACTTGGCACAGACTTCTTTTTTAAACTGATCTCTAGGCGAGATATAGAAAGATATGATCTCAAGGGTTTCTCCATCTACGTATGAACCTCTCAGAAAACCCAGGAATGCAGTGCACAAGCAGAACTTCCAGTTCCAAACACTCATACAATGGAAGCAGGTGGAACAGTTATGGTGATGTGCTCTGCGTGTGACATTAAACACAAACCAGACTGGAGTGTACATGCTGAGGGTACTCGCCATGTTCCATGGTTCTGACTTGCTTGTGCTAGGTCCCAAATGGCCCCCTAAACCCAACATACATAAGGGCACTGTTTCTAACCAGGTACAGTAGGACTAATTAGGGAATAGGGTGCCATTTCGGTGGAGACGCTCTGAATTAATTGCTGTATTTTGTGCTTGCGTCATTCATCAGGGCAGGAGGAAGAACAAAAGGGAACAGAAAGAGAGAACCTACGGTGACATGCAGGACAACATTCCGGTTCCGCAGTCTCATGAGCGGCCGAGAGAAAATGGAATGTTACAACAGGAAGTGAAGTTACAAAGCTCCCAGAAGGTGCCTCATCCCCACAGGTGAGATGAGGGTTCTGAAGTCAGGTATAGGATGATGTCAGAAGCTCTCCAGGAACTCAGAAATCCCGCTGAAAGTCCCGCGCCTATTGTTTTCTATCCAGACTGGGCTACCCCCAGAACGCTCTTGAAGATGTTATTCTGGTTGGGATGAGGGCAGTTAGTAGAAAGTGCCCCCTCTCTGCTCACCTCGCCCACCCCGTCCCGACCAGAGAAGCGGTAGAGGTAAGGGGAACCAGCCAAAAATGGCGACTCGTGTTGATTGGTGTAGTTCTGTCCATGTAATAGACACAGTATTACATGGAACGTCTCCAAACGAACGGCAGCAGGGTTTGTGGCTGACCGCCGGCCTTCTAATGTTTTCTGATTCAGACATGCCGATGCCCACTGCAGTGCTAGGCAACAGTGTGCGCAGTGAACCTCCCTGGGCTTTTCCAGTCTTCAAGGAGAAGAGGTACTGGGTGCTAATTATCCTAATTATGTCCCTGTGTCCTTCCCTCCGTCTACCCAGGAAGATGAAAACGGAGTACCGCTCCAACTTCCGCCCTCCACTGAACTACACCTATAAGGACGGAGCTTGGATGAGGGCGACCTCGGGGGGACAGGAGGTGGGTGTGGTCGTGGGCGTGGGCGTTATTAGTGGAGACTGAGTTCATTGATGCGGCTGATATCGGGTCTCTTTAATCCTTTCTCTGTTACAGGATGGTGAGGGTCACGATAATCACTTTTGGTTTCATGAGGTAACGTGGCCCGGCCCGGTCTGCCTGCCCGGTCTGCCTGAGGGGCGGCCTACAAAGCCAGGCCCGTCGATTGGCCTGAACCTGTAGGGCTATTTTCTCGGGTGTGTAGGGGGCCCTGTCGTGTGCATGGTCAAAATGACCCAACGTCCCAAGAAACACGTCTTGTGTTTAACGGTTCTTAATGAACCAGAAGAGCGGTCATTTCTGGCTGTTTGCCAACGTTACGCTAATTCGACGAGCCTGCTTTCTAGTATACCCCTGGCATAGCTTTATGGTCTTCGTGCTGATGACTATCATGACTATTTCCTCTTTCTTGTGAATGCTGGCATTCTGTCTTACACCCCCCCCCCCCCCCCCCCCCCCCATTATTAAGAGTTTCAGAAAGGACTTGAAATATACACTTTTGATTATTACTCTAAAGGGTGGCTTTAATGTTAAACCGTGTGTGTGTGTGTGTGTGTGTGTGTGTGTGTTTCAGGCAGTGTCGGTTGAGTCAGCAGAGGCAGCGTTTTTCTTTCCGTTCAACCTGAATATGCTGACTGGTTTTTGCGTTTCCTTATAACGAAACAGAAACTTAAAGGAAATGGACTAAATATAACCTGCGTCTGAGCATTGCGAAACAACATTGGCAGTGGCGTTGTAAAGAGAGTAGTGAAATACAACCACCTGTTTCCAAAAAAGGCAAGTCGCTGTGTGAAGCAAATTAAAACAGAATGCAATGATGTGCAAATAATTTATCCCTGTATTTCATTGAAAATAGAACAAAGGCAACAACATATCAAATGCCCATTTTGATACCAGCAACACATTTAAAAAAAAAGTTGGAACAGGTGCATGTTTACCACTGTGTTGCATCTCTTCTTTTTACAATACTCTGTAAGTAGTTTAGGAACTGAGGAGACCAACTGCTGTAGTTTTGAAAGTGGAATGTATTCCCATTCCTGCTTTATACACGCTTGCAGCTGCTCAACATGTCAGGGTCTTTTTTGTCATTGTTTTAATTTCATAATGCGCCAAATGTTTTCAGTGGGTGACAGGTCTGGACTGCAGGCAGGTCAGTTAGCACCCTGACTCTTTTAGTACAGAGCCATACTGTTGTAATACGTGCAGAATGTGGTTTTGGATTGTCTTGCTGAAATAAGCATAGCCTTCCCTGAAGAAGAGGCATTTGGATGGCAGCGCATGTTGCTCCAAAACCTGTATATATTGTTCAGCATTAATGGTGACTTCACAGATGTGCAAGTCACACATGCTATGTCCCCATACCATCACGGATGCTGACTTTTGAACTGTGCACTGATAACAAGCCAGATGGTTCCTCTCCTCTTTAGTCCGAAGGACGTGGTGTCCATGATTCCCAAAAATAGTTTCAGATTTTGGGTTGTCAGACTACAGGATAGTTTTCCACTTCGCCTTAGTCCATCTTTAATGAGCTTGGACCCAGGGAAGGCAGCAGTGTTTCTGGATCTTGTTTATATCTGGTTTCTTCTTTACATGGTATAGTTTTAACTTGCATTTGTGGGTGCAGAGACGTACTGTGTTCACAGACAGTGGTTTTTGGAAGTATATATATATATATATATATATATAGAGTTGAAATGATTTGGACATCATTCAGTTTTTCCTTACATTTTATATATCATCCCAACTGTTTTGGAAACAGAGTTGTATGTACGAGACCATTTGTTGGGCTACAGAGATACAAAGTTCTAATCTCTGACCCCAAGATAGGGCTCAAACGCCTTTTCTCCTCTCAGTAGATTTAGTCAATGCAGGAAATGAGTGAAGAAAGGCCTATTTGTTTGTCTTTCAGTTGAAGATGATTTTCAGTAGAATTGAATGAAAACTGAGTTCAGTTGATCTCTTTAAAGTCCTGCTGGCTATCAGTCCATGCCTCAGTCTGGCAGTCCATACCTCAGTCTGTCACTCCATACTTCAGTCTGTCAGTCCATACCTCAGTCTGTCAGTCCATACCTCAGTCTGTCTATCCATACCTCAGTCTGTCAGTCCATACCTCAGTCTGTCAGTCCATACCTCAGTCTGTCAGTCCAAGAAAACTCAAGGGGAACCCATCTGGCTTTGCCAGGTGAAGATTATATGAGTAGATGGCCTGTTAAGGAAATAAATAAATTCAAATAGATACGTCACATAAATTTCATATGCAGTGTATATAAAAAGTCTACAGACCCCTGTTAAAATGCCAGGTTCTTGTGATGTCATGGGTCACATTAAAGGTGGAAAAAGTCCTGACATGATTTATACATCACAAAAACCTGGCATTTTAACAGGGGTGTGTAGACTTTTTCTATCCACTGTACATATCACAGACAGTAAAAAAATACAGCTGTGTAAGTGATCTTTTGGAAGAATAGTGCAGACATATCATTGACATTTCCAATTGCAGTGCATAAGTTTGAAATGATCCTATGCACAGCGCCTCCTTAAGACTATGAGTCAGAAATGGCAATGGATCAGACGGGCCGAGGAGAACATTACGTAGACCTGTCAGGGGAGACCCTGCAAGGCTCGTGTCTGCTTCTGAGTCAAACTCTACAACTGTGTGGATGTCTAGAAGCTACTGACGACAGTTCAGTGCCTCTCACACCCTCGCTGTCTCACAGCTACATTAAGATCCTTATCATGCCACGCTTTCACTCACAGAGCCCTGACTGTGAGATCTCTATCACCGTGTTGACAGTGAGGCTGCAATAAAACAAATGGTTCCGCTTCTGAAGACACCAGAACTGTCCTGCTCTCCGCCATGGCGCTGCTGTGCTTGAAACGCTTGTACTGCTGATCCATTTTTTGTTTATGTTCTGACCGGGACCGATGTGTTCCTCGCAGGTGCGTGAGCTCCGTGAGAAAGCGGATGCTTACAAACGGAGGGCCTGGGGAACCCACTTCTCCCGCCTTCACCTCAACCAGATCCTGTCAGATCAAAACCAGCTATGGGAGGCCTCAACCCCCTCGTCGTCCAACCTCACCCCAGGGACAGTGTCTGGGGACGGGGAGGACGACAGCGGCAGCAGCCCTACCGTCCAGGGCCTGGACCTCGCCAGGTGAGGGAGCATTGCCACTTAATGGGTTAAATGTGTATAACCAGTTAGTCTCCCAGAGGTCATTTGTTTGGCAGGTGGGTTCAACATCCTTAGGTTGAAATGTTTGAATGAATTTATTGACTGCAGAGCTAGATGTGGACGTGCTAGGGACATTTTGGGTGTCTTGCAGACGGCCATTGTCAAACATTTTCATATTGCTTTTTAAATGTTCAGTTAGCAGGTCTTTAGACATGCTGTTGCCATTGGTCTACAACAGGCTTATCAAGTACCAGCTCTCCATCTCTGTCCTCCCTGTTCTGTCCTTCTGTACACCGGCTTCACAGTGTGGAGGGCAGTTCCAGCTCCATATCGGGACACCCTGCCTCCATCACCCCCGGGTCCAGCAGAAGGAGCTCGGTCAAGGGGGCCGGGGACACTGCGGGCCCCTCCCGCCACCTCGACACGGGAGCCCCCCCCGTACAGAGAAAACTGGCCTGGGAGGAGAATGCGGGCATGTCGCAGAGGAAGGACAGAAAGAGAACAGAAGATAGGGAGGAAGAAGAAAAGGAGAAGGAAGCAGAGGATAAAGTTGAGGGGAAGGAGAGGCAGAACGAGTATGTGGTTACCTGTTGGTTGTCTGTTGGTTGTCTGTTGGTTGTCTGAGTGGCTGAGTGTAATAAAGTGTCTTCTTTATTAAATGTTTTTATGCATATTGGACATGGTCATAATCATCTTTTAGTTCAATATTCAGTTACATTTTTCATGACATTTTTCAGACCACAGAGGGGTTATCTAGCACTGCATGTTGATTAAACACGTCCCTGATCTGTGTCTGTCTCTGTGTGTGTGTGTGTGTGTCCGTCTGTCTCTGTCTCTGTCTGTCTCTGTGTGTGTGTGTGTGTATGTGTCTGTCTGCTGTATGTTTGTGTCTCTGTGTGTTTGTGTATGTGTCTGTCTGTCTCTGTGTGTGTGTGTGTCTCTGTGTGTGTGTGTCTCTGTCTCTGTGTGTGTGTGTCTCTGTCTCTGTGTGTGTGTGTCTCTGTCTCTGTGTGTGTGTGTGTCTCTGTCTCTGTGTGTGTGTGTCTCTGTCTCTGTGTGTGTGTGTCTCTGTCTCTGTGTGTGTGTGTGTCTCTGTCTCTGTGTGTGTGTGTGTCTCTGTCTCTGTGTGTGTGTGTCTCTGTCTCTGTGTGTGTGTATATGTCTCTGTCTCTGTGTGTGTGTGTCTCTGTGTGTGTGTGTCTCTGTCTCTGTGTGTGTGTGTCTCTGTCTCTGTGTGTGTGTGTGTGTGTGTGTATGTGTCTGTCTGCTGTGTGTGTGTGTTCCAGACAGATGCTGCAGGAGCAGGGCAGTGCGTCGTCTTCAGACGGCTTCCACAGCCCTGTAGAGGGTGGCAGAATGCCCACTCCCACACTGTACCGGATCGCCACGGTTCAGAGAACACACCACGACCTGACTACTCCAGCCACTGGTACCAGAACACACCACGACCTGACTACTCCAGCCACTGGTACCAGAACACACCACGACCTGACTACTCCAGCCACTGGTACCAGAACACACCACGACCTGACTACTCCAGCCACTGGTACCAGAACACACCACGACCTGACTACTCCAACCACTGGTACCAGAACACACCACGACCTGACTACTCCAGCCACTGGTACCAGAACACACCACGACCTGACTACTACAGCCACTGGTACCAGAACACACCACGACCTGACTACTACAGCCACTGGTACCAGAACACACCACGACCTGACTACTCCAGCCACTGGTACCAGAACACACAATGACCTGACTACTCCAGCCACTGGTACCAGAACACACAATGACCTGACTGCTACTGCCACTGGTACCAGAACGCACCGATTTCACAGTTCCAAACCCTTTTTACAGATAACTCACTTGATTACCTCTATTCAACATGTGCCGAGTGGCAGTTTCACTATTACTATAGAGAATCACTCTCATCTTAGGCTAACAGCTCCATTTTTCAGCCTACACATTTTTTGTGTTCACAATCACATAATGGTTCACCGAATACAAAAAACTTTTTTTTAAATGTAAAAGAGCTTAATCGTTTTATAGATGTGTAATTTGATGGTTCCTTGAGCAACTAAACAACATAGTTGAGTAGGAAAATATATCTCATTAGCAACAGTTAAAAATCTTTAATCAAACCCTGTGTTATGTATGTAATGTAATACTTTTTGTGGTTATCTGATAACATTTCCTCTTGTCTGTTAGGTGGAGCCATTCTGGTGTCTCCTCCCAAAATCAAGGGTGGTGACAGAAATGTGAGAAGTGAAGCGCCGCTGGGAAAACCCAGTCCACCCTTTAAACATTTGTCGCTGTCCTCCCAGAAAGGAGCACCAACACAGGTACTAATTGCAGGTACTAATACAGCTCTGGAAAGAATTAAGAGACCACTCCTAAATCAGTCTTAAATCAGCATCTCTACATGTTGCCCTTCCATTCCAGTGTCTGTTCAATTCCAAGACAGGCACACCTCATTTTACTTAATGAGGTACTGATTAGGTGATTACCTGAACCAAATCTAATTTAATGAGGAATTATAAAAGTATAAAAACCACTGCTGTGGTCATCACTATCCTCTTGCAATAGGACCAGCTGGATGGCAAAAACAGTGCAAGTAGTACCTCAAAGGTAATTTGAATAGAAAAAAAAAAGATTCAGGATTACATAGGTGTTGAAAAGAGAAGCTTTGAGTGAGGAAAAGAAGGGTTCCATTCTGTCTTTGCTGGCAGAGATATACAGTGAGCGTCAGGTTGCTTCCATCCTGAACATTTCAAAGATGGCGGTGAATAAGATCAAGGTCAAGTAACAGACATTGGGGACAACAAAGCTACATACTGGTAGAGGGCGAAAACAACTGTCCACTGACCGAGATGACCGTCAACTCATTCAAATGTCACTCAACAACCGTAGAATGACATCAAGTGACCTACAAAAAGAATGGCAAATAGCAGCTGGAGTGAAGTGCATAGCGAAGATGGTTCGAAACAGGCTCCAAGGGGCAGGGCTGAAGTCGTGCAAAGCTAGAAAAAAGCCCTTCATCAATGAGAAGCAAAGAAGAGCCAGGCTGAAGTTTGCAAAAGACCATAAATATTGGACCGTAGAGGAATGGAGTAAGGTCATCTTCTCGGACAAGTAAAATTTTCAGCTTTGCCCAACACCTGGTTAGACGTAGACCTGGAGAGGCCTACAAGCAACAGTGTCTCGTACCCACTTTGAAATTTGGTGGATGATCTGGGGATGCTTCACCAAGGCTGGAATCAGGCAGATTTGTCATTGTGATGGACGCATGAATCAAGCCAAGCACAAGGTTATCTTGGAAGAACACCTGCTTCCTCCTGCTCTGACAATGTTCCCCAACTCTGAGACTTGTTTTTTCCAGCAGGACAATGCTCCATGCCACACAGCCAGGTCAATCAAGGTGTGGATAGAGAAACTCCAGATCAAGACCCTGTGAAGGCCAGCCCAATCTCCAGACCTGAACCCTACTGAAAACCTCTGGAATTTGATCAAGAGGAAGATGGATGGTTGATGGTCAAGCCATCAACAAAGCAGAGCTACTTTTGTGTGCCAGGAGTGGCATAAAGTCACCCAACAGCAATGCCAAGACACATGAAAGCTGTGTTATTCCACCAAATATTGATTTCTGAACTTTTTTTGTTGAAAAATGTATATGAATTTGTTTTCTTTGCTTTATTTGAGGTCTGAAAACAATGCATATTTGTTGGTTATTTTGACCAGTTGTTGTTTTCTACAAATACTCTAAATGACGATATTTGTATTTGGAATTTGGGAGTGATGTTGTCAGTAGTTTATAGAATAAAATTAAAATGTCAATTTTACTTAAACACATACCTATGAATAGTAAAACCTGAGAAACTGATAATTTTGCAGTGGTCTCTTAATTTGTTCCAGAGCTGTATATGTGAGATTGTGTTGGCAGTTCTTCTCATTGGTGAGAATATACAGTACCAGTCAAGAGTTTAGACACACATACTCATTCAAGGCTGTTTCTGTATTTTTACTATTTTCCCCATTGTAGAATAATAGTGAAGAAATCGTAACTATGTAATAACACATGGAATCATGTAGCGACCAAACATTTTCCAAGTACATTTCATATTGTAGATTCTACCAAGTAGCCATCCTTTGCCTTGATGACAGCTTTGCACACTCTTGGAATTCTCTCAACCAGGTAGTCCCCTGGAATGCTTTTCGAAAGTCTTAAAGGTGTTCCCACACAATTGCTGACATTTTGCAAATACATATGATTCATTGATATTTGCTAGCGGTTCTACTGATAATAATCAAAATTTGCTCTTATGTTGTATAGATGTATGTCTTTTCATGCTGTTTGGGGAAATAGACCTGTGGTATAGGTGCCTCAGCCCTGGTCAGTTACCCTGATTTCTCCTTTATCAGGTTGAGAAGCAGAGCCAGCTGCAGTCCCCTCCTGCAGCAGGGTTGTCCACTAAGGACCCCCTGCCCCTGAGAGAGGACTCCCGGTTGGGGGTGACCTCACAGGAAAACCCCCCCGATCCCCCACCCCGGACCAAAATGTCTCATAAACCCGCAACTACTGGACAACCCCAGATAGCCGCCCCTCCACCGGTCAACCGCATCCAGGGGACGCTCAGAGACCCGGAGTTCCAACACAACGGTGCCCTCCTAACTTCGTCTCTTAGTAACGGCCTCTTGACTGTATTTCGTGAATAACCTTAGGGCCCAAAACTGTGGTTATTTTATACTGTCTTTCTCTAACCTTGTTCCCAGGCAATTACTCAATGTATATAAGATGGGACATTAGATATGAAAAGTTGTTTTTAGAAAGTGACCATTCTGTGGGGGTGATCTTACAGAATGAAGTAGTTGTCATCATGATTCGTAACTCATCGTGGTGCGTCTTTAAGAGATGATTGGACTGGGCATGTACCTGTTGGGTGTGCATTTTGTTTGTTCTTTTCATTCGTTTTATTTCACCTTTTATTTAAACTCGGTAAGCCATTTGAAAATCACTTCTCATTTGCAGTTACGACACGGCCTCAGCAATGAATCTGAAAAAATAAGTGGCTTTGATTTTTGGTGCACCTGTCCTCTTTTACATTTCTGTCGTGTAGGGATGCTTCACCTGGAACAGTTCAAACTCTGTGAGGCGACATCATCTCCTGTTCAAAGAGCTGCATCCTTCCTCATCAAAGCCATTTCATGACATTTACAGTAGAATTGCAGAACTGTGACAGCGTCACTTACCGTTAACGATGGATGTGTGTCAGGTTTCCGCTCTATATAGGTCAGTCAGTCAGTCTCTGTGGGGAGGGGTGGTCTTCTCTCTGTCTGTAGCTGCTGAGACAGCTGTGCCTGGAAGTCTGAGAAGTAATTCGAGTTCTCAGCATATTGTATCTGTTGAATTACTGCCTGGTCTTGGATCTGTAAGGGCTGTCTTGGTTTGTAAAGGACGTGGTGCAGTTTCAAACAGATCTGGCACCAGGCTACTGCTTACATAATATATACCTGGATCGAACCAGGTTTTTGTCCTTCCTGATAGCCCGGATATTGTCCAGTATTGTAGTTCCTGGCAATAGTCTTTCACCTCAAGACAAAAAGGTTTACAATTTGAAGCCAGAGTATGGAAGTTGGGAATTTCCCCCATCTCTCCAGAGTCCTGCACCTCTTCTCTTCTTTGCCGCCCTTCCTCTCATTACTCACCCTTCACTTTTACCCCTGAACAACGGGCCTTAAGGTGTGTTGTAAGTATAACAGGCCGACACCTAACCTGGGGACACCTGATACCCAGCAGATTGATGAACTGCACTGATGAGGCAACAGGTTGTTTCCGGGTTCTGAAACCGTTATGTAACATAGGGAATATCCTTGTCCCCTCTATGAAACTGTTACTGACAGTGCATTTCAACACAATATGTAGTATCTGCATAACGGTGTGTGTACTATAGAAACTCACAGTTATATTTTAATTAATATTAGCCTTTTCCCCCCTCTTATCTCTTGTAGGTAATTTAGGCCTTAGGACGTCAGAGCTACTGCTGTGTCCTAATGGTGGCTGTGGGTCTGATGATGAAGGTAATGTAACAGCAAAGTATTTTTTTTTTCTCCATTTAGCCTTTATTTATACAGGGAAATTAAGCTGAGACCAAGGTCTCTTTTGCAGCTGAGCCCGTATTACAGCAATATTGAAGATCTGTAAGAGCTCTCTCTATATATGTATGAGAGAGAGAGAGAGAGAGAGAGAGAGAGAGGAAGAACAGAAAAAACACATAGATAGAAAGCACACATACGTTAAGTGATCACAGTTCACTGTAAAAACTTCTTGTGTCAGAACTTTTAACAGCCTTATAGACGCCAATGCTTTGAACTCAAGTGTATTCTGCAGGGCGTTCCATGAACATGGGGCACGGTGGTCAAAATCAGTTTTACCCAAGTCAGACTAAGCCCTTGGTATCTCTAGTACTAGCAAGTCTTGTGAGCGCGTCTGATATCTGCTGTTTGTCCAATACATTTTTGTGGTGCGATGGCAAGTTATTTAACGGTAGCCCCACATGCATGCAGAGACTTCCCAACCATCTCACCAAAGAAATGTATGCTTGGTCGAGTAGAGAAAACGGCTCACTTGCCAGGGGGGAAATAATCTGTGTTACACATTCTTACTTACCACAGGTACAGGTGCTTTGTACAAAAATCAGAGAACTGTATCATACTGGCCTCAATAACGCAAGAATGAATCAGGTGGAAAACCCCATCCTGATCAGTGGAATACAGATGAAAAGTCTTAGTAATGACCTGAATAGACAACTGTGATTTTGCAAAATAAATTGCTTATGACATAAATACAACTACTCCTTGTTACACATTTCATTCTGTGGAAGAGAGTGTATGTATTTGGAAAATGCTGATCACTCTCCCATACCTGACTAACCTCTGACCTCCAACCCCTGACCCTTGGTGATCCCACAGACGACAGGATGTCCCAGATCTCGTCCAGGTCCACGGCGTCCTGCTCCAGGGCCTCAGAGGTTCTGGGCCGAGCCCAGATGAGGAAGGACTTCTGGGGAAAGATGTAGTCCTACCACCACTGACTCACAGCGGGGCTCTAAATGGCGCCTTTCTTCGCTACTGAATTCACTACCCAGGCTCAGAGGGATGCATTGGGAGCACAGTTTGATGACAGTAGTGTAACATGGCCTTTTAGCAAACCCACTGGGAAACGAAAGGGAACAGATATTGGGGTTGTCAAGTCTGATCCTGGGCCCAGTAAACCACTCGTGTGTGAATTGTATTATTTTCCTAATGTACTTTCAATGTTGAATTTGTATAAACTTGAATAGTGTATAGACTATGATTAATATTTATTCTAAATTATTTAGTTTTGTACAAGTATTTGTTTTGGTACTGAGTTGTTTCTATTTGTATATTTTTTTACTGTCACCAATTTAGCTATTCTACATTGTTAATTAATGTATTTCTGGGCACACTACACTTGTTAGAAAGCTAATTATGCACTGCTAAATGAACAACTATGCAATTTAAATATGTTGTCTGTGTATGAGAGAAACACTCTGAGTGTAACAGTGTTGAGGGAAATAAACGTCAGAACCGTCTGTATTACACTTGCATGTCTAATTGACTTAATGAAAGAACCAGAGAATCGATTTGAGGTCAGTCATTCCAATGTGTAAATACAATAAGTGCCAATGGATTTACACATTTACATATTTTGGTATGGTATCAATTTAAATCAGACAGTTGTCAATTAACCAATGTTCAGAGGTATTTGGGTTAACTTTTAGGGAATTAAGATCCATCTCTAAAACAAAGGTGATGGACTTTGTCTTTCAGAACTAAGAGGACGTATTTTCTGTGTTGACTGCCGTCTTTCAATATCGAGGGAACTATCCTTGAATTGTGAAAGAGCCGAGTGTCTTCTAAATGACAGCGGGAAAATAGTGCACTACTTTTTAAATTATCCCAATGGGTCCTGGTCAAAAGTAGTTTACTACCAAGGTAATAGGGTGCCGTTTGTGAATCTATCACAGAGTCTCTTGGCAACTAAATACCCAATCTGTCTCAAGTGCACCGGCCCTTGATTTATTGGCACGAGTAAACATGGCATGTCTCATTAACGGTACCCTCTTCACTTACCAGTGCACTTGGCATTGGTCAAAAGTAATTCAACATAGGGAATAGAATGCCGTTTGGTTCTGAGCTACGGTGTGCTTGAATCAACCTGGGCTGTGGACTCAATGGCTGGTTTGTTTGCAATGCTGTAACATTTAATTTCATCATAGGGGAATTTACAGTTAGGACTGTACAGCGGCTTAAAAATAAACTGATTGTCTAATTAATACCTGGGTGACGTAGGCTACTTTGTTTGGTAAAATGACAAAAGCGTCATTAATTTAGGAGCATGTTTGGTTTGCCCATGAATCATTCATTTTTAGTGCCAGTAATGTATTTTCTTTATATTTCCGTGTGATAAACCCAGGAGACTGCAAAGGGGAGATACCCGCGGATTGACCTGGATGCGTGGACAGCAATCATACTTCTCCTCCCATATTCAATAAATACCGTCCCTGACAGGTGTAAAACATGACAACCTACCAGACCAACCATCAAGGTGAGCAGTCTATGGTGCGATATTGGTATACCTTGGCTACTACCAGAACATGGAAACGGATAGAAAGGCTACTTATATCTAACTAATCTGCTACAATAGAGTGTTATTTTTTTCAGGTGATACAAAAGCCTACGTAAAATTTGTCTCCCTGACAATAGTAAATCAATTCGTGCTCTTTTTTTCCCCCACCAGGCGAACCATATCCGAATAATTACCAGATAATTCGTGAACTCAACTCGAGCCAATATGAAGTGCACCATGATCAAACTGCTTACCGCCGCGGTAGTGATGGTGAGCATGTGTTTGCTGCGGGATGCGTGTGCGCTCTCCATCCACATTCCACTCAGCGCCCCTTTGCAGAACGCGGACACCGACGCCCTGGTACAACAGGTGGCTCGACATGTAAGTGATTTTATTAAAATGTGTATTCCTACTTGATAATTGATGATGTGCATTAATACCGTATATGCCCTGATACATTTTTTCCGTTTTATTTTTAACTATTGACGTTTATGTTTACCGATGATGTCACCCCGGTGTTTCAACAGGCACAAAGTTCAGACACAGATACAAACGTTAAACTGATGCCAGACGTCGATACCAAAAAGGTACGAGTAAGCTCACGTAAATCAATGTCCAGACTACTTTTATCCATGTCTCGTTTATTAAAGGAGCTATGCGTAAAAGACAGATGCGGTTAACAGTAATATGTTAATTAACGTTTAGTGTTTAATGTGTGTTTCATCTCCTTACAGAACCATCGTGACATCTGCTGCCTCCACGCCAACATCCTGGATTTCTACCTGAGTAACATCCTGATCTCAGATAATCACAAGCATCCTAAACTCCCTGAGCTGAAAGAACACCTGGCGCGAGTTAGCAAAGACCTAAAGGACCATGGCTGTGTAAGTTCCCCTCTGGGCTCCTTCATTTGTTTTCTGCTCCGTCTCTCTGCACCTCTGTCTGCACAGGGAAGGTGGCTGATTTTTGTCCCTCTCTCTTTTAGGCTGTCAAACACTACAGCAATGATCGCCACAACATCGCTTTCCGCAAGAAGTTGTCCGAGGTAGCTATAGCCGTAACATTCAACATAGCTTACTTTTATACTCTGGAAATTCTATAAACATTAGATTAAAATATGTTGATTAATTAATGTTTTTAATTAATTTAAAGTTAGTTTTACTCTTTTTGAACGCAAGTCTTGTCTAATAACACGTTTTCTTGTGCATTTCAGATGGGAGGAGGGAAAGGTATAAGGAAAGCTATTGGAGAGATCGATATCCTGTTCACTTATCTGAAAGATTTCTGTGTCCAGGTCTAAACTCAAACACATACTATATCCTGTGTTGGCTAAGGATTTACGGTTTAATGTTTGAGTGCCTCTCCTATCCGGATGTATTTTTTATTACATTTACCTTGCTTATTTATTATTTAGTTATTTATATATTTATTGTTATTACTGTGAATAATGCAAAGTAGTTGAAGGTCTTCAAATGCATCAAGATACTGTTCACATTAAATGTGCAGTTTCTTAAGCGTTTTATATGTAGCCACATCGTGGTCTTTACTTTCTAAATAATGTGCTGGACACAAGAAAAACATTTAGTAAATGCATTTTTAAAGCATTGTTTTGGTATATATATATATATATATAAAAGGGGACCGACTCCATTGGTTCATTCATTGTCATTGTTAAATTATTATTGTTATTATTGTTACCTTAAAATGTATTCATAATTCTGAGCAAATATGTATTTTGATATGTATTTGCAGTCATTGTATTTTGACATATATTTTACACATTTATATGTAACATGGAAATGTATTGCATTCTAAAGTGTTTGTTTCCTAAGACTACTAAGATAAACAATCTTAAAAGAACTTTCCTTTTTTGTGTTATTCTTTTATTATAATTACTGGTAAACATAAAGAAAACTATGAGCAAACAGAAAACCCCATGGAGAACCACCATGACGGTAAGCACCCTGAAAAGAGAATGTAGGAAAGCGGAACGTAAGTGGAAGAAAACTAAACTTCAAATCCACTATCTATAAACAAAGACTTGGTAGCTTCAACAATGAGTTACTCAGGGACAGACCGCAACATTTATCGGGAATGATCAACAAGAATATCAACAATAGCTGTCTCGACACACTGCCATCAGACTTAAAAAAAAAAATGTTTTACTCTATAACAATGGACCTACAGCAAATAGTTAGTACCTCTCTGCAATCAGGCATTTTCCCAACGTCTCTAAAAACAGCTGCCATTAAGCCCCTATTAAAAAAGAGAACACTGGATGCATCTATACTGAACAACTACAGACCTGTATCAAATCTCCCTTTTATAGCCAAGATCATTGAGAAGGTTGTCTTCAATCAACTCAAGTGGTCTCTTAGACAAATTTCTGTCAGGTTTTCGACCTCACCACAGTACTGAAATGGCCCTGATTAAAGTTTTAAATGATATACACCTGAATACTGATTCTGATAAAATAACAGTCCTGGTTCTATTAGTTCTCAGTGCAGCGTTTGACACTGTAGATCATAGAACAATTAGGCTGGAACATTGGGATTGGGAATTTTCCAACACAACCATTTCTAGGGTTTACAAAGAATGGTGTGAAAAGGGAAAAACATCCAGTATGCGGCAGTCCTGTGGGCGAAAATGCCTTGTTGATGCTAGAGGTCAGAGGAGAATGGGCCGACTGATTCAAGCTGATAGAAGAGCAACTTAGACTGAAATAACCACTTGTTGCAACCGTGGTATTCAGCAAAGCATTTGTGAAGCCACAACACGCACAACCTTGAGGCAGATGGGCTACAACAGCAGAAGACCCCACCGGGTACCACTCTTCTCCACTACAAATAGGAAAAAGAGGCTACAATTTGCACGAGCTCATCAAAATTGGACAGTTGAAGACTGGAAGAATGTTGCCTGGTCTGATGAGTCTCGATTTCTGTTGAGACATTCAGATGGTTGAGTCAGAATTTGGCGTAAACAGAATGAGAACATGGATCCATCATGCCTTGTTACCACTGGGCAGGCTGGTGGTGGTGGTGGTGGTGGTGTAATGGTGTGGGGGATGTTTTCTTGGCACACTTTAGGCCCCTTAGTGCCAATTGGGCATCGTTTAAATGCCACGGCCTACCTGAGCATTGTTTCTGACCATGTCCATCCCTTTGTGACCACCATGTACCCATCCTCTGATGGCTACTTCCAGCAGGATAATGCACCATGTCACAAAGCTCGAATAATTTCAAATTGGTTTCTTGAACATGACAATGAGTTCACTGTACTGAAATGGCCCCCACAGTCACCAGATCTCAACCCAATAGAGCATCTTTGGGATGTGGTGGAACGGGAGCTTTGTGCCCTGGATGTGCCTCCCACAAATCTCCATCAACTGCAAGATGCTATCCTATCAATATGGGCCAACATTTCTAAAGAATGCTTTCAGCACCTTGTTGAATCAATGCCACGTAGAATTAAGGCAGTTCTGAAGGCGAAAGGGGGTCAAACACAATATTAGTATGGTGTTCCTAATAATCCTTTAGGTGAGTGTATACCATGTAGATCTATACTTTAATCAATCGTTGCATTAAAACTGTACACCATGTTACTAAACATACACGAAAATGTACCCTTCCATAATGCAAATTCTTTATTATTTTATCTGATCATTTTTGCTATTATTAGTGAATAAAACAAAACCCCAGTGACATTAAGGGTTATTTTTTGTTATATTTGTGTAATGTAATTTGTGATATAACATTATGAACATTATATGAACATTTTCCATCTTAATGTAGTCTAAGAAAAAAAAATATCTAAGTATTAACATTGCTCAAGGAGTCTGTGACACTGTTCTATGGAGAACCTGCCCAAATCCAGGTGTGCAAAGCTGGTCGAGATATTCTAAAAAAAAAACTAACTGTGATTGCTGCAAAAAGGTGATTTTTCAAAGCGCCTACGTAAATAAGATACTTTTTTTTTTTATTGTCAATAAATTGTCAGTAACACCAGAAATTAAAAGAATGTGAAGGTTTCTGGATTTTTTACTGAGACGTGCAGAGGCCTGGAAACTTCACAGAGACATTGCATGCGTGCACAAGTTTCCCTGTGTGGTGTGGCTTCTCACGGGTGTGGATGAAATAACAGAAACACTTGACTATGTATTCATACCAACGACCAGGTGAGGAGTAGGGGCACCCTTTGCCTTCAGTACAGCGCCAGCCCTTCTTTGAATGCCTTCATGCAAGTCCTGAACTGTGCGTGGTGGTATACTGCACCATTCCTCAAAAAGAAAAGCATCCAGTTCTTTGTGGGATGAAGGAGGAAATTTACCTTGCAGTCTGCCCTCAAGAACGTCCCACAGGTGTTCAATGATGTTCAGACCTGGTTATTGTGGAGGCCATTGGAAGGCTTTTGACGTCACCCTGGGGTTCATAAAACAAGTCTTGAATTGGTTTGGCAGTGTGTTTGGGGGCATGATCAACCTAAAATACTGGAACATCATGAGGGAACATTGTTTGCACCATAAGGTGCAGCCTGCTCCTGTAAAATGGCCTAATATTACTTGCCCGTTATATGACCATGCAGAGCAATAATCAAACCCAATGACCGCCATGAAATGGCTGCCCATTTCATTATAGATCTCCCACTATGGTTAACAGTTGGCAGCAGACATTGCCAAACGAAGCCTTTCACTTGTAACCACTGTTCCTCTTTGCAGATTCAATTTGTCCATGTTGAGCATATATGCTGTCATGATTTTATTTACCCTATTTCCTCTTAGGACCTCTTTAAGTGCCTGATGCTGTTTTGAAAACAGAAATATCAAAGTCCTATTTGTCTGAACCCTTTTATATCCGACACACGTGTACTGCCAATTGACAATCGACTTACTGTGAACGTCGAGGCTGCGTTTGTAATAGTGATTTAGTTCATTCAAATTCCTTTTCCACGTGATGTCCCATCATTTTGTCAGTGATCTGTGTTAGTGGCTGTATGTGTGTTTGTTACTGTGACGCTGAAAGCATGGTCCAGCCAACTGTTGCCAAACAAGAAAGAGGCATGCTTCCCCAACCCAGGTAAATTGCATCATGAAACTTGAGTCAGTGAAACGTTAGTTCCCGGTCTTCTCCATGCGCGTGTATAGGCGTGGCAAGGCCTTGTTGCAATGTAAACCTGGAGTGTTTGCTGTGACGAAATAAGGAAAAGCTTTTATTTCGTTCGCATACAAATTTCACCCAGCCTCTCAGATGTATTTTGTAATGTCGTTAATTTTTCATATTTACGTTTTATAACTTTCCAACATGGTTTGGCTAAGTAAACAAATGTTAACTGAGCCGTGGGGATTTTTATGGTTATTTCCTGTTCCAGATGAACAGAGCAAATTTGCTGAAAGAGCAAATATAGGATATATTGGCGATCATATGAGTATCGTGAAAATAGAAGACTTTAAAGTATTTCCAATAAAAAGCTTAAGCGTGGATATTTATCCACCTAAAACTGTACATGTATAGGCCATACAATGAAGTAAATGTTTCTTGGGGCAGACAGCGTTTTGTTTTGCACTTGTGCTACCGTGGATTAAAAATGGCAGATATTATTCCCTAAACGTCACTATGAATGAAATGTATGTCTACATTGTTGCAGGTTTGGAGAACGCGGAGGTGCCTGCAGAGTTTGGAAAGAATTCAGCCTGTAGACCTTGAAGATGATTTGCTTCACTCGTGGCATTTTGGTCCACAGAAGACCAAAACTAAAATCGAGTTGGCTAATGACCATTAAGAAGATCGTTTATCGATTTTTTTTCTTTCATGATTACAAATTAAACGGATATAGAGGTCTGTGACCGTTGTGGGGATGTTCTGACTGGTTGAACCTCAGCTTGGCGCGTTCCTTTTGTCAGTCTTTAAAATACGTGTTTGTGACCACATTGACTCATACAGAACATCCAGCGTAAATGCGATGTGCGTCTTGAACTCCAGATATCTGGGTCAGACCAGGCACAGCAACGTCGAACCACAGGTGACCTGGTTTAATGGGTAGCACATAACAACAGGTCGAGAGCCAAATTGCCGACGCATCCTATACCTATGGTAAAACAGAACTAGCTCCTGGAAGTTACAACAAACCGAACTGAACAAATTATATTGGATCAAGGGACATGTAAAGATTATCGGGGTGGGGGTTGGATGGGGTGGGGGGGTCGTTTGAATGTGCGTTGCATTTGCGTTGGTTTAAGCCATTGAGGACCTTGTCAACGTTGATAGTGTGAACGATGTTAGAGGAATGCATAATTTAAATGTAAATTATTGACACAAAATAAACCACAGTGTTTTTAAAACTAAGAATCGATTAAATCAACCAATCAATCAATCAATAGCATTTATTTCACAAAGTTCCTTTTACATTAGTTCTTATATATACACCCAACATAAAACCAACCACTCATTCCATCAATCCACGGCAATAGAAACAATACACTATAAGTCATAAAAACTTCATTTAATTATCATTTCTAAATGGTTCCCCAGAAACGGTGCACTATATAGTTATATAGTCCATTTCATGTTAAATTTGGAAGGTCAAATTCAGTGGCAATAAGGGGAGAATCTGCGAAGAACATGTTATCTTTAGACAATACTGGACATTCTGCAACAGATCGCGATTAGGGAGAAACCCCAAATATAAACCTGCAACCTAGTTTCATCCATCCAGTAATCGCAAAGCTACCCTCTCTAGAACGCAAACCCACAACAAACACTTCTAACCGCAAGGCATCCTAGATCTCATAGAGATAAACACAATTGCAAAAATATAGTGTCATGATGGCGACTCCATGGAACATCACTTTCCGACTGTGGGAATTTTTGAAAAGTGAAAAGGTATATAACATGAAAGAAGAGATGGAGCCCTTCAAACAGGCGTTCTGCTACTTTGCCCCAGTACTATTTTCTGCTCGCCACAAGTCCTATCAATTTGACTTAGAAAATATGGGTGTCAGGATTTTGCTAATGGGTTATATCCTCGCGCTGCTTTCTGGGCACCTGTGTGGACGCACCATTCGCGGGAAACTAATCAAGAGGCCAAATTGTCTCAAACGAGCTGTCTCTCCCGAACTTATCACGGAATTACTTCACAAAACAGAAACTCTCACAAACTCTTTACCTGTAAGTAAAACATATTTTCATACTGTTTTAAATCCATTAAGTAATTATTGTTAAGTTGTATTATTGTAAGTTAATTAATTCATACCTACATTTTTAAATGGACTACTTTTCTTTACAGAGGTATCCTCAAAAAATATATAAGAGACTTCTTCCCAAAAGCCTCGCTAAGGTATGTGTTTTGCCTACTAAAATCTTACAAATAGGGAAAATGTTCCTCACGGTGCAAAACTAATTCCAATCTTTTTTATGATTCAGAAATAATAAGCTAATAAACACTAGACACTGAATACTTTTCTTTTCGCCCAGAAGCCACTTGGCATCTGGGAAATCAACAAGATACTGGATGTCTATGACAATGTGTTCAACCATAAATCTTTGAAGAATCTGTACCCCACACATTATGAGGATCTTCTGGCCAGACTAAAACATGATGTCGAATGTTGTGTGAGTATTCAACACTGGCTTTAGAGTTTGAATGTGCTGTTCACCCATGTTATGGTAAAATAATACAGACGGACGGATGGATGGGCTGATTATAAAATAAACAATTCCTTTCTGCAGCTCGTGGAGTGCCCAAGCGACCCAAAAAGGGCCCACGACCCCATCAGGAAGCTTGAGAAGACATTCCAGAAGGTGAATATGTTTTTTCAACCTCTGACCTCTCACGTTTAAATGAAACGTTGCACACTCAATTACATTTCCAGTAGTCACAGTATCCAGTGGAAGAGTGCACGCTGCGAATTTGCTGATGCCGTTCATTCCCTCCTGTGACAGATGAACACCAACAATACGTACAAGGCTGTTGGAGAGTTCAAGACAGTCCTCCGGTGGATTAATCACGCCAGTCAGGACACCGAAATCTCTGAGGGAACATGCCAGTAGCCCTCCCCCTGTTGGCTGTGGAGTGACATTGCACCCACAAGCGGTTCTCCGCATCTAGTATTTCAAACAAAGAGGTACCCGTCCACAGCATCCGTTCAACCTGTAGGGAAAGTTCGCGCCCTGGCACGGTGTTCCCGCGCTACGCCAGCGATTCATCGTCACTGAGAGATGTCTGCCCACAGACGGGCCATCATTGTTCGGTTATTTCACGGAACACACATCAACCGGGATGTAATCTACTGATTTCACCCCCTGCTGCCACCTTCCTTCCCCCAACCCAGGACCAGCCACACCAGCCACCCGCCCACCTTTTAATCCCTCCACCCGCCATTAGAGGGAGAAGTTGACTTAAAACTCACAGTGCACCATCCAGTCTCGTTGTTCTGGGCATCAAGTCATTACTCACTACCGCCTGCCGGTCACCACCGACCGGAGTAGCAACCCCTCCGACAACCACACAATCCTCCAAGGGCCTGACACGGCGGAACTGACAACATTGGCCAGATTGGTCATCTATGGCCAATGCAGGCGCACAGAAATGCGAATGAACGTTCGGGTGCATTTTTCTAAGGGCTACACCGTAGCTGTGAGACATCAGGTCGGCCCCGTCCGACACTGGAGGCAAATGGACCGCGTCCGCTTCCTGCTGGCTTGGAGGCAGGGCTGGCAGGCAATTCCCATGAAACCCCGGCTCTATCGGACTGATGCTCCTGAAGGTCAGTTACCTTTGGGCCCTGTACTTCTACCTGTCCAGTGTACATGTGACACCTGTACACACGTCTTAGGCCAGATTTCAAAGAGACCCGCAACATGGCCATGTTTCTTTTACTAGGTTTCTTGTCTTTGCATATTACAACTCTGGCCTAAAAGGTGTGCTCGTTGGATGTGTGTGAAGTCCTCTATTCCAAAGCCGTGTTTAACAATGTACTCAGTGGTGCCATGTCCAGAGGAATTCAATTTTGAAAGCTTGAAATTGTTTCAACCATGCAGTGTCAGTATTTTTATTTAATATAAATGTAATTGTGTTTTATTAATATAGTTTTCTTAATTTATATATTTACTTAGAAAAAACATCTTTATTTATTGTTTTTATAACGTTATTAAAAGATTTTCCCGAATCACTGTTCTGATCTGTGCACATTCAACGTATTGTTTGTTTTAATGTGTAGGTATTTTTATATTTTTCTCACATTCAAATGTTTTTATTCTGGTAAACTAAATAAAATGTTATTTCTCTGAAAGAGGCAATCATTATCGTTTACAGAGGAAACAATTAACATACCTGTGGCAAAGCAATGTTCTCTTTTAAATTATGTATTAAATTTAGGGCAACGCTACTCATCGAATTATGATCGAAATTGCGATATTGACAGGTGCAATATTCAAATTGGCTCCAATGTCCTCCGTTCTTTGACACTGTTAACAGTAATTAAGCTTTTGTAACGCCAATGAAGGGTGCTAGAATTATATTCTAGCACGCACATAGGGGGCTCTATCTCCAAAGCGCGCATACTTTTCGCATGGTGTTGGGATGGAATTCCAACAGCATTCGATGACCCTATATTTCTGTTTTTAATGATTCACCAAAAATTGCTTCAGCCTACTTAGGCGAAAGTGTCTGTTTTGCCCTTTCTCGGTCCTCGTTTTTTGTTTTTAGTTAGTACATATTGTAGGCTGTGATTTCTACGAGATATTTTTACAAGTGGGGTTCTCAATCCTGTTTAAACCATGTGTTTGAAAATCATTGTTAATTCAACGCAATTGCAATTTCTTGGCCAAAGCAAACGTGATGCAATATTTTATCCAAATCGTGTTGTCCTAATGGAATGCAATACATCTAAGCCTGTGTAAGCTATATAATAATTTGTGAGAAAACAACATCTGATTTCAGATTTAAACCATGAAACCAATTCACCCCGTTTCCAAAAGGTAATCAGAATTGTCTTGAACTAGGGCTGATCGCGCCCTATTCTCTTTATATTGCGTTACCTTTGACCACGGAGTCCAATTAGTCCAAGCTTAATGACACACTGTTATTCAACGACGTGACACTGTGATATCAGACTCATTTGTTTGGTTTTACTCCCTCAAGTGGTGGGTTTTTATAACACAATTATTTGAAGATGTTTGCCGCCTACTAGGAGCTGGAGGAAGGGAGGAGGGACGCTGGGAGGTCGAGACAAAAATACCGATCCTGTTTCAGTATTGCAGTAGTGGTGTCACTGTGAGAGATCCCAATATGCAAAATAATTTGGAGGGTTTTTTCAACATCTCGCAGTAATTTGGATTCTGTCTATTGTGAATTCAATAAATATGATCTGTTAAATAGCCTACAAGTTAAACAGATAGCCTGAAACTAGACTACAGGTTTTAAGGCCAAACTAGAATCTTGCGATCAGCTCCTGGCGCCTTTTTCCAAATAGTTAGAAATAGACACGCAGGCAAACGCAACCAACCGTTTTTTTTTTTTTTACAAGTTTGTGGATTTCTGGCTCAAATTTCTGGCTCAGATTATTTTAGTGAGCTACCTTAAAAGCTATTTGACAATCAATAATCAGTATTTAGTGCTATAATTCTTTTGTCTAGTGCTATTTCTTAAGGTAGACTACATAAAATAAAAATAAAACTTGGCACCTGCAAGCCTAGCATTCAAGTGAATCCTCCAAATGTAATGACTGCCTTACGAAAACATACTATTTATAAAATCACAATGAACCACATTAGGCCATTTTAGTAAAAAATACTTGAACCTCATACTTTTTATTTTATAATCCCAAACGCTGAAGTACAGAGGCACATCTCTTTGAACTGTGCAGAGAACATGGGCCCGCCTGGCCTCTAGACTGTGTGGGTCTAGCATCGGTTCCTGGAAGGGTTTGACCACAGCACAACCTCTTGTTGTCTGACCACAAACTCCTGTAGGTGGGGTACACAAGAGCAGCTACATCATGTAGCATGCCGCTGCTAATCTTCTGGTGCAGGCTGCACGCAAAAACAACCTGCAAGACTGGTGGCCCCAGGCCAATATTGTACATCATAAAAGGGCTTGTTTGAGCGCTGAATGCTGTAGGCATGGTGTGTCAGAGACAGAACCCGATTTACAGTAAACCTTTGCTTTTTTGTACTGTTCTAACTGAATTGGTAACAGGTTTATAATAGCAATAGGGCACCTTTTGGGTTTAGGGTATGTAGGCAACAGATACAAGGGGCCGTATCCATGCGCTCTACACTGCGTCATGGCAAAAGGAAAGCTCTTACCTGTGGTATTGTGGGCATATAACACACTCCCTCATGCTATTGCCTATGAATGCATCTTGGGATTTCTGCTGCTAAAAAAGTTTGTGTTTATATTGACGGAATCTATGAATATTGTTCCCCCGTAAAAGATCTATGCCTACATTCTTCAGTTAGTCATACAATTCAAGGTTTGAAAGCTAATTTGGTTTTAATATACAAGTGACTCAGTAAACCGTTTTGGGGGAGCGTTTTTGTCTCGACAGCGCCACTTTTGCATCTAGTGGGCAAAAAATCACGGAAGGGATTCCCACCTCCCTCTAAGAGACACTTCTAGACACTTCTAGACACCTCTGAACTTATTACTTATTAAGTCTGTACAAGGACAGCTAAGTACATTCACAGACAGAGCCTGCTGCTTGTATCCTGCCAGCGGTATCCTGCCTGCTCTGTCAGAATAGAAACTTAAAAAAAAAAGAAACAGCAGTAAAAAACCACAGGGCGCTTTGCGGAAACACACTCTCCAACAATACCCTGGCCTTTCGGCCCTGTTGGAAACAGTTCTTGTATGACTGTGGTTATCTGTTACATCAGGTGAAACTTCATGACAGCTTATTCCTTATCGGCTAAAAACCACAATCTCTTGGTGGTTTGATAGAAATTCTATTTTATCTCGGCAAAGCAGTTAAGTCATGAAATTAACGGGCAAAATAAGCGAAGATTAGTATTTCCGTACAACCATGTTGGTTTTAATGCAATCTTATTATTGGTTTTCACTATTGGTTTTAATGCAATGCTGCCACACCCAATGTAATGCTTTTGAATGTGAACCATGTTCGGTTACATTTTCTGTCAATGCATCTTCAATGCGGCTCAATGCATCCCCCAATCGGGTCTGATAATGTTTGGTCTGAAGTGCGTTACGGCTTGAAATCCCTAAAGAAGGCTAAAGATTAGCAGGTAAATATTTTACCCGAGAAAAAAACTGAACTTCCCACATACACGTATAGGGTTGAATGTCAAACTGTTTCACAAACCTTCAATAGGTCCACTTGTCGTTCGGGCAGTGGTGATTGGAAGAAAACCAAAGGCTCTCTGAGGTATTTGCAAAGAGGCGCGGGCTAGCACCGGAATCCGTGCCATTTTTAAAAGAAGATGTGTCCACTGGACATAACGTGTCATCTTCTATGAACTGTGTCTGCATTTGTATCTGTCGGGTGTGTGTTATGGTATGCGTGTCCACTGTGCATGTGGGCTTTCTTCATCCTGTCCGACCGGGCCCCTGCATAAGTACTGTATCGAAAATGAAAGCCATGTAGTTCTGGTCGATAATAGGTCAGAGTATGGTGTCCATGCGTGTGGACAAGAGATGCTGATTCCCAACCCTGCATAGCCTCATTTGGCCACAGTTCAAAACCAGGCCGTTACCTCCACATCTGTATTCCTCAACCTGTTAGCCCCCCTCATCATCATCATCTTCCGCTTATCTGGGGCCGGGTCGCGGGGGCAGCAGTCTAAGCAGAGATGCCCAGACTTCCCTCTCCCTAGACACTTCCTCTAGCTCTTCCGGGGGGACACCGAGGCGTTCCCAGGCCAGCCGGGAGACATAGTCCCTCCAGCGTGTCCTAGGTCTTCCCCGGGGTCTTCTCCCGGTGGGACGGGCCCGGAAAACCTTCCCAGGAAGGCGTTCCGGAGGCATCCGAAACAGATGCCCAAGCCACCTCAGCTGACCCAAAGCTCATGACCATAGGTGAGAGTAGGAACATAGATTGACCGGTAAATCGAGAGCTGAGCCGCAACGACAGACCGATACATCGGCCGCATTACTGCAGAAGCTGCACCGATCCGTCTGTATGCTTCTGATGAACTGTACTTTAAGTTCACTTAATTGAGAGACAGATGAGCGTCTATTGAAAAGCTTGCTCAGGACTGTACAGTCATCTGACACCAAAGCGCACAGTTCAACTGTGAAAAGACTTTCCAGATTTTGTCCACCTTCCACCGACTAGCATTAGCATATTTTTCCAACATGAAAATGACCACAAACACTCAAAATGAGTAAGAGCAGAAGTCTAGCAGTCTCACAGTGTTAGATTTGCCACCTCAGAGCCCCAACCTCAACATAATTAAAGCTGCTTAGGAACACTTGGACAGAGAAAACAAAACAAAATAACTGCCAAAAGAAGAGTTGTAGTGAATTCTGCAAGAAGCCTGGAAGAGTCTTCCACAGCACAAGTAGAAAAATTACAGAAGAAGCGTCAAGTGAATTGATTCAGTGTTGCATTCTGATGGAGGCTGCATAAAATGCTATTATGCCTTTTATAAAAACACAAGACGTACTTGTTACTTTTCACTGTATTATTGTTTAGTTGAATTTACTTTAAAGCTTATATTTCTTCCAAACAATTTAACACTTACTGCCCAGTTAAACAGCTTTAAAAAGATCTCAGGTGTCCTAAGATTTGCCCAGAAGACCATATATACACAACACGAGGCAGTCAGAAGTAAATTACATTTATTGATAAACCACACCACCACAGGTTGTTAGAAGAACAATGTGAGCTCTACCTTATCTATATTCGAGGTTCTTACATCAAATAGGAGCACCCAGGGAAGTTTCACCCAGGGAAGAGACTTAGACTGAAATAACTTTGGTGTCTTTATTGTGGGCAGTTCATCCTAAATACTCTTCTTGTCCAAAATAAATATAAAATAAGCCAAACAATGCAACATAAATAGTGCTTGGGTGACATATTGGCCCATCGTGTAGATTAACAGTCATAAACTGAATGAATGGGCGTGGCAAAAGTTTAAAGGTCAAGGAGTGTTGCTTTCAAGCCCATTACAATGGTCACCGTTGAACTGTAGAACAGGACAGCGGTGTACAGGGGTCAACTAGGCCACATTGTATCAAAGTTGACCCTCCCCATCCCATCAAAGGAACAATCACCAGTACACTAGACAATTCAAGACGCCCAGGGGAACAAAACAAAGCTGCCTATTGTCCTGTAGCCCACCCCAGCCTTGTGCAGGTCTACAATATCATCCCTGATGTCCTCACACAGCTCTCTGGTCTTGGCCATTGTGGAGAGGTTGGAGTCTGTATGATTGAGTGTGTGGACAGGTGTCTTTTATACAGGTTCAAACAGGTACAGTTAATACAGGTAATGAGTGGAGAACAGGAGGGCTTCTTAAAGATAAAACTAACAGGTCTGTGAGAGCCGGAATTCTTACTGGTTGGTAGGTGATCAAATACTTATGTCATTAATTATTAAAAAATCATAAAATGATTTTCTGGATTTTTGTTTTAGATTCCGCCTCTCACAGTTGAAGAGTACCTATGATAAAAACGACAGACCTCTACATGCTTTGTAAGTGGGAAAACCTGCAAAATCGGCAGTGTATCAAATACTTGTTCTCCCCACTGTATGTCTTGCAGTGATGACATAGTCCCCCAATCACTTTACCTTTGTTTGCACCATGTGACCCCAGTACACAGTTTGATATACAAATATTAGACATGGGAGCATGGGACACAAGGTATAAATTGAGTAAAAGTATACGTCCATATGGCTCATTTACTGCTACACAGCACACAGTATTTCCTGTGGGGAATTCAGAAAGTGTAGCAGGCAAATCTAGCGGCCACGAAGCTCAGTGACACTTTCCTCTGTCTAAGACAAAATGCTGTGGGTTGGAAACAACATTGCTCGATGACTTTCTACTAATGCTTACAGCAACAACAAAAAAACACAGAGACTCTACTGCATGCCAAATGCCACCCTACTTCCTATCCAATGCAGGGCACTATGAGTAGGATGCAATTTTGGACGCATTCTAGACATTATTGCTGCAACCTTTTGGATATAAATTAAAGATGGTACACGTTCCTGCTTGTCACAGAAGCATACAGGGGTGGACAGAATAATGGAAACTCCAAGAGGAAAAGGACTGTTTCTTTGAATTAACTACATCGAAATCACAGATGCAGAGGTCATTTAGTGTAACTGCTGATTAGCAATAATCATGTCAGCATATGCCGGCCGCAAGCACAGTTCCATGGCTAAGAGAGACAAGTGGGCAAAAGTCAAAGCTCACCGATTATGAGGCCATCTTACAGTAAATAGGCTAAATAATGTCGGTGTGAGGCAACATTAAAACTCACGACCGATATGTGATGGGCTTTTTGTGTTTATCTTGTTATTTACCCTCCACTGTAGCTCGGCACCCTCACACCATCACAGATAAGAGCCTTTAACTTGGAACTATTCAGTACATTTTACATCAATAGAAATGACCCACTGGCTTATAATGCAGACCGCCTGACCTCAATGTCTGGCAAAACTTTCAGTCTCCTCCGCTTCCCTCTTTGTCCCTTGGTATTTAATGTAATTTCATGTTTATTCGTCTGTTCGTGTTTGCTCGTCATTTGTTATGTTATTTAATTGACCGTTGTTCATGTTCATTTAGATTGTTCTGTGTTACTCCTTGTAAATTAATGCCTTTGACCAGGTCGTCGCTGAAAATTAGAATTGTTTCTCAGTCTACTTCTCTGGTTTTATAAATGTGAGATATTAGTAACAAACAAACAAATACATAAATATAATCCCGAATGGATAGCCACACACAGTCACCTACTACCATTACAACTGTTGAAATTTCAAATCCAGACAATGAGAGGTGCATCATGGTTCACCATCAAGAACATGGTGTAATTTGGGTCCCTAGTGGAAGCGCTATTAGTAATAGGGGAATGGGGCAGAAAATGTGAGTGTTTTTCTTTGAATCATGGTTGGAACCACAACTGGTTAGTAACAGTTCCCGCATTTACGTCATTGACACAACATTTCTTCATTACCTAGTTTCCGTATATACAGTGTCTATCCTTTTTAAAAGAGTAGCCGCTGCGATAACTTGTGAACGGAAACCAAAACTGTTAACGAGTTGGAGAAACCTCAGAGAAATCAGTGTCTGTCATTGAAAGAATATAGCATTAATCAAGCCTAAAGACTTTACGGTGAAGATTGTGTTGATCCTGTAATGTCTCAATTGCATATATCCCAGCATGCCATTCTACATATACATAAGTTATACCCACCCATGAGTGTGTTTGTTATTGACAGAGACATGGTTGTTACACTCAAGCGCTTTTCCCTTCTGGAGCTCATGTGAACCATATTAATTAAAATGGTTCACATGATGACAATGCATGGGACTCACTATAAGCACACTTGTTGGGTTCTAATGGGGCCGGTTCTAGGTGTTAGTGGCTGACCTCTTGGAAACACCCAATGGAGCGGGCCCCAAAAGGTTGGAGCCAGTGATGGGGTTGTAAATGCTGCCAATTGGACTCCAGCTGAGAGTAGCCATCTAATGCAACATGTTATCTCTTGCAACACACTCAAAACAACGGAATAATGAGTGAACTGCTTAAGCTTTAAGGAACAAGACCAGGTAAACTACATCAACTAAAGCAAGCATCTCTGTAATGGTTGCAATTAATCCAAACGCTTGAATGTTGGTTTAGTTTAGTTTAGATTATTTATTACTTTTCATAATAAAATAAAGTAACCAATGCATGGAGAACAGAAGCTATTGAAACGAACTTGCTGCAGCAATGCTTTCCGGAAATGTTGCTGATGTCACCAAATCCCTTTCGGGTCAACCTGAAAATGTACATTAAACTAAACAGAAATATTTAGTCTTTACACTCTGCAGACAACTTTACTCGACCCAAATGAAAATGATCTTGTTCTACAATAAAACTAATAATTTTAAACTGAATGGAATAAAATAAATAGTATTGGATGAATGACACCTGGTTACCCCGGGTTTAGTGTGGACTGACTATGTATTTTAAATTTCTTCCATGAATAGCCCCCTTACAACATGAATCACATTAACTATTTTACTCTCTCTCTCTCTCTCTCTCTCTCTATATATATATATATATATATATAATATATGTATATAATAATATTCAACATAATGTCATAATTTTTTATAAACCGTTTAAGGTGGGGCAACTTGTGCCATCTGCTGCGTGTGCAAGCTGGCATCGAATTAAGACTAACCCCTCGACAGTGGCGCCTACCGCACCTACACTGGCACTTCCAAAGAATACCTCGAAAATTACCTGACCAGAGGTGAGTTAGGCTGTGGGCGTGGGGCTTTGAGGAACTGTAACTCGTTTAAGGACAAAACCACCTATGATTTAAAGGAAACGTAGCGAATAGATGAACCCACAAACCCCAAAAGCCCTGTAACCTCTAACCATTTTTGGTGTCTACAGCAGAATCCGCTGCTGCATGGCTCACATATAAATGAACCCAGCATCCTTGACTCACTCAAAGTACAGACAGCCAGGACCACAGCAAACTGTGCAAACAGTCAGCCGAGACCAGGGACAACCCATTTGCTTCCGACCCTGAAAGGACTCGTTTAAAGACCTCTCGAAATAGCTTTTTGGGGTCATAGGCTTTATTTGACACATTGCAGGCTCCATATATTGGTCTCGTCGTTATCAGATAACATGGATTCACCTCTGGGACTGCTGGTCGTGGGGATCTTGGGGCTCTACTTTGTCTGCGTCCAGGGATGCCCTCTCTCCCCCAACCCTGCAGGCACTCAGGACTTTGTGCCCAACAAAACCATTGAAGACATCAAAACCCTGATAGCCCATTTGGTGAGTAGAATGAAAAAAAACTTAAAGGTGCTAAAAGGCACTTGATTCTGTACTGATGTCCATTCTAGACTTGTATTATGTCTTGATGAATAGTGTGTATTATAACGCTTGACAGTTGTCACTGACAGTTGGCTTCTCATGCAACACGAAACCTGCAGATGACTTGTGGTCTTAGACCTCAAAAGGTTCAAAGCCCCCAGGTTTGGCATTTTGGTTACTGCAGACTAGTTCCCATCATCAAAGAGAGCTACGGTCAGGAGTTAAGAGAAGTCTCCCCCTAGAGGGTGGAAGGAGAACGACGTCACTCCAGTTCCTACTGGAATGCTAGCCCCTACACCCTGTGTAGGTCTGAGAGGGTTGGAGCATGGTGGAGCATAACATGGATTGCGTACACCTGTCCAATCCTTGTGCATTAGGGCTACAGGATTGAGGGTTGATTTGGGATTGGGACATCCTGAGTCACGCCATTTGATTGTGATGGACCAGTTAGAGAGATGTATTTTCCAACCGCGTGTTCAAACATTTTCAAAAATAACTATTTGAAAAACTATTCTGAGAACTTTCCTTGAGGGTCAATGTCCTAATGCTAAATGTACTCATTTTCATTCAGAATCTTGCTGACAACAAATTGGTGGGCACCGTCTTCAACATGACAGCGCTGGATGGTAAATTGGAGGTAAATCCACCTTAATGCAATTCAACAATTTTAACAGAATAAGATCTCTAAATGGTTTTGACTTTTCAGCTCTGTCGCATATTCAGTCAGGTCCATCAACCTTGTACTAAGTCAACAGTCTTTTGCAAGTCAGTATTAAACTCTTCAAGCCCTGCTGTTGTAGATTTAAATTCAAAGTTCCCAGTGACATGTACCAATGATGTCCTAACTGTAGTAAATGATGTGCCTTAACTTATAACCAGGGGCTAGCCCACCTATAGAAGCAAACCCCCAATTTTGACAAGCCCACCGGGTTATTGGTGGACTGCCTGAACTTCCGTGCAGCTAGTCCATTTCTGACCATGTGCTTTTCTCTTTTCAAAGCACGAACAGTGGCTGTTCCTGAATGCCACTCTGGATGTGTACCTGAATATCTTCTCCAACATGCTGAATGAGGAAAGGTTAGAGGAGGTGAACCAGAGCCTCCAAAACCTTCGCAATAAAATGCAGGAGCTGAAGAGGCACTACTACTCGGACAGAATAAAGACAAAAATACAAAAGCTGGCGGCCATTGAGGTAAAAAAAAAGAAAAACGGTGTAATTTGTGTTTCCAAATGGCATGATTTAAAACGGATCATTATGGGATATCTTTTTTTTAAATGTATGTGTTAACATTAAATCTCTCTGGATTATTGTGATTAAAATGGAAGTGAAACTTCACTGATGTTAACCACGCGGGGGGTTGAGTCTGTCCAAAGACTGTCAGTGTTCGTGTAAGAGAGAAAGCGATAGGAAGAGACAGAAAAGTACAAATGAATAATCCATTAAATTCTGTCGTCTGAATGCAAGTTTAGCTAAAGATATGTTCTGACTTCTTCTGTGTAGACAACTGACGCTGTGGTCCAGAAGAAGGCTCTGAACGAGTTTCAAGAAGTGTTCCAAAGAGCTTCCAAACTTGGAGCCTCTCTCCATCAAAGGGCCTGTACACAAAGCTGAGACCAGGTTTGAACCACCAGCATATGAAGACAGAAAACATCAAGACAGCATTTGATTATTTAATCCGGAGACGCATAAACAAAATGAAAGAAGTGGACACTGGAAGAGGGCTGATAAAACTCAGATTATTGCCTGATAGTTTCCTCGCAGATTTCTAGACATGGTGCTTGTGGAGTGCTATTTATTGAACTCAATTCACATTTTGTAACGTATTTATTTGTTTAATGTTATTTAGTGATTAATTTATAGAAGGTTATTATTATTTAAAAACTTCAGATTGTTCTTGTAGTAAATTATAGCATTTAGATTTGTCTTTGTACATCATATGTGACTCTCCATTGATCAGATCTACTGGTTTCTGTAATCCTATTTAAATAAAAAGTAATGTTAAAATAAATGTTTGTGATTGTTCGTCTTATATTAGGAACAGGTGTCATTTGCATCCTAACGTCATTTTTATGGAAAAAGGACAAATACCAATTTCAACTATTCTTATACTCTTGATTTGCTTGTTCGCATGGCAAAATCTCATTATTGGCATTCGTGGTTGATGATTATGGACTGCGGAAATAATTTTCAGTTTCCATGCCACACATTTAGATGAAGAATGTGAAACCCAGAGAGAGAGACTTGAACTTTAGAGTTGTGTCATTATCATTTCTGGGTTTCTGTGCAGGCTAGTTTGCGCAACCCCATAATATGTCAAGTGACCACATGGAAAGATGGGATCTACAATAAAGCTTCCTACAGCACATTCATCCTGGTTAACTGTGGGACAGCACCTGGTGACATCACTGTCACCTTAACGATTCCGTTACCGCATTTGGAAATAACTCGGCATAATGTATATCACACTTCGGGAGACAAATATTTTTAAATCAATAGACATCATTCTTTGAAGGTCAAGATTACTTGATTGGATGTTATTTTAAATAAGAAAAAAGGTGAATATAAATGTTCTCATGATAAATGTATTAACCTTTCAACGTCCAACATAACACCACGGTCTCAAAAACACAGAATAGTCAATTGCTTCCTGAAAATTTACTCCAGCATCCTCTGCACCCTATTCAACGCATTGTTGTCTTATCTGTCTTACTATGTTGTTGTTTTTGGTTTATAGCGTGTATTTATGTGTACTGTATCTTGCAGTCGGTGACTTTTGCTGAGAGTTTTTTTTATGAGTAAGCACATCGTGAGCGTGTATAATCCTGAGTCAAATTCCTCATATGTGTACACATACCTGGCGAAAGAAAGTTTATTCTGATTTATTTGTTTCTTAATTTCAGTACGTGGGAGAGTGCTACTGCTGAGAAAATCTGGGTGTCTAGAGAAACATCATCACATAACTGCCGTGGCGTCAGCGATGAGCATCTAGGAGCAAAGAAAACCTGAGATAATGCTCAGCTCTCTTCTAAGAAATGCTGACTCTTTCACTCCAATGTGACGTACCAGCCCAGCCCCTGCCTTTTTGTGACCGTCTAGAATGAGTTGTAAATGACGTCTTCACAGGTGGATCCCTAGAAGAAATGTGCACTTAAAGTTATGGTAGCAAATTAAGTTAGCGACCAAAGGCAATTTTTTCTTTATAGAGAAAATGATGAGTAGCATAGTTTTAAGATGTATTCAGGTTTTTCTCCTTCTTTAAAAATGAACCTGATTTAAGGGCTGTGAGTTAAATGTATATATAAACTATATATATGGGCGTCTATATATACAAAGTATATATGAGCATCCTCTATCACAGCTGTTTTTTGCGTGGAGAGGAGAACACTGCCTACTAACAAATACATCTTCACATATACATATATATGTGAATATATATACAGTGGATTTGGAATATATTCAGACCGCTTCACGTTTTCTAGATTTTGTGACGTCATAAACCAATTCTGAAATGTATTAAATGTTACCTTATACTGACCATTTTTGCAAATTTTTGCTAATTAATGTAAAAAAAAAAAAAAAATGAAATATTACATTTTGACCCCTTCACTCAGTACATTGTTAAAACATCTTTCCCTGTTCATCTTTCACCCGATCCTGACTGGTCCCCAAAGCATTATGCTGCCGCCACCGTTCTTCACCGTATGGATGTGTTGGCCAGGAGATGAGCGGTGCCTGGTTTCCTCCATATGTGACGTTTCACATTCAGACCAAAGAGTTATAGCAATGTTCACCACAGGTGGACTCCAATCAAGTTGTAGTAACATCTTAAGGATGATCAATGGAAACATGCACCTGAGCTCATTGTCCTAGGGTCCAGATACTTATGCAAATGTGATATTTCAGTTTTTTATTTGTTTATAAAGTGTTTTGATTGGTCACAATGGGGCATATTGTGTGTGGACTGATGAGGGAAAAAATGTAATAAATTTTAGGATGTGGCTGTAACATGTGGTGAAAGTAAAGGGGTCTGCAAACATTGTGAATGCGCTGAGTATACATACAGATATATAATGAACAAAGGGCGCACTGCAGTGCAAGGAATAGGGTGTCATTTTAAAAGAACACCTTGCCCTTTCTTGTACTCAATGCTGGTCAATGAAAGGAAACAAATAAAAAAATGTATATTGCCTCTCTACTATGAATGAGGTGCTAGGGGAGTCATTAACAGTAAAACTGAAACTAACACTAATTGCATCTTCACCGGTTAGGGCCACGGCTAGCATCTTGGGAACATCCCAAACAGCAACACGTTCTCTGTGTAGTGCACTATTTTTGACCAGGGTCCGTGTGGTCCTCCCGCTTCACACCCTAAATGAACACAGACCTCAACCTCCATCTTGATTTCCTCTTCCTCGTCATCCAGCGTTAATGTCCGTGCATCGTTGAACACCTTCCCGGAACATTCTGTCCGGTAGCATCACTCAACAGTTCCTAGGGATTCCCACCCAAGACCCCCTGCACATCTGCTAAAAAAAAAAAGGCGTCACTGAGTGGCCGTGTCTTAGTGTCGTGTCTGCACGGAAAGAGTGAACCCACAACTTCACACCTCACAAAAAAAAATCTGCCTATAAATACTTCTCACTGTCTCTCTTTCAGACACTTAGACGATACAACCAGTCTTGGGTAGTGTTAGCTCGTGGGACTCGTTAACTCAAAGGCCTTCCAATTAAGACATCCAGCACCAATTGAGGACTATTTCTAGAGGATTTGAGCAACCGGTGAAGGGATATGGATATGTTGTTAAGGGCTGTGCTGTGTGTCTGCCTGCTGGACACGATGACTTCAGGATGGGGCTGTGAGGCCCAGCACACATCAGACAACATGAAGACACACATAGAGAGGCTACGGAACCACTTTGTAAGTATTAGATACATACAGACAGACACACACACACACACAGACGGACGGACAGACAGACAGACACACAGAGAGACGCACAGAAACACACACACCCAGACGTCAGCTATGATGTCACTGGCCTCTATGGAAAGTCGCTGCATTAGTAACTGTTGCACATCTCATTCATGGGAGACAATCAGAAGAGGAAACTCTGTGGACGCAGTGAATTAGTCTCGACCAAAAATCAAGAGGAGGCCTACTCCCAAGGCATAGCAGTGAGACTGAAATAAAACGAATGAAAATGGTGACATCATCATAACAGGCATATAGATACCAGACATGGCTGAATTGCAATCTGAGGTGCACTTGCTTGGAGTAGCCATTTCAGGACTTCTCAGTTATCCAAATCAAAAAGTCTGGACAGACTAAATCAATTGGTTCTTAAGCATTTTGGAGTATATAATGTATTTGACCCAGGTCTTGTACAGGTAACAAATAGGGTGGTCTCCCCCAGCCAAAATTAAATTGTATTCAGTGAATGTACTCAAACCCCCTGGGGGATGTATTGGAACCCCAGGAACACCACTGATTGCCATGTGTTATTCTTTCAGAAGATCTCCAAGGACCAACTGTACAATGGACACCCTGTTTTCGCCAAGGAAACCTTTCAGAACAAGTATGAGGTGAGACATTTGTACATTCTTATCCCTTGTAGACAATGACATTTTGTTTCACCTCTAAGATGGAAATGTGAACATGTGTAAATTCTCTATTTCTGCCCCCCCCCCCATTCTCTCCCTTAGGACAATGAGCGGCGAGTGTTGATGAGTGTGGTTCTGGAGGTATACCTCAGTCTCTTCACCCATATGCTGAACCAGACAGCAGACCAGGAACCGAAGGATAGCCTGATATATGTCCAGAAAAAGGTTCAGGACCTCCAAAAGCACTACTTCCTGGGGAATATACCTGAGCTCAAAAGACTAATGCAGGATCTGTGGGCCATCAAGGTGAATCTCCCCCTGAAGATAAATCAACCAGTCAATCAATTAAACAGAGAACAGCAAACCTCAGTTCCCTTTAAATAAATATGTTATTGTCTCCGGGGAAACCCGTGCCTTGCTTAATCTGCAAATTGTCTGAACAGGCCAAATGCTTTGTCTTCTCTCGGGCGTTTCATATTCTAAATGCACTGACTTTTGTAACACATCAAATAATATTTCATTAGACTGCTTCTGTATTGTATGCACTATAAAAAGAGCGGTTCATAATCAGATTTCTCCCTCCCTCCCTCAGACGAGTGACAGCTTAATTCAAGGGAAGGCCCTCTCCCAGTTGAGGACCATGTACGAGGAGGCCTCCAAACTGGCCAATCACATCTACCTGAGAAAGTCCAACCGCAGGAAGCGACGGCAGGCCCTGAGGCACCAAGCTATGGCGGGCTGATTCACCATGCTGATCCCGGATCTGTGTGCAACCAGACACAAAATACCTTGGTGCCGCACAGTTGACGCACACTTACATGACACTGTGCAAAAATGTTAAAGCCACCTGAAAAAATAGTTTAAAGCTGCAACATGCCAGAAAATAGTTGTTTTCTCACCTTCTCACAGTCGCTGCATGCGCATCAGTGCCAGAGACTTTGTCAGATGCTGAGGTGGATCACTGGATTTCCTTCGGTCTGATTAACAGTACTTAAAGTAACCTTTAAGTACTGTTAATCAGAAGCAGTTTTGGGTCTGCCACTCTGTTTTCTGTCTTTAAATTTCTTTACGGCAGCTTGAACACCACAGCATCAATTTAGTTTCGGGCAACACACCAAATTCTTGTTGCTTTTTTTATTGTTTTCATGTTTATTTCTATTTATTCTGTTATACAAGTTAATGCATGTCTATTAGTAGATTTAAACAATTTTCTCGGATGGCTTTAGACTTTTAAACAAAACTGTATTTAAAAGATACAAACAGCCTGAACGTGCTATTTATTTTAACTTATTTCATCAATGGAATATCGCACACACTCAATGGTATATTACCATTGTTATATTTCCTTAATCAAAATAAATGTATTTTATATATTTATGTTATTTATTTTGTATAAGTTCTTTGACTGATTAAAGTGACATTGACCAAACTGTTCTGATGACTACATCCATGAGATTCAGATGCATTCACACTAGTCTTTCTGTGGGCTGTGTGGAAACACCTCTCAATGGCTGATGTATGATATTTAGACATTTATTGAAAGAAAGATCTCCCTGAAATGGAGCCAAAACAAAATAATGCCCCCACCTAAACACACAAGCAAACATACAAATGAGAAAACACCAAGAGCACAAATAACAGTGGTGGATGACTTGTTTGACCTTAGATCTTCTATTTCTGTAAAATATGTTTACTGCTATGATGCACAGAAATGCACCAAGAAACATGTGACAAATTTCAGTATAAGTGCACTTCCTGAATCTGAGAAATTTACAAAAACCTTGTTTACCTGGAGCATTGCATTTCGGCACAAATTACCCATATGTATGTCGGACATTTTCAAAGCAACGTATACTTAGATGGATCCGGAAGAATGTGTATGTCATACACCAACACTGGCATGTACCGAACACTGTACTGAGTGTAGCAACCATTTGCATGTGTTGGTAAGTTAGTAGCTCCAACCATACCATTATAGAAATGAGCGTGGACAAATTCACAGAAGAAATTCCAACGTCGCACCGACTCTGAAAGTGACAGCTTAAAACAATGAATCAGATTGTTTCCAAGACTCTCGCTCTAGACTTTCGGAATATGTGACTATACGCTAGTTCGATCCCCGCACCGACCAGAAATTTGGTTTCATCGGAAGAATGGGTGTAGCAGGGTGCTCTCTGAAGGGTTGTTCGACTTTTGGTGATGCCTCTGCCGTTCAGTGCAGTGCAGGTGAAACCTTTGGAAGGCCTACTTTTCAAAGAATACCTTGAAGATCTCCAACCCGTAACGGAAGCCCAATCATGGGTATGTTCTGTAATCACCTAGCAACGGCCTAGGGGAGCGTTTAAAATTGGACCTCTCGGCTCAAGCTGCCAAAATCTCCATACACAGAACTCTGGGTGGTGCTGTTGCTACTCCTGACAGTTAATGCAGGGATCTAAACACTAGCCACCCACTCGAAACATCTCACCCCCTCACTTGAAACCTCACCTGCCCACTTGAAAATTGCCTCTGCATTGAATATTTGTGAACACCATTGCTGAATTTGAATAAGTCTCTGTTTGACTCTTACTATTTTATTGAAACAGTTGCACTACGGGGACACACAATGATATACAGTAGGGCTATGGATAGGCAGTTCCGCTAACACACCAAAACCAGCTACAAGGGATTTCCTCTGAAGATCATGGAAATGTATAATAAAACACTACAAAGAACCAAAATACCACATACAGTAGCTCTCAAAAGTATACACCCCCTTGGACCTTTCCACATGTTATTGAGTTACTGCATGAAATCAAAATTGATTTAATTAGGGGATTTTGCTACTGAAATGTCCTTCATGTCCAAGTGAAAAAAAAATCTACCAATTGTTCTGAATAAATGAAAAAATACTAAACAGAAGTTCATTGATTGCGTGTGTATTCACACCCTTTGGTCAATATCTGTCTGTCTGGATGAGTCTTAACCAGCTTTGCCATCCAGACTCATCCAGACATCCACCGACAAGTTTTGCTTCCCAAAAGTGCTCAATTTCTATCAAGATGGATGTGGACCTTTTGGAGAACAGCAATTTTCAATTCTTTCCACATATTCTCAACTGGATTGAGGTCCAACCTTGACTGGGCCACTCCAGGCCAACTACCTTTTTGTTTTTAAGCCATTCCACTGGGGCTTTCCCCCGTACATTTGGGTTCATCATCCTGCTGGAAGATTTATCTTAAACTAAGCCCCAAGTATCTTCCTGACATCAGCAGGTTTTCTCCGAGAATTCTTTGTACCGTACTGTCTCCAGTTTTGCCCCCGATCTTCACAAGCTTCCCAGGCCATGACGCAATGATGCAAACCCTCAGCATGATGCTGCCACCACCACGCTTCACGGTAGGGACTGTGTTTTCTGGATGTGTCGAAAGATAGTGCTTAGCTTTGAAGCCAAAAAGCACTATTCTGATCTTATCAGACCATAGAAACCTCTTCCAGTTGGTTTCAGTCTCATACATGCCTTCTAACCAAGTTATTGTCAACAAAAGCTTTCCTTTTGCCTCTTTCACATGAAGACCACCTTTGTGAAGCACCTGGGCTATCATTGCAATATGCAGTGCCTCTCAGCTCAGCCGTGGAAGACTCTACCTCCTTTAGAGTTGCCACTAGCCTCTTGGTGGCCTCCCTGACAAGTGCCCATCTTGTCCGCTTACTACATTTTTGACGACAGCCTGGTCTAGACTGATTCACATATTCTCCCCATTTCTTAATAATGGACATAACTGTGCTCTGGAGGATACTCAATACCAGGGAAATGTTCCTATATCATACATGGTTATTTTGAAGAACCTATTCCCCATTTTGCTTTGAATGTGCCTTCACCTTCGTGATGCAATGTTAGGAACTGTACTATGTGGCTCCCAAAGACCAGTGTATTTAAAATGAAAACACGTGTGACACCTTATTTACAAACAGGTGGATTCCATTCAAATAGTTACATATATTCTAGTAGAGTGTATTACGATTTTTGCATTAGGCAAAATAATCAATGTCAAAAATGCTTTTGAATGGAGTTCACTGAAGAAAGAGGTAATCAAGGAATGGTTGGTCAGGCTAATTAATAAAAAAAGGCAACATGCTGTATATGGATCTTCACCTTTTGATAGAATTGTTCCTCAGCTGTTCATCAATGTCCTAATCTTTTTCTGCCTCAGTCATGTGCAAAGCTGTCCTGAGGCCCGAATAAAATCTAAGTGTTCTGCTTGCTGTGTTGCCCTGGCACGAACAGGCTAGTTAATTCAAATAAATATTTTTCCCTAACAAGAACATGCTAAAGTTTTGATGAAGACAAAAACATTGCACTACTTAGGTCCCCAGGACAAGGCAAACAGCGGGTCATGTTTACCTTAGTCTCAATAACCTAACAGGTAATGCCTTGACCAAAATGTAACCCCATTTCTAACACTAACCCAATTGTGCGTTTGACCTACAATTGGGTGCAATTTTAAACCCCTGCTGCTCCAAACTGGGTTTAAACCAGATGTCTTCTGTTCACATCGAAAGCATAACAACATTAACCTTGCTCCACGACAGCCTCCCAAAGCAAGGGAATCGACTAGCTTAAGATTTCAGGAAGAGCGTCCCCAGCGCCATTTCCAGCAGGTGAACGCTCAGGCTTTCAGGGGAAAAAGGGAGACTTTGGAAGTCAACATGGATGAAAACTTATCTTGTGGGGGACCTACTCCCAGGAGTTAATCTACTGCCGGCGATGTCAAAGGACAGTGATGTCACCGATTGAAACGCCACCGGCTTCCCATTTCTCAACAGTTACCCATGCAAGTGTGTAAGGAACCAATGTAACTGCATTGTCTTTTCCACAGTCCAACGTTGTGCACAAGGCTCAATCCAGTAATCCTCCGAAGACGCCTTAAACAGTCTCAAAGGCAGTCATGTCTCTGACTGAAATGCTGTCAGCACACAAAGTAACTCTTCAACTGTCAGCACATCTCACAATGGTTTCACATGAAAGGGGAATTCTGTCCCTTGCTGTAGTAGCTTAGGTTAACCAGAGAAGTTTAGTATATTTCTATGCATATAATCCTCATGTGAAAATTCACTCATGAAAGTTAATCGCTCACAATACATTTCATAGTTGTGTTTGGTGTCTTCTGCTCAACACAATGTGGAGCTGGGAATTTTCCCTAAATTTGGGTCCACTTCGCATGGAATCTGAAGTACAGTCATTAGAAACACAATACCTTTGTTATTCCAGGAAAGAGTTGAATGACACATTTGGGCCTTAGAATAGTCACTAAATCTCTAAGATTAGGAACAGCACTCAGAAGTGTATTTCATCATTAGTTGATATTGTGACACCATATAAGCCCAACCTGATACACTACAGAAATAGAAGAAAGGCTTCTTGCCTCTGGGCCGTTCGGGCTTGGACAAGGCTTACTTACTATTATTTAACAAAAGCGAGTTTCTTCTAAGATTTAAGTTTAATTTCTTAATTTGATCATATCCTTCAAAGATAAAATGTATTCTTAAGCACATATCATGGTGGTTATGTCAAAAAAAAAACGAAAACAAAACAAAAGTCAGTGAACTTCCAAGAAGAAACTGTTGATTTCCTCAGAAGGAGCCATCACTGCAAGTGTGTATGAGCGTAGAGTAAGCTTAGTGTAGCTTCCTGTGTCTGGCTTTCACAGTCCTTTATTTAGAAGAAATAGGGGTATGGGGATATGTCTGACTTCCTTGGAGCTCTGGAAACTCCCATCACTTTTTCTGTCAACAGCCAGCATGCTCAGTGTCGTAAATAAACAGAATGCATTAGTGTCCTCAGATACACTCTGATACACTCTTCTCAGGCAGGATGATCTCTCATTGTACCAGAGACAGCGCAAGGCCTGCCTAGAATATTTCCTACACCTTCCAAGGACTGTCATATGCTGCCAATGTGCAGTATTACATTCTGTTGATTGCACTAACCCTTTATACTGCTGTACTAGTTCAGCTATGAGTATTGTCAAGCACAGCAGACAGTTAAGGCTGCAGTGCTTCCTGTGCTTTGAGCAGGGGTCCTACTGTGGTTGACTGGGTGTCTAAATAGGTTCCTGAACGGGGCCGCCTGAGCATGATGCATAGTTTCCAGAGGGGCTTTTTCATTAGGCAGCGTGCAGGGCCTCTCTCTGCACACAGATAGATAAGAAGATTGTGAAGATTACACTGTTTTGATGTGGATCTCAACAAACACTTCTGTGAAATGTTGACATATGCAGTATACTATATATATATATATATATACAGTATACTGCATACAAAATGTATATATATATACATACAACCCTGTTTCCAAAAAGGTTTGGACACTGTGTAAAATGGAAATAAAAACAGAATGCAAAGATGTGTAAGTCATTTAAACCCTATATTCCATAAAACATTTTACAAAGACAACATCTCAAAGGTCGAAGCAGAATTCTTGTATTGTTCTTTGAAGAATACAGTATCTCACAAAAGTGAGTACACCCCTCACATTTTTGCAAGTATTTGATTATATCTTTTCATGTGACAACACTGAAGAAATGACACTTTTCTTCAATGTAAAGTAATGAGTGTACATCTTGTATAACAGTGTAAATTTGCTGTCCCCTCAAAATAACACAACACACAGCCATTAACTACCACACATCCAGTTCTGAAGCCACCCTCCCCAATTCAGGCACCACCCTACACCCAGTCCATTGATCATAGTGTTGAAGTGTCTCCACTTCATCTGAAAGGCATTGCTTTTGTTTCAAGAATTCTATTGATATTTTAACACAGTCCTGTTTCACATTCCTATCATGCCTTCATCAGCAATTTAACCTGTTATTGAAATGGACCAGGACATGCCTACCGACCAAAGGTTCCTCTTAGGCTGAGTGTAACTGAGGTATTCTTTTATTTGTACCCCAAACAGTATTCGATTAATCTGATTTCACAAAGCGAGTGAAAGACACAGTTGGGGGAAAAAACAATGCAATCTTGTACCATGGACTGCAGTCTTTCATGTACTTCAAAACATTTTACAGACAATTTAGTAAAGGTTGTCTTTCTGTTGACACATATAGCTATTTATTACTTGTTATATATAGCGAACTTACATGTTATAATATAACTTTATATTTAATTATCATTTCAAATATAATTTTTACTTTTGGAATCCTTTATCAACTGTCAGTTTAGACTATTTTTATTCAGTGAACCTCAAAGGTTGTGTGGTCGTATCCCAGAAAACTGCTGGAGACCTCGGCGTTACTCTGGATCCTGACCTCTTCTTTGTTTAACATATGAAATATACTTCAAGAGTACTTTTTTACATCTTTGGAACATTGCAAATATCAGAAATATTTCATAAAAAAAATGCTGCAGAAAAACGAATCCATGCATTTGTTACTTCAAAATAAGATTGCTGCAATGTTCTTTCCTCACACGGATGAATCAATAAATAACCTTTAATTAGTGTTGGACACCGATGCAAGAAACACTTTTCAAAAATGTTGGGACAGGGGCATGTTTATTATTGTGTTGCATTTCCTCTACTTTTAACAACACTGTAAGCATTTGGGAACTGAGGACACCAATTGATGTAGTTTTGACGGTAAATTGCTTTCCCATTTTTCCTGGTTATCGGATTTCAGCTGCTCAAAAGTTTGAGGTTTCCTTTGTCGTATTTTTCATTCATAATGTAATATGTGCAGAATGTGGTTTGGCATTGTCTTGCTGAAATAAGCAAGGCCTTCCCTGAAAAAGACGTTGTCTGGATGGCAGCATGTGTTGCTGAAAACCTGTATATATTGTTCAGCATTAATGGTGCCTTGACAGATGTGCAAGTCACCCATGACATGTGCACTAATGCACCCCTATGCCCTCACAGATGCTAGATTTTGAACTGTGCGCTGATAACAAGCCAGATGGGCCCTTTCCTTTTCAACCCAGTGGATGCGGCGTCCACGATTCGCAATTATTTTTCACATTTTGATTAATCAGAGCACAGGACAGTTTTCCACTTCACCTCAGTCCATCTTAAATGAGCTTGGGCCCAGAGAAGGCACTGGCGTTTCTGAATCTTGTTTTTATAAATTGTTTTCTTTGTATGGTAGAGTTTTAACTTGCATTTGTGGATGCAGCAACAAACTGTATGTATAGACAATGGTTTTCTGAAGTGTTCCTGAGCCCATGCAGTGATTCGAACTATAGAAATGTGTTTTTAATGCAGTGCCATCTGAGATTTCTCCGGATTCTCTGAATCTTTTAATGATATTATGTACCATTTATGATGAGATCCCCAAACTCTTTGCAATTTTACGTTGAGAAACGTTATTCTTAATTTGTTGCACTATTTGCTAATGCAGGCTTTCACAGAGTGTTGAAACCCATCCCCAATTCTGACAGACCCATCCTCTCTAGGATGCTCTTTTAATACCCAATCATGTTACTGACATGTTGCACATTATCCTAATAAGTTGTGAAATGTTTTCGACCAGGTTCTTTTTTTAGCATTACACAACTTCTATCTTTTATTGCCGCTGTCCCAGCTTTTTTTAAACATGTTGCTGGCATCAAATTCAAAGAGGGCATAGTGACCAGTGACCAGTATGAGGGGATGTGAGAGCGATAACACCAAATTTAACACACCTGCTCCCCATTCCCACCTGAGACTTTGTAACACTAACGAGTCACATGACACTGGGGAGGGAAAATGGCTAATTGGGCCCAATTTGGACATTTTCACTTAGGGGTGTACTCACTTTTGTTGCCAGTGGTTTAGACATTAAGCGGGACCATTAGCCCATTATGCTCCAGAGTCGACGTATATTAAAGACAAAATGACAGAAGAAGCTTGTCAATCTGCACTTTAACCCCAAAGTCAGTGGGTAATTTTAAATCTTAGACGCTCACCACCAATTGTATATAATTGTCAACTTTGTAAATCTACAGTGTAAACATAATGTTTTCTGTCTCTCTATAATGTCTCACCACTAGCAGTGCATTTACACCAAACACATTTTTGAGTAAGTCAGACTTGTTCCGGCAGGGCTGCCCTTCGTAATTTTTACGGACAGAATTTCTAGGCGCAGCCAGGGGCCGGAGGGTGTCAGGTTTGGGAACCACACGATTTCGTCTCTGCTCTTTGCGCATGATGTTGTCGTGTTGGCCCCTTCAAACCAGGACCTTCAGCATGCACTGGGACGGTTTGCAGCCGAGTGTGAAGCGGTTGGAATTAAAATCAGTGCCTCCAAATCCGAGGCCATGGTCCTCAGTCGGAAAAGGGTGGCTTGCCCACTTCAGGTTGGTGGAGAGTTCTTGCCTCAAGTGGAGGCGTTTAAGTATCTAGGGGTCTTGTTCACGAGTGAGGGAAGGATGAAACAGGAGATTGACAGACGGAACGGTGCAGCTTCTGCAGTAATGTGGTCGATGTATCGGTCTGTCGTGGTGAAGAAAGAACTGAGCCGCAAGGCGATGCTCTAGATTTACTGATCAATCTATGTTCCTAATCTCACCTATGGTCACGAGCTTTGGGTCATGACCAAAAGGACAAGATTCCGGATACAGGCGGCCGAAATGAGCTTTCTCTGCAGGGTGGCTGGGCGATCCCTTAGAGATAGGGTGAGAAGCTCGGTCACCCAGGAGGAGCTCAGAGTAGAGCCGCTGCTCCTCCACATCGAGAGGGGTCAGCTGAGGTGGCTTGGGCATCTGTTCCGGATGCCTCCTGAACGCCTTCCTGGGAAGGTGTTCCGGGCCTGTCCCACCGGGAGGAGACCCCGGGGAAGACCTAGGACACACTGGAGGGACTATGTCTCCCGGCTGGCCTGGGAACGCCTTGGTGTCCCCCCGGAAGAACTGGAGGAAGTGTCTAGGGAGAGGGCAGTCGGGGCATCTCTGCTTAGACTGCTGCCCCCGCGACCCGGCCCCGGATAAGCGGGGTATGTATAAATGTACATGCGCCTAATTTCTGCTGACCTAAACCTCATCATCATCATCATCATCATCATCATCATATCAACATATCAACTCCAGCTACACAAAAACAACATGCCAACATTCTTTCATTTATCAAAACCACTGGATGCCTTAACACACTCTCATACATCAACAAAGCATCAAACACATATACCAACCTGGATAATTATGGCTTGTGCACAGTAGCAGGTATGTGGGAGAACCAGTTATTGATGACTACAGTGACAAAGTCTCAAGGTTTGCTGCTAAAATGCTCCATTAAGTTAGATGTAATTTGATCTCAAAACCACACCTGCTGATTACCCTGTTCCTACCTGTATATGTTTTGAACTGTATTTACTTTCATTTCATTGGTTTATATTATACATACTTTTTAAATTACATTATGTGGTTTTTGTGAACTGTTTTGCATTTAAATGGCTTCGGGCCAGGTCGTCCACAAAAATAAGAAGTGATTTAACTTAAACCAGATTTTGTTGATTCTACACCTTTTCTGGGCATGTAGAGCCACTATAACACAAATATAGTGTATGGGCAAATGTGTCTATGATCTGAAATGGGAGTACTATTATCTATATTCTACGTTATGTGTTTTTCTGTTTTAGAGGCACCTTCAGACAGCCTCCTTCCACAACAACACTGTCAACATACAGGTAGCTAGAACCAGCAAGACAAGTTTGGGCTGTTATAGAAAAACCTGTACTAGAAAATCCATTCTCACCCTTTTCTCTAACCCAAAACCAGGAAGAAAGGAGAACATCTTTGTTTTTTGAAGGATTTTTATCTTCTTTAACAAAGAAACAAAAACAAGAAAGCAAATGGAGATTCTGGGTTGTGTGACACATTTTGTTTCCTTGAGTAAAAGATACTGAATTCATAACGCTTGCGGTATGAAGTTCTACCCATGACAGTCCAGGAAGGCAAGCTAAGCATCTTGGTTATGTTATGCAATGCTCCAAGCAACAGGATTGGCAATTTGACCAGCTCCACACCAGAGCCTCTGTGCAGATGACACTTGGACCTTCAGGCACAACCCCAGTTATGGGTAACCAACACTTTAAAACTACAACCACAAATACAGGTTCAGTTTTCCAAGGTAAACGACTCAATTGTACCTACAAAGAGGATCCATGAACGTTTATGCAGTCGTTAAAGTGTTTTTTTACCTGTGAGACGTTTTTGGTGGAATGCATGAAAGCTGAATGTATTTCTGAACGGTTTTACAACCTCCAAGACATGTACATGTAGCTTGTAATCGACCTGTTAGAGACACCAGTGAGGAGATCGTAAAGTGGTGAAACATATATCACCTTTGAAATGTAGGAGTATCTTAGAAATGTCATGGTTTTCAAAAGAAAAACAAATTGTTGGGCCATTTGAAATAAATAACTTACTTCTGAAAGAAGCTGAAGGTTCTAGCCAGAATCAAACGAGCAGTGGGAGCTGTTGTGGGAGCAGCTTGACCGTATGCTACGTAAGAAGTGCCCATCAAGCCAATCCAACTTGTGGGTCAATGGTGTAGACATATAGACCACTCTAGGCGATGAACCATTTCTTTGTACAAAAAAGGTAGCGTGCACAGGCAACATGTGGTTTCAATGATGGCTCCCCTTTTGGTAACGTTAATAAGAGTTAAAAAAATGTGTGGGCGTGGTTGAGGGGAATTTCTTATCATGACATGAATACTGCCTAGGAAAACTGAGCTGTAAATTACCAATTTTGAGAGCATCGATATCCAATCTAAAATACTTCTAAAAGTATGATGTTAGTGCCCAAGAATATGCTTATAATGCCGGCTAAAGAATTCAGAGTAATGGTTTATTGTTGGACAATGGTATATATGTTAGCCAAACTGTTTCTAATTTGCATATGATTTATGTGTTCTCCGATTGGCTAAATCAACCTTTCTTGTCAGCAAGACAGCTAAAGAACTGACCTATAAATCCTGTCAACTGAGGGGATCTCAGTGGATCACTGACTTCCTGACCAACATCAACGAAACATGAGGACATGGGTAAGCACAGTTCAGGCCCTATACCTGCCTGCTGCAGATGTCGTTAATACAATGCACAGTCTGAAGGAAGCATAACCATGTCATACATACATATCCCGCTCATATCCTGCGCTATCCTATATAATCACCACCCATTTCCAGTAACCTATTGTAGATACTTTCTTCTGGACATTTTGTCTTTCATTGTTGTTTACCGCAAACCATCAGCGTTATCACTTAGTACAATTCTGAATGTTTAAATGTCCTTGAAGCAGAAAAAAATTAAATAGATTCACTCTTGCATCATCCATCGTTTTACCTCACCTCTTGGTGCTACAAATCCTTGTGTCTACTATAGCATACATGTGTCCTTCTGGTGTTCTCCGTCAGCCAATAAGGTCATGGCAAAACACGTGATTTATTGTGAGCTGCTTCAAATCTGGCAGTAAAATCCTGCCCTATGATTACAGCAGGCAGTCTAAAGGTCAACATTGTTACTGTTGCATTATATTGGCCACTAGCAGCTTGTTGCATCTTTTCAATGTAAACGTAAATAACACATAAAAAACCCAAACAGTTACAAAAATGCACAGAACAAACTGCAAACCCAACAGAAAGGCACGTAACATTAAACAATGACCCACCAGGACCAGGAGACAAGGGCTGAACTAAATACACAGACTAACAAGGAGAACAGCAACAGGTAAGGGGTTAAACACAGGTGGATGGAATGAACTAATTAACTCAAACGTGAACAGGAAAGACCAAACAATGACACGACAAACCAAGGACACACAGAAAACACAGCTGTGACCGTCCCACCCTGACACAAATGAATCACTCTGGAAGCCCCCACCTTAATTTTCATTGGAAAAAAGAAATGTTCACACCACAATTTGCTTAAAGACCAATTGACGACATTCTGACCATATCCTACATATCTCTAAGGCTGAACAGTTCAAACAGGCTGTCATACACAACCTGAGCAAGATCTCCCAGATCTACACACTACAGTGAACCCAAATAATAATCAATGAATATCTTGTATATATAATATTTCATTCAAGTGATTCCAGAGTGAAAGTTGTAAGCGTGTGCTGACTGATTGCACAACTTACTCTTCTAGTCTCGATCCATTTTTAAAGAAGACAGTCTTCTGTGGTTTCTTTAGTATCTGCAATCTAGGACACCATCGAGATTGAAATGCCATGACCTGGTTTAAACCTACTCACCAATCTTCGCTTATTGCATTGTTCTAATTTCAACTCCGACAAGATATGTTGATAACTGTTTGGAACACACTTTAGTAACTATCGCCCTATGAAATAAAGAAACAATGAAGCCTTCTGTGGAACAGGAGCACAGAGGGATCAGGAGGGATAACAGGACAAGCTTTTTGTCATGTCTCAGGGGGCTGTTATCAGGTAGCACAGTCTTTTCTTAAAGTCTGGTGGTTTATAAAAGGGAAAGGGAAGTGTGTGTGTGTGTGTGATGCAATGTTCTTTTTTCCTAAGGAGGAGTGTATATAAAGAGGACGGACCATGCAGGTGACTTTACTGACTCATTTAAGTCACACCTTCTGGGAGAAAGCGATAGGAAATTAATTCAGTTGGTTTAGCATAGTAGAACCTCTGGTGAGTTTATTGTATATCAGATATTAAATATTAGCCAGTTCACAGACGCCAGTGCATTAGTGACTAGGTGAGTAAAGTGCCTCAACGATTCCGGAATAACCTGAAATCAGTTCAGTTATCAGAAGGTGTGAACCTGAAAAAAAAAGTACAGCAGGTGAGACATTCGTCAGGTCATTTAAATCGGAAGAGGGTAGATTCAGACAGTTTGCAATTCAGGTAACCAGTTTCAAACTGACTGAATGACTGGGTGAACAATTGAAGAGGGATTCATACAGAGACTGAGGAACTAGTGGATTCAGATATAGAGACACTGACCTGTTGCACTCCAGGTGAAGCAGTACCAGTATGCACAGCTCTTCAAACGTGGTCCAGTGCCTGCTGCTGATCCTCCTTCTAGCCGTGAAGGGTCAGGACGGTGCAAGGTCAAGCTGTTCGAAAGATGATATCTCTGTCTGTGTGGATATGGTGAAACTGCAGCGGCTGATCCAGAATGTCCAGAAAGTCTTTGTAAGTACTTCCTATCTGTAGTGATGCTGAGGATTTGTTGTGTTAACTGTAAATGTGTATAACAACACACCGTTTTACAGCATTGTGAAATGGGACAACTTTATTAATAATTTTGTATGAACAGATGGTAATAGGCCAGTTTCAGTGTGTCTACCATGACGACAACCTTACGTTTCTAAAAGAGGTTTTGGTAACTTTGCAATGCTTGACCTGGACAGGATTGGACAGTCTAATTAGAAGCAGGGAAGAGGTTTATGCAGCGCAGACTGTGGTGGATAGAAGAAAGTGATTCCCATACAAAAACATTGATCTGAAAAATGTTATTTATTTATTATGTCAGGACCGTGAAGTGGCTGCCGAATTCCGAAAACAACTAGAAATGTCAGGTTTAAAAGAAGAGACTGCTAATTGCTACCTCCAATTCATATCAGCTGGTAGCATAGCTAGGACACAGAAATCTGTAGTGGTCAGTCCACATTTTAGAACATCAAAATAGTGTGAAATACACATAAAGAAAATAACATTTTACCAGTGGCCGGCGAGTAACTGGGAGATCCTTCCTTTCCCCCACACACTACCATGACATTTCCATGGTTTGGGTCTATTTCCATTGACCTCTCTATCGCATGTGTTGCATGAGTTCCTTCGCTGCATGTAGAATCAAGTTGGTGCACCCACGTGTTCACAGCGCTGGCACTCAAAAGGATTAGGAACACCTCTGTCAGGTCCAATCAAAGCTCTGTGCATGTGTATGTGTCAATAGCATGGGCCTGATGCTGTGTACCCACCTTTCCACAGAACACGACTCATGATGAAAGGATCCTGCTTCAGGCAGTCACCTTCGACAAGATCAAGAAGCACAAGACGGTAGGGGAGATCTGGATTACCAGCTTACAGTAGTTCCCACTCATGCCAAGAGGGTCGTTCCTGTATCCAAATACTGGTGTTCCAGAATTTGACTCAAACATATTGACGAGAAATTATAAACATAACCCAAAACTGATGGCCTAATGTTTGGTTTATTTCTTTATTGTCATGAAGGGCCTGTTGTGCCCACTTTTTCAAATCAATATAAAAAAAATGAAATGATATGGAATGCATACAGTGCTCCCAAAAAGGGCTTATCATGCCATAAGCTGTAAGGATGTAAAGGTCTGATGTTTACTTTATTTTGGCAAGTTCTGAAACGATGCAAAAGGTTTTTTGCCAGACCGCGTAAGCGGAGACGGCCAAGAAAAGCGAATGTTTCTTACTGAGTGATTAAGAGAGTGAGTGACCAACCCACTGAACATTGTTAAATAGCGTAGTGGTTAGAGACGCAGACCTGCAACGAACAGGTCCCGCGTTCGGATCTTGTCACAGTCAAACCAAATTATGCATTAGGATTTGTTCTGACAAAAACCTCATTTGGATTTGATAGACAAAAACTTTGCTGGCTAAAACATTCAGTAGCTGCGTTATAGTAAGCCTAAAATAAAACTGTTTATATTGCAACTATTTCTGGTGGATTTTTTAAGTACGAATCTCTGCATGCTTTTTGGGGAATTATAAGCTACATCAAAACCCCTTGGGCAGTAAATAAGTATGGGTTTCCACTATTCTCTTGTCTTTTCGTTGTCACCTATATTGATAGTTATTGTATCAATGTCATTCACAAATTAAATTAAAACTAACGTTTTTGTGCCATGAAAATAAACAGCTTTGGCAGTGTAAAGTTCATATTCAGGCTCGCTAGAAATTCGTATGACTATTCCATGTAGTAAGTTAGACACTAGTAAGCCTATTACTAGCTAATAAGCTGTTAAAACAGGGGGGAAACATAGACCACTGTGGTGTTGTGGTTAAAGACACAGTCACTTGTGGTTGACCTGGGTTCAAATCCAGTGAGGGCAACAATGTTTAAATTGCAGGCTGGCTGAACTAGGTTTGCCTGTTTCCTTTTCTGGTTGTAATATCTCTGTCAGATATTGTGGGGTAGGAAACATTTTCACTCACTAAAGTAACAACGCTTTGCAGTGGAAGACAGAAATATAGTTTTTTTGACAATGTAAAACTATATTAAAATTTCAGGGATTTTTATACAATGTTTTACCTGAGTTTTTTTTAATCTTTGCAACGAACCACAATGGACTAGTGTCAATGACATGAAGAGGAACAACTGAGCCAAGCAATGCTAGCTAACATGAGCTTATGTAAACTGTGCTGTTGTGTTTGCCCCATCCTGCGGCCTTTATCGCCTCTGGGTTATTGGACTTTGTCTATTGTACTGTGGATATTTGTACAATATTACAGGAATATACATACTTTGGATTTTGAATATGCCTATCTTCCTGCTGACAAAAGTGCTTTACGGGAAAGCAGAAGAACCTAGAAGCTACACTAGCTAGATCCTTCTTGCGTTGCGATCAGTAGTCACTTGTCAAGGAATGCTTCCTTTGAAATACACGATACCTGCTGTAGATCCTCATTCAAGCATAACACTACAGCTACACTTCACACGTCGCATTGCCTTTTCCTCAGCATCATGTCAATGTGACATCTTATCTGCCACACAAGAAAACCTACAGAAATCTACCCAGATTCACAAAACAGAAAAAAAATATTGAGTCAGATATCAAAACGTGAACCTCAGAGATTCTTGAACTTGGACCTTGACACTGGAGCAAAATAACAGTTTACATTAATTTCCAAGGAAGCATCCCCTTGATGGATGATGGTTGATGGGGATGTCAGTGCTTGATTCCCATGGTGCAGCAGGGATGATAAATTGCTTAATGCAGGCCACCCTGACGATGCTCCATGTATAGCTTGACCTGTAACTGTCTTCAGCTACACTCATCCAAAAATATTTAGGAGTAGGAGTCCCCTTTTGGAGTCTTACATGTGGTTCTGTTTTACCATACTACCAAGAAGACAGATAACAGCCAGATTGTTGCCATGTCCACACAACCTACCTCTTCCCCAGTGACTGGTTCCACTTGCCCCCGCCCCTGAATTCCCCTCCACTCCCCTCCTGGTTATCTTCTGCACCCAGCGAAGCCACACCTCTCACTAAACTTCTCTAGAACTTTCAGATCATATAGGCTGTAACAATCTTCAGACACTGGGTTGTGTGTTTGGCCAGTGAAAGAGAAGGCTTTGTTGGTTTGTGCAAGCTCTGGGCCTATTTTAAAAAGCAGTTCAGAACAGTACTGATTTTTGGATCAGAGTTCTGTTTTAGACCATTTATAATATGAATATTATTACCAGGGGGTTCTTGGATCTGCAAGCCTACTGATATGCTTTGTGTACACAGGCCCTGAGGTCTTGCAGAATCTGAGACCGTTTTTGAGGAAACTCGGTTTACTTGTTCACTTCGAAGATATGTGTTTAGTGAGGAGGTTTCATCAAAACAGTCTCCATTGTGCTTGCCTCTGCAACACTATAGCCTTTCCCCTCCTTTCTTTCCATTCTGTAGTATCACGGCTGTGTCCTGCTGAAAATCCTGGACTTCTATGAGCAGGTTCTCCAAAGACAAGACGTAGATTATACTCACCTGCGGGGACTCCTGGATGAAGTCAAGGACTGTGTTCCAAGGGTAAGCCTCTCAAACATCTTATCGACATTTTATCAACATTTTATCAACATCTTATCAATTTGTAATCAACATTTAATCAAAAAATGTTCATATTTTACATTTTATCAAAATGTTATCTATTTATGAACAGCTGATATAAAAAGGGCTGTTTATCATAACATTTGACAATTGATTGATTGGTTGATTTGTTAATTACATTTATTGATTGGTTGAGTAAATTGACTGATCGATATGCTTACATCAGAACAAGACCTGTAAAATCCTGTACCATCAAGCAGCTGAGAAGAGAGTGAACAAGGTACAATAAATTAAGGACAATTCACACAAAAAAGCCATTCAGTACAAATTAACATTCAGCAACATATTCAAATAAATTGCTAATCAACGTTAACCCTAATATGTCGGATTTCTGTTTATTCTCCAGGCGAAGATAGACCAAGACCTGGAGTTGCTGTCGAAGGACATAACCATTCTACAGCTGCAGAAACTGCAGGCAGCCAGAAAAAAGGTTTGTTCCACATGAACACTTTCGGTACCGAGAAAAACATTGACAGCTTTCAAGATGCTGTCAATCACATTGTTATTTCTAGCAAGGCTGCGAAGCGTACGCCATTGACCCGCCTCAACGCCTCCGGAGTCCACCGGTTAATCGGGTGCGTGTGTGTGTGCGTGTTTGCGGTTGTGCAGGTGGTTAGGAAGTCTGAAAAGGCAACGCTGGACAAGGCCATGGCAGAGTTACAGCAGCTGGATGAGTACATCACAGGGAAGGGCCTCCGGAAGGGGAGAATGAGCTCCTAATCCGACCGGTGGTGACGAAGCACTTGGGACACTTTCCGAGTACATTTCAGAAACGTGTAGTCCTATCATCAACCGAAAACCTGCGTACACACTCGTGCATCGGGTTACCGTGACGTAGCCTACGCACAGCCACGCGTTGTCGTGACTACGTACTGTGGCCCGGCATACTGCTTTGTTTGTCGGCTTTGCTGTCTTTTTGACCGTTTTGCTTGTTTCTGTGTTGTTTTTGTTTTTTCAATGTTCCGATATTTCAGTGAGAAATTTGGTATTTGTTTTATTTGCTTCGGGTAACATTTAACATTTTTATTGACTCGACATTTAATGTTGAATTTTAGGACTATAATATAGAAAACGTATTTCCTTTAGCAACTGTTAGGTATGGAGCCCTGGAGGTGACATTCAATTAGATATTTTTTTTATAAAACGTGCTCTTTTTTTTTAAACGTGCTTGCGTGTAGGCTACTATGCATAGGATGCACTTATTTGGTGTTTTGCTTTTCTACAGAAATATGTTACTTTTTATTTAAGGTAAGTGAAAGCACACAGAAAACACGTGTTTTCTCAAGATATCTGTACTTTCAGTGAAAGATTCATGCTGTAAATTGTAAATGCAGGCCTTCAGCTATAGATTAAGCATGCCAGCATATCAATGTATGTTTTGTTTTTCTATGAAAACCCTTGTCTGCAAAAATATACTGAGCCTGATTAATGTATTACCTCTGCTTTGTAATGTGTGCATTTATATATATATATATATATATATATATATATATATATATATATATATATTTAGTGGGGAGAACAAGTATTAGATACACTGCCGATTTTGCAGGCTTTCCCACTTACAAAGCATGTCTGTCATTTTTATCATAGGTACACTTCAACTGTGAGAGACGGAATCTAAAACAAAAATCCAGAAAATCACATTGTATGATTTTTAAGTAATTAATTTGCAATTTATTGCATGACATAAGTATTTGATACATCAGAAAAGCAGAACATAATATTTGATACAGAAACGTTTGTTTGCAATTACAGAGATCATACGTTTCCTGTAGTTCTTGACCAGGTTTGCACACACTGCAGCAGGGATTTTGGCCCACTCCTCCATACAGACCTTCTCCAGATCCTTCAGGTTTCGAGGCTGTCGCTGGGCAATACAGACTTTCAGCTCCCTCCAAAGATTTTCTATTGGGTTCAGGTCTGGAGACTGGCTAGGCCACTCCAGGACCTTGAGATGCTTCTTACGGAGCCACTCTTTAGTTGTTCTGGCTGTGTTTTTCTGGTCGTTGTCATGCTGGAAGACCCAGCCACGACCCATCTTCAATGCTCTTACTGAGGGAAGGAGGTTGTTGGACAAGATCTCGCAATACAATTTCCCCATCCATCCTCCCCTCAATACGGTGCAGTCGTCCTGTCCCCTTTGCAGAAAAGCATCCCCAAAGAATGATGTTTCCACCTGCATGCTTCACGGTTGGGATGGTGTTCTTGGGGTTGTACTCATCCTTCTTCTTCCTCCAAACACGGCGAGTGGAGTTTAGACCAAAAAGCTCTATTTTTGTCTCATCAGACCACATGACCTTCTCCCATTCTTCCTCTGGATCATCCAGATGGTCATTGGCGAACTTCAGACGGGCCTGGACATGTGCTGGCTTGAGCAGGGGGACCTTGCGTGCGCTGCAGGATTTTAATCCATGACGGCGTAGTGTGTTACTAATTGTTTTCTTTGAGACTGTGGTCCCAGCTCTCTTTAGGTCATTGACCAGGTCCTGCTGTGTAGTTCTGGGCTGATCCCTCACCTTCCTCATGATCATTGATGCCCCACGAGGTGAGATCTTGCATGGAGCCCCAGACTCAGGGAGATTGACCGTCATCTTGAACTTCTTCCATTTTCTAATTATTGTGCCAACAGTTGTTGCCTTCTCACCAAGCTGCTTGCTTATTGTCCTGTAGCCCATCCCAACCTTGTGCAGGTCTACAATTTTATATATATACATATATATATGTGACATCTGCAAAACCTTAATATCACATTATCAGTTCATTACCAGTTCATTATCCTCTGACCTGTGGACTTGAGTGAGAGAGGGACAGGATAATGGGGATTCCTGCAAAGTCAACCAACTGTAGGTTTGTCCACACGTGACATTATTATAGAATCTGACAATATGCCTAATATCAAAACTGACAATATGCCTAATGGGTAATGAAACCCAGCACGTTGATCAAATGAATTCATGGCAGGACGAAGAACAGGTGCCCAGACCCAGACCTCTGGGTGGTGATGACTTACTAGTGCCAGTATTTTTTCATTTACAGAGCTTGTTTGTTTTGTACCCTGGTAGTTAATTGCTCTCACCTGGTGTCCCAGGGTGTCAACCAGAAGTGTTTTGGCACTTTCGAGACCGGGAACAGCTCTGCACTGTATAATAAAAACACACCTGTCCAATGAATAAAGGTGAGTAGTGGAACTGATCATACTAGCTCAATACACAGTGACATAGGATGTACCCGAAATATTTCCAGAGACAATGGGCCCCGTTCAATAGGAGTGCACAATATTTGTGCTGCACTTATCTCATGATCTCAACAACAGGTTTTGACTGAGTTGATGCACACTGGCTAGGAATTATTCCCTGTTAGGTTGGAATTTAGACCGGGTCTTTTCTGGACTGTGCAACAGAACAAATGGCACCCCAATCTCTTACGTTGGACCAAATATGTGCGCTATATAGTCCTCGACTCCTCGAACCTTAAATCAAGGTCGAACCTTAAATCAAGGTCGAACCTTAAATCCAAGTGGAGAAGTTTCCTTTGAATAGTTTCCTTGGTCCTAATCCCCCACCGCCAAGGTGAAAGCTATTTCGATCTGTCCCTTAGCAAGACAGTTAACCACCCCCCCCCCCTTGTTAAATAATGTAAAACAAATTATCTGTTCTTTGTCTGAAACCTGTTCCAAACTTGTCCTAGGGTAGGACTGGTTCCAAGATTCTTCAGTCAAAGACTTTCCATTTCTGAGAACTAGTCGGAAGTTCCAATGGGGAATTCCCTGCTCTTTTTTCTTTTTGTTCAGTTCCTCAACATGGCTCAGGTTTGCGATTGTGAGCAGCCAGGATTTGTGTTTATAGACTTTGGACTGGTACGATATCAATATTGACTGGGCAGTGTGTGGTACAACATAGTGAGCCTGCCATCTACAGTACAGAAAAAACATGGTTAGGTTAGTTTGTGTGTGTGCGTGTGTCTTTGTGCATTAATTTGGCGCACGCGCGAGTGCGTGTGTGTTCTCGTGTTGGTTTTCAATTAGTACGTCATCCTTTTGGTAAAAAAAACAACCACATTATCTTATCTGCTCAATCATGAAACAATAGTTCTGAATAACAAGAAATAACAAGAAATGAGGTGGCTAGCCACACTATCCAACCCATTACAAACAACCTCGATGAGATGCAGAAAATCAGTCGAACGTTTGTCGGTCGGCGAGACGCATGTCACGGCCCGGCGGGCAAGCATCGCCCACGTGTTTGGTATCTGTTCAATACCACCACACGATCAGCTGTTACCAGCACTGCTTGTCCAAAACATCCTCCACGGATTCAGGAACACTGGTGAGTTTTAGTCACTGGGTCAGTCACACCAGACTGCCGGTGAAGGCACGCAACTCTACCTTGCGCCGTGGAAATGCGACCGCTGCCTTGCAATGGAAACAATATGATCCAAAACGATTTCTGCATAGATGTCTTTCTGGAGTATTAAAACAGATGTCTTAGATATAATGGGCAAAACTTGCTGAAAATATGTAATTTCAGACAGTGATACACAAATCCTGTAAATACTGCCTGTCAACTTAATTGCAATTTGTAATATTTGTTATGGAAGTCATAACCTTCATATTTAGGTTCCCCAAATGCATTGAACAGACCATTAGATAAGGTGAAAGCTGGCCATTCCATTAGTGCTAGTTACTGTGACAAGGAAGAAACAGGTTGGTTTAAAGTTTACGAGGCGAGAAAACCCCTTCCTCTCTTCTCGTAAGTGTCTTTCAGTCAGGGTTTCCGATAATCACAAGACCACAGATTCAGCTGTGTCCAGACCACAGCAAGATATGGCTGTGCCTTCTCAGTAAGCAACCCAGCCCAAGGCTGCTGGGATGTAGTCTAGGAGGGGCTTTGTAACACTGTTACCTGGGTCTTTTATAATTCTTTTTAATGATAGCGGAGGTATGCTGGAAGCACTACACGTAAAATGCCTTTTGTTTCGTTTAGACTCAGTAAAATTACACAAATCACCTGGAAATGTTTGCTTGCCTATAAACTTGCTTATAGAGCTACAGGAAACGTATCTAAAATGAAACCAACAACGAACGCATGTGAAAACTCCTTGCATCGACACCATCTGCATCGACACTAAACATCTTGTGACAGACTCTAATCGACCAAGGCAGGGTAGACAGGGGGACAGCATTGCAGCTTGGCTTTTCCTAGAATGTCATTCAGTGGCACTTTTGCCAAACTCAAATTGTCTGTTATCTCTTCATGCCTCTACATTGTATCCACATGCATACTGAAAGTGGTGGGCGAGACTAAGTGGGCTGACTGGGCAAAAACAGCACTGCTTAGTGATCAGAACTTGTTATATCAGCTTGTATGTGGGACCAACAAAATAGTTTGTTTTATGTATGCAAATTGTGTGTTATTAAATGCAGAACTGATTTAAGAACAGTGAGTGTGGAAATACACTTTCTTGTGCTTTATTTAGGTGGAATAACCCCCAAGTCAAGTAAAAGAGGTCATAGCAATGGACGGCACTGAATGGTGACAGATCTTATCTACTTCACCCACCAAGCTGCTTTCACAGACCTGAAAAGATAACCATCAGGCGCTAAGAGCAAAGTCAGATTCTTATCGCAAACCCTGGAGCGAAAGTTGTGCAAACGATTCTTACATTCTTTTGAGATACTGTTGTCTTTTACGAGCCAAAGGAGTACTGACATTGTTGATGCCTTGTGTATTCTTTCACGAATGTTGTTGTCTTATAAGGTTCGACACACAGCATCTGCTGAACATGGCTGATGGAGCGTGGAGACCATGTCACATCATTTGTGCGCCGCATTCCAGCGCATGACATTGACCTAATCAATAAATCAATGTGGGCAAAATCCATTTAAATGCAGTACTGGTCCACAACTGCAGATCAGTTAATATTAAAACTGAAATGTGTGACTTAGGCCATGTGAGTAGCATGATATTGATGTATTTCACACAGGGCGGAAAAAGATGATTGACTGGTCTCATTTGAATATGACAAAACAGGGGACGTTCAACCACTGTAGGCCATGACCTTTACCCCCTATTTCGCCCCCTGCTTCCCCCATTTCCCCCGCTAAGGGTAGCATCAGGCATTCTCTGTTGCCTTTCCACAAGCTTTTCACCCATAATGTGTCACTTCCGCGTCGCTGTCAACAGTTGCATTCATAATGTGTGAGCGTGGGAACGCAGGCAGCTCATTGGACCGCTAACTGTTGAAGGACAACGTAAACATTACCCTAACATTTAGCGTTTGATCGGTCTACCGATCCAATATAGGCTCATTTAGGCAATTCCAGTTTTGTTTTAAAGGTTTAAATTTAGTGTACATGTCGCCTGGGTAAATCCGATTCCTTGTGTGTTAACAGAAACATTCCTCCCACCAACCGTGGGTGGCGTTAGACCAGTTTTCATGAATCTGTCGTAATATTATGACCAGGATTAGAAACCCTGTCACAATGACGCAGCTCAGGTACTGACTGTATCACCGAGTCATTTGGGAGCCCTGGGTTCTTGGTTTCAGAGTGGAATGTAATGGCTGCTACTGCATAGCCTTTTTCCCTGCTGATAGGAAATACTGATGAACCATGTCAGAGAGAGAGAGATCACATTCCCTAACCACGTGCACACACTCACACACTCACACACACACACACACACACACAAATTGGAGTTAGTGCGGAACTGTGGGCCCATTCAAATGAGGCGGAGTTCCTCTCAGTCCATAGCCCAGACCTAATTGTCACCAGGTCTTCACTAGCCCACAGGGGTGGCAGTGGTCGAGTAGAAAGAGCCTGGGGATTTCCAGAAACCACATTTACAAGCCACACACTCACCTCAAGGAGACACAGAGAGAGTGTTGGTGGGAGCAGGTGCCTTAAAATATATTCTGCAACGTGTACAATAGGTGCGAGAACATGGGTGGACACTGCCCTCTGGTGTCTCGTCCTCAGAACTACATATTTTCCTTCATAACTGTCAGTCTCTCCAACGCCGGAGCACTTGGTCCACGATACAGTCTTACTACAGATATTGCCTGTAACACTGAAGGGGTGTGCAAAAGAGTGACATGACATTGTCATGATACTGCCATAGCCATGACATGACACATATAAGAATCATTATGAATGTTTATGAATGTTGTCATTAGGTGTCATTCGGTTGATTATCTAGTATAGCCTAAAATTACAGATCTATTTAAAGAGAGATCGCAAAACAAATGAAGATGACGGGTGAAAAGATAATCAGATTAGGTGTACTGTCACCAAAAACATTGGGCTATGCAATATACAGTGAAAAAAATATACAATTAACATATTTAGGTCACTAAGAATACAAATATATGAAGGTGAAGAAGACTTTGGATCAGCGACAGCAGCCGAGCCTAGTACAGATGAAGGAGATTGAGTGAGGGAGATTAACGATATGGCGTCAAGGCAAGGATGGAGGAAAAAATTACGTGACAAGGCTGTAATATATACAGCTTTGTTTCGTTTTTGTGCAAGTCTATATTAATAAGAATATAGCATAACAACGAGAATAGACAACAATAATATTGGCTGCTATATACCTGATGAGTGATTTCATATTTTTAAATAACATGCTAATAGGTCTATGTTAAGAATAAATATATTGCCTTATTATTTTGTTTGATATTAGGGAGGACATTGCAGCCTGCATTAGCTGCTCAGGTGGACATGGACAACAGGGCAGATTTAACACAAGGCAGATTTAATAGTTGTCTTTATCAAGTGTGTAGCCACATATTATATAAAGTATTTCGGTAGAGTGCCAGGGTTGGGGTACCACCTTTGCCTAATTTTGAGCCAGGAAAACCCCTGTGTGTGTGTGTGTGTGTATATATATATATATATATGTATATATGTAGTCTCATTACAATGAGAGTGACATTACGACCTACGCCCCTACAACTCCCATGAGCACTACCTACATGGTCCATTTGTGTTTGGCCTATTGCCTTGCACGCCAGTGACCAACTGTGTGAACTAGACAGGCTACGATGTAGCACTGATAAAGAAATAAAACATAATTTCCCAACAACAAAATGGGGGCTAGTGAAAATGCTAAGTGACTAGTAACTTTGGAAAACCACTAGCCACAATGGCTGGTGAGCCAAAAAGTGAATGTCAAGCGCTGGTTATAACACTGTCAAATGCATTCATAACAGTGTCATGAATATTTTTCTTGACCTCAAGTACAGTGGTCAAATACTGTCAAATAGATGTAATTAAGTCTGTCAAATGCTTTTAAATACCTTAACAAAAGCAATACACTTCCTTTATTGTTTTTGCACAAGAAATGTTTCCTACTTTCAACAATCCTACTTTGGTAACACTTTCCGATAAGGGTACATGAACAACCATTAACAAATGCAGTATTCACCTTGAACAAACATTGATGAACAATGATGAACAAGACATTAGGAAATGGTTAACAATGATAGGCCTTACTTTATTAATGGTTTACAAATGCATTAACAAACAGTGTAGTGTCATTTGTTCATGCTGACACAGGACATAAACTCAAGTCATTATTTTGCAAGAACACAGTACTGTAATTTGTTATGGTTGATACAGGACATCCATTCATGTACAGTACCTAGTTCTTGCATGAACAATAGCCTTAGTAATATAAACTATTCATAATATAATTGAAAACATTGATAAAGTAGGCTAGATAGTGATAGTTTAATAAACTACATTCATGTTAACACAAATAGAACATGGCTGAGCAAGTTAGCAAAGTGCTACCCGGAACTGACAAACACTTGACTGGAGCTAGCATACAGCTAACTGGAGACAGCTAATAACCAACCGGAGCCAGCTAACAACAAGGAACTAGCTAATCGCTACCTCTTACAGCAGTGGCGTCATTAGCCCTGGGCGTCCGGGGCTATAGCCCCGGATCTTTTATGAATAGCCCCGGATCTCAAATAAAAAAAAATATATAATAAAAATGTGCCCCTGATCTATTCATCTATAATTCCGATAATTCCGATTATGACAATGCAGACATGTAGGCCGCAAGTGTGTATATCGAAATTTTTCACTTGTACATTCAAAACCCTGTAATTTATGTCCAGGGCGGGGCAAGGGTGGGCTCAGCCCCGAATGTATTGTGATCCTAGCTACGCCTCTGCCTTACAGTGCAACGATTGCAAAGTTCCTAAACAATACAGTTACAATTATATTAATCCTAGGGATATTGTCAGGAGTGTTGTTTTCGAAAAAAAAAAAATCAGTACAGAACAGTAACAAATTAGTTTTTTCCAAAGGAATGCACCACCGTCACGGCGTAGTTATACAATTACCACACTTTTCCAACCCTCTACATACACTTTAATAGGCAAGTTATGAAACTGTATCGAAAGATCCAGTGTACTTCTGTACTTTACCAACCAGGAAAACAGGATAAATGATGAGAAAGACATGGCTTTTCCTTGAGGAGTTACGAGAACGCGAAGGAGTTTAAATCATTAACAGTCCCAACGCAACACGACCACGTCAAACTGCCCCCTATAGGCCAACCATAGTAAGTGTCCTTCAATATAAAAGTGTCCTTCAAAATTCTATGTCAACCCCAAATACATTTTGTATGTTTCACACCTATTTGAAGACGCAAGTAACCGGTCTACCTTTTAATAATGGTTATCGCACTGTAAACATATTAACAAATTGGATTATGTATATTATCTCTTGAATAATGCATATTACTTAGCTTATTGTTCATGCAAACCACTAGTTACATGAATGGATGTTCTGCATCAACATTAACAAAATCAGTACAAACTATGTTCCTGCAAAAAACTTTTATATTGACATGTTTATTTACATCATGGAAAAGTCTGCACAAGACACCATTATAGTGGTGTATGGCTAACCAGGTGGTGCCACTATCATTTTGAGGTGAATCTTCAGAGACTCAGGCGTGTGATTACCTTTATGACTCCATATTTCCACTTTGTATTTCTGCCATGCATGCTCAATATGCTGAGTATGAGCACCAGACTCAGGATCAGCAAAGTTCCTTTTATGGCAGACAGAATATTGGCTAAATAGTTTCTTAAAGTTTGATAATTAGGCCCATGTTTATGACAGGTTATGTTGTCTTGGTTACTGTCATGTTGTCATAAAAAAAGACACAGACATGTTATGTTGTCTCAGTTAATGTCAAGTTGTCATAACAAAGACATTGGCAGGTTATGTTGTCTCAGTTAATGTCAAGTTGTCATAACAAAGACATTGGCAGGTTATGTTGTCTCAGTTAATGTCAAGTTGTCATAACAAAGACATTGGCAGGTTATGTTGTCTCAGTTAATGTCAAGTTGTCATAACAAAGACTTTGGCAGGTTATGTTGTCTCAGTTGATGTCAAGAAATGTCAACCTTGCATAAAAAATGACATAATTAAACAAATGACACCTAATGACAACATTCATAAAGGTTCAAAATGACTCCTTCATGTGTCATGTCATGGTTATGACAGTATCATGACAATGTCATGTCACTCTTATGCACACCCCTTCAAATAAAGTGTTACAGTATTGCCTTACTCTTATGTATTTGACAAATTACTCATAGCTAGATAACTGGAGATTTAGTTTAATGTTGTCAAACTGTGAAGTTATATTTTTCTTATATTGACCATGACCTTTCAAATGACCTTTGACTCTTGCTTCCCACAACAACTGGAATACATTTCTATTAAGATTGTATTTTCCATACAAACTTATATATTATTGTTGGATACTTGCCACGGTGAACCACAGATACAGCACAGACCTGGATCAAACAAAGGTAAGTATTTTTTACATAGTTACTGCCTTTTCCATGGGTTTAACTGTAACTTCATACTGATACTGCTCAAACGACTCCCCATTATCTCCTCAACAAAACACAGTAGAGAGAATGCCTCCAACAAAAACTTGAGCAAATGTGGACTTGATGCTATTTAGCTTTTTGTAAGTTCCTGACACCTCTATGTTTTCTTTTTGAGAGAAATATAGAAGTGAGTTTAGTCTTTGTTTGTTTAGTCTTTAGGGGTAGGTTTCTAGGAGATGCGGGTAACCTAGTGGTATGAGTCTTTAAAGAGTATAAAATCTATTTGGAAGAAATTATTAGGAGGTACTTAAAGTCCACTACATTAGTTATCAAACAAACCTCAGCCACAGTCATGACAGTTCAGTCCTACTACCTTTCCAATAGGCTCTGGCAGTTTAAAGAGCAATGCCTCCACCTTGTGGAGAATTGTAGCACACCCGGAAGATGCTTTTTCAGACATAAAAGATATCATGTTCCCTTAAATGGGCTCGGGTCAAAATAGGCTACCTGTAAGGAGGCAGCCTGTGGTTGGACAAGGATGGTGCGACATGTTACTCAGATCCAGACTGACTGATGATCATCATGGGTGACTCAGCACACGATTATCCCTGCCTAGCGACTATTATCACTGCCTAGTGACTATTATCACTGCCTAGTGACTATTATCACTGCCTAGTGACTACTATCACTGCCTAGTGAATATTATCACTGGCTAGTGACTATTATCACTGCCTAGTGACTACTATCACTGCCTAGTGACCACTATCACTGCCTAGTGACTATTATCACTGCCTAGTGACTACTATCACTGCCTAGTGACCACTATCACTGCCTAGTGACTATTATCACTGCCTAGTGACTATTATCACTGCCTAGTGACTACTATCACTGCCTAGTGACTACTATCACTGCCTAGTGACTACTATCACTGCCTAGTGACCACTATCACTGGCTAGCGACCTTCCATCCTTCTTCTCTCTTTTCCTCTTCTCTGTCCTCTCCTTTTCTGTCTTCTGTCCTCTAATCTCCCTTCCAATCCACTCACCTCGGCTCCTCTACGTCTGGTGAAAGGCTCCATCCAGAAGCTTCCGTATCCCCCCCGCCACCCCCCCGCCACCCCCCGTACTGTTCCAGAGTTAATCCAGTTTTAACTGGGAGATTTTGCAGTGTGTCTGTACCCCCCCCCCATGTGTACTTCACAGCGACTCTTTCATCAACTTTCATCTCATTCATCCCCTCTCCACTTTCCTCTGGTCTGGGGACACATGCAAGCGAGCGAGCGCGCACACAAACACACACAAACAAACAGAGAGACGCGCCCACGCACAAAGACTGAGATTATCTAAGCCTTTGTTCTATTGGGTAAATGTGTCTATTTTCGGACACAAAAGGAATTGTTAGACAGACACACTATACCTCTGTGACACATCATTTGGAGAACCATCTATAGAAGCCCTACAAGCTATCAATAGATATCAAAGCAAACATTAGACATCTGTTCATCTTATTTATTTATGAATATAGAGGCTACATTCTGTCAATATATTGTTACCAAACCAATAAATCTGACTCTGTGTATCTTATTTATTAGTATAGGTATAGAGTCAATTCATGCTATCAATAGATTGTTACCAAACCAAAAATCAGACATTTAACAGCGTTCAATGTGTCTAAGTCTTGTAACTAGGCTATATTTACATTCCAGTCATAAAGCAAACCTCAGAGCAAGCAACTGACACTAATGACTGCATGCAATTTCATGTTCTTGCATTATGGGAATTGAACCCACAACCCTGGTGGTAGAAACGATTGTGCTTTTAGCAAGTGAGCTACTCTCTAACAAGACTCCCAGCATAGAAGTCTGTGACCCGGAGACCTGGTGCTGAATGCATGTAACCAGGAGACATCCCTCAGGGCTAGTCTCATGGACACAGAATAAGCCAAGTAATCAGGGCCAGTGAAGTCTCCTTTGAGCTGGATTTTTCAGTCTAGGACTAGGCTGGATCTATGTGTGGAAAACCGACCCTCAGAGATTAGATCGAGCTCAGTCTTGACACGTTTGAGTCAGCAAGCTCAAGAAATGTGTATGTTCTGATGGTGACTTAATTCATTAGTAATTTTTTTTTTTTAAAGAATAAGAAAAAAACAACAAAAGACGACACGGAAGATTCAAACCAATTGAGAAGGCCTCATGGCCACCAGATTACCCACTATCTGACCCAAATAGGTTTATCTTGATCTCATCAGTTCCAGTAATCCATGTCCTTAGTCTGCTTGTCTTCAGCAAACTGTTTGCAGGCTTTCTTGTGCATCATCTTTAGAAGAGGCTTCCTTCTGGGACAACAGCCATGCAGACCAATTTGATGCAGTGTGCGGCGTATGGTCTGAGCACTGACAGGCTGACCCCCCACCCCTTCAACCTCTGCAGGAATGCTGGCAGCACTCATACGTCTATTTCCCAAAGACAACCTCTGGATATGACGCTGAGCACGTGCACTCAACTTCTTTGGTCGACCACGGCGAGGCCTGTTCTGAGTGGACCATGTCCCGTTAAACCGTTGTATGGTCTTGGCCACCGTGCTGCAGCTCAGTTTCAGGGTCTTGGCAATCTTCTTATAGCCTAGGCCATCTTTATGTATAGCAAAAAATTATTTTCCCAGATCCTCAGAGAGTTCTTTGCCATGAGGTGGCATGTTGAACTTCCAGTGACCAGTATGAGGGAGTATGGGAGCGATAACACCAAATTTAACACACCTGCTCCCCATTCACACCTGAGACCTTGTAACACTAACGAGTCACATGACACCGGGGTGGGAAAATTGCTAATTGGGTCCAATTTGGACATTTTCACTTAGGGGTGTACTCACTTTTGTTGCCAGCGGTTTAGACATTAATGGCTGTGTGTTGTTTTATTTTGAGGGGACAGCAAATTTACAGTTATACAAGCTGTACACTCACTACTTTACATTTTAGCAAAGTGTCATTTCTTCAGTGAAAAGATATAATCAAATATTAGCAAAAATGTTAGGGGTGTTTTGTGAGATACTGTATATGTATTATGTAAGGATTCAGTATGTATTGGAAGAATATGATTGGATGGCATTTTTAGCCAGGATGCTCTCTGTCTCAACTTCCTTTCCCGGAAAACAAGTTTTCTAGTTGCTTGGTTACTGTAGGCAGAAAGCTTGTGGTTAGAATATAGGGCCAAAAAACGGGAAGGTTGAAAGTTAGAATCGCAAATCTGGCATGTACACATATCTGATCTTGTGTCCCCTTGAGCAAGGCGCTTAACACTGTGCTGTATAACTGCTACTGTATATAACTTAGTGTCTAAACTTAAAAGTAACTCAGATTTTAAGATTCACCCTACTGACACCAGTAGATCTCTTCATCCTACTGACACCAGTAGATCTCTTCATCCTACTAACATCAGTAGACCTCTTCATTCTACTGACACCAGATCTATTCATCCTACTAACACCAGTAGATCTCTTCATTCTGCTGACACCAGATCTATTCATCCTACTGACACCAGTAGATGTCATCATCCTACTGACACCAGTAGATCTCTTCATCCTATTGACACCAGAAGATCTCCTCATGTTACTCCAGTATATCTCTTCATCCCACTGACACCAGTAGATCTCTTCTGTGAAGAGTAGATATCTCTTCCCAGAATTCTGCCCCAGAAGTGCTTCCTTATAAAGCTTGTAAAAAATGTTCATCTGCCTGACCGTCTCCCTCCTTCTCCTTCACCCCTCATCTCTCCCTCCTTCTCCTTCACCCCTCATCTCTCCCTCTCCTCCTTCACCCCTCATCTCTCCCTCCCCCTCTCCTTCTCCTTCACCCCTCATCTCTCCCTCTCCTTCACCCCTCATCTCTCCCTCTCCTTCTCCTTCACCCCTCATCTCTCCCTCCCCTCTCCTTCTCCTTCACCCCTCATCTCTCCCTCTCCTTCTCCTTCACCCCTCATCTCTCCCTCTCCTTCTCCTTCACCCCTCATCTCTCCCTCTCCTTCTCCTTCACCCCTCATCTCTCCCTCCCCCTCTCCTTCTCCTTCACCCCTCATCTCTCCCTCTCCTTCTCCTTCACCCCTCATCTCTCCCTCCCCCTCTCCTTCTCCTTCACCCCTCATCTCTCCCTCTCCTTCTCCTTCACCCCTCATCTCTCCCTCCCCCTCTCCTTCTCCTTCACCCCTCATCTCTCCCTCTCCTTCTCCTTCACCCCTCATCTCTCCCTCCCCCTCTCCTTCTCCTTCACCCCTCATCTCTCCCTCTCCTTCTCCTTCACCCCTCATCTCTCCCTCCCCCTCTCCTTCTCCTTCACCCCTCATCTCTCCCTCTCCTTCTCCTTCACCCCTCATCTCTCCCTCTCCTCCTTCACCCCTCATCTCTCCCTCCCCCTCTCCTTCTCCTTCACCCCTCATCTCTCCCTCTCCTTCTCCTTCACCCCTCATCTCTCCCTCTCTCTTTCTCAATTTTGACCTATAAACAGCCCTAAGGAATGGAGCGCGAGCCAACCGACCTAACCTCTCTAAAACAAATCATTTTATTTTGGGCAGAGATTTCGCGGCACGATGAGACGACCAGCTGATAAACCGTCCAGCTGTCACCCCTGCCTCCCTGCTCCCCCTTCCTGCCCTCCCTGCTCCCCCTTCCCCCCTGCCTCTGTCCTACTCTCCTCTTGGTTCCCTTGGTTCCCTCTCCTGGTCCTTTTATTCTGGGCCACTGCAGCTTTCTTTAGTCCAGGATTATTTTACCTCCACAGGAAAAACTGGTCCCTGGGCGGTCACATGTGTCTGTGTGAGCACATATCTGTCTGTCTGCCTGTCTGTCTGCCTATCTGCCTGTCAGTCCGTCTGCCTGTCCATCTGCCTGTCTGTATGTCAGGTGAATCTGAGTTACAGGTAAAAAGACCTGTTGATTCTCCACACAGGTCAGTAGCCACATTAACAGTCACTTACGAAAAAGCTGTACCCCGCCCTGGGACTGGTTACAGGGGTGCATACAGAGATAGATAGTATCCGAGTGGTTAGAGCTTCTGAACTGCATCTGAAAGGTTGGTAGAGAGGGCAAGGCGAAAGATCAGTGGTTTTGTCCATGAGCAAGGCAGCTGGCTCTAGCTGCTCCCATGGGGGGGTTATCAAGGCAGCCCCCCTGAGGTCTCCAGTTCAGAGGGGTGGTGTTAAATGCGGCCGCCATATTTCGGGTGGAGCGTCGGTGCACCCTGACGAAGACCCCCCTTTCCATATAACAAGGGGGGACGACTCAGATGCGCTTGAATGTTTCCCTGGGTAGTGTTAGCCAACGAGAAACGAGCACGGTCTCGTCCGGGGTCTAGAGACTGCCTTTCGCCTTGTCGCCAACTGGCGTCAACGCTCACGCCACCGTGCTCTTCCACCGTAGACAACGCAGTGGCAAGTTGTCTGGTTGTTTCAAGATGTGCCAGCAGCGTTGCTCTCAACACTCCCTCCCAGGTGTCAGAGGAAAGGTGTGTTCACGAGCAGAACATATGAACGGAACAAAACATGGTTGTCACGCATGGAGCGCGTCATTAGATCAATTGCCCTATTGTTAGATTGTTATAGCAACCGATGACATCACTTCCTGTTGAATTCACTGGTGTGACAGTTACAGTTCCACCCTCAGGATGTCAAATGGAAAGTAAGCAGGGGGTTTGCAGTACTGTGTTAATAATAATAATACAGAACTTAAACAAATAAATATAGATGCAAAAAAAAAAACAACGACACAGTCAAGATAAGAAAATCATAGAAGCCCAGACATAGTTCCAAAATAAATAAATACATGCTCCAAAACTTAGCTAGAGCTGATTGGGGGTTGAGCTAAGCTAGGGGGAAAGCCATATTGGTGACCATAGGAGGTTACCATAGGAGGTGACCATAGGATCTGTAAGGACATAGAATCATGTCCGACACAATCGCCAAAGAAAACCCCTACCCTTGATTCACATGTTCATACCCTGTACCAGACGCTAGCCTATCGCAGCGCTCGATGATCTGTTAAAGGTTGACTAACAGACCATCATACCCAGATTGGTTTTTTGGATGTGAACATGCAAAATGTATTTTCTGGATTTCAATTAAATGCCACTCATTTGTAAACCCCTCCATGACAATGCAGTTCTACATTTCTTACTTAATTTAGATTAAATCTGAATGGTGCAAGAGTTTGAGTAATGTTTGTCTACAACTGCAACGGCCTTTCAGCTGCATGCTGGCCTTCTGATGCTCTGTGAATCCATCCATAGAAGGACATTGACGGTCTCACCTGGGCGGTCTAGACTCGGGTCCTGGTGCTGTGAGCCAAACACCCTGACTGTCACATTTCAGACAGGAAAAGCAAGCCTGTGTCATTCACAGGCTAACGAACATCTCAGCCAGCCAAGGAAATATTACACCGAGGTAATAATACGACCCTACCTATATAGTAACACACTGGTGCCAAGAAGAGATAATATAGCCGGACAAGATGAGATAGATTTTATCTCCCAAAGGCAGAACAGGGACTGATCATAACAGGGGCAGTCCAGGACAATGACCGCTGGGCTAGATGATGAGGGTTTTATGGGAAGAAATCGTCAGTGTGTCAGAAATGTCCTGGCCAGTGTGTTTGTTCCAGTCCGTGCCTGACTAACGGGGATACTGCCGTTCAGGGCATCGCAGTGGGCTACTTCTGTCCAGTGTGCAATAGGTCAAAGAAGTTGTCACCCAAACTGACATATTATTTATACTGTCTGTCACTCAAGATGACAGATTAACACGTGAGCCCTGAACAACCTGGCTATACGGCTCCAAGCTTTCCCCAATCTGTTTGCTAGAATTCATCCACCTTCATGAAATTGAAATATACACCGGGAGTTATTTAATGGGTTTGTTATCATTGGATAGACATATCATTGGATCATTGGAAGTTAATACTAAAAGTTGCGAATGACAGGAATTTGGCTCAGATGTTTTAAAGGGATAGTTCAAGATTTTGGCAACCTGGGAAGTAAACTGTAAGGCTTAAATGACACAATGTCAAATTATGCCATGAGATTTGGAGCTCTGCCTGACATAATGTGGGCAAATAATAAATGTTCTTATACTCAGTCTAATGGTACAAACTTAAAGGAGGTTTCAGCCCAGGGGTGGGTTCGGCTGGGTTACGAGTTTGCTCCGTACTTTAAAACAAACCTTTGGCATCTGCTGTTGGGGCGAGGATAGAGGCATGGGGCTTTGGAGCTTTAGAGCCCTCCCCCCTCCCAGTCTTGGCAGAGGGGTGAGGGTGGCTGGTGGGGGGGGGGGGGGGGGGGGGGTGGCAACAGGACAGGTTTCCAAATTGGTACAGCCAGGACTCGGATCCAAATGAACCCCCTCACCCCGTTCAACTGGGCATTCCCCCAAGGGACGAGGACGTGGCAGGGGGCCGTGAGGAGAGGGTGGAGAGGATGGAGGGAGATAAGGTAAGAGAGGACGGAAAAGATGGAAGGCTTGATGGAGGGAGGGATGGAGAGCGGTGGTGTGATGCAAGAGAATAAAACAGAGGAGAAGACTTTAGTGTGATTGTTGGATGTTAGGGGTTTAGTTGAACGTCTATAGACAGACTATTGATGGACTGTTGATGGACTTTAGATGGACATTAGACTAACTATAGATGTACTACTGATGCACTTTGGATGGACTATTGATGGACTTTAGATGGACATTAGATTAACTATAAATGTACTACTGATGCACTTTTGACAGACTATTGATGGACTTTAGAAAAGAAGAGAAGGAGAGAGTTGGAGTGAGAGAAAAAGGAGAGAGAAGAGAATGACAAGAGACAGGCAGAGTGAAAGAGAGAGATAAATAAGAGTGAGAAAGACAGAGAGAGAAAAAGAGAAAGAATAGGAAAGAGAAAAAAAAGAGACACTGACAGAAACAGACCAGTGCAATTGCTCTCATTCCTTCAAAACAACTGGATAGAATCAACAAAAAAAAACTTAAGTCACAACCTAGGAAGAAACCCAGAAAGGAGCCTGACTCTGAGTGGAGGCCAGTCCTCTGTGTGTGCCCGGGTAAGATTATGAAAGTAACTGAGATTATCTGGAAGTACCTTTTCAGGCCACATGCATGTTTAGATGACTAGTGGCTTAGCAAATACAGGTTGGCCGAGTCAAGAGACTTTAGGCAGAACTCAGGCCAGCTGCACAGCCAGGTGGACAGGATCAAGGACGGCCAAGTGGGCTGTGGGGAGTGACAGTGACTTTGGGCAGGGTCGGCTAAGAGCTAACATGCCAGGTAGTCCCAAGGCCCGGTCCAAGGACTCCGCTCCTCCTGACATCAAAACCCAGTCCCCTGAGAGGGGCGTTAGAGGACAGTTCTCCCAGCGGAGCGTGTAAACATCGGACTACGCTTGATCATATCATATATACCCTGAAGAGATGAGTCTTTAACCAAAATCACACACACACACACACACACACGTGATCACGCATGTTATCATCACAAGCAACCTGGTTGCCTGCGCAAAAGAAAATAACAACGGACAAATGCGTCGAAGGACGAAGGCTGCCGGCCCACTGGAACGATTGACAGAGGACGGACGGATGAAACATGCGATCTCGCTCGCGTGACTAACATCTCGTTCACCTTGTTTTGTGTCGTTGACCTGGTTTTGTCTCATTGACCATGTTTTGTCTCATTGGCATTGTTTTGTCTCGTTGTCCTTGTTTTGTCTCGTTTACCTTGTTTTGTCTCGTTGACCTTGTTTTCTTGGAAGCCGACGTGCTCACACCTTGAGGCCCTCCCAGGACAGGACACCATGAAAAACGTAGATGGTCAGAGAGAAAATACGTTGTAAACACTTCTTATTCCACTGGTCTAAATATCAGTAAGAGATATTTGTTTACGGAAATGTAAAGAAAGAGTTGCTAGATTTACTGAAGTATCTACTAGGAGAATTTTTACATTTTCTTTGGAGTAAACAAACACACACTAGTAGACCTCACAGACCATCATTACGAAAGAGAGACAATTTCTGACTTGTTGATTATTATTTTTTTATTTGTTTTTTGTTTTTTCTGGGTAAAACTGTCCATGCTATTAGTTTAACCTATTTGTTTTACTGTATCACTATTGTGGCCAAAACATGATTTGCCTTGGCAATCAAAGTAAATTCAGAATAAATATAAACTACAGATGGACTCCCTGACATGATGTTCATTCTGTAGGTTGTGCAGTTTGTTTGGCTTCATAAGAATATTTCTCACCCTTTTAACATAACATTATTGAGCAGAAATGTCTGGAATTCTGACAAAACATACCAAAATTCTAGCGTTTTAATGTTGTTGTTTTTTCTCAAGAAATTACTACTTTTCTTTTACTGTTGTGACATACTTGCAGGACCGTGAGATCTTGGATGACTGTGACTTGGCAATCACCCGTGTTCTCAGTGCGTCACGTTGCTAAGACAACGGTGTGCATTCTACAGAGTGTGATAAAACCTCATGAATTCGTACCCTCACACAGACAAATGAAACACATCCAGAGTGCATGGGGATTGTGGTGACCACATGACACGCTGTGGTGGTGGCGCAATCCCCTGAGGTTAACATGAACAGAACCCTAACGGTTTACAGGGCCTGGGGCCATAAACCTAATCACACACGCACGCGCACAGAAACACAACCACACAATAAAGCTCCACGATGACAGTGTGTAGATCTTATATGTATCTTATATGTATCTTACCATGCAATATGATCTGTTGTAGCTTGTGTCTGTGTGTGTGTGTGTGTGTGTGTGTTTCTGATTCAATTGCATTTATATTAAATGTCTCCAAACTGTGTTTGAATCTAAAAAAGTTAACTACTGTGGGACATTTGGAAAAATTCAAGATTAGGGCGAAAGTTACAACTGGGTCAGGGTTACAATAAGTGTTAGGATTTACAGGTTAAGGTTTTACAGGTTAGGGTTAGGTTTTACAGGTTAGCTTTATATTGCAAAAATTGTTGCCAGTGGAATAAAACAATTTAACTATATTTGAGGAGATATTTGCTTGAAATAAGTGAAATAATCTGCCAAAGGAACAATACAAATTACATGATTTTCAAGGCATATTTTCTAAAAACAAGCGGTATAATCTAGCTTGTTAAGAAAAATATACCTTATTTTAAGGATGGTAGGGTTTTTAACCTGAAAATAAGATAAATAAGCCTGATAAGCCATATATCTTTTGCAGTGTAGGCTTTACAGGTCAGGTTTAGGCTTTACAGGTCAGGTTTAGGCTTTACAGGTCAGGTTTAGGCTTTACAGGTTAGGTTTACAGTTTGGCGTTAGAGCTTAGTTACAGTTTATGAGGTTAGGGGGGGGTTAAGGTTAGAAACAAGCAATAATTAGTCACATTTATAATGGATAGTAACAGTTGTGCAATTACAGTGAGGAAGTTGTGAAGTTACAGTTGTGAAGTTACAGTTAGACAGTAACAGTTAGACAGCAACAGGTGGATAATTACAGTTAGACAGTTACAGTAAACAGTTGTGATGCAGTTAATAATGGTATTCTTGAGGGTGTGTCCTTTTGATTACCTCGCATTAACAACCTTCCCCATAGTGTGGCTAACCTAAAATGCATCCGAAGATGGACTTTCTGTTTTATTTTAAATATAATACACCACGCCTCCATACGAAACACAGGATATGCAAGGTAAGTGTGTATTGTGTGTACGAATGTGTGTATGCGCATGTGTGAGGGAAGTAAAAATACTTCTCTGCTGAAGCAGTTGATTTACGTTATATAGCATCCCGATTGACCCTATTAGCTACATAGTGCATTTGTTTAGCCGGTGCCCAATAAGATCTGGTTAAATGGAGTGCACTAATACAGGGAATATAGGGTCCTTTGAGACCCAATCAATGTCTTCACTGGTTGGAAAGGGCAACTCTTTTATTCTGCATCATTCCAGGAAGTGCTTGGAACACTCAGAACACTTTCTCAGAAACAAAGCGCTTGTTTTGTTACATCCCCAACACAAGAGACAACAGAAAGGAAGCAAGCACAGCAAAGTCAGCCCTGGAGACACACACCAAAACAAAAACACAAAAGGACTGTGAGAGAACAAATTCTCATGTTGTAATGTGTCATTATTAGGTATATATGCTGTAGTTAAAGCACATTTGTAGGCTGCAGCTTGTTCACAGGACCACAGTGGTACGATAATATGACCACATCTCAGACAGGGTGTGTAGGATTAATTGATCGACTGGTCGGCGATTGACTAAATTCAACACGCCTGGTATCTGAAGTCAGTCAAATCGGTCCTGCACACCCTGTGGCAAACTAGGGGAAAGAAAGTGCATTACAGCAGCACTGTAATGTATTGACCCTATCCATCACTGTGTCTGTTACCTGACTAACGACATGCTGAGCATGCTTGCTTAGCTTTCTATCTCTCTGAGGTATGTAACCTGAGCAACTCAGACTACCACAGGGAGACTGCCTGTTTTACAAATGGCACACTAGCCCCCTCCTAATGCAACTGCTTTTGACAGCGGCACATATCAATCTGGTGAAAAGAAGTGGACTACGTAGCAATTATGGTGCCATTAGGAATGCATACAGTTAAGAGGCAACGTGTTTTTCCCTTCAGGGTACCTGCAGTAAATTGCACGACGGTAGCCTGAGAGAGACACTTGAAAACATAATACAGTGTTACATTTTCCACTGCGTGACGGGGTTTTTTGACAGGAGAGAACCGGGAGAGAACAAAATGGTTGCCATGAGTGAACCCCCAGCATAATGTCTGGTTTTTGTAAGTGAGCAATTGTGTGTTGCCGTCTTGCTTGTTTGGTCTTGGCAGACATTTGTGGAGAGAAAGCCTTTTTGCAAATCCCCTATCTCACAAATTTCTCTGTTGCTATAGGACCTGATGGCTGCTGGAGGAATCACACGAATTTATAATAAAGCTGTAAACTTATTTAACTTTTTTCACTCTGCGGGTTATCCTGGAATACACCTGAAGGAGGGCAGCGTCAGTCAGCCTTCGTTCGTCGATAACTAAAATTCCCACCCTTGGTTCCCACCGTTCAACCAACAGTTTCAACACAGCTTCACTGGCTCCAACCCAATTTTTGAAGGGAACTGGAAAGAAGAAAAGGTTGAAACGGATCACCCATGAAGACATTAGGCAGCGTGGACCTAAAGCGGACGGCTTGGGGCATTGTTTATGGGCTGGATAGGATTCCCGTTGACGTTTCGGTCAGTGACTCCGGCACAGTCTGACTGAGAAAGACCAACCAATCGTTGGATCCAGAGCAGCCGACCAATCAGCCTGCTGAGTATAGCAGTGGATTCTGGGTACTGAAAAAAAGAGAAGGGATAAGGAAGAGATAAGAAGAGGTAGGTCTATGTACAGTATCAACTGGAGTACAAAGGTGGAACAGAGATCGATGAGTATCTGTGTAAAGGAAAGGGGAGGGTCATGGGAAACTAGGGCAGGCCAGCATGGATGTCAGTGGTGCCACGTTGCCACGGTGACACCCATGTTGTATGACCGACAATAGGCAAACAGCGGCGACACATCATGTCAAGGCCATGACTCTGGGTGCTGAGATCTGACATGGGTGACCGCACAAACGGCAGAGTGCCCCCTTGTCGGAGACCTGATCGTGCCATCGGCGGCTGATACTAGAGTCCTGCACGGAGCTGTTTTCTTTGTAGCAGCACCCAGGACCCCGTTTGATGCTTCTGTTCCAAGAACCACCAGAAAACCGACAGAAGGACAGACTATCTCTCTCTAATCTATAAGTAAATATTGGACATATTGGACAATGTCACAGTTTCCTTGTAACTGGGGCTCCTATATGGACAGTAACCATTTAATTTAACCTGCATTCCTGGTTCAGTTGTCTGTCTTGACTGCTGTTGTAAGTGATGATGATCAACACTATGATTTGAATCTACAAGATTACAAATGAACAAGGAGGAAACAATTCGTGGGAATTATTAAGAGGCAGGACTCAGTGCCCCTTAAAGTATAAACACTACCATAATGGATTTCAGCAAACTGCTGCATGAACACATGACATCACGGACCCAAGCTGGGCATTTTAGGAAATGTATTTATAGCCAGCTAAAGCTCGACATCACAACCAATGGTCCCATTTTCTAGCAAAGTCCTGATCCCATAAATATGCTTATTTTCTAACACTTCCGTGTGGAATCTCAAATTGTCCTAACCTTGTGTTGTCGATTGTTGTGTTGGATTGAGTTAAGTTGTATTCAAATACGTTGTAAACTTTGTTTTGTTGAACGTCAGGAAGCATAACAACCAATGGAACTTCACATCCATGCAACAGAACTCTAGGCCGCCATGACAACTGGGCTGTCATGGTTTGACATCAGCATTGTCCAGCGTTGTCAGGTCCCGCCTCTTGTGGGTGAGCGATAGTCATTGGCCATTTATTGCTGATTGGATGTTCCAGCCCTGACATGACTCAGAGCCTGTTGATTGTTCTATTGTCCTTTAAAAAGGCCAATCTATTTGATGGCGCATGTACAGATTAATTATAAACACAGTGATAAAGCCACCAGCTGCTTTTGTGACCAAACTGGACCCTACTCATACAACATCACCCCTCAATCCCGGCGGCAATGTGATGATATTTATGGTTCATTATTCTGCATCGGAAGAAGCAGTGAAGACATTTATTGTTATCTTTAACAAGGCCTACATGCTGAGCATATGTACGGCATCCGAGACATTGTTTTTAGTTATCCCACTGAGTTTCCTTCATGGCGGAGGGAAGGAGCAAGGAAATGCACAGAGAATAACTGGTAGATGAACGAAGGGGGGGGTGGGGGTGACTCAGAGAACCAAATCATAAAACACTGACTGTTGTAGTGGGCTCTCCTCTCCTCCTCTCCTCCTCTCCTCTCCTGTCCTCCCGTCTCCTTCTCCCAGTCTACCCAGCAGGGGGAGGAGGCTGAGTGATCCTCCAACAGGAGTCGTTCCACAACCAGCACGTCTGATCCGAGTTGTCAACAAAATGAAGTCTCCTGGCTGGCTGAATCGGGGGTGCTCTAGTTCAGAGCCACGACAGAGCAGTGAAACGCCCCGGGGCTTCCAGGAGAGCCACTGGGCCTGAGGAAGAACGGGGGCACAGGGCAGCGTCAAACCCCTTACACACCCCGCTACTCTCCAGGCACACTAGCAGGGGAGACCGTGCTGTGGGATTCCCCCCCCCAGCCCCCCACCCCCACCGCCGTCGAGGAGGAGGCGGAGCTAACAGCTAACTGCTGTTTTAATGGAGACACATCAAATCCAGCAGAGCCCCGGGGGGGGGGGGGTGGGGGGTGGGGGGCAGACTGGGGCAACACTTCTGCCCCGCCGTGATCAGTCCAATTAGGAAGCCGGTCCTGTGCATCCATTATGGGCTCCTACTGCCCACGGGGCTCAGCAAATATGTCACAGACGTGTTGCCGGCAGAGGACGGAGAGCTTGAGTCAAATGTTCTTTTCCCACCCCGAAGTAGCACAGAACATGATGATTTGAGACAGACGTTTTTTTGTAGAGTTATTTTTTTGTAGGTTTTCCTCGCTTTGGGTTTTTCTAAACCAAAAGCCCACGGGATGGGTTTTTATAAATAAACAGTCAGGCTAAATGCGGTCTGGGTGTGTGGGAGAGACATGACAGCAGAACTGACAGGGAGCCACATTCCTCACCACGGCCTCTATACCAAATGTCACCGTCTGGAAACATTCCCACGTGCACCAAGAGCGGTTCAGAACATGCACAGGTGTTGAGGAGCGACAGGACTGGGGACAATGAACCGGTCATACGCAGCGAGCTCAATCTTTTCAGCGTACACTCCATAGATCTGACTGACCCGAAAGACCCCAGACCTGTGTCTACTCTGAAGGAGGTCCAGGCTGGACTTGGACGATAGGCAGCGGTAAAACAAGTTGGCGCTTTCTACATTACCAGCATTTCCACAAGTAAGTTCTGCGGTGGAATCCAGTATGGATCTTCTTGGTGTGTGGATTTTTCAGTTATCCTTTTAGGTCTGAACGAAGAGCGCATAGGCTATACTGTCAGACTGCATTCCAAGTTGTTTTTTCCTCTCTTCCGATGGGCTCCACTGCACCTGGCATTTGGGGCAGACAGTGTAATCAAATTAGTGGGTCAGCAAAACCAAAGTCTGTCCCCAGTTTAACCTCTGGTGACCTTTGGGGTTCTGTATAGTGTCTGTATAGACGTATAGTTAAACCAGGAACTCACACACACACACAGACACACACACAGTTACTGGTCTCACCCTCCTCACCCTCCTCAGGTCAGACTATGAATATCATATCATTGTTTCAGACTTCTGGTGACGTCCCTCCTCCTCCTCGTCTACAGAACTTGATACCTGTAGAGGTTTCAAAGGTGTGTAGGAATAACATGAGCAAGGATTCAGACCAATCGGAACAGCTGTGAAAAAAATCAGGTGTGAAAAGATCTGAAGTGACTGGTCAAAAGGCCCATTACTGTAAAAAAACAAAAAAAATGCCTGAATTTGTCTGCTTGTGTAAACGCAGCCGTTGGCAAGCATCCCAAATGACACACTGTTTCCTACATAGTGCAACAGGAACAGCGGAGGTCTGGTCAAAGGAAGTGCACTAAGATGGGAATAGGGAACTATTTGGGATACACTCATTTTCTCTCTTCAGGGCTGACTGTGTAATGAGGCTTTAGTATTCAGTATCAAGGCGGCCGATACCTTCATGCACCTGGCCCTGGGATGCAAGTCTTTCTAAAGGATGGTCCCTTTGCTTTGGGAGAGAGCCCTGCTTAATATTCTCCTGATCTAACGGACCATGTGTAGAGGACAGGTAGGTACCTACTTTCTGCTATACTTGATTACAACTCAGTTATTACCCCTTAATTTAATAGGCAGTTACTTTCATTGTAGGACCATTAATGAATGCCTGAAAAACACTTAAACTAAAGTAATTATGTTTTGAGTTTTTATCTTTTGTTTGTTCCTGGGAAGGTGTTCCGGTCCCGTCCCACTGGGAGGAGACCCTGGGGAAGACCTAGGACACACTGGAGGGACTATGTCTCCCGGCTGGCCTGGGAACGCCTCGGTGTCCCCCCGGAAGAGCTGGAGGAAGTGTCTGGGGAGAGGGAAGTCTGGGCATCTCTGCTTAGACTGCTGCCCCCGCGACCCGGCCTCGGATGAAGCGGAAGAAGATGCCATGCCATCTTTTGTTTGTTGTTGAGCTCTGCTCAAAACCAACAACTCCTCCAGGTGTTCTATGACTAGTTCATAACCAATAACTCCTCCAGGTGTTCTATGACTAGTTCATAACCAACAACTCCTCCGGGCGTTCTATATAGATGTTCTATACATAAAGGGTTTATAACATATTCACACTATATCTATCCTACAACCACCCAAGCAGAAAGATAAAAATATTTATATAAACTAAATTATCAAAATGTATCAAAATTGAAGATTTAAAAAAATATATATACTTTTAATGTCAACTATATTACTCTTTTGTTCCCCAGCATTAAAGGACATTAAAACCATGGACATTGTGCAGTGAGCTGTGTCATTGCTAGACCAGGGTTAAAATCTCTCTTGTGGATTAGCCCAGGGTTACAGAGGTAGACGACGCAGCTGACCGGGTTTGGACAATTGTTTTGCCCAGTAACTCAGAACACATTCTCATGTACAGCAACAACCCATGGAGCAGTTGGTTTTTACATTTTTGCTCAGTGGCTGAACAACAGATTTATTACCACGCCGGCTCAAAGATTCGAACAAGAAACGGGTCAGTTACTGGTCAAATGCTCTGACCATTAGACTACATTCTGCCCCGGAAGGCGTTATCAACTGGGATTTCCCTGGTCACTTTCTGACCACGGACAAAACCTATCATTAACTCACTAGTGCTGGTAGCCACGCAATGTATTTTCTGGAACACCCTACGCCAACACCTTCAATATTGTTTCCCAAACGGCATCCTATTCCCTACAAAGTGCATTACTTTCCTCCAGTGCCCTACAGTCACCATACACTTGTGCATTACAAAGGGAGCGGTACGCCATTTTGGATTCGCGCACAGTGTCAGGGGCTGGTGTGACTTCTCACACTTCGCATCTGCTGCATGCCCCGTGACAGAGGCTAACGTCCCAAATGCCACTCTAGTCCCAATATCGAGAAATAATCATTTTCTGGGGCATTTTATTATTTAGTGTCAGAGACATGGGAGAGGATTGAGGAGAGCGAGGGGTGCTGAAATAGCCGCAGGCCGGCTGGCACTACCAGAGACTTAGACACCCATTGATCACTACAGTGCATTTCTTATAACCACATTTAGTCACAGTCTATTTCAATGTTGATTTAATTAAGTTATACGGAGCCTGGTTTTAAGTCATGCGCTACTTGGAGAATAGGGCGGCTTTTGGGAGTCTTTCAGCCAGCTAGCTGACAGATGGTGAGTAACTGGAGGTGTAATTAGTGACAGGTTACATAACGATGTAAAAACTCACAGATACTCACAGCAGACCAGAATATCTCTGGCACTAGAAGGACAAATGTCCGTTGGTTTTAGTGTATTGGCATGTCATGATTATCTAAGTGTCACTTACAGGCCAAAAGTAAATACGTAAACCCTGAAACAGAATTTAAACAATAGCACTGAGTAATTCAAAAAAACAAGCCACTCTGGATATGATGGTATACAGGGGTGTAATACACAGCCAATAACAACATAAATGTGTTTCAAAATTCTGCAAACCATAGACACTGTGTAGAATTGATAATGAACCCAACAGACATTCACAGTTTTACACTGTGTGCAGCTCCTTTCGCGTCATAATAACGAAAGTTAATTTGTCGAGGAAATTGGAATATCACAAAAGATTTGTTTGAGGACTATCATTTACAAACGCTAATCTCTAAATGTTCAAGCCTTCAGGATCTCATTCAAGAGTGAATGGGTCCTGTGCAAAATGAATTTGACACCCTGTGTGCAATAGGACAAGCCACCAGGCGTGACTCAAATATAGTCACAGTCAATAAAGACAGGTCTGGTCGTGTGTCTGTATTGGCACTTCAGGACGACTGCTGACAGTAAAAACGGCTTAATTAAATCACTTGCGTCTGACTGAGTGACGTTCGTACGTACCCATGTGGCAAGAACACACGAGGACGGATATCTCACCAAAAAAAAATAAAAAGATTACTAAGCATGTTGTTCCATCACCGTGAAATATACCCGAATGCCCGGTCATGCGTGCTGCCAACATTACTCAATGTACACGCAGGGCTCAAACCGATTCATCCACATGCCCGGGTGACCATGTTGCCATGCTCCGGTGGACTGGAGTAGACCTAGCTAATGGTGGTCGAGGGAGAGAGGATGGACTAGGAGCCAGTGATAACCCAGAGATGCACCAATGCCTTCGGGCGCCTCCAGCTGAATTTCTCTTCTGAGGCTATAAATAGTCCCCTTACCCCAGCCTCCATTCCCCTTCCTCGGAGCTGATCGCTGCGGCGCTCAACAACAACGTGCTGACTCATAACGTGGACAAAATAGCACACAGTTCCCAATAGAGTGCACTGCTTTTTGACCGAAGCCAAGGTAAACTGTAGAGGGGACGGGGTGTGATTTTGGACTCACCCCAAGGAGAATCACAGCCATAAACATCATAACAGGAAACTCCTGTCGTCACCTCCGCTTCATTTTTCATTAGCCCGGTGTGTGATGGACAGATGTTTACTGTACAGAGAGGTTTACTTAGAACTCAGACAACATCACAGCACTGATTCCCATGTGGTCATCTACCTCTCGCTATGACTGAAAGGCCAAAGGTCAGCACTTCAGCATCTAGACCCGTCCTATGTCTTCATAATGGACACGTCCTTTGACCTTTGGCCTTTCAGTCATAGCGAGAGGTTTACTTAAGACTCAGACAACATCACAGCACGGATTCCCATGTGGTCATCTACCTCTCGCTGAAAGGCCAAAAGTCAAAGGACGTGTCCATTATGAAGACATAGGACGGGTCTAGATGCTGGGGTGCTGATCCAGGCAGTCTTAGATCAGGATTAAATGGATATGAGAAACCTGGTTCAGCTTCATGAATGTAGGTCGCAGTAGAAGTGCCTCAGAGATGTTTCATGAGCCCTGGGCCCAGGTCTTCGTTAGGTGGGAGTGGGGCCAAAATGGCTGCCAGCCACACTGCTGTATGTTTATTATGTTGTTACCGTCTATATAACGAGAGCGTTGAATCGGAAGCAGAAGGCTGAGGAGAGAAACACAGCCTGTGTTTGCACTGAAGGCACTCTCTCCATCTCTCGCTCTCCATCCCTCTCTCTCCATCCCTCTCTCTCTCTGACTACCTTCTGAGTCATCCCATAACATCAAACATCTCACTAGAGAGGAAGCGTCAAAGAAGGGGAAACGCATGCATCTGACGCAGTATGTGTGTGTGTGTGTTGTGGGCTGAAGTGACTGGAGTAGGCCAGTGACCATCATTCACAGAGGTAAAACCTCTCAGTTAATCTGTTGAGGGTGATAATCTTTCAGTCTGGTCCTCGGATATTTTCGTACTGTCTTACCAGCTCCTAATGTTCTCTTATTTCTCCACAGCAATGAACTATTAAACAGGGAATAGGGAGTTATTTGCGATGCGCGCAGGGCTTCTGGGAAAAGTCTGTAAAAGTATCTTCTCCTTTTAATGGTGTGATACTGTGCTAGGAAATAATTTAGCGGAATACCTGCTCTATTGTTGTCATGAAATAAATCAGTAAATGTTCCACCGCTTAAATTCAGGCCAGGTATACTGTCAGGTGCCTTGAAAACGCACTGCTTTTTTTTCACAGGTGGCTGAGTAGCTGTAGGGCATTAGGGAGTTCAGTGTTGCTGCTGGCCGTCGAAACCTCTCGCAGTCAAGCGGGTTCCCACAGAGTGATTGCTGCTGTTTCTTCTTGGCCTTACCCGAGTAATTACTGGGTGTGTCACAACAAATACAAGGCCAGAGGTGTCCTGTGTGTGTGTGGACATGTGTAGAGTATGTGTGTGTATGTACATGCCAAGACCGGTAAGATTTTTGACCTAGTGAAAACTATAGTTATCTGATGTCTATGTATACCCTTTCTGATATGCTTTATTTCTGTGGTTCAAAATGAAAACTAAAGCCAAGAATGTGGTCACGATCCATAAATTGAAAACATGTAAAAGACAGCACAGCAGAACCCTGATCTGTGGATCACCTGTCCAGCCCCCCCTCCCAACCACACACACACACACACACACACACACACACACACACACAGACACAGGCACACATACAAAACAAACATGTATTTTGTATACATGATTGCAAAAGGGAATGGGTTGTCGATGTGTTTTCCCTGAATTGAAAGAAAGCACATGTGCATGTGCACACACACACACACACACACAGCTCAAGCATGGCCTTGACGGTGCACGACAGCCCACATCGTAGTCCAGTCCGCTGTACCAACCGTGGTACCTCAGCCATGCGCCTGCATAAACAGAGGTACACTGCGTGCCACATTCTCGTGAAGGCCCTAGTGTGTACACAGCAACGTGCTGCGGTTCCTTTCCTGATTGACCACGGGTCTTTGTCTGTCGATTCGCCAGGAAGAAAAAACGCCATATCTGGGCCTAAGTCACACAGGACGTTCTCAGCGCTATTATTTTTACTGGCTGACTACTCACACGTTTGTGTGCGTGCGTGCGTGCGCGTGTGTCCATGTGTCAGGCGGTGACTGGGAATAGGCGTTGAAGTAGCTCTACCCTCTAGTGGTCACTAGATTGGCCCAGACTATATTGGTCCGTCCCACCAAGGTTCAGTCCATAGTTCACCTCACCTCTGGTGACTTTCAGGATTTGAGGAATACCCTACAGCCAGTTGTACTCCATGCCGTATTTTCAAGGTGAGCGTTAAACGAACACAATTCTAGTTCGGCTAGTGGTGACTCATGGCACTCCGCGCCAATTGCATCCAGCTGTGTAGATGCATGGGAATGATAGTAAAAACCAAATCGTTTAGTCAGTTCGCTAAACATGTTTAAATAATGTCGTGTATATATCCATGTTCGATTCCATTGTATTTCTTAAAGGCCCCATTATGTTCCATGTTTGTGAGACACCAACGGGCAGTTATAGGCCTGTGTGGAAGGTGCCACAAGACTTGTCTTTAGGTTAAGAGGGTAGTCGTGAGTTTTAAGTTAGCACTGAGGCTCAGGACAGATGTAGATTTGGGCCTAATCGATTTCACTTCGGACTGTGTACTGCACAAAATAACGGCGGTGTTTGAGCTTAGTGGCTAACACCTGACATCCCTGAGCAGAAACTGTTCATGCAGGCTGTGTGTCGTCAGTTGAGCTTAGCAACCGCCTAGGTCTACATCTCACGCAAGCTATTAGTGTGAGGTTAAGAGATAATTGGAGATAAAGAGAAAAGTGAGAGCCAGCAGGAGAGATAAGACTAAAGCCAAACTGACTGGCCAGCCGTGTAGGCTTTGAATATGCACTGTGCATGTGCGACCCAGAACGGTGTCACTCCTAAATGTTTCGAATTATGCTGGGGTTTATTATTATTTTTGAAACATTCTGATATCAGTATTGGTAGCCTATTAACTAGTAGCCTACTTGTGCTAGTTACTTCTGTAGATTAACCGGTGCTGTCTGCATAGAATAAGAAAGTTTCAAAGCACTTGATAAGATATCGGTGGTTTGTTTCTGGTCGCGTTTCCAAGCGATGGTGACAAGTGAAGCCTCATTTCGTTATTGTGGAGGCCATCCCAGCGTTTGGAGCGTCGCGGGTTGAGAATGCAAGTCTGGATGTAGCTGATTGGAGTAGCGGAGTTGGTGATCACAGCGCGGTGGGGGAGGAGGGAGATTCTGAAGTGGGGCTTTCTGTGTATCACTCTCCAGCGGCCATGTTAGCCAAGAAGCCCTGCGCTGCTGTCTACCCAACTGGTAAGGAATCGCAATCTGGAGCCGAACAGGCTAGGCACTATACGGTTACATTTCCTTATTTTGGCCGTGTGTCATCAGCGGGATATTGTTGATGGATTTTATGCTTTTCTCGGGTCCTTGTAACGCGTTTATTACAGGTTTAACAGGTAGTCCGATTCGTGTTTTCCCTTGTCTTGTGGGAGTGGGTAGCCCTGGCTATAGCCTATCCAACACTTGATCTATTTTTTTAAGCAGTTAATGGCGATCCATTTTTTTCTTTTTCTAAAGCATGAGGTGGGCTGTTTTGGAAATCTAGGGAAAACCCGACGTGATATTAATCCTATTTAACATAATATATGACATCTAAAATTTATGTTTATTTTGCAAGCCAGACGGAATCATAAGCGCTTCAATGCACTGGTTTCTGTGACTCGCTGTGTTTTTTTACGATCTCGGCGACCGTGGGACGCACGCGGATCTAAAACCCTGTGTAGCCAATGTTCTTTATGTCATAGTCTACCACCAAGCACAAGTAATTTGGAAGAAGACCTTTTTGCCGAAGTAATTGTCACGAGAAGGAATAATTTGCAACAATACCTGCTTAAAAGACTATCCTAAAAAGGGATTACGGCAGAGCCCGAAATTATAGCCAACTAACATCGAGGTATTTGGGCCATAGCCTAATCAGAGAATATTCTAATTTCGTCTGTCATTTTGTGCGATCTGCAGGCAAAGGGGGTGAGATCTGCCAGTTACAGTCTTCCCCCGGAATCGGTGTCGGGGGTCTCCGGGCCGGAGCTGCAATAGACCCGCCATCGCCCGTCACACTACCGCCCCTCAGGAATTTCAACTCGCTCACGGTACGTAGACAACGAATCTGCACTCTTGTCTGTATACTGTAGTTGTAATTACCAATGCAATGTAGTAGTGTGGATCGTCTGTCCGTTACAATAGATATTGCAGCCTTGTTTTGTTGTTTCACGTAGGCCTAAATGTAGAATCACCTCGGCTATACAGACTAAATGGGCTGCAATGAAGTGGTGTGAATGTCAAAAGCATAATTAACTGTTGCAATCGGAGGGGTGTTTGTTACTTTGTCTTGACTGTCTTGGTAACGTTGTTTAACATCGCTGTTACTGTGTCGCGCGGCTGTTTATTTCTTATCCGGCTAAATGTAATAATGTAACAAGTTGTCATGCTACCCTTGTCACGTGAGGTGTACATCTTTGGGCATAACGCGTGTATGCTAATGCAGGGCTTGCATAGATAGTAACACACAATCTAATTTACCTATAGGTTAATCCTAGATAACACGTAGACATCAGTTGGGTAGTGGGCCTACTTGCGTGCGTGTTTTATCGCTTATGACACTGCAATGTATATATCCGTAGCAAGCGAAGTGCTGTAACTTTTAATTCTAGCTTAACAGAGGGCGTGCGGAAACATTACAAGTATTACGCTATATTTAGCCTACTCGAGGATAACACATGTAGGCCTACACTCTAAAAAGAGGATTCTTAGAAAACGACCATGGTTTTTTTTCTGTAAGCAAAACGTTCAACCCCCCCACACAAGAAAGTTTATACCATTAGCCAGAAAATGATTCTCTTACTGGGCGAACCTTTGTTTTCTATAGGTCGAGTGTTGCAATTTGCAAACCAAGTCAACTGGTTTCGGAGAAGGCCGACAGGGTATTTTTGACTTGGTAGGCCTATTTATTGGGTTTGTAACAATGCTGTCGGGCCAGTATCACTAGCAGAGCGGTAATGCCCTTATCCAACATGACACCATGGACAGCGTATTGTGTGCATATGTGGGTTGGGGGATGGGTTGCAGCCACCAGCCGTTGCACCCGGCCTGGCTTGGAACTCACAGGGAGTGTGATTTGTGGTATTCGGGAAATGTAGGCTCTGGTCACGTGTTATAAAAAAAAGTGACCCGTTTGTTTAGTGTTTTGATAACATCCAAGTTGACAACGATTAACATTAGCAGAGTCTGCATCTTGTAGATTAGGAAACACACTGTAGAAGCGTGCTAGCCGTAATTATAACTACCAATACTCAATCGTTTCAGACATATCATGTAAACCTTAAACAATAAAAAACAAACAAAGTTAACACCAAATTACCGTTAAACATTTGAATAAAGGTTAACAGTTTTGTCCAGTGCGCTGTATGGTCAGAGGATTTGGACTGTAGCTCAGTAAAGGAGGAGTCTCTGGTACTTTCTTTAGCACTTCATTCAAATGAGCTGTAAATATAGCAAGCTAGCTAGGAGAACAGATCAGCAGCTTCCTCCCTGCTAGAGTTTCACTATTTCACTGGACCTGTAGTGAGTGTTTATCTTGAACAATGATTTATGAAAAATACACTGTATCCAGGAAGTCTGTTGAGGTCTATTTCTTTTAGTCTTTCCAGAAATAGACAGAGAGACAATGTTGTTACATTGTAAACAAATCACCAAGTGAGTCTCTGTTTTGTTAGTACAAACAAAGGTCCCCTTTAAATCCCAATTGTTCTCGGAGTACAATTACATTTGAATCTGGTCGTTTGTTTGGTTCTTCAGTTCATATGATTTAGGTGCGGTAAGAATGTTGTAACTTATCATTGCAAATTCATTTGGTCACCAATGCAATATATATATATATATATATATATATATATACACAAGAAAATCCAGGTAGTAAAACAAAGAAGGTTGCTACATTACCTAAGGCTAAATTCAGTTAGGGTTTATATGACTTTGTAAATATATTTGACATTGCTACTGACTTACAAACAATATTCATTGGGGTATAGTGCAAGCAGCTGCACAGTGCTAGGAATCATATTATCTTAGCTGCCCAACCTGTCCTGCTCGTCTGTTCAAGTACCCTGGAGTCCATTGCAGACAGTTCACTGGCAGTTGCTCCATGTGCTACAGCCAGTCATTGTCAGCCAGAGAGGAGACGGACAAGAGAGACAATGTAGTCACGTGTTTGGCTGTTATTATTAGTCATAAACAGTAATTGGCTCCCAAGGTCGCCGGCTCTCCATCCATTCATTTGCGTATATCGTTCGGCTCCGTCTCACCTGTTTGTCCCGGACCAAACCAACCGCCTTGGCGCTGTCCCAAAGAACTCTGTTTGGGAACCGACTCCACAATGCACTGGAGGGAGAGCAACGCGTCTTAACGGAACACACGAGTGGGAGCGCAGCTGAGGTTGGGCAACGTCCATTACCCATGGTGCACTAGGGGAGGCGACCGTTGACGACGGTATCGCCCGTGGTTGCACCGGGCCAACACGAGAGGACACTGGGTGCCCTTAATACACCGCAGAGAGGTGGGTCATGTTCATTTTCCGGTCAGCAGACTGAAACCGAACAGGAACTGCCTGGGATGCGTCAAATAAGAAACGCTCTCTCTCCGTCGGCCATTTCACTCCGTTTTACAGTGGACTGACAAGCTGACCGCTTCCCTGCTGCGCGTCTCTGTCTGAGGGTGTTTTTGGTGGGCCGCAGACCAACGTGGTCCCTTACAGCTGCCGTTTCACGCGGCCCCCTCAATGACCCCTCCCACCTGTCCACGCCATGCTCTGCCTCGATTAACCCCCGATTAATATGGGCAGAGTGACGGTGATAGAAATAATACTACCTGGTAATACTGTAGACACAAGAATCAAACACGTGACTGTGTTCCAGGAGACATGTGTTTCAGTTGCCCGAGTTTTAATATAATTTTCTGATTTTATTTATTATTTTTCAAACATACGAGAAATAGTCAATAGCGGGTTGTTCTTGTGGTGTTGAATAGGTCATTGGTGTCAGACAGTTTCTAACAGACTTTTAGGACGCTAACGGAGACTGTCCAAGCTGTCATGGCGGAAGCATTTCTACTCCTCTGCTTGTCATTAGTGCAGGAACCAGCTGAGGACCTATCAAGGTTCTTGTGACATCCAGGACATATTAGGACTGAATGTCCCCTCAACCCAGGGTTCACAGGTCACAGGTCAGAGATACAGATGTGGGGAAATAATCCATATTACAATATATTTTAATGTATATTCCCCTTAAAACTACTAATACTATTTGAATGTGAGATCTACCAATGGTCCAGTTATCAATGGCCCATGAGCAGTTATTTCATTTCAAACTTCCCATCACTCTGCAGAGGCCACCAATCGATTCAGTAAAATGTCCTTGATGGGTGTTTTTGAGGGTGATTGACGTGGCTCTGTCTAACAACGGGCCTATTGTTTTCACCCCGCTCTCACATTGGCCACCGGTAGCATGGCTAGAGTTCTATGAGTAGGAGTTGCTTCGGCTGTCAGGGTTAACACTAGCCTCTCTATCTGTGGACCTGTCAGGGTTAACACTATCCTCTCAATCTAGGGATCTGTCAGGGTTAACACTATCCTCTCTATCTAGGGATCTGCCATCTGGCCGGATTAGGAACTGAATCCACTAGGATCTGTGTGAGGAAATCAATGCAGCAGAGGTCTTGTTTTGCCCTTACGCTGTGTTACAGTAACACCTCTGGGGAAATTGGACTAATCTCTGCCACTGTTGACAGGCTATCGCTCTGACATGATGCCGTTGACACCGAGAGGGGTGCAGTGCATTATCTCATGTTAACCTTTTGGTGCATCAGAAATGGCCCCATATTCCCTCAAGTGGTTACTTCAGTATTCTTCAATTATGCAGTGCTGCATTGCATTTTATAGGGTACCATTTGACCAACAGGCCTGGTGTAGTTTATTAGACTCACATTGATTCCCAACATAGGGGCAGAGTCCCTGAAATGGCGCACTTGATGTAGATTTAGGCTCTGTAAGGGGCAGCAGATAGCTGTTTTTACATCCCAGTGCTGCCAAGGGGAAAAAGCCATTTTACCCTAATTGGTCCTGTAGATGCCTGCTAACTGACTAAAATCGAATGTGTGTTTGTTTGTTAACGGCAAATTTGTTTGTGTGTGTTCTGTGTCCCTGCCCAAGCAGGATGTTGTAAAGACAACAAGATGCCTGTGGAGAGAAGAGGTAATCACGTTATCAAGGATATAGTCCGATGCCAACAGGGAGGGACCTCAGTAACTCAGGAAATCTTCATGAGGAATATTTATTAACATTTATACCAGTTAAGAAGATAGATATGTCGTTTTGACCTTTACTCTCCATCACTCAAAGTTTGCACTAGCTTTCCATTTCATTCAGTATGATTTTTAATAACCGTTCTGTCTGTCCTCTACCAGTGGATGAATCACATACAATTTGCGATGGGAGATCACTAAACCGCCGGTGTACAGTAAAGCTCTTCATCAAGGAATATTGAAAAATCGAATTATTCAAAATCAAAGTGCAGTATGTCATTGACACCATGACGCCCGAGGGAGAGACAGACAGAGAGAGAGAGATGAGGGTTGTATTGTGGTCTTGTGCTGGAGAGAGGGCTCAATTCAATGAGGGTTGTATTGTGGTCTTGGAGGTCTTGGGCCTGGCCGGGTTGGGGTGTTACCCAGTGCCAGGCGGGCAGCGGACTACAGTTATAACGAAGGCCAGTTTTGGCCGAGAGGCGGCGTTGTTGCCATGGGAGCTGACCGCTTTCATCATGTTGAGTCAGTAAGACCTGTTTTTGTAACTTTGTGTCTTGTTTCACAATATCCACACACACACACGTGTACGGAGACACCAGACACTAACACACACATACACACACACGTACAGAGACACCAGACACTAACACCCACTGGTTTCAGGAGAAACCAGACACTAACATACGCTGGTTCCAGGAGATACCAGACACTAACACACGCTAGTTCCAGGAGATACCAGACACTAACACACACACACACGTACAGAGACACCAGACACTAACACCCACTGGTTTCAGGAGAAACCAGACACTAACATACGCTGGTTCCAGGAGATACCAGACACTAACACACGCTAGTTCCAGGAGATACCAAACACTAACACACGCTAGTTCCAGGAGATACCAGACACTAACACAGGCTGGTTTAAGGAGACACCAGACACTAACACACTGGTTTCAGGAGACACCAGACGCTAACACACACTGGTTTCAGGAGACACCAGACGCTAACACACACTGGTTTCAGGAGACACCAGACACTAACACACACTGGTTTCATGAGATACCAGACACTAACACACACTGGTTTCAGGAGATACCAGACACTAACACACACTAATCCCATGCAATGTATTTCCTATAGATTTGGTACAGAGAAGAGTAGGTTGGTGAGTGACAGTAATATTTCAGGTTTTTTACTTGTCTCCACTACAGTATTGATTTCCTAATTATTGTTCCTCATTATTCTATGGGAAATATTTGCGATTACATTGTTTAGAAACAGAGAGTATTACATAGTGTAGATTTGAGGTGGGGATAGCTGTATCATGATTGGAGGTGAGGAAGAACTTAGGGAGAGCTCATAAGTTAAGAGGTTCACCTTAGGTGGCCTGACCACACAGACTTACTTAGATATATAAATGGGCACCCAAAAGTTGATTTCCCCTAAAAAAAAATCCTACTTTTACTAATTCTGAACCCAAGCCTAAACTTTAACCTAACCTTAACCTAATATTTACGTCTACACTTAACCTAACCCTAATGCTTAAACCTAACTGGTGATTCCAAATCCTAGAACTGACCCTAGTTCTTACCCTTTCCTAACACACAAATACACACACACACACTAACTAACCCCTGCTGAAAGCTTTATCCTACAGCTCAGTACAGCTGACTAGATGAAGTGTTGTAAAGCTATAGGTACAACACCACTTTCGTGTATGTCGTGTAATGTATGCCTTCAGTAAAATAAGACATCTTTATCAAGTGTTTCTGCCGGGTGCATCATATCCATGCACATTATCTAGATTGTCTTATGTCTGTTGTTTGTAGAGATTGCTATTGCCTGCTGCAGGGTTTCCCAAACCTCTCCTCAAACCCCGAAACATTTTTGTTATAACCCTGAAACTACACATCTGAATCAATGAATCAAAAGCTTGATGAAATGTCTGGTTTGGCCTGAGGTGAGGAAAACTCTGTCTTAGTACTGATGACAATATAATGAATTCAAAAGGGTAATTTTTTCCATTGTCCTTTTCTGCCCTGTCGAAAAATCTAAACATATGTTAAATGCTGCTGCATGTAAATGCTTTGTTTTGTTTTCTTTTGATGTCATCCAGGTGGGAGGCAACAAACACACCATGAATGACCACACACACGTGGGGAGTCACCCGCAGATCCACGTCCAGCAACTCTTTGAGGAGAACTGCAACAAACGGACCGTGTTGACCGCACAGTCCAACGGGTTGACACCCGGGGGCCGGCCCGGGCTACCATTACCGGAACGACAGCAGCCTGACACCACCGCCACGGCCCAGTGCCGGCAGGGCAGCTCGGCGTCACTCAAGTCCACTGACAGCAAGCCCAAGCCGGCCCCAATGACACCGGAACAGGCCATGAAGCAGTTCATGGCAAAGCTGACAGCCTTCGAGCACCACGAGATTTTCAGCTACCCAGAGATCTACTTCACGGGCCCCAACGCCAAGAAGAGGCCGGGGGTGATCGGGGGTTCTAATAATGGAGGTTACGATGACGACCAGGGTTCCTACATCCACGTTCCCCACGACCACATCTCCTACCGCTATGAAGTGCTCAAGGTGATCGGTAAGGGCAGCTTTGGCCAGGTGGTGAAGGCCTATGACCACAAGGCCCACTGCCACGTGGCACTGAAGATGGTGAGGAACGAGAAGAGGTTCCACCGCCAGGCGGCTGAGGAGATCCGGATATTGGAGCACCTGAGGAAGCAGGACAAGGACTCGACAATGAACGTGATCCACATGCTGGAGAACTTCACATTCCGTAACCACATCTGTATGACCTTTGAGCTCCTCAGCATGAACCTCTATGAGCTAATAAAAAAAAATAAGTTCCAGGGCTTCAGCTTGCCGCTAGTAAGGAAGTTCGCTCACTCGATCCTGCAGTGTCTGGACTCGCTGCACAAAAACCGGATCATCCATTGCGACCTGAAGCCGGAGAATATCTTGCTGAAGCAGCAGGGACGCAGCGGCATCAAGGTCATTGACTTCGGCTCCAGCTGCTACGAGCACCAGCGGGTGTACACCTACATACAGTCTCGTTTCTACAGAGCACCCGAGGTGATCCTGGGCTCGCGCTACGGGATGCCTATCGACATGTGGAGCCTGGGTTGTATCTTAGCAGAGTTACTCACAGGGTACCCTCTCTTGCCAGGCGAGGATGAAGGGGACCAGCTGGCCTGCGTCATCGAACTTTTGGGTATGCCCTCGCAGAAGCTCCTGGACTCTTCCAAGAGAGCCAAAAACTTTGTGAGCTCCAAGGGGTACCCCCGGTACTGCACGGTGACCACCCTGCCGGACGGCTCAACGGTGCTGAACGGGGGTCGCTCCCGCCGGGGAAAGTTGAGGGGACCTCCGGGAAGCAAGGAGTGGGCGACGGCCCTGAAGGGCTGCGACGACCCCCTGTTCCTGGACTTCCTCAAGCAGTGTCTGGAATGGGACCCGGTCCTGCGCATGACGCCCAGCCAGGCCCTCAGACACCCCTGGCTCAGGAGGCGCTTGCCCAAACCTCCTACGGGGGACAAAACTCTGGTGAAGCGAATCACGGACGGGGGCTCCGGTGCTATCACGTCAATCTCGAAATTACCTCCCACCTCAGGCTCCGCTACCAAGATAAGGACTAACGTGGCACAAATGACGGACGCTAACGGGAATATCCAACAGAGGACAGTCTTGCCAAAACTAGTCAGTTGAACAAACTCCAAAGGCAGCTAGTTCGCTGTCTATTGTAGGTTATTTATTGTTTTTGTTTGTGTTCTATATGGAGAGATGATTATGTCTATCTCTGAGATCATCAAAAACGGGGCTGGGAAGCCAAGCAGTTCTACTCACAGTGTGAAGAAGGGTTTAGATGTTAGACATGGCATCTTTTATGCATTCATCACTATTCACTACGTCATTTTTTAATCACCTTTGTAGCACCTTTTATCTTAATATTAACAAGACAAAAACATGGACAAACTGCGATTACGAAGGGAACAATGCTTTTAGGTTTTTAACTCAGAACAACCTGCGCTTCGACAACCTGGCTTTGCACTGCACAAGTCCCAGGCAGAGGTCGAGAATGTGTGCTTGGCAGTGTAGAATTCCAAAATGGGTGGCTGGCCACAAGGCAGACATGCTGGTAATCAGATATTCTGATGCTTTTTTTTTTTATCTGATTGACGAAAATAGCTTTGAGAGCTTTCAGAACCGAAGACACTAGTACTGAAGTGGTTTAGCTCTAACGCTTGGCTCCGAGGCATGAAACCAGGAGGATAGAGGAAGTTTTAAGACCGTTAACCGTTTAAGACAGAGGTGGTCGGGGGGAAACATTGTTTACATGACAGACTATGGTACGTGCCTATAATTCTCTTGACATTCCTTAAACAGAAGAACAGAAAGGAGGAATACATAAGGAGGACAGGTGTACCAGGTTTTACCTGCACCAGAAACCAGGGAGTGAGTTTGTCACCCGACAGACTTTGAGGTAGTAGTTATACCGTGATATTCCTTGGTACCGGTGCGGTAAATATCCTCCTCACAGCAAAACAATGGTGCTTCAAACCTTTTCCTGAAATGTATGTTTTGTTTGAAAATGGAAAGGCAAGAGGCTTTTGGAGTAGAAATAATTTGTTTTGGTTTTTTGGATGTTTGGTAGCTGAATGCACTGATGCAAAGTAGGGGTGAGGTGAAGTGGATTTGGATATGATGATCCGTCAGAGAGAAAAAGGAGCTTGACTTAGGTCATGTGCTTACTATATAAGCATGACTGAATATACTTGAATTTCAGAAGGTGTTCTTCAGACCCCGGTCTGTCTCTGTAATAAGCCAGGTTTCAGTGAATGATAGAATTACAAGATACTATGAAGCATTATAAGATGATGTTATAAAGCATCCTTCAATGCATTCTGGTGGTTTAGGACTTGATTCTCACCATGAGGTTGATATGTAGCTTTTTAAATCACTTTATACAATGTTGCAAGTGTAGATTAGGCTTTTTTCTTAATTTTTCTGAAACCTTTTCAAAAGGTTAAATAAGGGGTGCTTATATTTGTCCTGTTCCACACACACATAAAAGTGTGATGGTGGGAAATGTGTTTTTTGCATATTCCAGCTCCCCCAAAGACACTCTTGTGTGGCATCAGGCCCACTGATCAGACTCTGCTGACAAACACCCTTTCAGTAGTGGGCCAGAAACGCTCTGTCTCTGGCTAGAGTGTAAATTCCTAAAAATGTTGTTCCCTTGCACAGTTAAAAAAAAAAAAAGAAGTGTTCAAGCTTGTCAAGCTTATGTAAAATTCTACTTTTGGAACCAAGTCTCCATGTAACATTTCCCAAAATGTTTCGACCCCATGATTTTCCAAAGCATTTGACAAACTTTTTGGTTGTTGATGAAAACAATAATCACACCGAGGTAGTTTTGTAAAAGTTATTACTAAAAGTTGTTACCTATTTATTTCATAGAAAAATATTTTCAAAGAAAATAGTTAATATAAAATACAATTAAAAGGAGGGCTAAATAGAACAGAGTGTTGTGCTGTTGGCTCGTCGCTTGGTAATCATGGAATGACTTATGATATGTATCATGTACTAATGCACAAGAACACTATCTTATTGGATCCTGTTGGACTGCCATCACAGGGACGCTCCGAGTCTCCAGAACACAGACGAGTGTCCCAGTCTCTGAAAGGAGCTTACTACTATTACTACTACTGCTACTCTGCAGATGAACAGGTGTGGCTCGTTTGGAGGATATCGGATCAGAGGTCAAGGGTTGGAGGTCTGACTAGGGGCAGGCTTTCAGGCAGTGGCCTCGCTGCTGATTGAGAGCCAGCTAGGCCATTACTGCACACTGCTCAGTAGCCATGCCCCTTTGGAACCCACTTGCCCCGTGCTGATTGGACAGACGAGGGGCAGAGCAGAACGTGAGGGGGGTGGGTGGGCGGGGGTCACAACGTTCTTTTGACTTTATTATTATTGTTTTGTGGGTTGATAGTCTGGAGGAATTGTGCCCTTAGATTTAATACAATGTGCCTTTGTACGCCATTCATTTTTAAACAACTAGCAACGTCATCCCCCTAAACGTACCTGCTTCACCCCCGTACCCACATCCATTTCACAGATGAAATGTCTGTCTGAAATGTTTACAGTGATTTCCATAATACATTTTCTTCTAGCAATGCCCAAAGACTCTCCAGCGAGGAGAAAGCCAGGCGGCTGCACAATGACATGTATCACAGGGGCTGTGCCCAAAATGGCACCTTTCACTCTATGAAGGGAATAGGCTGCCATTTTGGCCGCAGGCATGCAGTTTAGGGATTGTCAGTCCTGTGGGATGACTAACTCTCACACACCCTTTACCAACAGGTAAATGCTTATTAAGAAACAATCACCTTAGCTGATATCTCTAAAAGGGTTGATGGGCTGACAGTCCCCGTCTTTGTCTTAACATCGGAACCATTCAAGGGGTTATAGCTGTGATTGTTTCATTTTATTTATCCAATAGAGAAAGAAAGAACACATTTCAATATTTACCTCAGACTGTTGTGATAGATATTCTTTTTTGTGATTTGAATAACCCAGGGCATTTGGTAGTTTACCAAAGTGCATTCCTTTCTACGTTTGTGGCTATGAGGAATTTAAGCCAGTGGATTTTTGTCTTTTTGTCTCAGTAAAACTAAGGCACTCAAGCCACTTTCTGTCACTCAAGGGCCATATCTGCGTTTCTGTCTATCTGGGGAATGCTTGTCTTCAACTGAAGAGAAGAGTAGAGAGATGGAGGGAGAATTGGCTCTACACTCTGGCAAAAAAACATTCCAAAAGTGTTCTTCGCCTGTCCCTGTGGAGGAACCCGTTAAATAACACCTTTTGGTTTCCAGGTAGAACCCTTTTGGTTCAAGGTAGCAACCCTCTGGTACCAGGTAGAACCCGTTTGGTCCGAGGGCGAACCCTTTCTGGTCCGTCCGGAGCCAAAAAGGGTTCTGCCTGAAAACAGAAATGGTTCTCTGGGGAAAGCCAAAGAACCCTATTGGAAGCCCCCTGTTGCTCCCGGGAGTGTAGTGGTTTTTTCTCATGCCACCTGTTATAATGTCTGAACGATGTAGCAGAACTCCAAACCTCGGTTCCTTTGACGTGGTTGGATGTATCTATCTTTCAGTGCGGTGTCAGCTGTCCAATCACAGTCTACAGACTGTAGTCAATGTGTCAGTTAGCCCATTGTTCTATGCCTCAGCAGCGTAGCATAGCGATGGCAGAATCCAGCATTTGGCTATAATGTGAGTGTTTTGAATAGTTTTTTTTTTTTTTGCTACTTTCTAGTAAGAATTTTAACTGACTGTATAGGGAACTATGCCACATATGTCAACTTTTAGATGAAAAAAACCTTGAACTGAGCAAGTTGATATATGAAGGTACTTTCTACCACAGTCACGTGCGCTGTATGTATGTGAAATATGCTATTGATTAAATGTGGATTTGTAAATATGTACAATGTTTTTTTTGTCTTTGGTGAAATGCGGCTGGGTGCACTGCATAACATTTGTAGTGGCTTTTAACCCTGGCGGCTAGTTTTACCGAACTGTATGACTTGTACAGCCAATGGAAGGTAACTTTTTTCTAGTGATCATTTGTTAAATTTTATTGTTGTGAAAACATTATTAATTAAAAGTTTTAATGTCCATCTTTACAAACTAATTGTTTTTCTGGTGGTTATTTCTCATGGAAATGGCTGTTCAAGTACATATACTTTTAGTTAAGTCCGAAACACTGTACGGTTTCTGTTAGTGGCTATTGATATTTAGGTCTAAAACACTGACCGGTTTCTGTTAGTGGCTATTAATATTTAGGTCTAAAACACTGACCGGTTTCTGTTAGTGGCTATTGTTAACATAACAGAGAAGTGTTTCAGCGTTATCTGACAACACCGTTAAAAGACAGCGTTTTCAGTGTCAATCGCACACAGAAATGTAACTTTCACCCGAAACCCCCTCAGTATGGTTGATCTATATGTGGTACTGCTGGACTGGCCCAAGGCGGCGTCATCAACGGTCTTTCTCTAGTATCTGAGGATTTTACTTTGCCAGCTCCGTCATTCAGACCCGCAGGACGTGACTGGTTGTTTGCCGGACACATCCTGTAGCCAGTACGCTATCTGATTCTGAAGCCTGGACACACTGAGCAAAAGGGGTCAAACCATTGTCAACCGTACCGATTTGTATTTCCACAGGTCAGAGGGTTGTGCAACAGCTGTTCACCTAATGAGGATATGATTTAAACCACTTTCACTGTGACTGTAGACGGTGTTGTGACAGAATAGCTCGCTTTGATCCTTTTTCTCAAAGAAACCGAATTGGTGGAAATGGCCGACCGTCTTGAATTGTAAACACTTCACTGATTGTTGATGCGTTTCTTCGCAAGAGAACAGAGGAAGGGATGAGAGGAAGGAGGAGGTAGAGGGAAGGAAGAAATACGTGGAGTGAGGAGAATGGGAGGAGTTGTCTTTGCTCTCCCAACAGTAAAGAATGTGTGTGTGTGTTTGTGTGTGAGCCTCAAATGTCAGGGCTACCTCAACGTTTACTGTCCGGGTCTTGCTCTCTCATTCCGTCATGAAAGGAGATCTGAGGAAGCGGCACTGTGCATGGAGAGTGAAGGAGGAGGGAGGGAGGGAGGAACAGGAAATGGAGGGAAATAAATGGTGAAAGGGAGATGGGGGAGGGATGGAGATGGAGGTAGAGACTGAAGAAAGGAGGAAGGAAGAGGGAGAGATGGAAGGGGGGACAGAGGGAGATGGAGGGAGGAAGGAACACGGGGATGGAGGAAAAGAGATGGAAGGAGCACGAAAGGGGTGTTGCGTGTCTGAACTCAATAAAGTTGCATTGAATTAAACTGAAACAAGCTCAGAAGGGCATTTTCAGCTGTACAATACATGGCTAAAACGGGTCACCCCATTAGCAGTACAGGAGCCTAATACCATACGAACCGTCACACTGTCGATGTAACATGAAACCCTCTCACCCCCAAAAACCGACCGTTTGAAGGAAATGTTGAAAAGGACAACATTTTCCCATTAGCAAGCATACAATTACAGAACCTCATAAGGTACCTTGCCTTGGTCCCAGACCAGAGTCTATTAGCTTTTCAGATTCCATTGAGGAGAGCGTCTGCTGTTAATAGTTCTCAACCTTTTCGGGAAAAATTGGATCTAATCAAAAGTTGCCAAAAAGAAGTTCCAAGGTTTTCCATGTCGTTTTTCTGCTTACGCTGCAACAGCTCCAACACCCCCCCCCCCCCACTCAGAGCCTCAGTCGACTCCAGCAGCCTGTTACCGGCACTGACAAAGTTCCAATGACTCCCACGTGTTATGAATGAAGTAGACGGACCACCCACGGACGAGGCTGCTGTTCAACGCTGGCTGCTGCACATGTGTATCCTAGGGCTGCAAAGCCAACGGGTCGGTCAGCCCCACAGGGCCAATAAACGCATAGGCTTTATTGGGACTATTTCTAGCGTAGTGCGCTACTTTTGACCAGAGTGGATGTAGAGCGCTTTATACGGGAAAAAAAAAACTTGCAATTTGGCATTCAGACAGCGCTGGCCTGCCTGTTAGGAGTGACTCATACCAATTAGAGACAGCTGGAGATGACCTCCACAATTTAGCCCCTCAATTAAGACTTTGTTAGGTTGGCCTGGATGGAAAACTTTGTGGCAATAGCCTGAGACTGGATCCGTTTGTGCCCTCTCGACACAAAGTCCGAAAGATGCTGGGCCAAGGTTTTGGGGGGCGACGGGTAGCCGAGCAGTTAGAGCATCTGAACAGTTACCAAAAGGTTGCTAGTACGAATTCCCTCATCAACAAGGTGAAAAATCTGAGCATGTCAGTTAGCCCTAATTGATCCTCTGGCTCTTGTCGTAATTACAAACGTATTCTCAGTCAACATAACTTCCCTTTTATTACAACAGCAGCCTAGGAGCACAGCAGGGGTAAATAACAATTTACATAATCACACAAGCATGCCCGAAATAAAAACCTATGCAGCGAGAAAAGTGTGAAATGACTCACAGTGAGCCACAGCGATTCATTACCACAGACACATTCTGCGGTTTGCTTAGGGTTCGGCTACGTAGTATCTGCCCGTGATGTCAGAGGACATGACGGTGTCATTATGCCAGTTCCAGCGCTGCTGTGCCCAGCAGGGAAGGTGTGGATAATTGCGTGTCATGGCTTCACACCGGCTACATTATGGTGAGCCGAAGGAGCCGTTAGCGGAAATAGCATCGCACTGTTCAAGTGTGGTTGTTTTTTTAAATCCTTAGAATGTGAATAACATTTGGATTAATTTTATAACCCCTATTGCCAATACTATCTATTTGTCCCCAATGGGTTTTAAACATCCAATTGTATCTATGGCAACAAACCCCAACAGATTGAAAAGAGTTAACATTTATGTCAAGATTTCAGAAAATGCATTTGATTTAACATGGAATGTCACACTTAAAATCACACGAAAATTTGCTTTTTGGTATACTTTACATCTGATTGCGTTTTAACCCGGTTATTTAATCAAATGTTTCTATGTTGTCACCTTTTTTTATATTAAGTTCACATTAGATCACAAGCAATCGCACAAAACAAGTTTTTTGGAAAACCTCACTTGCCCGTACTTCCTTGTGTTTTTTTTGCCATGACAAAATATCTGCTATCGAATACTAATCTAGCATGTTGTGTTGCAGCCAGTGTTCCTAAACGCGGCAACACATTTGGTCATACACTGAAAGCAAACACAGAATAGCTTTCCTCAGTAAGCAACGCCCTAGACAAGCTACACGGTCAATACTGTGAACCAGTGTTGAGCGATGTTCCAAGGGAGGCTTTCGTCAGCGTGCTTATAAGGAGATCAGCGATCAGGCTCATTTGTCTCCAACGCCGTACATCTGTCACAGCAGATCCCTGTTGTTAGATGACCCCATATGTCCACCGCTCTGTCACTCACTGTCTCTCCAGATCTGTCTCTCTGTAAAGGTAGTGTGGAAGACTGGGTACTCTTTACAGTCCTCAGAGTATTAAATCTATCTTGGGCTTTAACTCTAAACATGTGAAAGCACTTAGTTCGTCTCTCCAAGGTGACAACAATTACAGTTGACACAGACGTCCTGCGGTGCGTCTGTATTGGGTGTGTGTGGGCATGTCTGTGTGTTTTTGTGGATGCGTGTGTTTAGCTTGCTCTAGCATATTTCTGCTTGGTGAGGCAATGTGCGAGTGTTTCTGCTTGGCGAGCCAGTGTGAGAAGATATGTTCATGATATGGACGCCCTGTAAACAAACAGCTGATGTCACCACTCTGGAATGCAGTGGAATTTTGACAGTGAGAGGGATGCACTGAAAAGACAATAGAGAGGGACGTATTGTAAATGGGTGTGTGTGTGTGTGGGGGGGGGGCAGTAACACGTTTAAAAAAAGTTGGGACATGGGCATGTTTACCACTGTGTTGCATTGTCTCTTCTTTTAATAATACTTTGCATGCTACAGTTTTAACTTACATTTGTGAATGCAGCGACATACTGTGTTCACATACAGTGGTTTTCAGGAGTGTTCCTGAGCCCATGCAGTGATTTCCACTACAGAATTGTATCTGTTTTTAATGTAGTGCTGCCTGAGGGCCCGAAGATCACTGCCATCCAATATTGGTTTTCGGCCATGTCTCTTGCATACAGAAATGTCTCCGGATTCTCTGAATCCTTTAATGATATTATGTACCATAGATGAGGATATCCCCAAACTCTTTGCAATATAATAATGAGAGAAAAAAATATTGCATTTTCCCATGCAGTCTTTCACAGTTGTTTCTTGCCTCTGTCCCAACTTTTTGAACTCTGCTGCTGGCATCAAATTGAAAGTGGCATATATTTTTTAAGTAACAATAAAATGTCACATTCTTTAGGGTTTAAATGATTTTCACATCATTGCATTCTGTTTTTATTTACATTTTGCGCAGTGTCCCAACTTTTTTGGAAACGGTTGTATTAAAAGAGAGAAGAGAGAAATGTCTTGAAAAAAGAGAGGGACCAAGACAGAGTCAAGCACTGAAAAGAGAAAAGGGGTGAGAGATTTATTGAAAAAAGAGAGAGGTGAAGAAAGTATGGAAGAGAGAGAGAGATGTATTAAAAAGAGAGTGGGACAAGAGATAGCAGTGAAACAACACAAGTTGTGGTGAACATGACATTGCTTGTAGGCACTGATTTATTTCATTCTGCCACAAATTGCAAAAGCCTTTATCTTTTCTGAAACACTTTGGATTGTATGTCTCTACCAGAGATGGAGTCAAGACCACAACCCTGGAGACCCAGACCAAGACCACAACCCTGGAGACCCAGACCAAGACCACAACCCTGGAGTCCCAGACCAAGACCACAACCCTGGAGACCCAGACTAAAACCAAGACCCAAACCTTGGAGACCAAGACCACAACCCTGGAGACCCAGACCAAGACCACAACCCTGGAGACCCAGACTAAGACCAAGACCCAAATCTTGGAGACCAAGACCCAGCGGGTCAAGACCATTGCAAGACCAAGACCACTTTGAACACAAAAAAACAAGACAGAGATCGTAGACTGTCCAATGTTTCCCAAACATAAAACAATGAGAAAATAATGTAAGGAAATAAATTATTTTTTTGTAGGCCACAGCATAGTATTGTTTTATAGATGTAAACATACGTTACTAGATAAAATTACTTTACTGATTATAAAATATATGACTAGGTTGAAATTAGTTTACAAAGACTGAAATAAGAAAAAAAAAATCAATGTGATTGACACATCCATACATGTTATAGCTTATTTTCACACTGCTGTGCTTAGCTAGCTAGCGAACAAGTTAGCTAACTGGCTAGGTAGACTTTTGCTTGGTAATATATATGAATTTAATATTACAGCAGTCTGTACTGTAATGAGTTAGGTCAGAAGTATAACTGAACAAATCATGACCGCTTAAGATAATGAGGTGCGTATTAGCTAGCTAGCTAGGATTTACCTGCAGACATCAAGGGTTGCAGGTGGCTGCAGACCTGTTTGGTGCCAGTTTACAAGCCGGTCAACAACGCATGATTGAAAATGCGTGAATACAGTACTACATGTGCGCAAAGGGACAACGCATGATAGAAAACCCGTGAATACAGTACAACAGGGTGGTAACATACATACTGGTGATCCACACACGTACAGACACACGCGGCTAATGCCGTTAGATCACAGATCATAGATCATAAAGGACTGGATGTGTGTTTCTGTGTGTGTGTGGTGAAGTGGTAAGGATGAGCTGAGAGATGGAGCAGGGAGACTACATAGACCCTCTCCAGGGAGATGGATGACAGCGGTGACCTAACATGAGTGGTTGACCACAGCTGGAGAGCTACCGTACTAACCCAGGAAGCTAATGAAATGTCACCGGCTTCACCTCAGACCAACCGGCAGTTGAGGGAGGAATGACCTGTGGTCTTTTCTCAGTGAAGCATGAAAACAAACATTAGGCCGCATCAATTCTCTTTAATATTTATTTTCTATAAAGCTCATACATACATATGTGTGTACAATACATTTTACCATATAAAGAGCTCTAAACTTTTAGACCTAAAAGAACCGGAAAATGAGAAAGCATTTTGTACTTCAGGTTCGTTGGCCATTCCCATTGGAACATAATTTGAAGAAAATAATGGGATTCTGAGCACGCTGAAAATGTGTCTGAGGTTAACACAAGCTTAAGAGATCTTAAGCACTTTTTTTCTTCTATGAGATAATATAAGACAGTTAACATTTTAAACTTTGAAGCCATACTATGCGCTCAAAATAGGAAACTATTATTTCTTTCATGTTAGTATGCAGCCCAGGCAAACAAGTCAAGGAGCACTCGAGTGACCTGCATATCATTGAGTTCGCTCAGTAGTCAACCCTGTCCTTCCCAGGTAGGCAGTGGAAGGATTGTCAGGAGTTCAAAGTGACTTGTGTAGACGCGTTCATTCTTGGGGCCACTAATGGGGGCTTATGTCTGGGGGTGGTTTAGCCATGTCTCACCCCGGCCTGGAGCCACCAGTGCCAACGAATTAACCTCTTGTCTCCACTTGCTCCAGATGAAATCCTACAAGTTGTGATGTCCGTTCAACCCAAAAAAAGCCCCCGCAACTCCATCCCTCTTCCCTTCCTCAGACCATATCTGGAGACCTTCTATTCCTCACCTCCCTCATCAACTTATCCGCAATCACTGGCTGTTTCCCCTCTGACTTCAAAATGATCAGAGTCACTTCCCTCATGAAAAACAGCATCCCTAGGCCATCCCTTATATCAACCTGCTGTGTCTGACCAACTCTCTCACCGACTCTCCAAAAAACAAACCCTCTTATCCAGAGTGTAACTGCACACATTTTCATGAGCTTTTCATATTGGCCCCCTATTAAGAATTGAACACAACCCTGGTGTTGCAGGTACCAAGCTCTAGCAGCTGGTACCTGCAGGGGGTCTCAGACTCTGCACACTGTTTGATTCAATCTTACCTCTTGGGGCGCTCCTTCCAAACTACTGGTGTCCCTCAGGGATCTGTTCTAGGTCCTCACCAATTTGTTTTATACACTAATGCCTCGTTTCCACTGGTGCCAAACACTGGTGTTTCACCCTAAAGTCCAGACATTTTTCTGTTTCCATTGACACGGGCCAGCACCAGTCGGCCACTGGGTCATGGCTGAGTGGCCTGACTCTCACTTGGTGCCAAGCCCTGGACTTCAGGACTTAGGGTGCGATTTGCAGGTTGACATATTACATGCTGCGACAAAGCCGCATGTTGTGTTATTCAAATAGCAATGTGTAGGCTTCTGGTAATGGTTTTCATCCAATCTAACAAACAGATCCCTGATAAAATAAATAAAATAAAGCAACAGTACAGGGAAGCAAAAACTTACATTGACCAAGACGTAACCCACAGAACCTATAACAACACAAAATTACCTCAGAAGTCTCCCAAATCCTTGTATTAAGGGTAGATAGTTTTGACAAAATACTAAAACAAAATAATGAATACACTGCACTTACAGTTGCAGTGTTACGAGTGTAGGTGGAGAAGAAGCCAGATGCAGGAGTTTGAGGAAAGAAATGTGTTTTATTACTCAAGTTCAAACAATGTATTACAAACAAACTGAGCATGATGTTATTGTTTATTTTATTTTACTACCTGAAAAATATCGGCTTTTATTTTTCGTAAGCTAACCGAAAAAACTACCGCATTGATAGTTTACTCCTCCCTCCCCACCTGAGCCCCTCCTTAAGTCCTTGGTACCAAATGTATAGTGGAAACAGGAAAATCTAGAGCCAACATTAGCATAAATCAGGGTGTAGCCCTGGTACCGGGGTAAAGCACATGTGGAAATGTGGCATGAATCTCTTGGCTCCACAAAAATCCTCACATGGTCAATGTAGTCACTGCTGACACAACTATTTTTCTCCTTCTGACACCCTGGTGGCAACACACTTTCCTACAAGACGGATGTCCGGATACTGACATCTGCTGATTGACAAAAAAGCAAATAGTAACCACAAAGATATATCCACAGCCAATCGCCGCCAAATGTTTGCAGGGTAATTCTTTTTATATTCCCAGGGCCCAAGACGGTAAGTCATGCACTGCCAAAGTCATAGTATTTTTTATCTCACTAGAATTGGGTTCACCAAAGGAGTCCCTAGGCCAAAATTGTTTGAGAACCACTTTTCTAAACAATGTACTTTAAAAACAAGTATAGAAAATGTTTTACTCGAGCAAACTATAGTCCATAAACATATTCTGTTCTTAACATATTGTACTTGAAGGCACTGCGAACTGCCTTCATATAAAATATTCAATTGACGATCAGCAGAATATAACTTTAGCACCACAGGACAGAGGCGTCGCTAGGATCATAATACATTCGGGGCTTAGTGCCCCCCCCCCCCCCCCCCACCACAGAAAGTTCAGGGTTTTGAATGTACACGCGGAAAACCTCGATGTTCACGCTAGCGACGTCTACATTGCCATAAAGCGCTCGGAATTACAGATTAATAGATCAGGGGCTATACATTTTTTTGGGGTCCATTTGAGATCCGGGACTATTCATAAAAGAATACCCAGGGCTAATGACGCTACTGCCACAGGATCTGACTGCTCAGTCTTCCTGTTCCAGTGTGGAGTGGGAAGGACAACATCCGGTTTGATCAGTAATATAGTTTGGACACAGTTATGCATATTGCATGCTCTGTGCACACTATGTATAAACATATTCACTGCATGTTAAATGTGTTTGCAAAATATTGTTTATGAGTCACTGTGAAACCTATCTGGTTCCTGGAAGAAGGCTGTAGGAGGAAGTTAAAGGTAGCCTATAGTTTATTAGAAAGAGCAGATTCAGCAGCATACTTATAGGATGAGAAGGGAGTTCACCAGAGCAAAGGGAGTTCACTGATAAACAGGAACTTCTTGTCTTGACTGTAAAGGGTGTTCTCTTGATGTTAATCAATAAAGATGTTTTCTGATAACTCCTGATCTCAGAGTCCCATCTCAAAATAAAGTACTTGGTGAATGAATAGTTTTCCACTACAACACTAAATAATTTGTGCTTAATAGCTACTGTACTTGGCAGCAGTATACTGTTGGTATTATACATTTAAATGTGCTTCTGGGCATTTCGAGTTTCATCTTGAGAACCTGTTGACGTCATTCCTATTTCTGAGACATTTTCTTTCTTTACCTCAGAAAGTGTCTACACGTTGTCCTTCCCAAAATGGTTTTGAACATACATTATACACCTTTCATTTCTGAATTTGGAAGTGAAGGCAAGTAATAGTAAAATGTGTGGTATTTTCGTTGTTAAATTACTACATTCTTCTGTCTCCCTGTGTATCTGTAAGTGACATGTATTTAATTCATTGACTAATGTGGTGATTCAGATCCACTCCGTAAATCCTTGGAAACTGTACCAAAGCTATGTAGTGTTGAGTTATATAGTGTTGAGTTTTACGAGTACACTGGTGGCTATTAATTCAGGGTTTCTGTGGTTTTTGTGGAGGTTTTAACACCTCCTTGTCGAGCTACCAACAGGGGCGGCTGGTACTATCTTCTGAAGCAAGCTGTTCCACTGCATGAGGCATGAGGTGTGAGACTCAATCCTATACATAGTTGTTTATACGTACATACAGTTCCTGCTTGACACCACATGCACATCCTACAGTGTACTCTATATACAGACAAGCAACCGGCATATATTTTTAAAGGTGAATCATATTTCACCTTTGACAGGTTTTCATCCTTACACATAAAGCAGGGTTCTATATCTATTCTTTCATCACGCTCCCTCTTAAACACGAAGAGTCCCTTTCTTTTTAGGCCAGGGTTTGGGCTGTTAAACTATAATACAAACTGGGTTTTTCAGTAGGAATCAGTTGGCTTTTTGCAATGCTTTCTCGTACTTGTGAATGCGTACTCTTTCCTATGTAGCTGATTCATTCAGCAGAAAATGAAATGAGGGCACTTGCATTCAACTTACATTTGGGTCATTCGACGCACACTTTCATCACTAGAAACTAGGTTTAGCTGTCATGCTCATGGACAGAACAACAGAATTATTTGTCTTTCATTTTTCAATCTCTTGCTGGCTCAGGGATTCAAACCCAGCATCCTTTTGGTTACTGGTGACATGCTGTAACCATCAGAATGTGGGCAGCCCCAAGTTCTCGGTCACATACTCTTCCCGTCGAGGCTGACTAGCTTCTAGACATTCTACTTCTTGGTGTGTGAAAGAGAGGCCATTAAGAAAGAAGCGATAACAAAGGCCTTTTTATGTTTGGTTCCTGGTCTGATTGTGTGGTCAGGAGAATAATCAGGAGTGATGTGTTCATTAGTGGCTGGCACCACCAACCAATCAAGTGAGCCACTATATGGGTTATGCAAATTTGTGAACATTGATTGGCTGCTTGACCACCAATGGCATGCCCCATTCATGCCTACTGGATCCACTGACCCGAGCTTGGATCACACACAGCCATCACCTGCTAGCTGCGACGTGCCCAGGACATTTTCAACGGGGCTTCCAAGTGGTTATTTTGGGGGTTTTCAGCAACAATTGACCCAAACGAACATGGAACTGATAATCTCATACATGCACCTTTGAGACGGTGAACTTGTAGACAAAAAGAGACAGAGACTCCCATGTCTTCCCGCCATGATCCATTGGCAACAGCTATTTGAACATCTCATTTTAAAAACCGGGGTGGCGAGTGGGTTCAGTGTCTGGTACTGCTAACCTTACGTCTGAGACCAACATAATCTAGCGTGCTGGAACAGCAGAATCGAACATTAGCACCGTAGGTCGGCTCCATCAGCACCATAGGTCGGCTCCGTCATCACCATAGGTCAGCTCCGTCAGCACCATAGGTCGGCTCCGTAATCACCATAGGTCGGCTCCGTCATCACCGTAGGTCTGCTCCGTCATCACCGTAGGTCGGCTCTGTCATCACCGTAGGTCGGCTCCGTCAGCACCATTGGTCGGCTCCGTCAGCACCATAGGTCAGCTCTGTCATCACCATAGGTCGGCTCCATCATCACCGTAGGTCGGCTCTGTCATCACCATAGGTCGGCTCCGTCAGCACCGTAGGTCGGCTCCATCATCACCATGGGTCAGATCAGAGACAGGATAATGCAAAGTGTGCTAATCGGCAGGGCCTTCAAATCCTCATCACCACAACGAGCAATGAATGTGAATGTGTGTCTATGTTAGTCAAATGCATGCTTTTCTTTCCCTCCATTGAAGAGGTTAGGAATAATGTGTCCAGGGAGACGTCTGACTTGACATTGAACCAGACCTGGCAGCATGCTCACCATATAAGGAGTGTGTAGGAGAACGGGGGAGTTAGAGATAGAGAGAGAGAGAGAGAGAGAAATGGGAGAAAGAAAGAGAGCAGAGAGAGAGAGAAAATGAAGAAAGACAGAGAAAGAGAGAAACATAATAAATAACTAGTGTGCTTCCCAGCAAATTCTACGTTAATGGAGTGTAACCAGGTCTATATATATCACGTAGCCATTAAACCATGCAGTCGCCTTCGACGGGACATATTTGAGGGAATCAGAGATACTCACTAAGCTGCACATTTCAAAGTGGCCTTGAATTGTCCCCCAGCACACAACATATAATGATCATGCTGTTCAATCAGCTTGTTGATATGCCACATCTGTCAGGTGGATGGATTTTCTTGGCAAAGAAGAAATGCTCACTAGTAGGAATTTAATCACAATTGATAATAAAAAATATAATTCATAAGAAATGTATTGAACATCTTAAAGAGTAAGGTCCAACTGACTGTGGAAGAGTGAGCTCTAACTGAGGGTGGAAGAATGAGGTCTAACTGACTTTGGAAGAGTGAGGTCTAACTGAGGGTGGAAGTGTGAGGTCTAACTGATTTTGGAAGAGTGAGGTCTAACTGAGGGTGGATGTGTGAGGTCTAACTGACTGTGGAAGAGTGAGGTCTAACTGAGGGTGGAAAAATTAGGTCTAACTGACTTTGGAAAAGTGAGGTCTAACTGACTGGAAGAGTGAGGTCTAACTGAGGGTGGAAGTGTGAGGTCTAACCGACTGTGGAAGAGTGAGGTCTAACTGAGGGTGGAAGTGTGAGGTCTGACTGGAAGAAGGAGGTCCAACTGAAGGTGGAAGAGTGAGGTCTAACTGACTGGAATAGTGAGGTCTAACGGAGGGTGGAAGTGTGTGGTCTAACTGACTGGAAGAGTGAGGTCTAACTGACTGGAAGAGTGAGGTCTAACTGAGGGTGGAAGTGTGAGGTCTAAGTGACTGTGGAAGAACAAGGTCTAACTTACTGTGGAAGAACAAAGTCTAACTGACTGTGGAAGACCGAGGTACAGACGCATGTTTGGCCTGGCACTGTATCTGTGTGCTTTGCTTTGTATGAAAGACATTTTGCTTTGCAAATAAAGGCCCCCCACCCCCCCATCCCCCGCTGGTTTACAGTCAGTGATCGCTATTTGTGTCACTGTCTCCTCCTGAAATACCCTCCCGGGATCGGCCAAGCCAGGAAGGGCAGAGGAAAGAATCTGCAGAGAAGCTCTGACAGCATTCAGCTGGAAGACCCAGAGTACTGTACATCTGTTAGCTGTAAGGTCACTAGGTCCACTAGAGTCGGTAGGGTCTATTGGATCTGGTGGTATGCAGAGTTATATTATTTGTTTTTGCGAGTTCTTTGGATAATCTGTGGATGATAATGAATTACTAATAATAAAAGACTGATGATAGAGAAAGACATTGTCTTCATACATTACCCCTTGTGGACTAAAACACAAAAATCATGAAAGGCAGTAAAACTCTGGCTTGCTGTGAGACAAGGGAGTATTGGTATCAAGCCTAAAGTTGGAAATGTACCTGTTGGAACACATGACCACATCAACAGCCAATCCAATCTGCTGGGCGGTAACTGGCACGATCTGTCGTAACAGCACATGGGACACAGGGCATTTTAGAGCCCAGAACTCCTATACTCCTTGTAAACATTCCTCAACTGTCATCACATGTCAGGGTAATCACTATGACAATGGAGAAGTGATACCAGTTCTGTAGCCTCAAGGTTGTTCATCGGGAGAGAGGTATGTCTGCCTCTATTTCCATAAAGGACAATGGGTTCAATAACTGTATGAAGCATTTAAGCCTGACAAGGATGTTGTGTTTCATTTCTTTGAATGGCATAGAGAACCTGTTCTTCCTCTCTCACAAGATTGTTGAGGTTGCCTGTGTCATTGAGGTTTAGGTAGAGGTAATTGTAATTTAGCCCCTGCACCCATAAACCAAGAAAGATGGTGCGATTGACATTGAATGGTCTCATTTAAGTATTCAAGTGTAACAACTGTATCCGAAACACTGGATTATTTTGTTGTGCAAACTTGCAGATATGGATAGCTCGAGACGCTACCTTCCGAGGTACCACATGATTTTCTCGCGATCGACGGCCACAATCCTACATAGTACATCTCGACCATGCTAGTGTGAAGTCCCCGGATGTCAACAGCTTTTCAGGTTTGTTGGTAACAGATGTCTCTTTACATTCCTCAAATGGTGCAGGGTTCAAGTTTCACCCTTTAGTTGCTTTAATTACTTCTGCGGGGCCAATGTGTGCAGGCAGGTAATAACAGGAGGGCCATGTAAAGCCATGGACAATCCGCTAGTAACATCTTCACAGGAAATCTAAGCAATGCTAACATTTGACAATTTACAGTTTTTGGAAATGCTACCCAAGTCTCGTAACTAAATTGGTTGAAAAACTGAGTTTGTGCTCTCAGATGAGCTTTTTGGTCAAAAGCTGACAGTACATCCAGACAGAGTAGGCAATCACAACATTTGGTCTAGAATTGTATGAAATGCATTTTAAAGGCAGTTGTTCCACATACCCTAAAGGTGTATTAGTGAAAATCTTAATTGAAAGCACTTCTGTGTATCAACACAAATGCAACGAACGATATACATGCAATCTGTAATTAGGACAGTCAAACTTGTCATCTGTGGAATGAGCTGATCAGATCTTGGTTTCAGAGACTGGCGTGGAGTCCTGAGCTGAGGGTGGAAGAGTTTAAGAATAGCATGACTCTCTCTCCCCACCAATCCCACTCTCTATGCTCACATGACATTGAATGTCCTGTTTGAGAGTGGAACAGGGGTCACCAAGGGCAGTTTATAGGGGTGACATTTTCAAGTCACCCCACTGTAGATGTCTGTCTGTCTGCATGTCTGCCAGAATTGGCCCGTATTCACTGTCTAATAAGGCTGTCTCAAACACAAAGCGCTTCATCCCAAAGAGGCACCCTATGGCCTACATAGTCCCTGAAGGACTCTGGACCCCCTGGTCAAGAGTAGTGCACTAAATAGGGAATAGGAAGCCATTTGGGATTCACAGAAAAGTAGATTTTGCGGATGACAACCTGCTTTAAGCACAGTTGGGCTTCAAACATGCAACAGAGCGTTAGGTCCAGAATTCTCCTCATGGCTGGACAATCATCTCCCTTTTCATCTTTCCCCCTGCCCTCGTTTGTTTTACCCTCCCACTACCCCTCTCATCCCTCTCTCCCCTCCTCTATATTTTACCACCTTTATCTCACCCTTTCTCCTCTCCCCTCCTCCCATCTTTTGCCCCGCCACCTTCCTCTGTCTTCTACACCCCCCCCCACGCCCCCCCACCCCCCGATCAGTCCTTCTCCCCTCTATCATTTAATCTCTCCTCTCACTCTGTGATGTTGGCAGTTGGCCCGGTGTTGGTAACCACAGAGATTTTGTTTTGAAATTAAATGAGTGTTTACCCGCCCGGCTCCCACTCGCAACCCCATTCTACCCCCAACCCCCACCCCCGCCCCCCCCACCCGCCCCCCCACTTAGATGACAAACAGCACACAGCTGTCCCTGAGGGCATGTGTATGACCATTCCTGTTTGGGCCTAACTCCTTTGTATGGTTTAATAAACCCACTTTGGTGCTTCTCTCCCACTCCCTCCCTCTCTTTACATCTCTACAATCATTTCATCATGGATGATGGAGAACAGGCAGATAAAGAGAAATGTACGGGATACTAAGGAAACCTTTCTGTTTCTTTCTTTCAGTCTTTTCTTTCTTTCTTCTTTCTTTCAGCCTTTCTCTCCTGCTGCAGAAATGGAAAACCCATTATCCAGTCCAGACCTGGATGATGGTGACAGTGCGTGTTTGTAGAATGGCCAGACCTCTAAGCTCTGTTTACCCTGTGGCACGAGTTCCCAGCTACTGACCACACTACTGACAACACTACTGACAACACTGACCTTTAAACTGCTGCTGTAGGGATCTGGCTCCATAGTGGGCAAGTTATTCTATAAAGACGGTGGACAGTTGGTAGGTTTCTACCTACACGTCTGTAGGTTTCTAGGGTTTTTACAGCCGCAAAAAGTCCTTGTCCCTCAGCTGAACCAACTGAAGAAGGTCAGAGAATATGGAGAGATTCTCCCCATTCAGCCCTATCAAAGTAACTTTTCTAAGGACCTCTTGAAACACCTTTGTCCTATTTGGTGAAGCAATATTACTAACCAGATGGAAGTCCCTGTGCAGGGCCGTAAATCCGCTCTAATTCAGGGCTTATTCATGCCGCTCCTTTCAACAACAGGGCCACAGAATGGCCCCTGAAAAGAGCACACACTCACACGCCTACCGCACATCACAGCCTCTTTTTCATCTGGGCTTTTACTCGGGCCAAATCTAGGACCTGAGGGTACCACTGGCCCAGCTCACGCCCAGTAGCCCATTGACCCCCCAGGGCCACGCCCCCCTTTTGTTAGGGGTAGAAACCAGCACACAGTGGATTTTCATACTTCTCGTGCCAGTGTTGCTTCTGTTGTTTTGGCCATAAAGGAGAATATGAACCCGACGAGGCCGTAGGCGGACAATAGGCTGTGATGGGGCGGAGGGTTGTCGGCTGTGTGTGAGGCCATGCGGGGGGGGGGTTAGTAGGGCTGGGTTTGGTGGAGGTTGGAGGCAGACCTGAGAGTGGATGGCCATCAGCATGGCTTAGCTGTAGCTCTTTCTCTCTCTGTATTCCAGCTCAAGCCGGCTCCAGAGAAACTCTGGCCGACCTACATGTAGTTTCTGAGCTGCTCACAGGTCCCTCCACACGGAACGTGGGTCTCTCCGTCTCCAGGCTCACCTTCGGGACCTCTCCGTTGGGCGTTGAGAGATGTACAAATGTTCAAGTGTCATCGTTAATTACCCGTGTTTGGAAATAGAACCTGCAGACGACCGACCGCCGTCTATATAGGGGCGGGAACTTGATGATATATTTTAGGTTCTTGTCACTCACTAGGGGCCAGGTAGCATTGCAGTTCGGTGTCTGAAAGGGTGTGAGATTGAAACCATGAGTAACATGTGTCAAATATTTGTTCTTTCCCTGAGCAAGGTCTTATTGCTCAAGGTGGCCGTCCTGCAGCTTGCTAATTCGAGGGGTTGGGTTAAATGCAGATGCCGCGTCTCAGTTGGGCCTTGTGCGGAAAGTGACAAGTATCCTGTCCCTTTTCCCCATGGAGCTGTGGCCTATTTGGGCGGTTGGTGTGTCTGTCCTCACTACGATAGTGAAACAAGGAAAAATCTTGCTAAGCGAGGAACCTTGGCCGGTCCACACTTTAACAAGATTTAGGATTAAGTTAAGGGTTAGAATTAGCGTTAAATTCATGCATTAAATGTTTAGATTTAGATTTTAGCTAAGTTTATGCATTCATTTTAGGATATTAAGGTTAGGGTTAGTGGTTAGGTAAAATAGTCAGTATTAATGGTCCAAATTTGCGGGTCCTCAGCTTAATAGTAAAACCTGTGTGTGTCAGGTGGGGTTTATTGTTGCTGCCCACTTATCATCATTTATCTCTCCACCTTTCTCTTGAGGCCGAGATGCTGAGAGCTTGGGCCATGTCAGACAATGTCACACACACACACACACGACATTCCATGTCGATCCCGACATCCTTTAAATCAGCTAAAGGTACTGAGTGAGTTCACGCCCATTACGAGGAGCCCTGTCGTGACTGTGTAATTGCGTTAACCTAACGACGTCAGAGGATTCTCATGAAGTCAAGTCAGGAGTAGCGGTGGTGCAGACAGATTGGCTGATGTAACAGCAGGGTGTGTAGTGGAATTGTTGTGAGCACAAAGTTAACCTCATCCGTTCCGACATGTCAGCCGTTAACATTCCAGTTATGGGACGGACAGTATGACGCGTGCACACACACACACACACACACACATACACACCCACACACGGGGGGGGGGTAATTATGGGATTCATACACATGCGTGGCGAGGGCCATCTTTCTTTATGGCGATACGCTTCAGTGACCCATATTCTACCTGTTGTGCTCTATTGTGTATTCATTTTTAACTCTGTAACAATGGATATACAGCAATTAGTTAATAGCCCTCGGCAATCAGGCATTCTCCTGGATGCATCTATACTGAACAACTACAGACCTGTATCAAATCTCCCTTTTATAGCCAAGACCATTGAGGCTGGGAAATTGGGTAGGACTCTCCAGGACAATCCTTGATTGGTTCAGATCTTATCTAGATGGCCAGAGTTATTTTGTCACCATTGGTAATCATGAATCTGATGGGGTGGCGATGACGTGGAGTTCCCCAGGGATCGGTTCTCGGACCGCTTCTGTTCAATCTCTATATGCTACCTCTGGGCCAAATTCTACAGAACAACAACATTAACTACCATAGCTATGCCGATGATACTAAAATATAACAGCTCAATAGACTCACTGTGTCATTGTATAGAGCACATAGATAACTGGATGAACCAAAATTGTCTACAATGAAACCAAGATAAAACAGAGATTATTGTAATTGGCAACAAAAATAAAAGATCTAGTATTTGTAAAGAGCTGGATTCTCAGGCCCTAAAAACCAGGGACCAAGTGCGTAATCATGGTGTCTCACGTTTAACAGTCATATCAAAGCAGTCTCTGTAATGGCCTCTTAACTGGACTCCCTAAAAAGGCTGTAAAACAACTGCAGCTCATTCAGAATGCTGCTGCTAGAATGTTAACCAGGACCTAGAGGCCCGAGCACATCACTCCAGTTCTTAGATCTTTGCACTGGCTTCCAGTGAGTTACAGCATAGGTTTTAAAGTGATGCTTTTAGCGTGTAAATCACTGAATGGTTTACACACATTTCTGATATGTTTGAGGAATATAAACTGAGCAGGGCTCTTTGATCCATGAACACAGGTCAGCTAGTAAAGCCCAAAGTAAACATGGAGAAGCTGCGTTTAGCAGTTATGCTGTACACACCTGGAAAAAACTACCAGAAGATCTTAGACGTGCCCCAAACATATACATTTTTAAATCCAGGTTAAAAAAAACTTTTCACATGCCTATGACTGTGCTCTTAAACTTAACCGCACTGTTCAGCCTTACAGCTATTTTATTATTCTATGTTTTATTATTATACTGTTATTTTATGATGTGTTTTATATTTCTCTCTTTCTTTGATTTAATTTGTTATTACATTTCTATTTTGCTATCTTTTACCAATAGTTTTCTGTAATGCAATTTCGGGTGCTCAAGTTCTTGTGCTGCTGTTTTGACATCGATTATGGTATGATCTCACAAAAGGACTGACAAGTTTATCCAAGCGCTGGAGCGTGAGGATTGAGATACCAAGGTGGTTCAGTAAACAGTTATGGTAACTGTAATTCATTGAGGATGAATATAAAATGCATGTACAGACAACGCATAACGGTCCCCCTGGAGAGAAACAAGTAAGACATTGATGCAATGATTATCTCACAAAGGGACTGACGGGTTCATCCTAACGCTGGAATGTGAGGATTGAGATACCGGGGTGTTGAAGTTCATGTACAGTCCCCTGGAGACAGCTGAGCTAGAGAATTGTAACCATCTGACTGTTTGAATTCTAGAGCATTTTATTAAAAAAAAAAATCATTTTAATGCACATTGAATTGCCTCTATATATGAATTGTGCTATAGAAATAAACTTGCTTGCTTGCTATAAACTGGTTGCTTCGGATCCTAATGGTTGACTGGCTGATAGCCGTGGAATATGAGACTGTGTACAATGGGTATGACACCACAGCACTTTTTACTGCTGTAGTTGCTTTGGCAGCCATTTTATAATCGCAATAAGGCTTCTCTGGGATTTTGGGGTATATTGCCAATATACAGAGGTGATGCATCACAACTAAGAACAGCCTAGCTCTTAGCCTTGGTATATTGGCCATATACAACACCCTTGTGCCATATTATCATTTACTGACAGTGGATCATAAATATATGTTTGGTCTACTGGTATCTTGTTATACTAAAATATATAGTATAAATATATTTTATATTGGTGTTTTTCTATGTGTTTTCTTTTAATATTATTTTTTTACAGCTCAACAGTATTTCCCCAAAATGTTGCCCAACATTGGTAGAAAGAACAAGAAAAGGCTAATTAAAAAACTTTTATATGAATTTACTTGTAAGAATTTGTCTGCATGAATAAAGTTTTATTAGTTCATGTATTAGTTGTCATCAGATTGCTAAGGCATTTCAGAGTGATGGACTGAAGAGAGAACACGGCGGCTTTGAGGAAGCTGCCTTTGTCTTTCGTGTTGATTAAACCTTGGTTTACATAATGTCTCGCATCAGAGTGTCACACTGTGTCCCAAGTCCCCCACAGACAGACACACACACACACACAGGTGCTAACCTGGGTTTAATCTCACAGGGATAAGCCAGTGCATGACTGAGAAGGTCTGCCTGACAACCGGTGTCACCTCAGCCCGCCATGTCAGCTCACTGCGGCCAGATGTCCTCCCCTGACTTCATGGGTCCCCCCTCCTTCAGGACGGTTTTAGCTGTGTCATTGCAAGGAGGAGAGTGGCACAACCCCATTGCTAATACGATTAACGGAGAGAGGCTAATCAGGACTTCACACAGAGAGCCAGCGCCCGGGGCCGTCCCGTTCTGCTGAGGCAGCCGAGAGGCTGGGAATAACGGGCCGTTGACACGTGTCACCTTCATTAGTGACAGGTTGCTCATGAATTAACTGCTTTTTGGCGAAATGCTCCCTTCAGTGAACGTTGTGAAGCGAATCGCGTTGGTGAAAGGAGACTTTTATTTGGCTCCTAAATTTCCTTCATATTTAAGCTCAACCAACTGTTAAGATAAGGTGACAAATTATTTAGTGAAAATTGTATATCCACACTATGGAATCTATACATTTTGTACCAAGTAAATAGTTCCAGTAGAGTAATAAGAAAATAAAACAATAGGTGATCTAATAAATAAGAAAGGTAATATATAATGTGTTTGAACATGAATTTCACGCTTAAAAATTATTCTAGCCTATGTTTTTGCCTTTCCATCTGAGATTTGTTCAAAGCTTTTGGGGTTATTTTGAAGTATTTTAAAACGAAGAGCCGTTATGGAGCCAAATGATCCGGCTCTTTCAGGTGAATGGTTCCAGCAGAGCCGTCTCACCAAAAACACTGGGAACGCCCGTCAGTAACCTGCTTGTACAGGTGCATTACACTGGACAGGATTACTTCTTAGGTCATCCCAAATGGCACACTGTTCCCCTGGGGCTGTAAAGGGAGCAGGCTGCCACTTGAGGAGCATTCGATGTCACCGATGGGTTGGCAGTGAACTATTGTTTCCCGTTACTGGAAGAAAAAGTCTGCCCAGTGTTTGGGCACGTCTGCCCAGATGATAGAATTTGTTTTGCTGCATTTTAGACAGACGTTTAATTCAATTTTATTCCTGTTGTTCTCCGTCCTCTTTGCCCTTAAGATATGACTTTCTGCCTATTCAATGCGCCAGTCTGTTTGCCCCTCACAGCCACACTTCATGTTTATTTTGAACTGTCACTGAAATCCTAAAGGCAGAAATATGTGACCTGTTGTATACACCCGCAGATCTTGTGTACCGTATTTGTTAACCTGTTTCTATTTTGGAGTTCATATAAAAACCTTATAATAGTACAATAGTATGAAAAATACAGTATAAGGGGGAGTCTTTTGTTGTAAAGGATTGTCCGGCATTTCTTTTTGAGTAAAAAACATATTTTTATCTGGTACACTGCCACAGTGATATAACACATGCAGTTCACATTCATAAAATGACATATTCATGCAGTATGTTTATCTGTAGATACAGTGGGGAGAACAGGTATTTGATACACTGCCGATTTTGCAGGTTTTCCCATTTACAAAGCATATAATTTTTATCATAGGTACTCTTTAACTGTCAGTAACTGAATCTAAAACAAAAATCCAGAAAATCACATTGTATGATTTTTAAGTAATTAATTAGAATTTTTTTGCATGAAATAAGTATTTGATACATCAGAAAAGCAGAACTTAATATTTGGTACAGCAACCTTTGTTTGCAATTACAGAGATCAAAGGTTTCCTGTAGTTCTTGACCAGGTTTGCACACACTGCAGCAGGGATTTTGACCCACTCCTCCATACAGACCTTCAGGTTTCGGGGCTGTCGCTGGGGAATAAGGACTTTCAGCTCCCTCCAAAGATTTTCTATTGGGTTCAGGTCTGGACTGGCTAGGCCACTCCAGGACCTTGAGATGCTTCTTACAGAGACACTCCTTAGTTGCCCTAGCTGTGTGTTTCGGGGCGTTGTCATGCTGGAAGACCCAGCCACGACCCATCTTCAATGCTCTTACTGAGGGAAGGAGGTTGTTGACCAAGATCTCGCGATACATCCATCCTCCCCTCAATACGGTGCAGTCGTCCTGTCCCCTTTGCAGAAAAGCATCCCCAAAGAATGATGTTTCCACCTCCATGCTTCACGGTTGGGATGGTGTTCTTGGGGTTGTACTCATCCTTCTTCTTCCTCCAAACACGGCGAGTGGAGTTTAGACCAAAAAGCTCTATTTTTGTCTCATCAGACCACATGACCTTCTCCCATTCCTCCTCTGGATCATCCAGATGGTCATTGGCAAACTTCAGATGGGCCTGGACATGCACTGGCTTGAGCAGGGGGACATTGCGTGCGCTGCAGGATTTTAATCCATGACGGCGTAGTGTGTTACTAATGGTTTTCTTTGAGACTGTGGTCCCAGCTCTCTTCAGGTCATTGACCAGGTCCTGCCGTGTAGTTCTGGGCTGATCCCTCACCTTCCTCATGATCATTGATGCCCCACAAGGTGAGATCTTGCATGGAGCCCCAGACAGAGGGAGATTGACCGTCATCTTGAACTTCTTCCATTTTCTAATAATTGCGCCAACAGTTGTTGCCTTCTCACCAAGCTGCTTGTCTATTGTCCTGTAGCCCATCCCAGCCTTGTGCAGGTCTACAATTTTATCCCTGATGTCCTTACACAGCTCTCTGGTCTTGGCCATTGTGGAGAGGTTGGAGTCTGTTTGATTGAGTGTGTGGACAGGTGTCTTTTATACAGGTAACGAGTTCAAACAGGTGCAGTTAATACAGGTAATGAGTGGAGAACAGGAGGGCTTCTTAAAGAAAAACTAACAGGTCTGTGAGAGTCGGAATTCTTACTGGTTGGTAGGTGATCAAATACTTATGTCATGCAATAAAATGCAAATTAATTATAAAAAAAATACAATGTGATTTTCTAGATTTTTGTTTTAGATTCCGTCTCTCACAGTTGAAGTGTACCTATGATAAAAATTACAGACCTCTACATGCTTTGTAAGTAGGAAAACTCGGCAGTGTATCAAATACTTGTTCTCCCCACTTTACATGCTGAATATGCATAAAAGTGTACACAGACATACCAGAGCTAGGAGTAATGGCACTGACACCTCAGATTTACAGTGCAAGCTCGCTGATAGGCCACTCACGGCGTAGTCAGTCCATAAAACCACGGTGCCTGAGAGGCATCATCTGGAGAACGGTCGCGGTGAACTGAGCAGGAGGTCATGTTGTTAACAGCCATGGAATCATCGCTCATCTCCAGTGCCCCGCACATGCAGAGGGTGGATCACACCAATCAATAACCATGTGCTGGATCATCTTGCTTCACTATTGACATTCTGTCACAGAAACTCCGCAGGACTAGAGCCCAGAGGAAGATACACCTGGCAGTAAATACAGACATAGCAAAGGTCCTGAATGGCAAACTAGTCCCTACATAGTAAATACTACCCATAGTCCTTCACCCATGGAACTCTGGTCAAAAGTGACACACTGTGAAGGGATTAGGTTGCCGTTTGGGACGCGTGTTTCCACCTTTCATATGATGCCGGTCTTTCTAGACTCCCTCGTATTGATTAAATTGTTTTTCTGATGTGGGTAGATAGCAAAGTGCACCATCATCCTACGGAGCTCCTCCACCCAGTGATCAACTTAATGATGGGCCCTGAGGTGAAGATGAGAGAAAACAGCTAGAAAATACCAACTTGTTTTTGTATCAGCTCGATTTTAGACACCCAAAAAAGAAGAAAAATCTTACTTTTAATTTAGATAAAACAGTTGCCTAAAAGACACAGTAGACGTTCTATTATAGCTAACAATTGTGTCACAATTATTTCGAAAACGTATAACTTCACCGTTTTTATGTATCTTTACCTGTCGAATACGTATGGAGGGCACGTTTTATGATCAATAAAATGATTTATGTAGGAGTGGGTTGCATGAATAAAAGAGCATGTTCCACCTTTTCGGGGTACCTCCGAATTTCAAATGCGCTCCTTTTTAAATAGATAATGTTTTGATCTATATTCACGCTGTTTTGTCTGCAAAATAACTCTGCCCTCTATGCACTTTTCGCCCCCTCCCGTCAAATGTCAGATATGACATCGAACACACATCAAATAAACATCGTAGCCTATATCAAACATTTACCAAGTGCACGTCCAAGTGAACATGGATTTGATATTTATATTAACAGTCCGCAGGTTGGCATTATTCAACGGCATCGTGGCAGTGTTGGTATTCGATTGTTCAGGGAGCATGGTGTGCGTTCCTGTTCAGGCGTTATTTAACGTCCTGTCACCCGCACAACCAAACTCCTCCGACAAGGCATTGAATTCCAGAAGGCAAGCCGCGCTATCCGCACCCAAAAGATCACCGCCCTCCTCGGAATGAAAATCGGCTGCCTGCGGATCTAGACTGCCATTTGGCCAAGTCTTTATATCCCGCCCCGCACCACCACCTGGCGATGTAGTGGCACTTCGGCCTCCGTCGAGTTTCACGTTTCTTCCCATGGACTTCCAGCTATGTTCCAGCTCCTCCAGCCATAGCCCACGCCTTGTTTCCCCTCCTCCCCAACGAGGGTTTCTGTATGTGGGACAAGGCATGCCACCCCAATGCATATGTCCTGGATCCCCTTACTGGTCCTCTCCATGACGGGCTGATTTGTATTGGCTTGAGGGCAGAACGGCTGACGGATGGGAATGCTTTTCCGTTCGCTACGCGGAGACAAACCATTCCTAGGTCCAACAGCGGTGGAATCTTAATTCGGGAGTATGAGCTCATAGTAATGGCTGAAATGGAATTAATGGAATGAGATTGAACACAACCCAGTTAAAATTGGTTCGATACGATTCCATTTATTCATCTCCAGCCATTCTTCGCTTACCAGCCTTCTGTAAACCGAACAGCGGACATTTCTTACATTGCTCTGACAGTTAGTGGGGCCTATCGTGCCAAATAATGTCCTCCCACCAAATAAATTCCCAATGGGATTGGATTAGCTATAGTATCCGTTGATAAGGCATTGTTCTATCGGTTTTGTCCCAAATTACATTCAACCACAACACCACTAATGCTCCTTTTCTTTGGGGCTTTTCAATGCTGCAGAAACAATCCAATCCTTTTTGCTCTGACATAGACTGTCCACTATGGGACCTGATAAAGACAGGCGTGTGCATCTCCAAATCATGTCTAATCAGTTGAATTGACCACATGTAGAAGACTCCAATTAAGTTCTAAAAAATTAAATCGTCAGGGTGGTCAATTGAAAAAGATGCACATAAGCTCAAAGAGTCACTGCAAAGGTAAATGTGATATTTCTGTTTGTTGCTTTTTTAATACATTTGCAAAAATGTGTAAAACCTGTTTTTGCTTTGTCATAATCGGGTATTTTGTGTACATTGATGAGGAAAATCATCTATCAAATCCATTTTAGAATGAGGCTGGCCATTTTGGAAAGGTGAAGGGGTCTGAATACTGTCTGAATGCAGTGTGTGTATATATATTCATGTATATAGTTCTGGAAAAAATCAAGAGACCACAGCACCACAGCACCTATTTCTTTCCTTTCCAAAAATGTTGAAAAGGTTTTGAGTGAGGAATAGAAGGGTTCAAATTGAGAGACCGCTGCAAATTGAAAGCTTCTGTTCCTCACTCAAAACTTTCCCTTTCAACTGGAAAGGAAAGAAAAAGGTGCAGTGGTCTCTTAATTTTTATATATTCTAACCTAGTCAGTGTTCTGGCCAAAGCACTGTGCAAGTTTTTTGGTTTACAGAGCAGCAAGAGAAAACTTTTATTGTGAATAGAAAAGGGTATTAACATTTTATGTAAATGTCATTTAATTTGAATCGTTGTCACGACAATTGTGGATTCTAAATATGCTTTAATTACAACTGGCGTTAAAACCTAGTGGAGAGGAGATCTCCAGGAACATGGTGGGAATTAAAACCTGTATACGGGTAGATCTCCAGGAACAGGGCTGGAGTTAAAACCTACAGGAAGATAGACGTCCAGAAAAGGTGAGAATTAAAACCTGCAAGAGGGTAACTCAGATATGCCCCGATAAAAAAACAAGTGATCGATAGATTGGCTAACTAAACGGAGAGGACGGCGCTTGCGTCACAACTCAGAAGTCAATTGAGGTTTACATTTGAAATGGTTAAGGTGAGGATTAGTTAAGGTTTGGGGTTTAGAGTTGATCTTCTTTATCCCTCCCCTGTCAATGTCACTGTCCCTGCCTCCATCCCATCATCTATCCCATCTGCCAAATACTTCTCCTGACTCAGCGTCTTTGACCCAACCTTCTTCCCTCTCCCCGTCCTCTCCCCGTCCTCTTTCCTCACGACAGGCTCGCCCTCCCCTCCTGCTCCGTGGTTAAGTGACAGACTGCAAGCGTGCCGGACAGCGCTTTGGGCCGCCTGAGCAAAAATGGAGTGAACCGGGATTTCCTACAATCCTTTGTGTCCACCATCACTATCTTCTATCCTTGTCTATTTGCTGCCATAGCAGGTTTTCCACCACTCAAAAATGCAGATTCTTCCCTCAACTCTAGGAATCACTTTGCCATTTTCTCCTCTACTAAATGTTCTACTAAACGTAAACCTCGGGCCTCCATCTCACCCCTCAGCGGATGAGTTCGTCTACCACTTAGGAGGTTGATGACGTCTGCATTTCAGTCACTCAGCATATTGAGTACAGTGGTTAATTCACTTAGCATTCTGGGACGCCTAACTCTTCCATGCGGTAATCTGTTTCCTCCCTCTCTCTCTGTAATTATGAAATCTTATAACTAGCGATGCCCAGTCATCCAACAACCTGCCACCTCGACCTAATACCCTCCTCCCTTCCTCACAACCATCTCTGGAGACCTCCTATTCCTCACCTCCCTCATCAACCCATTCCCAACCACTGGCTGTTTCCCCTCTGACTTCAAGATGGTCAGAGTCCCTTCCCTCATCAAGAAATCAGCATCTGACCCCCATGACCTAAAAAAGTACAGACCAGTATCCCTTCTGGATTTCCTTTAACTTGATTGTAGTGTCTCTGTCAAACTCCTGTTACTTTCCCTGAACTGTCTCCAGGACCCAAACCAATCTGGTTTCAAGATGTGTCTCAGAAACCATCTCAGTTGAGGAATATCTTCAGTTCTCCCCCACATGTTGGGAATTGCTGCAATTAGATTGTTTTTAAATTTGAATCGGACACTGAGAGAAAAAGGGGTGTAATTTAAACAACATTAAAACAAAACGGTGTTCCCAACGTCCCTTTATGTAGAAGATGATGGGAGTTATTCTTAGAGCTGCGTTCTCATGTTGACCTTGGGATCTTTCTCAGCTGGTCAGACATTATGTAACGTGTAAAGTGTCAAGAGCAGGGACTTGGACGTGTGTCACGCACACAACCGTAGGTCACAGTTAGCACAACTGAAATGTCACCATTACCAGACATACGGGGGGGAAAAACGGACTCCTTACATGTTTTGTATATTAAAAGAACAGTGTGTCTCGTTTGCAGAAGTTCACCTATTTCAGTGCAACGCTCGACCGGTCATACATATAGCAGTAACTACATATAGCTGTACTTGAGCACGGCCATGGTGAGAACCCAATGGAGTCCCAGAGAACCGCACAGCTTTAACTCTACAGAACCCAGGCTTAACCCCTCACCTTGTAGCTTAGACAATGTAGAGTCTAAAAAGATTTCCAAGGGGCGTACCATGTCACTCTGCTCCTTATATAGAGATGCCGTCTCTTGATGAGCAAATAATCCTGAAGCCATAGGAGATTCATATTTTTATGTGCATTGTAATGAATGGACATTTTGTAATTTATTGGAATATGGACAAGGGTTTTCTTATGGACGAAACAAGTAATTGTAATTTTAAAGTGGAAATTACAAACGTGAGCAGTCCTTATGAAATCCTTGAATGTGCCTAAGGTTTGCAATTTCTGCTGTAATGTAACCACTGCAAATATTTTTACTGCAGTGGTTACAGTACCGACCACCGGTCAGAAGTACTGCTCTCCATAGAGATTTACTGCAGTGGTTACAGTACCGACCACTGGTCAGAAGTACCGCTCTCCATAGAGATTTACTGCAGTGGTTACAGTACCGACCACTGGTCAGAAGTACCGCTCTCTATAGAGATTTACTGCAGTGGATGCAGTACCGACCACTGGTCAGAAGTACCGCTCTCTATAGAGATTTACTGCAGTGGTTACAGTACCAACCACTGGTCAGAAGTACCGCTCTCCATAGAGATTTACTGCAGTGGTTACAGTACCGACCACTGGTCAGAAGTTCCGCTCTTCATAGAGATTTACTGCAGTGGTTACAGTACCGACCACTGGTCAGAAGTACCGCTCTCCATAGAGATTTACTGCAGTGGTTACAGTACCGACCACTGGTCAGAACTACCGCTCTCCATAGTGATTTACTGCAGTGGTTACAGTACCGACCACTGGTCAGAAGTACCACTCTCCATAGAGATTTACTGCAGTGGTTACAGTACCGACCACTGGTCAGAAGTACCACTCTCCATAGAGATTTACTGCAGTGGTTACAGTACAGACCACTGGTCAGAACTACCGCTCTCCATAGAGATTTACTGCAGTGGTTACAGTACCGACCACTGGTCAGAAGTACCGCTCTCCATAGAGATTTACTGCAGTGGTTACAGTACCGACCACTGGTCAGAAGTACCGCTCTCCATAGAGATTTACTGCAGTGGTTACAGTACCGACCACTGGTCAGAAGTACCGCTCTCCATAGAGATTTACTGCAGTGGTTACAGTACCGACCACTGGTCAGAAGTACCGCTCTCCATAGAGATTTACTGCAGTGGTTACAGTACCGACCACTGGTCAGAAGTACCGCTCTCCATAGAGATTTACTGCAGTGGTTACAGTACCGACCACTGGTCAGAAGTACTGCTCTGTACATTGGCACAATATTTCTGGCATTAGACTAACTGCAGCGGGCCATAGAGATCATTCAGGGATCAATTACGAGGATAATGTCATTCAACGGACAGCGATCAAGTTATTTTACACTATATATTCAGTGGCTTGCTGACGAGATTCAAGCCAGACACTTGTCTCATCTATTTCTTAATTGCTACTCACTTCCAAGCTCTTGAAATGTTGCGTTCGGTCGGTATCATAGTACCCAGCCTCCCATATGACCACTGTCAGCAGGATGGGTTGTCTGCATACAGCTCTTGACATACCTTTTCACCATTGTGCTCTACTTGGAAGTTCGTGTAATCCTACCCTAGTGGGCCTCAGCGTTGATTCCCATTCCTCTGTGTTTATTTGTCCAAACAGTTTGTCATTTTGTTATCTTGTATTACAATGGCTATTTAAAGAGGCCCAGGCTGTAAGTGGCCCCCTATTTCCGACATAGTGAGCAACCTCTGACCAGTCCTATGAGCAGTCCTATGAGCAGTCCTATGACCAGTCCTATGAGCAGTCCTATGAGCAGTCCTATGACCAGTCCTATGAGCAGTCCTATGAGCAGTCCTATGACCAGTCCTATGAGCAGTCCTATGAGCAGTCCTATAAGCAGTCCTCTGACCAGTCCTATGAGCAGTCCTATGAGCAGTCCTATGACCAGTCCTATGAGCAGTCCTCTGACCAGTCCTATGAGCAGTCCTATGAGCAGTCCTATGACCAGTCCCATGAGCAGTCCTATGACCAGTCCTATGAGCAGTCCTATGACCAGTCCTATGAGCGCTACTTAGGGAATAGGGTGCCGTTCGGGGACGAAGCCACAGCGGTGTCTGATAGGTCAGCTGGGAGGGTGATAATGGTACCATGGAAGTGTCTTCCTTGTCCTCGTCCGACATTGTCGCTGGCTGGCTCTGAGGCTGACCTGCAGTCCCCAAACTCTCGGCTGCTCACCTCTCCTCCACCCTGCTCTCTAAGACCGTTGCTGTCCGACCTTGACGGTGCATCAGGTTTCAGTAGATGGGCTGCATCCAAACATGGCCTATATAGTTTACTTCATCTGACCAGGGCCTTCAGAAGACCTGCACTATATGGGGAATAGGGCTCCCTCTCCAGCCGCTGCCAGGGATTACTCTCTCTAGACCTTCTGTCCCATGAAAACTGTCCCGGGGTATATTTAGTCCGGCTTCGTGCATAACCAGAATAACATTTTGGCTTCTAGGAGCGATTATCCGCTGCCACGCTGGCCTCCATGGAGCCCCAACACAATCATTGCAAATATTTTATCTGTGATTGATTCAGCTTTGCCCAGGCTTAACAAACCGACACTGGTGCTCCAACAGAAACTGCACGACGTGCCCATCTGGTCCTTCGGGCTCAGTGTTGTCCAGGGAGGACAGGGGCTATATGAACCCAGATGGCACCGGCCGTATGGATCCCTGGGCCTGACTTGGTCACTCGGAACGTCAGTGGTGGCGGTGGCGGAGATGGAATGAGCCAGGTTGAACAGGGAGACGAAGGCTTGGCAGGCCAGAGCCGCTGGTGTAACAAGGATCCTTGCCATGTCTCAATGACGTGGAATGAGGCTGACGGATCTTGTCAGGACATGACATGGATGTACGCACAGCCGCTGAACCAGGCATTCAGCTTACTGTTGTCACAGAGAGTTTTTGAGGAAACAAAGCAGCTACAACACCAGCCTGGGTTCCACCTTGCTTCAATTATGGTATAACACTCATGCAAGCCAGGCTGATCAACAGGCGGTTTTAGCAACACACCATCATAATCCCGTGGCCTAAATTACTATCCAGCAGGCCCACAAGGCAGGCTAAAGTTACTCTCTCTCAGGTCCCAGGTTACTCGCACCCGGGCATGGTCAAAACAAGAGAAAGGCATTACAAGTCTAAATAATTAGTATTTTATTTTTACAGTTTTGGAAAAAAAAACTAAAATACCAATGAATTCTGGTGAAATTGTATTTATTTGAGGAAATCCGAGTATTAATTAAAACATTTTGTGATCATGTCTTTATCTAGATACATTTTGTGTGCTCTCACAAGAAATTGGCCATTCGTGTCTGAAATCATTGCCTTGGAGTTTTCTCGGGGGGGGGGGGGGGGGGGGGCATCATGGCTGCTGTATTCTTTAAGTTGCTACAGGCCAATAACAAGTTCAGGGGTTCCTTGGCTGATGCCAGCAAACCCTCACTAACAAGGTCTTTCGGGACTCTAAAAGAACTGTTTAAATCGTTGGTGCTCCACATTGAGCAGTGGTGCGTTGAGAAAGAGAACCTGGGGTGGTTCTCCAGGTCCTGCCACGTACCCCAGTCCCCTTCCAAGCCTTTTCTATCACTGCGATGTTCTTGCCCACGATGCACACCTCAGGCCGTGTCATTGACATACTAGCTCGTAAACAGCTATAGGTTTACTCAGCAGCAAAGCCCCTTCGCGCTGCCACTCCGACGAACAGTACAGCGCCATCGGATACCAAGGTCACAGCCTTGGCACATGTTCCATGGGGCAGCTTTATGTGAGGTCAAACACGTGGGTCGCATGGAAAAGGTTGCAGCGTTCCCCAAATCCCATAGGAGTGCACCTGTACCATGCCTAACTCAAGCATCCAGGTATACTTGTTGTACACCAATCGGAAAGCACTAGAAAAGGCTCTCACAGAGGGCCAGCTCCAGGCATGGGAAATATAAGTGCAACATGTGTCTAATTGAAGAAAATGGGGTCCACAAATTTGCCTTGAGCTAACAGCCTCCAAAAGGCTTGAGCCGGCCTTGGTCACAGGGGGGGCCACAGCTCCCCTGTAAATAAAGAATGACAGGCTTAAATGCAAACCGTACTCTGATTGGAATTTCTATGGGCTGTGTGGTTAAACGTAATCTACAAGGTGTAATTTCAGACAGCCCTAGGAAGGTAAACACATTGAACCAGAGCTAAAGACTCTATGTCAATGACAGTGTTGCTCTTTCTGTGAAATACAGAGGGCATTACCTATTCCTCCCTGTAAGCACCAAGCTAGTCAGAGAAGGCCTTACGTCTTCCAGCCCAAACTAAACCTCTGGGAGGGGAGACAGTTGCATCGGGGCGTCTGATTTAGTCCGAGGACGTCACTCAGTCCGACGCCAGGCACACGCTAAGCTAGTGGGCTCTCAGCGGACGGATGGATCATTCAGCACCCTGCATGTAGGCCAAATTTGGAGCGATGTTTGGCTGCAGTCTACTCTCTTAATTAGAGTTCAAAAGGGTCAGTCAGCCATCTGATGAGCGGGGTGCAGGGGGGGTGGTTCAGTCAGTACAGTGAAAAGTGCCCCCCCCCCCCCCCCCACCAGGTCCTGTACAAGCCCCCCAATCAGCCGGCCAGACCCAGTGCAGTAACCTAATATCACACAGCAGGCCGTGGATTTGGGCCTCAAATTAAAATCCCAGCAAAACAAATCCAGGCTTCACAGAGAGACATTCAGATGTCATCATTCACCACGATGCCTCAGCACCACCCTCACCACCATCACCACCACCTTCCACCCCGCCAGCACCACAGCCCCCCAGCCCATCCCCGTGGTGGACCCAGTTGCCTCTTGACCAAGCAATCGGCTGAGAGGTCCTTGTAGTGTAAGTATAGCTTGGTTTTGAAGAGGTCAGCAGGGCTCAGTAGAGTCTTCTTAGAGGCTGGGCTATTTCTGACTATGCTCTGGGGCCTGCTCGCATTCCTTCCCTGCCTTCACTGGCTGTCCACACTAGTCCTGAATCCCAAATGGCACTACAAATGACACTACATTAGACATGGCCCAAATACCTACTTTCTAAAGCAGCACCCCTGCATAGGAAACAGTGTGTGTTTCAGGACAGAACCCAGATGTCTTGGAGTGGCCCCTATGACCAGCGAACAGGCAGAAGACAGCCGGTGCTGTGTAATTACCGTATAGATCATAATTGATCAGTTACCACGTACGAATGAATTTTCAGGGTCGTCCGTCACTCATTTAAATGGATGCCTGGAAGCATCAGTGATAATCAACACCGACCGGAGCCTTTCGCACAGAGACAGTATAGACCCACCCCATGGAAGCCTGTTGCCGATATCGATCCCTGGGGGGGGTTGGAGAAAGAGGAGCACGAGGAGGAGGAAGAGGAGGGGGTCAGTGGTGATGGATGAAGAGTAAATAGGATATTCCTTCCTCGTTTTCCCACGTGGCCCTTCAGAGTCTTACCGTCACCCGAGATGAGTCGACCTCCGTAGGGGGTTCAGCTGACAAATCTGCCCCCCCCCCCCCATTCTCAGCCCCCATTTGTGCTCCCATCCCCCACAGGGTGTGCTATTCAGGGCGCAGTCCCACGGCTATCTGCACCGTAGATTAATGCCCAGCCGCGTTGCACATCGACCGTGGGACCAATGTCTTCTCCGAAGGGGCACAAAAAAGGGCACCCCAGTAACTACGGTCCTATTATTTAGAAGCAGGAGGTGACAATAGAGGGAACATGGCACAATTTGGGATACAGGAACGACGCAGCCCGTGAGCCTCCTATATGCAACCTATGGTCATTTAAAACATGGCGTTGTCGGCATTGCTGACGGAGCCCAGATGTCAGGGGATGTGTTGGGTCGTGTCCTGGCGACACCAGTGACCCAGTTCCCTTAATGCCTACACGCCAGATAAGACTTCTCACTTTTTCCAATGACCCACTTGGCTTTATGGAATATTGTCACCTCCTCTAAGTGACATTGGTGGCCTTATTGCCATCCAAAATACTCCCCTATCACTCTATATGTACTAGGTTTGACTGGAACCGCGTGGGTGTAGGGCACCATTTGGAAAGCAGACCTGCATTCCCTCTCACCCCTCACAGCATGTGTTTGATCCGTGTGTTTATTTATTCAGACCGCTGAGGTCTATTTCCAAAATGCTGACAATTCTTTAAATTGAACGAGCTGAAAGTTAGTCAGAGTCTGTTCAAAGTGTTGCAGTTTCGGTGTAGTTTAAGGCTTAACTGAATGAACAAAATAGAGAAGAGGCAATGTGAATGGTTAGGGGAAGGCATTGTCTCATTGGCTGTAGGCTAATAGAATACAAGCAAATACAATCCACGCATGGTCAGCTAACAGTTAATTGGGCACTTGACAGTGGAAAGATACCAGCATACAGAATTAACTATCATAACCCACATCTCTTAGAGTGTGAGTACAGGATAGCAAGCTAATTCACACCACAACATTTAAAAATAGTAACATAATGTACGGTTAGACGTAATAATTCAATACGTCAATACGTTATGCCTCCACAAAAGTTCTAGTAGTGACGACTTTTACATATTCCTTTTTATCCACAACACACACTTCTAGGGCATCAGAAACAAGATGGCTGCCCTATCTCATCAGGTTATTTCTGTTGTTAGCGGCCTTGTGAAACATTTACCCCGTTTTTAACTATTTTTATTTTCAAAACTAAAGACCTTACCCGCTCCTCTCTGTCTCAGGAATAGACATGGTTCCATTGCCAGCCGGTTCTCAAGGGTTCTAGGTCAGTCTAATTGTTTTGTTCTTTCCTTAACATTCCAAATTGTGTTTGAATAATTTAGCTTATTCTGTTGTCCATTGCGACACAAGTACATTGTTGATTGTATACATTTAGTATTTTACTATGTTTTTTCTTTACAGGGTGAGTAGAGGGGTACATGTGACGGTGATGCTTAGACAGCCATGATAAAAGAAGAGCATTCTTTTTTAACATGACACCACAGAGAGTCAGGACACTTCATACGAAAGACGGAACAAAACAGGACAGTGTCCTCCTCACCCCCCCTCAGCCATCCACCACCACTTCCTGCAGCATCTGGTCCCCCACCCAGAACTGACCCTGCTTAGCTTCAGAGACAAACAAGCAGTGGGAAGCAGAGAGCTAGGCAGCTGTCTATGTTTCTTCTCCTAGGGAAAATCCACTTTACCTCTAGCTCTTGCCATTCATGATCCAGCATGTTTTCATCAGCATACACCTTAGCCAAGATATAGATCGGACACATCGGAGGTACAGTAGGAGGAATCCCACTTTGTGGATTTGATAATAGCAGTAGTATGCTACAACAAAACTCCCAGTCGGTTGTTCATAATAATATAAACTCTGTCAAGCCAGAAGTTGGTCTGGGGTGGATTCAGTTGTGCTTTTGGGATTTAATCTCAGCTGAAATCAATGGTTGCATTCCAAATGGCACTCTAGACCCTTCGTGGGGCACTGCTCATTCATAGTTTTCTGGTCAAAAGGTCTCTGGTGATTTGGGACACCCATGCACCTGAACCAAAACCCACCAAGATGTGAGTCCCTTCCGAACCTCCCGTAGAACTGTAGGCTTCGACTGCTAAATAATCATCCACTGTTTTGGCCTCAAAGGCTCTGAATGTATGCCATGCTTCAGCGCATCAACCTCCACGAACCTGATGCATTCTTTATCAAATTAACCGCTCAGTGTTACCTGAAGTGATTGCTCCTCACAGAATCCCAACCAGAGGGCTTCTTGGGAAGAGCTTGGACAAATAGGCAGAGCAGAAAACCAGAGCAAATCTCATTTAGGGCGCCATGAATCATTCGATGCTGTAGTGGGGGATTGTTTGCATTAGAAAAAATCTATTAAATTCCCCATCAATCAAAGCCCAATAACTCTTTTCCTTGAATCAATCAATAGTAACTAGCCTTCAGGCAATTGAGTGATCTACCATTTATTCATTTCCTAGAAACTGTTTAGTCCTATGACTGGGACAAGCAGCCCAGGGACACTTAATGTATTGATGTGAAACCATCGCAACGGGTAGGCCAGAAGGATCTGTAGAGGTCAGAGGGTCAGGGGTGCGCGTGATAATTGTATTAATCAACACAGCTAAGTCTAAACAAGCAGTTGGTCTCCTGCTTGTTTGGTCATATGGTGTCCTGACTAGAAGTCGTCATGCCAACTAATTATCCAGCTTGACATAGCCATGGAGTGACAAGAACAGAAAATAATGTGGGAGTAGGCTAGCCAAACGGAGGGAGATTCTTGATGGCATCCATTGTGGGTGAGTTGACAAATGTAAACGTGTCACATTGGACCTGTTCACATTAACAAACATTACCCGGACGACATTTCTATTTATGTAACATTGAAACAATAAGTTGACACAGCTTTTTTATTTTTAAGGTTGCTAACATTTTGGGCTGTCAGAACTCGGCGATAGGAGCAGCACGGGTGCGACGGAGACAGCATCCAACAGCACCCTATACATTGAACAAATGCTTTTTCACCAGCAAATGCTATTAGCTGCATCACAACAATGATGGTAACGTTAGCACCAGACATTGCCAATCAGATTTCTCAATGTTTGGGGGGAGCGGGCCATTCACCAATCTATAGACTCGTAGACCTCTTTGATTGGAAAGGACGGCATTCAATCATTTTACATTTTGGACTATAGCTCGACATGTTGCAAAGCTTCTATGTAAAATTATGTAAATGGAATACATTTCCCAAATGTTAACCCTTAACCAGTAGAACTAAACTCTATGTCATCATCGTGAAAGGGGATTTGAATCTCTATTGACTGCCCATTAAGCACATCTTATTCCAAAGTGAATAGAAACATCTGCTGCTGAAGGAATACATTTTTCTCCAACTGAGTAGTTTCACTCTACTGCCGTACAGGGTTAGGGTTTGTAGTTGTGTTGTATTAAAGGGTGTTCCGGGTGTGTTGAATTAATCGAGACATGAGCCCTGGTTAAAAGTAGCCCACTGGGTTTGACATTTTGGCCACCGCTCAGAAGTCATTTAATAACGTATCGCTGGAAATGTTCACCTAATTCCAGTAACATTACGGCGTGCTGTCAATCTGACTCCCATTCAACTGGGGACTATGTATCCCAGTTTCAGCATACTAACATCATATTAATTTATTTCATATACATTCGACCTGCAAAACTTATAGGATTTGTCATTAATCCAAATGGTAAAATATGTTACAAATGCAAATACTAAAATATCATGAAGTTTCTCTTGGACTCTCTAGCTGTTGTCCTCTGGTATTTATGTACAAATGGGAAGCTAAAGAGAGACAGCTTAAATTAGCCCAAGTGGAAAGCTACACTCCCTGAATGCTAGAGGTCAGAGGGGTATTTCAAGACTTTCTTGAAATTGATGCCTTTTGATAGGAATACAGTGGGGAGAACAAGTATTTGATACACTGCTGATTTTGCAGGTTTTCCTACTTACAAAGCATGTAGAGGTCTGTAATTTTTATCATAGGTACACTTCAACTGTGAGAGACGGAATCAAAAAATCCAGAAAATCACATTGTTTGATTTTTCAATAATTAATTTGCATTTTATTGACCTATGATAAAAATGACAGACTTCTACATGCTTTGTAAGTGGGGAACCCTGCAAAATCGGCAGTGTATCAAATACTTGTTCTCCCCACTGTAGGTGGTTATTGCCTTTCTCTCTTTATCATCAGGCACCATCCAGAACATTCCCATTAGGCAGCAGGTGGTGAAGGCTGAAGTTTATTTAACTGTAATTATTATTATTATAAGGGCTATCACGGCTTGTTTGAGTTTGTCCAGTTCTTAAGTGCCAATCAGCAAGAACGACCATATCCAATATATTCGTTGCAGTTGGTGAATTGCTTAGGTTTTTTTGGCCTACATCTCTCTGGTTGCAGTCTATTAATTAAAAGGACCACAGCTTGACTGGCTTAGTTGGCACCGGTTGTTTTTCCTTCCTGAATTCATCTCCGTTGTAGCTGTGCTGTGCACTCTGAGGAATGCGTTTGAAATCAATGATCTCTCCCAGAATAGAGGCAGTCTGAGGGGACTAGCACATTGCCAGAGCAACACGGTGAAAGAAAAACCTGAGTATGCTGCAGCCTACACCTACAGAGGCCCTCTCCCTCCCTCCCTCCCTCCATCCCTCTCTCCCTCACTCTCCCTCCCGCCATCCCTCTCCCTCACTCTCCCTCCCTCCATCCCTCTCTCTCCCTCCATCCCTCTCTCTCCCTCACTCTCCCTCCCTCCATCCCTCTCTCTCCTTCACTCTCCCTCCCTCCACCCCCCCTACCAAGTCGCTCTCTCCCTCTTTCTCCCTTTCTCTCTCTCCCTCTGTCTCCCTCTCTTTTATGCTCTGAACCTGAAACACTTTTTTCCTATAAAATTGATTTTGAGTATACCGTTCATTGAATTTTGATGGCGAATAGTTGACGCTACAGTACATTGGGATCCCGTGTTAGGGGGCTGCCTGACAATCCTCTGAGGGAGTCTGGGTTGTGGTCAGAAGAGAAGTCTACAGTACTGCTGTCTGTGGCTGGGCTGTAGGTGTACCTTAACTAGGAGTCCACTCTCATCCTACCATTGACTAAATCTGCAGGAGTTATGATCCAATCTGTGTTGGTTTATGTGGTTGTAGTTGTGTGCAGTGGGGCATGCTGGGTAGGGGGTACTGTCTCCTTCAGGGAGCTTTCTGTTCCTGTGTGTCTCCCACTCTTCTTCTCTTGGTCCCTCTGTCTCCCGCTGACCCTTATTTCAATATCTCTCTTGACTTCTCTCTCTTGATCACTGAATGCGTTTATTTCTCTACCTCGACCTCTGTCATGATTTCTATCTACCTCGACCTCTCTGTCATGATTTCTATCTACCTCGACCTCTCTGTCATGATCTCTGTCTACCTCGACCTCTCTGTCATGATCTCTGTCTACCTCGACCTCTCTGTCATGATCTCTGTCTACCTCGACCTCTCTGTCATGATCTCTGTCTACCTCGACCTCTCTGTCATGATCTCTATCTACCTCGACCTCTCTGTCATGATCTCTATCTACCTCGACCTCTCTGTCATGATCTCTATCTACCTCGACCTCTCTGTCATGATCTCTGTCTACCTCGACCTCTCTGTCATGATCTCTGTCTACCTCGACCTCTCTGTCATGATCTCTGTCTACTTTGACCTCTCTGTCATGATCTCTGTCTACCTCGACCTCTCTGTCATGATCTCTATCTACCTCGACCTCTCTGTCATGATCTCTATCTACCTCGACCTCTCTGTCATGATCTCTATCTACCTCGACCTCTCTGTTATGATCTCTATCTACCTCGACCTCTCTGTCATGATCTCTATCTACCTCAACCTCTCTGTCACGATCTCTATCTACCTCAACCTCTCTGTCATGATCTCTATCTACCTCAACCTCACTGTCATGATCTCTATCTACCTTGATCTCCATCAACTCTCTCTCTCTGTCTCTCGGCAGCTGGCATGGACACAGCTGACCTGCACCTATCATGGATGCTCCTCTCACCATCTCCTTTCGGGTTGATGTTGAGGGAGACAAGCAATTCACTGGACAGAGACTGACCAACAATGGCAGACTTTTCCTTTCAGCTTCAGCAAAACACTGTGAAACCACGACAGAGTCAGGATTTGTTCATATGTTCAACAACCATGTAAATGTAAGGCAACAGGGGTTAACATGAAAATACACATGTGGAACAGACACCTGTTAACACACACGGAGACACATCATCCCATCACACCTGAGTGGTTGGCAGGTTAACATGTGCAGGCAGCTAGCTACCAGTGGTCCATACAGGAGCTGTCAGTCAATAAACACACACACACACACTTTCCCCAATCCCTGAAACCAAGAGGAATTCAAAGACCATGGCTGTATCTCTGGTAACTCATGAATATGACTGAGCATGTTCAATATCTTTCCTCTGTTAAAAGCCATCCCCGCTTGGTGATAGAGACACGTCACGCAGATGTTGTCCTGGTGGGAGGAGCAGACTGACACGGAGTGTAAAATGGTGTGTTAGAGGAGCCTCTTCCACCCATGACCACCGCTTTACTGTAGCACTGATAGATTTTAGATGGGTTGCATTAAAACAACAGAATCTGAAAATGGACTCTGTTGCCATTGGCTGACCGGAGGCTGAGAGATGTCGTTAAATAATACATTATATACTGAATACTGTATCCGGAAATGAGTCTTTACACAGCCAGAATGATGTTGAGAATGGATCAATACATGACTACTTTGAAATCTGAATAGCCTTTTAACTGTGGTGTTATTTGTTTAGGAAATATCCCACGGGGAAGACAACAATCTCAAAGTTCTTTGGCTGCATTAAACATTCTGTTTGACCAGTCAGATTAGCTAAAAAAAAAAAAGGTCTGATCAATTTGGCAAAATACCACTTATTGGGAATAAGATTATATGAATTCCATTGCCACTTATTGAGAGACAGATAAGGGAGATGGGAAGAGAGAAACAGAGAAAGCGTGTGGGTTCAGTGCCTGTAGGACAGGCCCAGGACCAATGAACAGGGAAACAGAGAGAAGCCGAACTAGCTCAACAAACCCTTCCAAACACATCATGCATATAATCAGAAGTAAATCCTTCTTGGCAGCACGTGAATAAGTGGTCGATGTTGGAAAACAGGTCTGTGTGTGCGTGTGTCCCTTTCTCAGTGTGTCTTTGTGACTACGACCGAGACATATTTTTTAGCTCATTGTTTAAACGCACGCATCGACACTCACGGCTTAACGTTACCATTAGGCGGTGAGGTTTGCCTTGTCTTGGATGCCGACACCTGATGACCAGTGAAACCATTGAGGAAGAGAAGCAGAACCTACTGGTAAATTATTAAAGGACTATTTGCATGGCCTGAGGCCAATCAGCTGCCTGCAACAACAACAAAAAAGCTACACAGAAATAAAACTTAGCTGATATGAGAACATTCTAGAAATGCATCAATATGAATCTGAGATTGTGACAAACAACACAAGGAATATTGGGAATATCTGAAGTATAACCTCTGTATGCCATGGATCTTTTTTTTCTTATTTATTTTTTGTAAATTGGAAATGTGCAATGGGTGGAAATATAACAAAATGTTAATCCCCCTGCATGCAATACTCCAGTGCTCTGGTTATGCTGTGGTCTCTAGTTTACAGTTTCTATAATTCTTGGTTAACCAAGAATTTACGGTTCTGGGTGTTAAGAGTTCGAAGCCAAGGATTTCCATGGGCCTCATTATTCTGATGCTTATTAGTGACCAAAGAACCAGAACTGTTGTTGATTACAACAGATCCACGAAGCTGTTTGGGTCCACATGGTTTATCCACAGGAGGTTGCTTTTCCATGGGAATGCAACAAACCACCATCAGGTTCATTTCACACATGCAAACACAGTGCGTGAAAAACACCCCACCCAGGAAATACTCTGTAACAGTCTCTGCATTGTTCACAGTGTTTATAACACTGAGGTTAAAGGTCTTAGCTTGATTATTTATCTTCAGCAGTGACCTTCACACTGTCTTCTGCATCCTCCATCTATATATAAACAGGGTGACTTGTAAGAGAGCCTGGCTTCAAGGGCTAGCGAGGTCTATTCTGTGGGGCTATTTAGCTCACCTATAATGCCTCCTACATTTCAGAGTACAGTAGCCACATCTAAACGCATATCAAAGACTTCTCAAACCAGTTTCTCTGTTATCTTCATAATCAATATCATTTTAGGCAAACTGTCTTCTCTAGAATGACTTACAGGAGCAACTGTAGTTAGCTGTCATGCTCAAGAATACAACTACATATCTTTTACCTTGTGACTAATTGTCGTACACACAAAAAATCAGTTACTGAGAAGCTAGGCTTTCTGCTGCCTGTTATATACTGTAAGCGTAACATATCGTTTTCAGTGGTTCCTCATTACTTTCTCATCAACCCCCTCAAAGAGCCCCAGCATGACCAGAGGGGCTGGGGAAAGGCGTTGCTGAGCGTCAGCACTCGACCCAGACAACTAAGGGATGTTGGACCTGGCACCTCCAGGCCTGTTCTCCCCAGCAACTAACCCTCCGGGGGGGGGTTGATTCACCCCCACACCAGGGGTAAACCACTGGATCTCAGCTTTCAGCCTTTGTTGTTTCACAAAACTATGTCAGTTAGAACTGGACCCCATGGGTACGGTCATTAAAACGACCTGAGCCGTCCACACACACGCACACACACACACACACACACACGCACACACACACTGAGGAGGGAGACGACTACTATCATGGGACTTGAACAAATGAATCGCTCAGCACCTTGGACTCTGTTTGGGCGGGTGTGTTCTGATGGCAACCCAGGATGAGCGGTCGGCGTTGGGTTGTAACGCAGAGGATGTTGAAAGGTCTGAGTCACATGGGTTTTCCCCTCAGTGTGGTGCTGTGGGCTGTAGGTGTGTGTCTGTGTCCACCATGCATGCGTTTGTATGTGGATGTGTGAGGGGCTCAGATGGGATCGGTTGACAGGTAATCTACCCCAGGCCTTTCATCACGCTAACCTCAATGTTCAATTACTAAGACTGTCGCCTCGCTAACCGGCCCGGGTGGGAGGGGCCAATCCTGTACGGTCAATCTGCCAGGTGAGAGGGGCCAGTGGGGTAACAACAACCTGCCAGGTGAGAGGGGCCTATCCTGTAAAGTCAATCTGGCAGATGGGAGGGGACAATGGTGTAACACCAACCTGCCCGGTGGGAGGGGCCAGCGCCGTTATGAAAATCTGCCAGTAAGCAGGGGCCAATACTGTAAAACTGACCGGGCAAGTGGGAGCAGCCAATGCTGTATGTGGGAGGAGCCTATTTGGTGGCTAGTAAATGTTCAAAACAACAAAAAGTATTTATCCCAAATGACACCTGATTCCCGATAAAGTGCACTACGTTTGACCAGAGCGTGTAGGGTCAAACGCACAGCCTTTCTGCCTTGGGTCACGTGTAACGCCGTGGTGCCGTTCGGTTCCGGTGTGATAAACCGCGTGGCGATGGTTCACAGGGTTCCTCATGCATATCTGAGTCCCTCCTGTCAGCGTTGATGTGCACTATTGAATTACGATACTCTGGGAGAGTTACTCAGCGCTGCATGTTTTCGACATCGCTTCTCCCATGCATTGAACACGGTCTCTCATTGTCCTAGAAATCTATAGCGGAACATTTTGACTAACAGGCAACCAGGGGTTGTTGACGATTCACGGCTGCATTCCTCACATTCTCGTTTAGTCTGTGCCTCAGGGGGAATACATCGTCGTTGTGAGAAGCCAGGTTTTCTTTTTGCGTATTTTGTGTGTGCCTGTGTTTATTTATCCGGGAAGGAAAGATTTGATGAAGCCATCTCTCATTGTCTGAAAAGGAAAAAGCTTAGGGCCTCTGGTCATCACCTGTTTCTCACCTGTGTTCAGAAACAAAGATTCAGTAGGGTGGCAAAAAAAAATGCTGCAAACGGGCCAGTTTTATGGTTCTAAACAACCGTAAAACAGACCCATTCCGTGATGCAAACATCCTATTTAGAAACAAAACCACTGTATTTAAATAATCTACATATCCTCTGGCCCAATTGTGTGTTTTTGTTAGGGGCATCTATTTCTGCTCTCCGGAGCACTTGAGTGATTCTCTATATTTCCTGTGATGATTCAGATCAAGACTCTGCACTCTGACTATTTCTCTCTCTCTCCTTTCCTCTTAGCCTGAGATATACTCCTAACAGGGTGATGAATGGTGCTTCTCTGGCCATCCTGTGTATATCTGCAGATCCCTGCAGCACAGAACAGGGAGAGGATATAGGGAACATAATGTAATCAATACAGACAGTAAGTCCTTCTCTGAGAGAGAGAGAGAGAGAGAGAGGGACAGAGAATGAGAGAGAGAAATGGAGTCAGAAAGAGAGACTGCAAAATAGAGAGAAATACAGAGAGAAAACAAGACAGAAATGTGGAGGGAGATCGGCAAGGATACAGAGAAAGAGACATGGTTAATGTGTGTGTGTGCGTGTTTGCAACAGTGGTGGTCTCTTGGGGTAGGGTTGCGCACACGTTTATAGTGTGACATTATTACATGCTATTTATTGTCTTGGCATGCACAAGCATGTCCCGTTTCGGAATTCTGTGTACCACACCTGTTTATTCTCATAATAATGCACATTTAAACCTGTGTTTAAATCAAACCACACAAGCAACTAAAATCACTCCTTTGCAGGAAACAAAAGCACTGCCACACAGACACAGACACTGCTGTGAGTGTAAACCCCTATAAGAGCAGTGAGTGGTTTGATGATAAAAAAAACAGAGCCCAGGCAACATGACTCCACACAAGGAGAGAACAAGTCTTGTATGAAGCAGAAGTGTCAGTGTCCCACAGTGGACGACGTAGTCCCACAGTCGTCGACCTAGCCCCATATATGTCGACCGAGTCCCACAGACTTCGACCGAGTCCCACAGACTTCGACCGAGTCCCACAGACTTCGACCTAGCCCCACAGACTTCGACCTAGCCCCACAGACGTCGACCTAGCCCCACAGACGTCGACCTAGTCCCACAGACTTCGACCGAGTCCCACAGACTTCGACCGAGTCCCACAGTCGTCACCTAGCCCCACAGTTGTCACTTAGCCCCACAGTCGTCCACTAATCCCACAGAAAAATTATTCAAAATTCTCCTTCACAAGCAGAGCCAATGGATATTTCTGTCCATCACCCTCATTACAGATGGAACTGCATCTGGGGTCTAGTAGCTCCCCCTACCGATGTACCATTGACTGTAGAGAAATTAGACAAGGAATTCTTCGATCCCAAATAGAGCAGAGAAATGTCTGCCAGCCCACAGGATATCCCTCATTTGAAGTTCAGACTGATTGTAAATCTACCTTTTTAATAGACTCATGGTCACACTGACACATAGAAACCACTGTCTGATTAACTCCTACATATTTAGAGCCTGGTAGGACTCTTGGTAAAGTGGTCTTCTGCTTTCTCCACAACGCTCACAAGGGGTGGTGGCAATACAGAAATTGGAAGCAAGGCATGTCCAAAATTTCTACACTACATTTTTACTTGAAAATGTTCCTTGATGTTTTAATTAACTTCTCCAACAGCGTTCTGATACATCACTTAAAATCCTCAAACTTTCATTGGAGAAACTAATGTGAGAATTAGCTAAGTAAACACGCAAGAGAAGAGTTCTTCAATAAGATGAAACTATCATTTTAATGGATGTGCATGGTTGAATACTGAACTGGAGGTTCTGTATCATTAATGACCTGTGGTGCGTTCTAAGGGTGATGTTGCCCTCTTGTGGCAAGGATGAATAATACCAACACACGACAGTAGACCCCAGTACACAAGAGTAGACACCACTACACAACAATAGACCGCAATAGACACCAATAGACACGAATACACAAAAACATACGGCAATAGACCCCAGTACACGTCAGTAGACACTAACAGACACAGTCACAAATCAATTCACACAAGTAAAAACCAGCAGACACCTGACCATACCAATGCAAACTAAAATCAACCCACCCCCCCGCCAACGCCCACACTGTTTCCACCCCCATCCATGATCCAGCCAGGAATGTGAAAAACGTGGTGTCCACAGTAGGGGACCTCTCTCCCAAGCCCCGGGAGAGCAGTGCTGGTTAATGACTGACCAGATGATTGTCCAAACCACTGGAGCAAGAAACCACGGAACGAGAGCTTATGTTACTCACATACTGAGGTACAGAAAGCAGATCAAACCAGACCAGACCACTGTCTAATCCCCGCCCCCTTCTTCATGACCACGGGAACAGGTTTGGGGGGGGCTGCAGGTAAGATAATAGATAAGTGAGGGAAGGTATCTGGCTAGGATAGACGACGCTTGCCCTTTAGTGGCATTTACACGATTCACGACCAACACAGACAAACTACATGCATGCATCAGTAACAGCCACACCAGAAAAGGGAATCTTGGGATCTCTTCAGAGGGTGCTGAGGCTATGACAGATGGGGTTACAGCATGCCCTGCACTCTTCCCACACCTTCCCGCGGCCAAGCTCTCCCCCACTCTCTCCCTCCCCAACTACAGTCACCATTGTCCCCCACAGCAAACGACTACAGCTCAGCCGTGTTGACCACCCAACAGCTAGCGGTCAGCCTTTAGCAATTGGCCTTGCTCTATCGCTAGACGCTAAGTGTGACCTCTGGGACAGTAAGAAAAATAAATCATGAAAACACACGTAAAAAAGGAAATGAGGAGGTCAGCGAGGGAGAGGGACTTTATTTCTTGCGCATGTGCAAAACCTAGCATCTACATAGCATGAATGCGATGATCGCTAATCCAGATTTGTTTGAAAGAGGTGCTTAGTGCTCTAGCTTCGGAGCACAAATTGAGCATGGCCATTACCTTATTTTACCGTCTGCGTTTTATCTTGTTTCTGTTGCCCGAATATCATGACAATTATAGCCTATTGAAGTGAATGTTTATTTCCTCAGTAGAGAAAAGCGTCATAACAAGCACATTTGTGACTGCCGGCCAAGATGCCATTGAAAAGCTTGTAAACCTAAACGAAGACGGTTATACATTAGTGTAATAATCAAAAATTCTATAAAAAATTATTTATGACACAATGCTTTCCAAAATGGAGGAGTTGTCAGTATAAAAACAAAAACTCCATGCACCGACACAGCAAACATATGTGAACTTGTCCTAAGTTCACATAATTGTCAGACAAGGACAAGACATATATCCTAAATGGTACCTTATCCCATATAGAGCCAACCTGGCCCCAGTCAAAAGTAGTGCACTAAATGAGACTGTAATTTGTGCCGCACTCAAGTCCTGATCGATAGTGGTCACCATGGTGCCTGTCTCAGCAGTCACGGCTGTATCGATCCGTACGGCTGAAACAATTATCCTCCTCATTAGCAGTGCTGATGGTGGTGTTCCCCTGGGCCGCGTGGCCACGTCTCTAAAGATTGACGGTTTTGCGTAGAACAGATCGGTAGATTAATGGTTCCGTGTCAAAACAGTCCAGTTGATTGGCTGTGCCGTGTCAAAACAGTCCAGTAGATTAAGGTTTCCATGTCAAAACAGTCCAGTAGATTAAGGTTTCCATGTCAAAACGGTCCAGTCGATTGACGGTTCAGTGTCAAAACAGTCCAGTAGATTAAGGATTCCATGTCAAAACGGTCCAGTAGATTGACGGTTCCGTGTCCAAACGGTCAAGTCGATTGGCGGTTCCGTGTCAAAACGGTCCAGTAGATTGACGGTTCCGTTTCAGAACGGTCCAGTAGATTTACATTTCTGTGTCAAAACGGTCCAGTAGATTGACAGTTCCATTTCAGAACGGTCCAGTAGATTGACGGTTCCGTTTCAAAACGGTCCAGTAGATTTACAGTTCTGTGTCAAAATGGTCCAGTAGATTGGCAGACAACCTTATAACCAATCTGTACAGGTAAACAAAATATGTTGTATCCTGTTGCAAGGCATTTAACCCTAATCGCCATTGTACATTGATTCGGATGAGTGTTCTGGGTAATTAACAGACATTTTAATGGGACTGGTAAATACTTGAACTTGACCCTTTGGTCCACAATGATTTTGAGGGAATATGTTGTCACCTAATAAAGAATTTATAACGCTTTCCTCAAAGCATTAAATAAATATCAAGTACAAGCTTGTGTTCCCTTGGTCTCATATCCAGGAGCAGTATGTTGTCAAAGACTCAGTCAAGTCCATAGTCTATGCCGCATGCCTGTTCTCAGTAGGCGACAGGAGGCGAGGGAGCTTGGGTGAAGGAGTTGGTCTGGTCATGGTGATTTTGGGCAGCAGCCCTCCGGGACCCACAGGTCCGGACGGCAGAGGACTGCAGGATGTTTGCACTGTATGTCCCTGAAGATCCTGCACCCCTCCAAATGCCCGCCGGTCTCCAACAGGGACCTCTTCCTGGAGCTGAGTCGTGTAGGACAGGCATGGGGCTGGGGCGAGCTGGTGACGGAGATGCTCCGTGAACCCGGTGAACGGCTCAAGCAATCCTGGCTGACGCTGGACAGGGACGGGGGGCGACAGACACCCCTCCTCCTCCAACAGACTCCCCAACGTCGTCCCCCGTCTTCCCCAGAGCCTCGGCCGCCTGGCATTGGGGATCGAAAGTCTTCTCAGGGATGGGTTCAGGGGATGGATGGGGTAGTACTGGGGCCCGGCCTGTCTGGCACTGCTGCTGTCCGTCTTGGTGAGAGTGATGCCCAGACTGATCACCAGCATCCCCCTCCCCCCATGGGTCAGAGCCCTTGGTTCAGTCCATTCAGCCCTACACTGGGCTGAAGTCTTCGGGTCAGTCCACACAGAGGAGCGAGGAGGGGGGTTGACCGTCGGAAGGCGCGGCTTGAGCCCTCTGAGATAGAGGGGCTGTCCGTCCTCCACCGGCTTCCGTGTTTGAGTCACGTTGTCAGGGGTGATGGGGTACACCTCCTGAACTACGGGGTTGTGAAAAGTGATTCGCTGGGCCTTGGATGGAGGTGGATCAGACAGGACTTTGGACGTGGTCGAAGCACGCGGAGCTGAAAGGTGTTCCTCCTGTTTCAAACCGTCCCGTTCCTTCTCTGGAGCTCCACAAGGGACATTCACTTGCTGTTCAGGCCTACAGAGAAAGGCGATACGGAGTTAATTTAATACCACATATCAGAGAGATGCGAAGGGCTGTTAGGGGCATATTCCTCTATGATTTTGATAATGTTTAACAAGCCCATCTTCTCTCTCTGTGAAAGCAGCCTGCATTTATTGTATAATGTGTTGTACACTGATGTTTCTGGCCATTGGCGGAGGGAATACATCAGCAGGGAATATTACTGCAGCGTTTCCCTAAACGAGCTCATTCCATTTTATATTACCTCAGAGGGTCGTCCGCGCTTTTACGAGTCGTTCTGAAACTCACCGTTATTGTGTTAGGGAGCGGACATGATCTATAAATGACCAATGAAAGATTCAATCGCCAGCAGCTGGGTCGTCACACTTGCGAAGCTCAGATATTTAGCTTAATTCAAAATGACACATACGTTCACGTCTCTCACGACAAATAGCTTCTTTTTTTTTGGCCAAATATGAAAACGATATAATAATGGCTTTCAATTAACAACCACATTCTATTCTTTGTAAGACAAGGCCGCCGTTCTGACACAGCCTTTCCATTTCCTAACACACCTGATTTTCAATTCATATTAATTCACGTGACAACCATTTTATTAGTCCAACGGTTTCATGCGAGAAGTGATATCTGAGTGGGAGGTGTGTGTGTGTGTCTGTGAGTGAGCCAAAATGCAGAGTGGAGTCTGACCTTTCTCTGAAGTTGCTCCTTCCCTCCTTGCTGCTACTCCCTACTACCTCCCTGGACAGATAAGTAGGCTGAGTTGCTCTCCCTCCTACCTCCCCTCTCAGCCCGGTCTGCCACTCCTCTCCCCCTCTTGTCTCACATCTCCCCCCTTCTAGTCTCTCCCACTCCTTCCTCTATTCTCTCCCCCATCACAGGAGCACAACCAAACATCCTTTGAATCATTAATGAGCACAAAATGAACCAGCATAAGTGTGCTGCCAGAAATATTGACTACAGGCGCTTTTATTTTGCCTCTTTTCCACCCAATCCACCAGTAGCTAAATCTGGAAAATCTGATGGCTGTATGCAGGCTTCATTTTAGGTTAAGGGGGACAGCAATGCTTAACCACCAAACCCTAACCCAATACAACAAATTGTAGGAATCTCAACCCACCCTGTCCCTAAGCAGAACATACCCCTTATTCTTCTGTTGCCGTTGGACAAGGCGCTTTCAAAACCATAGAGTGCACGTGATATCTGATCATTCCCAAGAGCACCCAACGTCCCGAAATCTGACAACGAAGGTTCAATAGTTCTGAGTGATTAGTTATTGGCTAAAACAGAGGGTCCATGACCTGTGTCCTGCCCGGCCAGGAGGTCTGTCGTGGTACCGAGGCCTTCGGGGTCCGGTTGATTTGAGGATGGGTGGAAATCTGCTGCACCTCGTGTATCCAGTCCCCCTCACTTCAAGATGTTCTCTGATCACACACACAGACACACACACACACACACACACGATTGGCCACTGCAGAGTACGTACAGTCAAACGTAATCTAAATGGCGTAATATTTTAATGGCAGAATGTAAGAGCTGCATTGATGGAACACATGGAGGAAGGAGGAACGCCAAAGAAACATCCACCCGATACCTGTAGTCATGGAGACTGGTCTTCATGACGGGGGGCAACCGGAGCTCAGGGAGGACGGCGGGGTGTCTTTTAGGGTTCCCCCGGGACCTTCTGACCGTCGGGGGGAGGCTACTGGGCATGCTCCGGAGGCTTAGCGTCTCTTCGTCTCCCTCTTCCTCCTCCTCGCTCGGGTGTCGCCTCCTGCCGGCGGGCAGCGAGGGAAGATCTCTGGTGACATCCTGAGAAACGTTAGAAGGGGTGGGGGAGGTGTGGTTCAAACGTTTGCACCTCAAGTCCTACTTGGATACGTGACGCGGGTTGGGGCCACACGGCTAACGGCTACATACGTGTCGATGTACATGTGTGTGTGTGTGTAATGTAACCACTAGCACCACCAAGTTCATGCTTGGGGTTCGAGTGGAAGAGAGGAACACATATTCTGGTGACTGGTTCCTTGAGGTTTCCGGTACCTTGCGGTGCTGCAGGTAGGCGGGCTCAGAGTAGTATGAAGGTACCGGGGAGATGGTGTCTCTGTGGGGTGACTGGGCTCTCGTCTTCATTTTGGGGACACCCATCCTAACGAGGTACTGTGGTTCACAGGGCTGGCCTGCCCTCACGGTAAATGGACGTTTCTTCAGAATGTGACATGAGCCAGGACTATGTATGTAGGCTCCTATGCAAAAACATGTTCCAGTGTTTAGTTGTGCTAAAATGCTTTGGAGACAAATCATCAGCTTACCTCAAATCCCAATATTGTGCATTAGACTTCCCTTAGAGACAAAGAAAATCCCGCTTGAAACTATTTTGCATCAACTTATATCCAAACCTGAAACTATTTTTTAAATCATTAAATTATATCTACAATTTTGCTCAGGCAGCAATATTTTAGCTACAATATATACATTATACATATAATTAAAGACCCAGCACGGCCTATGGTTTCTTCGGTTTTGTCTTTATCTCCTCTGCTCAGCATGCGGTTTCCTTAATGTCTAATGTAAAGCTGGGAGATTAAAAAAAAAGAACACACAATACTCTTTAAATCCCATTTCTAAAATGGGGAGTTAAACTAAATATTCTTATTAATTATGGATGAGCCTTTATCTGCGGCAATTATTCCTTTCGTCAACAGAAGTCTCTTGTTCTTACATTCTGCAGCTCATGCCGACCAGAGGACAAAGGAAGTCTTTCTGACTTCTGTATGTGCATTCCTCTGCAATTTGTGTAAATGTTTTGTGTTTTAAATAGTCAAATAAAATGGGGGCAACACGAACAGTAGGTTTCTGTAAGTGTGGAAACTCATTTACATATAAATAGTATTGTCTTTTGTTAATTCCAGCCCCAATCCTAAAATTACTATTGATTACTTGGGTGGCAATCCGGCTAAAACTTGTGCAAGATAAGTCCCTTAAATTAATATTTTATCTTTGAAACCAACTAGGTTAAGTGTAACATTTGCTGTGAAATAATGGCACTCAGTCCCTCCATTGTCTGTATGACAACCTGTTCAACATTGATTTAAGCAATTTCAAGGGTTGATTTACTTTCACATGAACCGAGGAATTGGGACTGAAACCTAATGATCTTGAGTACCCGTACGAAATCATATAATTGTGGCACGCACGCGTGCACACAACCATTCTTTAGCTTAGAAAACAAACCAAAAAAAGTCAACTCACAGTAGCATTTTTGTCAAATAAAGCTAGAGCCAACATACCCCTCACACAGTTACTCTGTACAGTCCAGAAGTCATTCGTACTCGAGTGCTGGTCCGGGCAGCATTGGCCAGAGGGAATAGTGTGAGGAAAATCGTTTGAGGAGACCTCAGCCCTCCTCCTACCTGCAGAGAGAACCGTGAACTAACAGCAAACAAGAAAGATCAGCTCAAAAGTTAAGCCAACCGTGTTAAGCCAACCCACCTAAACTGTAGAGGCAGGCCCAGAGACATGTTAATTGATAAGACTGACTAGTGGTCCGTGACACTATTCTATCCATGTTGATTTTAGGGCAACTGGCTCGCTGTTTCCCTATTCGACCCAAAACTGAACAGGGATGATCTAGCCTACTGGGTCTGAGAATCCACTCAGAGTGACTCAATTTAGAGACATTATTTATTTGAGTTTGTGAGTTATAGCACTCTATATGCTGTCACACTGGAGGCCAAAACGATAAAACCGAGATGTTGTGTAACCTTTCACACCTGTGACTGCAAGCCGCCACCACAGTTAATTGACTGCCGTCATCTGTGTAACAGGGGTTCCCGGTTCTTCATTCTGGCGGAACACAACCGCAGAAGACTAAATGTCTTGCAACTCGTATTTAGCGTATATTTGATTAGTGGAAGTAACTGTTACCATAAATAATGCGGAGTGTCAAATAAGTGCATTAACATATCAAAATGTTATCAACACCAAAAAAAAAAATAATTAAGAGAAAAACCAGACTAACAGGATTCAACCTGGTAGATTGAATTAAAGGTTTTACCCTTCAAAGGGTATCAGTATTGCATCAGCTAGTATTGACAATAAGCGAAACTGAACAATGAACAGAACAGCTATTACAAGTCATTACCCCGCAGTTATATGGGCTGGAGGAAAGTTTTAATTGAACGAGTAGCCAAGAACCCATCGATCTGGAAAAGGAATATTGCCTGATTCCGTCCGTTATCCAAAGCCAACGTGAGCTGAACCTTGTGTGTGAGCCAACCTGAGCTTTGTCGTGTGTTAGTAATAAAGCATTAAGCTCCAACTGTACAGCGGCTTCTCTTAGTAAAAGCTCAGTGGACTGTGAACATTCCTGTCAGCAGTAACCAGTCACTACGGCCTCCGCACAGAACCAATGAGAGCACTGCCATTGGAGTCTCCTGCTGGGACACGTGCCTGTAGAGCTGAAAAACACTTCCCAAAATTCCCAATTCTCCCAAAGAATTCCCAAAATTCCAGAAATCCCATTTGGATAATTCCCAGAATCGAGGAGGAATAAGCAGAGCTTAAGTTCTGAGGAACATGGGAAAGCAACGGCCGTTTACAACCGTACTGACAGCTGAACTAACGGCCACGATGGCGGCACACACCTACCAGACAGGGCAGTCGTACGATCCACACCCAGAGCTCAGTCCCAAAGCCAGGCTTTGTTTCACCGCGTACTGTACAGGCCACCCAACGGGGACCAGGAAAACAAAGTGGAACCTAAATATCTGATTCACCTTAGCATTTGTGCTTCTTTTTTTTTTTTAAACACATCGTCAATTTGTTTCATGCAAACATCTAGGGTGACCTTTGATAGCAGAACATTTAAAAAAGAGATGGAAATGGGCTTAAAACACCTATTTCAGTCGCCGTCAAAGGATAAGTTCAAGAGAAATATTCTCAGATCGTTGGTAAATAGTTAACTCAGCTGCTCTTAGCAGGCAGCGTTGAAAATAAAGCCCTCACACAACTGATCTGAAACAGACACTAATATAAGGATAAAAAAAAAATCAGGCAGAAATGGACCTCTTTATTTGGGCATTTGGTTTTTCATATGGTTTTTCTGAACATACCTTATCATCACACCTTAACGCAGCAACTCTCATGAAATGCTGAGCTTTACATCCCTATATATATATAAACCTATACAGTGGGGGTATAAGAGTATACACCTGCCCCTCTCTCTGCGGCACACATCAAGCTCACGTCAACAGAAGTCACAATGGACTCCATACCAGTGTCTTCCACTTCTCAGTTCCTTCATGAGTGACCTCTTCCTTCCAGGAAGGAGGGGAACATAAGATCCGTATGAGGAAAAAAAAAAAGAGGGCCCTTGAGAGAAAAAAAAAAAGTGAAAGCCATTTCAATTTCAAACCAACCAGTCAGAACGGGCAAGACAAGACATGGATTCTCACAAACCACTTTCTCAATGGGACCCCCTTCTTTATAAAGTGCACTATATATTTTATTTTTTTACCTTAACCGCAATGCACGATAAAGGAAATGGGGTTCCTTTTGGGTCGCACCCTGACCCCTGCCTGAACAAGGAATGCAGTAGAGTGTAGAATTAACATTAGTCACAAAGGAACTGGTCGATCAATCGAATAAAACAAGCAAAAGGGTGTCCTGAACAGTCAGGTTTTAGCGCAAGGCAGTTTCAGCCTCCTCTACAGGCTTCCAGTATACACTAGGTCTCGGTATAGTCTCAAACCTCAGCACTACTTAGAATACAACCCCTGAATGTGAGGAGAACATTTATTCACACGGTTCACACTTCTGTTGCTAACGCAGCAGGGCATTCACCAAGACAATTGCAGCCTTGTACCAGACATCATGAATGTTCATTGGGTGTGGCCGATGTGCCCTTATCGGTTGTTTAAAAACAATGGCGACTGTGGGGGGGGGTCAAGTGATAAACACCTCATCCCTCTACCAAAAGTCAGAGACAGGGAAGTGAGAACACTCCAGAAGTCAACTCTTTTTGACAGAGCACGCTGTCCTGAACATGTCATTTATCTCCTTTAATAGTATATTTCTAAACAGTTTTAAACAACACCTCTTCAGATTCTTTGAATCCCACCAACCAACCTACCTACCCTTCTTCAGCCAACAATCCACAAAGACACAACAAAAAATTATAACAGACAAAATGGACATTCAATTCGTAGAAAAAGAAAGCCAAAAACAAACCCTTCCCATTCAATTCAGCTAAATCTGGTCTGGTAAGAAACATGGCAACAAAAATGATGATGGTCAAAGGAACGCTAAACTCAACATGCCATCTTATTTTATATTCCCCACGTTGATCCCATGTTAGTGAAGTCTTGGCTCCTGTCCTGTATGTTTGGAGCAGTGTGTATGCATCTCCCATCAGTTGTAGCATAAAGCTGTAGGCAGTCCGTTTCCACTAAAGTCAGTTCATATTTCATGTCATGCCAGCGACAGTCACTCTACAGCAGCATCCAAAATCTGCATGGAGGTACCTGTGGAATTCTTCTGGAACTGTTATAAAACCCAAACTGAAAATAACAATAAATAAAAAGGAACGATGGAACAAACCAATAACCAATTTATTTATGCTGTTTTTTTTTTTTTTTTTTTGAAAAAGAAAACGAGAAATGTGGTGCTAAAACTTAGAAGCCTTTAAAGAGAATGTATTTTTTTCTCCTTTTTTGTATTTTCTCAACACTTTTTTTCTGGCATTTTAAAGTCTATTTAATCTTCTTTTCTCCTACAACTGTTGTTGATTCAGTGCAATGCATCATGGGACGATCGATAAAAGGGAGTCCCCGGGGTTTTTGTTGTTGCGGCGTCATCTTGTTTGGGAATGAAGGGAAGAAGAGCGGCATTATGGGAGTCGTAGTTTAGCTGGTGTCCATGGACTCCATGTTAGCAGAGGACGAGTCCCTCTGGATGCTTTCAAAGATGGCAGCCAACTCGGGGTTGGAGGAGATCTGGGACTGGAACTCACTCATCAGTGGGCTCTTCTCTGCTTCGGGGATGGTGAGGAGGGCAACAACCGCCCGCATGGCAGAACGCTTCAATTCATCCTGCTTCTCAAACTCCTGCTTCACAGAGTTGGCCTTCACCTGGGCGGTGTTGGGGGGGGGGGGGGGGGGGGGGGGTGAGGGGGAGAGAGTGGAGAAAAAAGGTGAGAGAGTAGGGGTGTAAGCAGAACGGTGTTGATGGAACCCGGTGGTGGGATATATCAACGTAGAACCAGAGCCCAGAACAATCTCAGAACAGCAGATTATGACCGATGACAGAGTGCTTATGATAGGAAGTTGTGTGTGTGTGTGTGTGTGTGTGTTACCTTTGTGGTACAGGTGGCGCGTAGTGGTTCCACCAGCCTGTCCAGCCTCTGAAGAACGGCACTGGGACACAGAGTGGACAGTCTAGCCAGCATAAGGAACGTCAGCATCTGACCCAATGAAAAACCACGTCAAGAACATCATCCTGGTTTTCCAACAACCCACAAAACACTACGCTGTGTGATGTATAGGCTGTAATAACTACACATTACTAAACACTACGATGTGTGATGTATAGGCTGTAATAACTACTCATCACTAAACACTACGCTGTGTGATGTATAGGCTGTAATAACTACACATTACTAAACACTACGATGTGTGATGTATAGGCTGTAATAACTACTCATCACTAAACACTACGCTGTGTGATGTATAGGCTGTAATAACTACACATTACTAAACACTACGATGTGTGATGTATAGGCTGTAATAACTACACATTACTAAACACTACGATGTGTGATGTATAGGCTGTAATAACTACACATTACTAAACACTACGATGTGTGATGTATAGGCTGTAATAACTACACATTACTAAACACTACGCTGTGTGATGTATAGGCTGTAATAACTACACATTACTAAACACTACGATGTGTGATGTATAGGCTGTAATAACTACTCATTACTAAACACTACGATGTGTGATGTATAGGCTGTAATAACTACTCATCACTAAACACTATGATGTGTGATGTATAGGCTGTAATAACTACACATTACTAAACACTACGATGTGTGATGTATAGGCTGTAATAACTACACATTACTAAACACTACGATGTGTGATGTATAGGCTGTAATAACTACTCATCACTAAACACTACGATGTGTGATGTATAGGCTGTAATAACTACACATTACTAAACACTACGCTGTGTGATGTATAGGCTGTAATAACTACTCATCACTAAACACTACGCTGTGTGATGTATAGGCTGTAATAACTACACATTACTAAACACTACGATGTGTGATGTATAGGCTGTAATAACTACTCATCACTAAACACTATGATGTGTGATGTATAGGCTGTAATAACTACACATTACTAAACACTACGATGTGTGATGTATAGGCTGTAATAACTACTCATCACTAAACACTACGAAGTGTGATGTATAGGCTGTAATAACTACACATTACTAAACACTACGCTGTGTGATGTATAGGCTGTAATAACTACTCATCACTAAACACTACGCTGTGTGATGTATAGGCTGTAATAACTACACATTACTAAACACTACGATGTGTGATGTATAGGCTGTAATAACTACTCATCACTAAACACTATGATGTGTGATGTATAGGCTGTAATAACTACACATTACTAAACACTATGATGTGTGATGTATAGGCTGTAATAACTACTCATCACTAAACACTACGATGTGTGATGTATAGGCTGTAATAACTACACATTACTCAACACTACGCTGTGTGATGTATAGGCTGTAATAACTACTCATCACTAAACACTACGCTGTGTGATGTATAGGCTGTAATAACTACACATTACTAAACACTACGATGTGTGATGTATAGGCTGTAATAACTACTCATCACTAAACACTATGATGTGTGATGTATAGGCTGTAATAACTACACATTACTAAACACTACGATGTGTGATGTATAGGCTGTAATAACTACTCATCACTAAACACTATGATGTGTGATGTATAGGCTGTAATAACTACACATTACTAAACACTACGATGTGTGATGTATAGGCTGTAATAACTACTCATCACTAAACACTATGATGTGTGATGTATAGGCTGTAATAACTACTCATCACTAAACACTATGATGTGTGATGTATAGGCTGTAATAACTACTCATCACAAAACACTGTAACATGAGACAACAGTCTCGTATACCACAACTATCAGCCAATAAGGCGGCAGGATTCAAACCACCCAGTCAAGAAGTAAGCAATAAGACACAGGGGGTGTAGTGTCTGGCCAATGAACCACGACTAAGCTGTTCTAAGGCACGATGCATCACAGAGCTTAGCTCAATCAGGTATTTAAGTGTTTGTGGTACTTTGTGGCATATTGTGGTATTTTGTGGTGTGTGTTGTACAGAAGAACAACTATCGGCCATGTATCACACCCGCTCGTGCCTAATCGCTTAAAAATACAACCACGCAAAAAAAACATCAGTGTTTGTTCCTTTCACTGTTTCTCACTTGAATATCAGAGCCCTCTATTCCCCCAACGAGTGTGAGGGAGTCAAGCGCCCAGGCAGCCGCACCTTAATGTCGTAATGGTCCTTGAGTCCGTCTTCTACGTGGTTGAGGAACTCGAAGATGTCCAGTCGGTCCAGACAGCTGTCCAGGAGGGTGTACATGCACTCGAACGCCGCCTTCCTTATGTCCAGCCCATCATCCACCGTGTGTTTGAAGGGGCCCATCTCAACCTGGGGAGAGGAGACAGCCGAGCAGACAGGCAGAGCGGGTGAAGGGAGGGAACGCCACGTGGTCAATTCACCCTTCCCCGATGCCTTAACCCCACCCCTCCTCGTCTCCCCCAGCTCGGCAGGACAACGTCGGAGGCAAAGGGCCTGAGAGGCACGTGTCTAAACAGGGCGTGATGAAGCAAGCAATGACCAGGGAAAGACTGAAGACGCACACCGTCCTCATCGTCATCCTCCAAACAGAAGGCGTGAGGACACTCGTCACCAGAGCACAAAGCCACGGATCACATTTACCTCCCTGATGAGCTCTTTGCGAACTTTTGTCTCGTTGTAGAGGTGTGGCAGGACCGAGTCCAGTAGATCCCGAATCAGGGAGGGCTTATTATGGGCTGCGGAGTTGAAGGTGACCAGGGCAACACGACGCACGTTCAAGTCGGGGTCCTCCAACGTCTTGAGGAAGTCACCTGGAACGCATCACATCACCATTCGGCATGTTATTATATAAGCCAAGTCAAATGGAGCGCTAACCTAGAGCCTATGCATAATACATTTTAGTTTTTCCCCAGCATCTGTCACAGTGTCTGTAAAAACATTCATATATCGATAATATACAAGAGGCAAACAGGATGTATTGATTACATAGCAGAGATTAGATACGGATCAATTTATTGGTAGAGTGTAGTTACCTATGCAGTTTTTGAGGAGGGGGTCTATGGTCTGTGGGTGGTCTGAGATGGTGAACTTCACCGCAGTCACAACTGAGCTTCTGGCGTAAGACGATCCTGAAGAACATTGCCATCCCACCACATGACAAACTGGCAAGAGCATCTTAAACCCAACCCAGCGCTATAGTTGTATTTACACAAATCGGTTAAAATATTCCACTATGACACAATGCACAAAGAATGCCATCCACATTGAAAGCAAGCATTCCCAGTAAAACAGTCATAAAAACAGCACTGTGAGAGGTGCGTGGCTAACCTGCAAGCAGGTATCCTTTTAGTCTGGGCAGCAGCGTTTCAGGGTCTATGAGGGTGAGTTTCCCCAGACACTCGGCCACCACGTTCCGGGTCCCTTCCTCGGCACACTCGCAGTGCTTCAGCAGCAGGGTCCAGATGTTCTCCACGTACGGCTTCAGACCGGCTACCGATGCCGAGCTAAATGAAACCACACAAATCAAATTAAAAATAAACAACCACCAACCACAGCTGGTCATCTCCCTACACGGCAATGCCACACCTAGGCTGTTTCTACGGCAACTATCTGGTAAAGAAGCCTGGGTCAACGCGACAACAGCCGAAGAATCAAAGCGGCGTATATCGTCCGCGGGGACGAGGACGCCGCGCCTCCTCCGCTCACCCGATGATCTCCTTCAGAGAGTGCAGCAGCAGGTACTGCCTCTTGGGCTGCCCGGAGATCTCCCCCAGCACGAAGGGCAGGTACTCCGGCAGGTTGCCCACGGCGATTGACCCCAAAGCGTAGGAAGCGGCAGACTTGACCTCCTCGGAGGCGGAGGAGAACGCTTCCAGGATGACCGTCTTTAGCTCCGGCTGGCCACTCAGGTCCACGTGGTGACCCACCTGTCAGAGAAACACACATGGGGGGGGGGGGGGGGGGTTGAGCAAGGCACTGACCCCCACAACGCAGTTCACGGCCCCACGTCACATATCGGACGAGACCAACACCACAGCTCGTTGTGCCGCCTACCTCCCCCAGTGAGAGCAGAGCAAGCAGGCGGATGGAGTCTGTGGACCGGGAGTTCTTCACATCCTGGATGAACTGACCAACCACGGCAGGCCCCTCCTACGGACACACGTCATTGGGAGATCAGTGGAATCGTCCAGAAACACGGCGTGTACATGGATTTCTAATACACCATGACTAAGAAAATCCAAAACAAGTGCCAAGAGGACAGGCAGCGTGGGCGGTACCGGCGGACCCACCTTAGGACAGGCCCGGGTCAGGGCGGCAACACACTTGGCGATGGAGTAGTAAGACTGTTTGTGGGTCAGTGCAGCACTTTGGGCATACACTGGACCGGTCAGCATGCGAAGCAGGTCCATGTAGCCCAGAGAGGCGGTCCCGGTGCCCACTAGAGCCTGGAGGGAAAGGACAGAACGGCACAGGGCCCGGATAAAGCACACAGCCATGGCATACTGACAACATAACCTCCGGAAACGCCATACTGCCGTCATGACCTGGTTCCCAGGGAAACGACATACCAGGGGCGTACGGTCTCAATCACTGATATCAGCCTTCATGATTACCAGCACCCAGTTTAAGTGTGTGTGTGTGTGCGCGCGCAGATGGTACTATCATAATTTTTATTTAATTTTTTTACCTAGCTTTGATTTATATATTAGCTACATGCTGTAATGCAAAGACATATATGTAAATTAAATAATCCGAAAATCTGTATAATTTGCACTGAACGTTGATTATGGTGATTTTCCCAGCTAGCATTCTCTTCCTTTTGTTGTGACGGATGGACGACCGTACCTGGAAGAACTCCAGCATGGCACTAAGAGCCCCTCCCTGCAGCAGAGGAGACCTGACCAGAGAGATGAGTTCTGAGAGGATGGTCGACCCGCCAATCATAGCTAGGGAGAGAGGGTGGACCCGGGCCAGGGTGGTCAGGAAGCTGATGGCCATCTGAGACACGTGCATGTCACTCTCGCTGATCAGTGGTGGAAGCTCAGCCAGCACTGCGTCGATCATGGCCGGCGTCACACTGTCGCTGTAGTTCTGGAGGGAGCCATACATTTTAAAATACATATTCATTAGATTGAGAACTATACTTGAAAACCTAAGAGTGGAATTGCAAAATGTACCCACCCCTAAAATTTATTACAATCAACATAATTGGTCCAATTTCCTGTCGCTCATTTTTCACCTGCGGGAAACTGGTTCAAATAAAGACACAGCATCTGTAAAACAAATCCGAGCGAAACACACAGACTGACCTTGACCAGGATGTCCAACCCGGCCAGGGTGCTCAGCTTCAGCGCCCGCTGGTTCTTACGCAGGAAAGAAGCCAAGATGGGCACTGCCTCGCCCAGAATAGGTCGAAGGTCAATCTTTAGCGGGGAGCCTGTAGTTAGGGATGACAAGTACAGTATATGTGCATAAACCTCAAAATTTGTCAGCGAAAACTGTGGAAAAAAAACAAACAGTGGAATTTGGTTTTTCCACAAGACACGTAGAAAAACCAAACATTTGGATGCGTCTACTCATGGGCCGTGGGTGACTCCTCTACCTGCGATCAGCGTGAGGGCCTTGACTGTGGTCAGTCGGGTGATCTCATTCTTCAGGCGCTCCAGGAAAATGTGCAGCGTCCCAGGCAGGTCAGAACCCAGACTGTCGCCTAGGTTACAGATGATCTGGCCCATGCAGGAAATGGCCCGCTCTTTCACCTCCTGGTCGATATCGGCGGCCCGGAGTCGTCCGATGGTGCAGGTGAAGAGGTCGTCGATGTACGGGGTGGCGTCGAACGTGTCCCGCTCCGGCTGGTCCACGGGCCTGACAACGTTTCGGGAACAAAGAGTCGGATTCAGAACGGCTACTGGGAAACGGCCGGTGCTCATTGGCGAGCGTCTATTTTTCTTAGCTGTCCAATAGAGGACCTCAGATTTAAACCACTGAACTAGGGTGAGGCTGTGAGGACTACCTGATGACCTTGACCAGTTGTTGGGTGACCAGCAGGGCCTCCGAGGTGATCTTATAGAAGGGGTCTCCCACGCAGGCCACCACGGGGGGAACTAGGGCCTGCAGGGTTCATCGTTTCCAGAAGTTCGTTAGAGACATCACACTTAAAATTTTCCACAATTTACATATTTCACAACACCAAAATATACTGTGGACAGACTACTCACTGAGAGTTGTGAGAAAATATCTGAAGGCATTCAGAGGCAACCTTAACGTTATAGAGTGCTACTTTATATACCTGAACGTGGGGGTGAAAGACTTGGGGCTGATGGTTACACAGGATGACATAAAGACAGGACAAGGCATCGATCTTCAGGTTGGACGAACTGGACTTGTCGTTGAGGGAAAATATTATTCCTGTAAGGGAGGCAGGACATTCAGTTAGTTCAGTTCATTTGCAGATTGGGATTTCCAGAAACAGATTAAACCAAGCCAAAGAACTAACAGCCATGATTAATGGAGATTTTCCACTGAAAGTGCTTGTCAGCATCGGGAGACGAGCCCAATGAGAATTAACACTGAAGGAGAAAGAGAAAACTAGATGAGTCAAGATGCTGATGGCGATGAGAAAAGCATCATGTGTTATAGAGAAGAGATAGGCTTATACAATAGAGGTTTTACTGTAAACTTCAATATCCCTCAACCTCAACTCTGGACCTTGAAGCCAGTTCCATACAATTTTTTATTCCAACCCTCTAATCAGGGACTTATTTAGACCTGGGACACCAGGTGGGTGACATTAAAGAAGAGGTGGAACAGAAATCCAACCAGCTCCAGGACCTCTTTGTGTCAGAGTTGAATACCTCTAATAAATACAATAGGGGCCCCACCCACCTCTGTCTGAGATGGTCCGAGAAGTCAAAAAGGCAGTAATTTTTCCTCAAACATATTTAGACAACATAGTGCTTCCAAATGCTCAGTAAGCACAAACATCTCTGCAGTGAACAATTCATTAAAAAGACTAGCAATAGCTTTTCCATAAATAAACAGAGGATTTTTAAAAAATTGTTTTGCAGCATCATTTTCTTATGCTAATAACAAACAAAATCTAATCCTTTAAACAAATGGTTCACCAGAGTTTCTTTTTTATTCACTGAATGTTTGAAAGCCAGATAATCAACAACGTTCTCGAAGAATGCATATAGGAAAAAATGACAGGCTGTTTGACTTTCTGAACCATGGAAGGAGTATTACATGAGACTGATAACACAGAGAAAAAGGCCTTTTCAGCATTTCCTCCCCAGTCTACATCAGGGAAGAGAAAAGAATTACCAGCCAGTGTTTTATTATATTCATTCGGTATAACCTCATGCAGTTGGAAAAACTAAACCATAACACAGTTAGGTTACTGAAGCTGAGCAGCGAGAGTTGATAATGGACTTATTGTATATTGTGAAAACCGGAATTACTGGTTTCTCCAAGGTAATTTATAAATTACAGAAGAGAGAAAATCCACTCAGCCGCCTTTGGTGGATTGCATTGAACTCAGCACAAGTTGACATAAATCACTTGTAGTTGTCATAGGGAAAAAAGACGCTGGCTTAAATAATTAAACGGACACACAATCGATCCATCTGTTCCTGAATGGTGACAGACTGACTGGGTTAAAATAATGAACTTCAACTTGAACATGTTTCCGGTGAAGTCAATAAATCCCTTCACACAATGAAAGGGAAAGCATTTAACTAGGGACGAGACAGTAATTGAAAAACTGCAAGAACGGCAGCTATGGATCAAGACCATCACGAAAACATATGAACTGCCAAAACTGTAGATTTGTATTAATTTTTATTTTATTTTATAAGTTATTATCTACGAAAATAGCAGGAGTCTTAGCGTTGGTAACAAAACACTTGTTTGTGTTACAAACTCTCTACATCATCACAGTTCCGCTGGACGAAGTAACCAGAGGGATCTTTGAAGCAGATCAACTGACTTTAATGAAGAGACAGGGGGTGGGGGCAGGGGTTACCTTCAGCGCCAATAGAATAGGGTCGGGTACAGCCTCCGCCCTTCACCTCTGACCTTCAGCAGGATTACAGTAGATGAGAGAAGTGAGGGGGAAAATATGCCAGGAAGAAGGCCCTTTCCTCAAACAACAGCTCCATCTTAAGTAACATGAAGGACGGGTGGCCGCAAATATAATTCAAGGACATCACAGATTTGGCCCCCGACAACCAATGGAGCATTAACTGACTCTCAAAGTTTGGTTTGGCCACAAGCCAGAGAGCCACACACCCCACAACCTGGCCGAATGCCCGCCGTCTGAGTCGCTCAACTGGGGCCTGGATAAGAAGACGCTGTCCTGAGTCACCACAGATTACGGAGCAAATAGTGTGACTACAGTGAGGTAACTATGGCCTTGGGTAAACGGTTTTGGGCAGAATCTCCATGTGGCACTTTATTAAACCGTGTGAACAGTGAAGCTGCCTGAACAGGCCAAGCTAAAGGTCTATGCATGAAAAAATATCCAACTGTGGTTACCAACAAGGATACATGAGCAGGCCAGTCTTATTTCCCTTACAAATCATCCTATTATTTTTTTTATTACATTTTATCTGAAGTTGTTTAAAGCTCTCTTTAAATGTGTCTGTAGACAAATAATGACAGAAAATATAACACGTGACATGAATACTTATTTATTATAATATCTGGCAGGGGAGTTGATCAACTGTTTCATTTCACAGGATTGCTCAACACAGTGGGGAGAAAAACCCTCTCCACTGTTTTTTGTTTAAGAACAAAAGCCAGCCATCAAATGTCAGAATAAATTACTGACATCTCTCCAAGAATTCTTAACCCTCCCCTGTCCAAATCACAGGGTTGTGTCCAGCTACCAGGACCGGAATGGTTTGTGTGAGGGCCCGAGCCCTGTGTGTTTTTACAAACCTGGTACCAGAACAGGGATGTGTTGTGTGAGGGCCCGAGCCCTGTGTGTTTTTACAAACCTGGTACCAGAACAGGGATGTGTTGTGTGAGGGCCCGAGCCCTGTGTGTTTTTACAAACCTGGTACCAGGACAGGGATGTGTTGTGTTGTGTGAGGGCCCGAGCCCTGTGTGTTTTTACAAACCTGGTACCAGGACCGGAATGGTTTGTGTGAGGGCCCGAGCCCTGTGTGTTTTTACAAACCTGGTACCAGGACAGGGATGTGTTGTGTGAGGGCCCGAGCCCTGTGTGTTTTCACTAACCTGGTACCAGGACCGGAATGGTTTGTGTGAGGGCCCGAGCCCTGTGTGTTTTTACAAACCTGGTACCAGGACAGGGATGTGTTGTGTGAGGGCCCCAGGCAGCACGTTGACCAGCTCTGTCAGCATGTTGAAGCAGCACTGCCGGGTCTTCACGCTCTTCTCCTTCATCTGCTTATGCAGGGCCTTCACGATCATTGGCACCTGCAGCAGCACCCGGCGGGAGGGAGAAATATCAGACATACTACAGACCAAGAGACCCTCGACAAAACAATAGGAGAAATATCAGACATACTACAGACCAAGAGACCCTCGACAAAACAACAGGAGAAATATCAGACATACTACAAGACCAACAGACCCTCGACAAAACAACAGGAGAAATATTAGACATACTACAACACCAAGAGACCCTCGACAAACAGCAGGAGAAATATCAGACATACAACAAGACCAAGAGACCCTCGACAAACAGCAGGAGAAATATCAGACATACAACAAGACCAAGAGACCCTTGACAAAACAGCAGGAGAAATATCAGACATACAACAAGACCAAGAGACCCTTGACAAAACAGCAGGAGAAATATCAGACATACTACAAGACCAAGAGACCCTTGACAAAACAGCAGGAGAAATATCAGACATACTACAAGACCAAGAGACCCTTGACAAAATAGCAGGAGAAATATCAGACATACTACAAGACCAAGAGACCCTCGACAAACAGCAGGAGAAATATCAGACATACTACAAGACCAAGAGATCCTCAACAAAACAACAGGAGAAATATCAGACATGAACTGTCCTACTCGTTTGCTGGTTTACCTGGCTCTGCAGCATGGTGAGGGGGGTCTCACCCTGCTCCATGGCGTCAGGGTCACACAGCCAGCTCTGAGCAGGCCGGGTCTGTTTCAGCAGCGACAGGTAGGCGTGGAACACATCAGCCTTCACATTCTCCTCCCTCTCCTGCGACCCATCAGACAATTAACAGAACACAATCCATCAAATCAAACGTACTTTAGCAGTTGAAAGGTTATTGCTTTCTACTGAACAGCTGAAGGCCCTTAACAGCAAACAGAATGAGGCACAATGGCTAGAGACGACATGGAGGAAGAAACCAATCCGTGTGTGTTTACCTTGAAGCGGGCGATGAGAGCGGGTGACACCGTGCGGTAAAACTCAGGCAGCATCTCGTGACGTGTGCTCACAACGGCGTCGAGACACTTGGCCGCGGCGCGTCGCACCTTCCAGCTCATGTCGTCATCATCGCTGTACTCATCATCGCTTCCTGTAAAGGTCATCAGGGGTGAGGGGGTGGAGCTGAAGACTTGGTGTCACCATGCTAGCGGTTAACGTGCAACCGGACAAAACACATGGGCACAATATCAACAGCAAACTGGAGGAGTTCTCACTTCTCGGGCAGAGGAACTTTGAAGAGGTGAATATTCTGACAGCACAGACACAAATGACAAATTGACCTCTACTCGGATAACGGCCTTCCCAGAGAGCCTAGAGAGACCCGACGATACCAGTTGAAAAATCTAGAGCAATGCAGTCACGCAGCATAACCTCAGGTCTAAGGACCGCAAGACATCCTGAAGTCAAAATCAAAATGAGATTCTGGCCGGTGAGATTTCAAACAGAGACGAGCATTGTGAGATGGGAAGGGGACCAGGAAACTAGACAGGCGGTGACCAGAAAACAAGATACGGCGTGCTGCCTCAGGCCTGTTTACAAGCTAGCAACACGCAGCTGAACACCATGAATTATTAAAAGAACCAGAAAATAGGGATAGTGAGAATATGATTTATGGATGACTGGAAGACGGCCAAACTACACCGTGAGACAGAGAAGGCGCCTGATTCACTACAGGCTCCAAAAACGACCAAGTGGTGTCAAGAACCATTCCAGAAATGAAGTATTTTGGTGTCAACAGCGGTTTTATAAATAAAGTATTTGGCATTTAGTAGCAAGGAAAATACTTGGTGTAGGATAAAAATGAGAACCAGTAAGTGTGTGAAACTGGATATGGGGTGTGTGTGTGTGTGTGTGTGTGTGTGTGTGTGTGCACGCAGGTGTAAGTGATTTGGAAACCACTGAGTGTCAGGACCAAGCGTTGTACTCACCCTCCCAAGCTAAATTAGTTTTTATGAACGAATACCTTTCCTATCACAGAAAACATCACTGCTGTTCAGCCAATGAGAACAAAGATCTCCTCCCATTCCAGTGAGTTGGGAGGGCCCTCCAGGTGAAAGCGTCAAGGCTCAGAGGACAAAAGGCGGTCTCATTCCCACACCGCCAGTGTGACTTGAAGGAGAGAAAGCAATTTGAATCTCCAAACAACGGCTGTAGTAGAAATAATAACCGAGGAGTTATGTGTCCTCCGCTCCCAATAACAGTTTTCCATCCTGCCTGTAGATAACAGCGTTCGGTCTTTCAACCAGGCAGAAGGGAGAGTGGAGGAAAAGGGTGCCTGCTGGTCTTTTACGCTTCGGTTGCATCATTACAATGCTATGTCACAGCCCCGAAGAGTGGCCAAGGAACAGACAGCCTTACTGCTGGGCCTCATTCACAGACAGTAGTCACAGGGGCAGTTTATAAAGGACATACATATTGAAGAAAAGAGATTTAATCAGAATGAGAATAAACTGGACAAAATACCTTGATAGTCTTCATCTGCCCCGTCTGCATCCATGGCGTTCTCGTCTTCATCCTCATCATCGTAGTTGTAGTTGGGGTCGTAGGTCAAATACTTGAGACAGATACTGATGACTGTGCCCACATGAGGGTACACCTCTTTTGGACACCTGGAGAAAGGAGAGAGAGAGTGAGGGAGGGAATGGAGGAGGGTGGCAATCTCAGAAATATTAGCGCCAGGGACTGGCAGAGCATGGCCTTATTCCTCTGGGAATCGCTTGCGTGGTGAAAACATTGGCCATCGCAGTTTTATTGAAAACATTTCTGCTTTAATATCCCTCTATCACGTCTAGAAGTCTAACACAGCAAATTGATTTCACACGGTCATTACAAGGGCCATCAAGCAATTACATTCCCTATTTTAGAAGTTATTTGGGATATTGGAAAAACCGTGATTAAATAAAGTGTATTTGGCCTTTAGGTTACTTCCATAAAAAAACAATGAATCAAATCAAATGTATTTTATAAAGACATTTCACATCAGCAGTGGTCACAAAATGCTTATACAGATACCCCCCCTAGAACCCAAAAGAGCCCAACAAACAACAAATTGGATCCCCAGTGGGCCAGAAGCTAGGATTTATCATAAACACACCTAAATAACACACATCATGTAGGTAGAGCCAATGGTTTGCAGTTACTGAAATGCACCAAAACGGTATTGGGCAGTTCATGAAAATGGTCGGGAAGATCATCAAGTTCTTAATGAGTAGTCAAAGTCGTTCGAGGCCAAATAGAAAGCGTCATGTTCTAACCGCTAAACAGCGGCGGGGACACTTGTGACTCCAGTACAATGGAGGAAGTGTCAATGAAATCTCAGGGACTTTTCATGAAGGCTTGGGCATGGCCCTGAAGGCATCCGTCCACAGAGAGGCGCCAGTCTGTGGCCCGGGGTGTGCCAAACGCTAAGGTGACAGTAGAACATCCTTCATACTTAGAGGAACTTGCTTGATGGGGCGCTGACCAGTTATAGACTAAGCATGCCTGTAATTAACAGGTATTCTGCTCATGATGATTTTTGAGGGACATTCTAGAAGGAATCAACACTGATCTTTCAAGACCAGTTAGCATGCTAATTTCCTGTCCCTTGTTCTCTCTCTCTCTCACTCACACTGCACTCTCTCTCTCTCTCTTACTCTCTTTTCACCAAACACCAGGTGCTTATTTGATATAATCCATAAACAGAAAAAGACAGGCAATGTTAAGGATTAAATAAGTTATTTTTAATCACACAAACACTAGGGGGCTAATCTTCGAGATGAAAGGAGAGACTAGCAAACCTAATTCCTATGCAGAAGAAACAGGTTTACACAAATGGCACTAGAGACTTCAATTCACAGGGAGTTCTGTGCTTGCATAGAATTTTCCCCTTCCTACTGAAGTTACTGTTTTTTGATTATTTACAACCTCTGGAGAGACAGGACACATATGAAGATGTGTTGTGGGGGACTGTGTAGTGAGAGTGTGACCAAAATCCATGTCCTATTTTTCATTTGTCAAACAGTCAAGTGCATGATCCTCATGACTGCTGTAGCAAAGTGTTTCTCTACCCCAGATCCCAGGTCTGCAATCGTCTAACGCATCCAAATCACCCACGCATGAAGGCAGCACTTTCTCCTTGCCGTTCTTCCAGCGTGCTGTCAACGCAGACACTCAAAACATTCATCTAAAACATGAACGACAGAGCTCAATGTCTCAAATCCGCAGGTTTTTAACAACTACAGATATAATGTTCATATGTCTGTTTTGCTCTCAGAAAAATGCTACTCTTGGCTTTTGAATCAGGAAGCTTTTTATTTTCACATCGACAATTGCAAATAGCTAACAAGTTAGCGGGCTAGACATGTAGCCAATTCACTGAGCCAGCGAAACGAAAACGTTTCCTACACGCTACCTGCTATCAACGGATGTCTGGGCGAGGTGCTTTATACAACTGCGTGTTCTCTGAGTTATTCAGTAAATAAAAAAAATGTGATTAGGTTCTCCAGGGGAGAAAGAAAACCACTTCGGTTGCTATCCTGTTATAACAGGTCTCCTACCGGTCTTCTTCATTGGTTTGTCACTACAAAACATCGGCAGGCATATAATCAGAATAAAGCATTGTGAATGACTACCTCAGACAGCTACTCCCACGCGTCCAACTGCGTGAAAACGCGCAGCGAGCGTGTGAACAGGGGGAACGCTTTACCTCCTGACGAAGGACTCGAAGGCCTGGATGCAGTATTCCCTCAGCTCGTCATCGTCTATGTTACAGAACTTCACAACCAGAGGAATGATCTTCTCCAAGTATTCACCTGAGAGGTTTAGGACACAGACACACACACACACACACACACACACACACACAACCCACAAATGGAAACACACATTAATAATTCCAGTCAAACTTAATGTAAGGTGTCAAGCCATTTGTGAGAACTTCACGTTTTCTAATCTAAAGTCACCGGAAGGAAAGCAAGCTTGCAACTTTAAAACCCCCACAAGTAGCAGGGAATAGGAAATTACTTCAGTTACAGCTATATAAAGGATTTTGTGTTTTCAGCACGATCATATTTGAGATCTTCAAGATGACAAGAAAACTTAATTAAAACAGGGGACAGAGATGGGAGAGATGGAGAGAGAGAGAGAGAGGTAGAGAAGTGTGAAATGGTTTGGAGTGTGGCACTAGGCTGTAGTAATCATGAACATCTTAATTGCTGCTGTCTTTGGCTCATCAAACACAGTGTGTAATTATCTGATGGGGGGGGGGCACCTCCATGGTGCAGAAAGGCTAACCTGAAAAACCCTTTCCCCCTCTCCAACTCCACTCCCCCATTTCTCCCTCCCTCCATGTCCCAATCTCCTCCTGCACGTCTGAGAGGGGGGGTGAAGACAGCGTGACAGGAAATAAGGACAGAGAGGAGACTCTCCCGTCCTCTGTCAAACTGTCACTTTCTTTTCCACAAGCTCTCTTCACGCTCGCTCTCTTTCGTGTCCTCTCCTTCAGCCTCACGGACTGTCTGTCAATAGCCGTCTGAGGAGGGATCCTTCACAAAAAAACATTAAAACTACTTCCTACAGGGGTTCTCTTACAAATGCAAAGTCAAATTGAATTGCATTACTTCCCCTCAATGCAAAGTGGTGAAGCAAAGAGAGCTAAACAAATGAAATGTAATTGATGGACTCCTTCCCATCCGGAGCACAGGGCCTGATCAAGTCAACTACAGAGATGGCTAAAACAAACGTTTCACCTAAATGAAAATCTCAACGGCATTTCCAGATGGCCTTCAACAGTCTGGCTGTCAATGAAATCTAGGAGCGAGAGCGATGAGGGAGCAACATCACCAACCAATGCATATCAATTCAGCCTATCCCAAAATACAACCCAGATTCACTCTTGACCCTGGCAACCTCAATTTCAACACCAAATTGTCATGTAAATGACTGCTTGCCTGCGCCCCATATGGCAGCCTATTCCCCAGTTAGTGCACTACGTCTGGACAGGGCCGAGGGGACTATAGGGTACTAAGTTCGGCAATAAGAAGCATCTTGGGAAGTGGGATATGAACCCAAGCCATCTTGGCCACATTATAACGTGTCTGTCTGACATGCTGGCTGGCCTGGGGGGGTGATTTAAATCCTTCTGGAGAGCAGTTATACTGCACCCAATAGCCAGTCTCAATCTCTAAGATAGAACGGCATAATCAGAATATTCCATAATTATTAGGGGATTACAAGCGACGATATTTTTACAGTTCAAGCCTCTCTGACTGAGCCCATCATTAAGCTATACATCATCATATTGCCAATGAGAAATCGGAAACCGGCAAATGATATGCCATTTAAATGAAAGTATCCCACCGGTGTACAGACCATCCCACCGGTGTACAGACCATCCCACCGGTGTACAGACCATCCCACCGGTGTACAGACCATCCCACCGGTGTACAGACCATCCCACCGGTGTACAGACCATCCCACCGGTGTACAGACCATCCCACCGGTGTACAGACCATCCCACCGGTGTACAGACCATCCCACCGGTGTACAGACCATCCCACCGGTGTACAGATCATCCCACCGGTGTACAGACCATCCCACCGGTGTACAGACCATCCCACCGGTGTACAGACCATCCCACCGGTGTACAGATCATCCCACCGGTGTACAGATCATCCCACCGGTGTACAGACCATCCCACCGGTGTACAGACCATCCCACCGGTGTACAGACCATCCCACCGGTGTACAGACCATCCCACCGGTGTACAGACCATCCCACCGGTGTACAGACCATCCCACCGGTGTACAGACCATCCCACCGGTGTACAGATCATCCCACCGGTGTACAGACCATCCCACCGGTGTACAGACCATCCCACCGGTGTACAGATCATCCCACTGGTGTACAGACCATCCCACCGGTGTACAGATCATCCCAGTGAGGTCCCGGTGTCGGCGGGCATTTCCTTCTACTGCCTGACTGATTAAGGGTCACTGTTTAGTTATGAACTCCCCTTGCCTGGCTGTATTGGCAATAATGGGACACCAGCTTAAAGGGAAGAACTGAAACCAGGGCCGCCGAGGGAGAGGGTTTGACGGGACGCCCCCCACCACAGCGGTCTTCCAAGTGGCCTCACCGATCCGGTGTCCAGCCTGTCTGCTGATGGCCGCGATGCTCTGGATGTAGGTGCGCGTGGTGGACATGGACTCGTTCCGAGAGAGCTCCGACAGCAGGTGCTCGATGAGGTCCACGAACACCAGATTCCCGCAGGACATGACCAGGTGACCCAGGGCGATTATGGTCCTCTTCCGGACAGCCAGGCGGGGGCTGGTCAGCTGGGGCAGCAGGCAGGACAGGATGGAGGGGTGGAAGTTGACCAACAGGCCGCCCTGTCTGGATGCGGGGTGGGGGGTGGGGGGGTTATAACCATGTTAAGTAGTGTTCTGTGACATTATAGCACGTCGCTCTGACACGTGCTGGCAGGTCCGCTGGGCCAACGGACCAATAGAATATGACCAATTGAGCATCATGTCAGAATAGGGGGAGGGACTACAGCTAGGGACTTAACTGCCACCAAACTGGAAAGATGAGTCTTTGCCATGGTGTAATTCTCTATGACCTTCAGGGGACTACCAGAACAGTACTAAAGCACTGGTAGGACAACTCACAGGCAGTCCGGGTCGCTAATGGCCTGGCACTTGGAGCACAATTCTCCCACTAATCACTTTGACATCATTTAATTGTAATAAAAATGTAAAATAAATCACCTCAAACACTTCTTACGATTGAATAGGTAGAATCTGACCGAAGAGGATGCCTGTTAACGGCAGGGAGGCGATACCTTTCAACACTGTCTAATAACTTGGGGTGAATTTGGAGAAGGTAAAACATTTTAATAAGAACAGCAGCTTCGAACAAGGAGTAAACCAGGCTCTTCTTTCAAAGCCAAATGTCCATGGTGTTGACTGATTGGGAAGCAATCGAACGTTGCATGGATAACACCAAAACTAAACAACACATGCCCCAGACTGACCACGGAATAATAAACCGGCCGTCTACGACAGCATGTGACAAACCCAAGGAAAAAATTGAAATATGCTCAGACGGAACTGGTACATAATTATCTAATGCGAAATGAAATCAATTCCTGTAATTTTCTTACGAGTACGAAAGAAACACCCAACATTCATTCAGGCCCCAGGGCGCTATATTCTCTAAATTTTATATCAATTTTCTATTCATGCTTGTGTTCAGAGATTGTGCTGGGCGGCATTCTGAGTAATAAGGCCATTAATTTCATAGGCCACGTCCGTCAGCTAAAAGCTGAATTAAATCCCATCATTTTTGTTTTCCAATCTGGCTCTAAAGTCATTGTGGCCACTTACTCATCCCCACGTGTTCCTCACCCACTTCAAATTAGCTCACATAATTCCCTCTCCTCCCCGTAACAAAACAATTAAATAAATTAGTAATATAAATATAAATAATTTAAAAAAAAGGTACAAACCATATCTAATCAATAATGTTCAGAAGTTGATCTGGATAAAAGCATCAGCTTACAAACAGTGAGGGCCCACCCACCAAGGAACCGCCCGCCCTCCTAGGAACCGCCCACTCACCCACTGTCCAGCTCAAACCCACCCACCCACCTTACCTGCAAAGCATATCAGCCATAATGTCCAGGGCCTCCAGCTGAACCGACACGTCCTCCTGCTTGGCGATGGCACTAGTTAGGCGCCCTGTGATCTTTTTACACACACTGGCAGCCAGGGCCGAGCCTTGAGCAAAAGACACAGAGAGGGGAGGGGGAGGGTAGATTAGTCACTACCGTAGTGAGGCAAAACGGCAGATGCCCCAAGGTGAAGGGAAAGCAAGGCCACAAAGACATGCTCTATTCCCCAGATCCATCCACATCACTGGCAACGACCACAAGCTAAATTAGTGTCAGTGGATGACAAGCAGCATGTTTGAACGGTCTAAATGGTTTTCCCACACACCCAGGACAGCAACTGTCGTGTGCGTGGAGTCACACGACATTTACAGAGTCCATCAACCTGCATTGCGTTTTACACTTGTCACTTTGAAAGTGGAGAAATAAAGTTTCTCTCTGAAACACAAGCCGACTCCAGGATCCGCCCCGTCAGAACTCCAATCCAGAACCAGGTGTTCTGATTCAGTGGGATTTGGAGGGGGGGGGGGACCAAAGTCGGATCAGCTTGGGACGGTTGAGGTGAGCGGTAATTTTGGTACTTACCACTGGATGCCGGCGGCAGCTCTCCGATGACTGTCTTGAGTCCGATACTGGAGATGTCTCGGAGCTGTTCCTTGTCAGACAGCATGTTGGTGCAGAGCGTGTCAACAATGGTTTCCACCTGGTACTCTTTCACTTTGCTCACCAGCGGACCAAGGCTGGAAACACACCGCGGAGAACTCTCTCATAAACAAACTTTGACATACCAATTAGAGACTGTGTGGGGCGAGACACGACTGAAACAGATTTAAGTCATACGTTGTCTGAAATGGCCTTTTCAGTATTTCATGGGAAAAACTACAAGAGATTCGGTGTGTGTATGACTGCACACTAAAACACAGCTTTAGCACCTCTTTCATTCACATTCCAACAGTTTTCTGAAAGAAGCTAGTTCAGAGTGAACACAACATCCCAGAGGGAAAACCTGCTGTGAACATTGGTCAGTTGGTCTCATTTTAATGTTTTATTAAAACAGACTAACTTTAAAAGCTTTGTTTGGTTATTATTAACACTTGTAGTTACCAAAGACCGACCAGGCAGCTTGTCACAAGCAGAAAAACAAAAGTCAGTCTTTAAAAGAAAAAAAAATATTCCAGGCCTACATTAATTCGAGGCCAGCAACCATAATTTGTTTTAATTGGCCTGATATTTCAGAGTGATTGTGCTCTCTGCAGCGATACATCATTAGTTAATGACGTCATCCAGCCCACTACATGAAAACGGCACTGACATGAAACCAAGACCTCTGTAGGTAGCCCTAACACTTCTGATTTACGGAAAATAAACGCAAGACCCTGGAGAGATCAATAGTATTATAGATGAGGTAATCCTTTTTAAGCCAAATTATAACAGATTCCAGAAACAAAACAATAATAGAGAATTTTGCTGAGACAGAGCCAAGAGAATCATAGCGCAGTTGGTTAATAAGCACTGAAATATATCCCTCTAGCAGAAACCCTAACGCTTGAATCAATATGGCTTTGAGCTGGAATATCCAGAGACAAATGTCAAACTGACAAACACTAACTGAAACAAGGTATTTGATAACACCATCCATTCAGCCTTGTGATAGAGAGACAGACAGGGAAAGAGACAGGGAGAGAGAGAGAGAGAGAGACAGGGAGAGAGAGAGAGAGAGAGACAGGGAGAGAGAGAGAGACAGACAGGGAAAGAGACAGAGAGACAGAGACGAAGACCGATGGACACCTCCCACATCTGACTAAGGCTGTCAAATTCATATTCAAATGACATTCTAATATAAGGAAACTGTTATTTGAATGTAAAAAAACAATATTGGAACATAAACTAACACCCCCACGCCACACACTTAAGGCAGCACTTGCCAAGCTGACATGATAGTTTTGCAAAACAGCAAATAGAAATTTGTTAAGTGGTAGGCCAGGCCAGATCATGCAGAGCAATGATTACATACCACATGCATAATGGCCCTCGTTTAGATAATTGCACTTCTTTTATGTATAGCCTACACAGTTCTTTGCAGCCTTCTGACCCATAGAAGGGCAGACTGAGAACACACACTGTATATTTTATGCACTTAGGACTGCAAATCAAGTGCCACAATGTTAAAACTAATGTGAAGTGTTTACCGTTTTACTGTACTTCTCTGTGTTGTTATATTGGTTGCCCTCTACTGGACCCAAAGGTCATAAGGCAGAACGCAGTTGGGAACAAAAACATTTTGTCCGAACCGCGTAAGCCGTCTGGGGCCGGCGGGCGGGCGACTGACTGGCTAGCTGGCTGACTCATTAAATAGCGTAGTGGTTAGAGATGCGGACTGTCACTTAGGCAACCAGGGTTCCATCCTCGCCACGAACCAAACAAATTAGGCATTAGGATTTGTTCAGGACAGACTACAACTCCTCTGGCTACAAACTTCAGTAGCTACATTACAGTTAGCCTTGACGGTTATATTGCGATGGACGAACGGCACCAACAAGCATGTTGCCCTTGATTCTAATTGTCATTGGAGTGACTGGAGTCATTGTTTTCCTTATAGGTAACGATATAGCTAGACGAAAACTTCGCTGACTACAAGTTTTGGTAGCTACATTAGAGTAAGCCTAAAGTAAAACTATGTTTATATCGCGATGGACGAACTGCCCCGATGACGAACATATTGCTATTCAACTGTCATTGTTTTCTAAAGAAACGAACCAGCCATGGAGTGAGTCGAGTCACTGTTTTCATTATGTAATGTAGAGCTGTTAGCTAGCCACCTAAAATAATCTCTTTCTAATTTAACGCGATGAATGTAGTGTAGTGATCCTGTTATACCTGTTGTTGGGAACTATGGAATTTATTTCGAGAACTGTGGATTTTCGACTAATTGGTTTGACGATGCAAACAGTAAAGAGACATCACATCTCTACACATGTAATCACGTGCACCCGCACCCACTGTTTAAACAGAATAATGGTTAAAGACACAGTCGGTCACATAGTAAACCGTGGATCGAATCCAGCCTGGGCAACAACATTCGTTCCTTCTAGTGGCGGGCCGGCAGAACTAGGCTCGCGTGGTTCCTTTTCTTGTTTATATATCGTAATATTATTCCCCCCCAAAAACATTATGGATAAATATTCATATATAGTTTGGTCTGACCTAGATTCGACAGAAACATAGCTGATTAAAAGCTTATTTGCTGAAAATCGAAAGAAAATGTCATGGGGTGAAGATCTGTTTTAGAGCCCAATGATCCATGGAAACATATTTAAAAAAAGAATGCAGTCCTTCCTAGGGGTTTTTACAGGGTGTTTTTCAAAACATCTATGAATATATAGATTTTTTGTAATTTATTTTTAATTTATACACAGATTCAAAATTAGATCTTTTTTGTCTCCGTTTCTGATCATTCTGATATGGTAATGTGTACTAAATGTTTCAAGTAATGTAAGTACTTGATGTGTGGATGCAAGGCTCAATAAAGGATTAATAATCTTAAAAAATGATAATGACATTTATTTGGAAGATGTGTTCAAGAAAATGCCTACATTGTAGCCTAAAATGTTTTCAAAATTGTACTATTGCCAGTAAACGGTGCAATTATGAGAGAGGGGAAGACCAATCTGACCTCTCTAATTGTCAGTAATTCCATATTATTTATGTTGTAAATGAGAGGCAGAGTGAAAAAGCATCTCACCATTTAACAGCCAGATTCTGGACCTCCCCATTCTTATCTTCCAGCAACTTCAGGATCATCTTGACTACCTTGCGCTCGCTGTCATCATCCAGTTTGATTGAATCTTTCTGCAGCTCCGACATCAGGTCATTGGTGGCCATGAATCTAGAGAGACAGAATATCTTACAGTTAGGAAAATGAGTACTATTTACTAGCGCAAACCGTAGATAAATATTTTGAAACAGAACACAAAAAGTAAAGCATCTTATTGGTTAAGTTTAAGTTCATTCATTTTGCACCTAATGACACACAGGCCTATAAACAACAGGCAATTGAGTAGGCCTGAAATGTGAGTGTAGCCTAGCAATGACATGTTATGATCTCACAGGGAAATGGGCATGAAACTTAACAAATGTTCTGGCATTAGAAGGCAAAGCAAATCAAACATGTACAAGGATCAAGCTACCAGCTGGGAAGAACTGAACGATTGAAGTCCAAAACACTGACTATATGTTACAAGGCAGAAGAGCACTCATCCGGAGCTGAGGTGAATACCACCATCAAATATCGGCGGGAGAAACGGGAAGAAATGGATCAACTACAAGGAAGCATCAAGACATCAAAGAACTCCTGGTGTGATTTCACAAAAACCTTTTCCTAAATACTATCCAACCAGGAAGCAAGAACTGCTTCATATGAGAGAGAAATAGAAGAATCAGGAACAACGCATGGAGTTCATGATACAAACTCAGTGTAGCAGACCAACAGCATGAGGTACAGACTGACACACACACACACACACACACACACACACACACACACACACACACACACACACACACACACACACACACACACACACACACACACACACAACTGGTGCGACTGACATGGGATCTCACACACAACACACACACCGGCAATCAGACACTTCAAACCAATCAAATTTCTCACTTAGGCAGAACTTAACATGCAGCCTTCCTGCTGCGAGAAATGTGTCAGTGACAACGGAAAGGGCCATTATCACAACAACAGAAAGATTTCCAGGAGACTTTCTAACTAACCCTCCGTTTCCCGCACAGCTCTGTTTTCAACGTAGCCTTCCAAAGCGGCAACAAAACAAACTTGAACATGGAGAATCCCCTTTGCTTGATATTAATCAGTGTTTAATAAACACCTCTACCGAGGGGCGTGCATGGACGTGCATGAGAAACATTACATAGTCCACCCACATACAGAGGCATAAACTCACTACAGCCATTTCTTGACTGAATTAAATTGTGAGTTCTGAATGGAGAGATGGATCTGAATACCATCCCAACAGAAAGCTGTGTGGGAGACCAGTCAAGTTTCGGGCAGCCGTATGGGCAATACCATCAAACAACAAGGCAACAGGGCCACACACCGAAACGAGCTGCCAGCTAAATAGTAATTCACCATTAGTAACATGCTTGTCCACCTATCGTAATTGGCACACAAGACGACAACCTTCTGTCAGCCACTGGATTGAACATGAATCACCTTCCATGAACCATTTAGGTTGATGGCAAAAATAATCTACCGAAGTGCAGTAGTAAGGGGTGGGTGTTTCAGATGGCTTAGTGGTTAGAGCATACAAGGTGAAAAAACACGCTATTGCTCCCTTGGACAACACATTGCTTCCGGTAAGTCGATCTGGAATGGAAGTGGCATCTCTGCTGAATTAGTAAAACGCAAATATACTTTTTATAACCTCAAGAGAAAGGTAGGAAGCTGCAAGCATGAATGTCCATGGAATGAGAAACCTTTTCAGGGACAGGCAAGATAACCATATCATAACGTAGTCATGTTTAACATTACTAAGGACAGGTTAAACTCCATTTGGCCAAGCATAAACTTGGAGCACAATATCTGACCTTACAACAATCATTTTTGTAAACCACTGTATACCAGGAGTGTTTGTGACTGCAGTGGAAAACTATTTAAATCCAATGTTTTAATATAAAGTTCAGAGTGAAGGATTATAAAATGTGAACAACATGTTTTTCAATTAGTAGCAAAACGCTTATATATTAATTACGTGTTTCCATTCATGAGAGACATTCGGGATTAGGATGCCGCACAAATGCCACACAGTTCAGCCATCCTTGACATTAACAATTGACTGAAAAGTAATGAATGGCTTAGGTTGGTTGAATGTAGCAGGCTAACTACGCTGGATAAACTTGACATGGATGATATAAATCACGTGACAGTGAGATAGACGATTAGCCCCCTAGCTAATGTTTACAGCTAATTAACCACCGCCCTCCAACAACAACAACACGCAAGCGAGATTGTCATGTAAGTTAAGATACCCTTCTGCACCATTGACAGTGACACCTAATACGGCTATGTTACTGTAACTTAACTAGATAATGCCATAAATAGTTTCAACCATAGCCTATAACTGTATTAGCATTTCATGCAAGGGCATGTTTAGTTAAGTCACGAACTAGCTAATAAAACTGTCTAAGTTAGCTTACAGCAGTAGCGTCCTAAAGCATTAGTAGTCAAAACAGCAGTTGTCTACTGTACGTTACCTGTAAACAGATAGCAAGCATGCTAACTACAAGGCATCAATAGTAAATGCAGTTAGATAACGTTAGATGTTTCATTTGTAATTACATACATCGCCAATAGTACTAACTAATAGTATAATCTGTCAAAATATATGTGCTTTTGTGAGTGGCTAATATTGTTAAGCTAATAACGTATCTAGCTAGTTGTCCGACTAGCCGAATGACAGCTAATTGATTTGAGGCCTAGTAGTTAGCCAGTTAGCTTGCAAGCTAACTTGTGCAGTGTTTTCGTAATGTACCGATTGCAGTTTCAGTTGATCACCGCTTAAATTGTAAATGCACGTGAATGCACATATTATTATATCATCATATTTACCTGAAATCTTTGTCACTTGATGTCATTTTTTCTAGTAGATTAGAAATATGGTATGAAGCGCTCGCCATGTTTGCAGTCTGTTGGAGTAGCCTGCTAGCAACCACTTGTCAGTATCACCAGGCGGAATTTGTAACCACTTAGCTACCAAGCTAGCTATTTCTTTTTATTCGCAATCAAAATCTATTCTGTTTCCACTGCCACTTTCCTTTCGATGGAGCGAAGCGATGATCAGTGGCTGATTAGCGGAAAATGTAGTCTCATCCCGCGGAGTTTTGGATGTGTTTGAATGGAGATCTCACTTGGCTGTTAGGTCTGCAGAGAGGAGGAGCTGCCGAACCAGACGCTTTCGCAGCTGGGGTCAAAGTTTGCAGTTTTTTCAGGGAGGCGGGATCATTGAGGGCGGAACGATGTCCAGTTGTCAAACGTTCTCGAATGTTGCAGATAGAAATGCCTGGAATTAAGCCAGAGTGATTCCTTATTCTACATGTCAGATAGGCATGTTTGATCAACATATGTTTTTTTTTCTATCAGGACGTTCCAAAACGTTCTAATCATGCTCAGCATCCGGTGTGGCCACGTTAATTCGCAAAGCATTCTCGACATTTCTTGAATAGAGCAGTCACAATTCCTCATTCTAGGCTGGATTCCAATTGCAAAGTAGACGTCCTCTAAACCCTACGGCCTCAGCCATTGAATTAAGTTTTACGTCGTCACATCCAACTGTACTTGCAAGAGCAAGGGTAGAGTAATGTTCGAGGAATTATTGGAGCTCAGCCCTACAGTAGATCTTGTTGAGGCACGTTTGTTGTACATATCTGAACCGCAGAACTATACGGAACACAGCTCAGATGTTGTCCCCTATGGTTTTATGGGTAGGATTACATACATATATTGAAATAGATATGGTGGTCTAGTTGGCTAACCACTGCCTTTGGTGCCCATGTATGGCTGCAGTATGAGCTCAAAGCCGTTCTATTGCTCTTTCATCTAGAACTCTATCTTACAAGCATAAACATCCCCACAATGTTTTAAGAAGCACTACTAGAACGGACAAGACATGGTTTGAATAGGGACTAGGATAAGCATACTTCAGATGTAAAACTACTGAAAAGGCTTTTCGGAGGTGGTCATTACCACCGCCCCGGGCCTGCATTCTATCGGCCTAAAGTCCTGTTGCAGAAACGTGGAGTTTTAAAAGACGGCCAAGCATGAACCACATATGGGCTGCAGGCTAGGTCTTGAACTGCCATTGGTGAGACAGGTAACCAACTGAAGAGATCAAACTGGATGGGCTGGTCTGGTCATGTTCTGGTCTGGTCATTAATTAGTATATACCACAGTGGATCTGTCTACATACGCTGTTTGTTTTGCACAAAATTATAATCATGAATGGAAAAAACAGTGCCAATGTGGGGGCCTATTATTTACATTGGTTTAGTTCCGGTTAAATCCACTGTGTTGTTTTACTTGAGTTGACCAACCATTTGTGGAAAAAAAAACATTGTTTAAAGTAAACTTATTTGTAACCTTTTTATTTTTTTTACCACAAAAACTAATTTCCTTTAGGTAAAGACATTTTGCCAGTGAGCAGACAGAAACATTTATCTACGTTACAGCTAATTTTGTACAACTGAGATTAACTTCTACAGATTCTGCTGCAGCGTGGAAAGAAATCCAAGGGGATGATCCTGACATTCAATGGCTCCAGTGGTTCTGATAAAGCCCCCACAGGGGGCCTGGAACATCCCAAACAAACTGCCAGGGAGGTGCCCCTGGGGTCCTGGATGAAAATGTGTCAGTTATGATATTAAGGGGAGAATGAGCCGCTCTGCTCCGACTGCTCTTGAGCGACCTTGCTATACACTTTCTATTTATGTATTATTATTTTGTTTTCCCATGCCGCTACTCTGGTGTTGCAGACACTGTAGGTGACCAGACAGGAGTGGTTCAACCAGAGAGGAGAGGTTCAAACAGAAAGGAGAGGTTCAACCAGAGAGGAGAGGTTTAACCAGAGAGGAGAGGTTCGGCCAGGCAGGAGAGGTTCAACCAGAGAGGCGAGGTTTAACCAGAGAGGAGAGGTTCGGCCAGGCAGGAGAGGTTCAACCAGAGAGGAGAGGTTTAACCAGAGAGGAGAGGTTCAACCAGAGAGTAGAGAGGAGAGGTATGTCAGAGGGATGTTACCGATGTGGATCAGACCTGTGTTTGTAGACCATGGAGATTGTTAGAGGCCTCTGGTGGTCAAAAGGCTGTTTTAGCTTTGGCAGCTCCACTGTGGTATTCCACCACTTTCATAATTTTATTTACCCACCGCGAACAAACGTGACCCGTGAATCTCAAACCGACAAGCGCACACCGGCAGTAGTGACCAAAGTCTTGCGGACGTACAGACATGCTACACACACAGAACGGCCATGTTCAAACGCTAAAGATGAATTCTGGAATCTCGTCGGTGGTGCGGGGGCTACAACAGGAGGCGCTGCAGCACCCCAAGCCCCCCTTCCTCGGTGGTGCCCTCCACGGTCGCTTAAAGCTGACGAAACTCTGAGGGTGAGTGGCTTGGAGTTTTAAAAGGCCCAACAACATCCCAACACACTTTTGACTTGAATGATGCAATTAATTGTCCACTGTTACTTAATAAAACAACCATGCAATTCTAATTTACACATCCCACCCATCGCTAAAGAAGAAATAAACATCATCGACAACTGACCACTACATTCAGCATATATTTCAGTTTACACAAGTGTCACGAAATCAGACGCCACCAAATATCAGGCATCCGGCACATCATTTTTGAGCTTTGTCAGTTTCACACTAAAGAATTGACCTATGCATTTGTTTACATCTCAAAAATGAATGCAGGAGGACGCCACCTCACTACTTGCAGCAGAGCCTGTATCGTTGTAAACTTGCTCAAAGGGGCCACTGGAGAGTCTGTAATTAGCTTCCACGCCCTTGATTGCTTTTGCTCCCAGCCTTTCGGACACTTGTGCAAACGGCGAAGGAGCGTGTGAACACACAAATGGAGGGCAGAGGGTGGGGCAGAGGACAGAGGGGTTAATTTGGTATGTACCATTGGAGTCGTGTCCAACTGAGGCATCAAGAGGGGTCAGCCCACTGTGAAGGAGAAGAATGGAGACTGGCTTAGAGGATGTCACGAATTCGGCCAGTAGAAATCAACCAAATGAAATGTGAATATGCACACTGTTAGATCTTTTTTTTTTTTTTCTGAGCTCCCTTGACAGCGACCTTCTAATCCAAGGCCGTCTGCGTTCCACTTAACCTCTCGACCATATCTATGGCTCTTATAGCCCGCTCAGAGGCCGTGATGTGAAGTGTAGAGGGATGCTTTCTTTATCTCTCTGGTTTAGAGTAGACTGTTGTGCTCCACTGCTCATTTAGATCTGACCCTGTGTGTGTGCTGCAATTGAGATTCTGCTCACAGGCTTGTAACATCTTAACTAATTTGAGTCTGGAATCAAATATGGCACGATTTGATGCACTCCTTTGTGTTTAACGACATGGTGAAAAATGGGAGGTCAAACATGATTAAAATTACTATTAAAACCACTCAGTCAGACTCAACCAGCTGCGTGAGTCTTTGTTCCTGTATCTTCTTTTCGTTTTTCCTTGAAGTAAAAAAAGAACACATGAATTAGGCAGACAATGATGATACAGAATAGTTTACATCAATAAAACATTAAATAAAGTTGGAATGCTCAACCATTTTGGTTTCATAATCAAATACATGTATATATGCAACATTGAATGTATGATTCATGAAATGGGTATAGACATTTTAATTCTCAGCCTGTGATATTGATATTTTATATATTACATTTAGTGAATATGTTGGCAGGTGTTCAGTTTTACAGTATTGTTATGCAGCTCAGTCAGTTCACTCGCCACTCTCTCTCTGTCTATTCATCTTGCCGCTGTATCACACACACACTTTATTATGTTGTTATTATTCCAATGCATCAAGGACCTTCCAGATCTCTTTGGGGTCACTTGTATTCATATGTACAGCATATTAAACAGACTGAACTTCCGTTGTGGGGTTCTCATAATGCCAAGTGTTTACACTCTCATCATCAATCTGTCAATCTGTTTTGCTCTGTAATAGGAAACCAATTTGCCATTAAATCTATTCTGAATGAAACAGCTGTGAGGTAACTGGCTGCTGGATCCGTTTGAGGGATAACAGACGGTGGGCAATAGAGGATGATACGTCTGCATGACAAATGGATGAAGTCAATTTGGTATATTTAAGAGGGCGAGTGCCAATGTGTCTCTGAAATGTATTTGAGGATACACAAACACAACATTAGCCACAACTATCCATCAGTTGTTTTGGATTTATTTTGAACAGGCTGTTGCGTCACGCAATGTCCCGACACCCCTTTCTAATTGGTAAACAAAATCCAATCAGTCTGCGTTCAATGCCAGTTTAATCTGTGGTCAATAGATAGAGGACATGAGCATTACTCATCGATGAGCTGGAAGAGTAGAAGGGCCGATCATGGCCAAGTACCTAAATCCTCAATGCACTACAGCAAGCCTCCAGTAGGTGTCAGTAAAGAGGGATTGTGTGACAGTTGGGTTGAGACGGAGTGAGAGAAGAAGGGCAGGGACCGAGAGAGGTAAATCGAGGGATGGACACAGAGAAAATGGGAGAAAGTGTGTGTTCTGTGTGTGTGTTATAGTCGTCACTCATTCCCAACCTCCTTAAAGTGTGGAGGATCATCTGAGCCATTTCAGCCAATCATCCACACGGTATCACAGTCTGCTTTCTTATGAGCCGTGGTCAAACACTGTGAATGTTTAACTGAATAGGCTTCCATTTGTGACTCTGCCACAGCGATGTTGTTACCCTGCGGGGGAAGTGCTATGTAATAGAAGAGGACAGAGGAGTCTGACTGTAGACATTCTCTTGGCTCCACTTGCACTAATGATGGCCTCATATTGGTAGCTGCTTTGTGTTTCCACAACAATATCATGACGATACCTGAAATTTGTTGGTTGTCGAACATTATGGTTCTGATTGGGCAGTAAATGCATGTAAGACTGTGTATCATGGAGATTGAGAGAGATTGTTAAACAGAAATTGAGAGACCTGGAACTGAGAGATTAAGAAAGAAAGATTGAGAGAGATTGAAATAGATGGAGAGAGAAAGAAAGACAAGAGAAGAACTCCTTATGTGGTTTGGGTCCCAGCTCCAGATGGTTGATCTTGATCTCCAGATGGTTGATTTGGTTGATGGTTGATCTTGATCTCCAGATGATCTCCAGATCTTAAACAGAGAACCTCAACCTTTAGGAGCTGGATCTCAAACCACAGTCATGATCAGGCCATACCACACCGTGAAGCTCCCTATGAAGGGACGTTCTAGAGCGAAACAATGTGTTACCACAATGCAGACTGTGATAGCAAGGATGTGCAGATCTGAATTATGGCGGTCGTTTTCAGTGTTACAGCACACCTGAATCAACATGATGCACAGCATGATTTCAACCGAGCTCTACGATGGCTGCGGATGATCTGTGAATCTGGACCACTCTCTGAATCTGAATAGTTCTGTGACTCTGGATGGTTCTGTGAATCTTGACATTTCAATGAATGCAGATGGATCTGTGAATCCGGACAGTTCTGTGAATGCGGATGGTTCTGTGAATCCGGACTGTTCTGTGAATGCGGATGGTTCTGTGAATCTGGACTGTTCTGTGAATGTGGATGGTTCTGTGAATCCGGACAGTTCTGTGAATGCAGATGGTTCTGTGAATCCGGACAGTTCTGTGAATGCAGATGGTTCTGTGAATCTGGACTGTTCTGTGAATGCGGATGGTTCTGTGAATCTGGACTGTTCTGTGAATGCGGATGGTTCTGTGAATCTGGACAGTTCTGTGAATGCAGATGGTTAGTTGAAAATGGATGGTTCTGTGAATACGAATGGCTCTGGGGTTATTTGTATGGGTGAGCGGGGGTGGGGGGGCTGGATGTTTTGTCAATGTCCTTTGTAGTTTCTCCTCATTACTGTGGCCTCTATCTCTCTTTTCCCCTGTCTCACTTTTTCTCCATCTCCTTTCCTCTCTTCCATTTCTCTCCCACCACTAGCCATTCGATTTACAGTATATATGAAAATAGGAATGCCGTCACACTCCTGAGGGAGTTGCAGTATGTTCTCTGGGGAGGGGGGCACCAGAGCCTTCATTACAAACGGCCCCCTATCCCCTATATACTACTTTTCAAGTGGGTCCTGGGGGCACACATGGCTCTAGTACAAAGCAATACATTAATAGGATATAGGATTCCATTTGGGTCGTCGAGGGAGGATAACGTTGAGCATATTAGCTTTGAGTGATGGTCCCCCATAAAGATGGCCACTTGCCACCTCCAGATACCCCCCCCAAGGTGATGATGGAGGGCTGTGAGAGGCCGTAAGAGGACCTGGGTGACCTCTAACTCCTCCAGTAAGAGACAGCTTCATGGCCAGACCTTATCACACATGTGATGAAGTAAGACTGAGCACATCATCCACCCTGTGCCACCCAGCACCCACCCCCCGTGTGTCTGCTGTTGAACCCCATGTCAAGACCCTCAGTCAATCTATGGATGTCCGTATTCATCAAATACATTGGATTTTAATACTACTATCCTAATTCAACCCTAACTCTGTCATTTTTTTGTAATTGTCTGCTTAGATTGTATTTGGTAGATATTGTATTTGCCTTTGATTGTATTTAGTGCTAACTAATTTGGCCATGATTATATTTGGCCGTGATTCATTCGACTTCAGCTGTAGAACTTAAAGGGAACTACAGGGCATTGCTTTGGACCACAAAAGTAGCGCATTATATAGAATGCCATTTGGGAAGCAGACCGAGATTCGCTATTGGCCAATCCACTCTCATTCGCTACACATTTAACTAATTAGCCAACATGAATTAATTCCTGTTTAATTATAATCTGAGCCGAATGCAGACGCATCAGTGTGCTTCCCCATCGGCACCTGGTTCCCTATGTATTACACTCGTTTTGACAGGCTCTGATCAAAAGGAGTGCACTATCTAGGAGTAAAGGGTTCTATTTAGGACGTGTTTAGAGTTGACAGCACTGCCCCAGAGTAATGTGAGGTACTGCTAATGATGTAATTGTAGTGGAAAAGTTAAAAGTTACCTAGAGGCCTCAATATCATCCTCTAATCTATTTACAACCAACAACAAATTATTTCCTGACTGTCGTTTAACCAGTGGCAAATTCTTTGTCAAGTTTTATTCTCTTCTCACATCATTAACATAATTATGATGTGTGTGTCTGTGTGTGAACCCTAAACGATAAGTGGATTATGCAGGAACAAGATCGTGGTGAGGGCAGAATTCGATCTGGTACCTAGGGTGTGCCGATATTGGGAATGTTCATTTTTCTCTGGCTTTCAGAATTTTCATCAGCCAAAGATAATGTCTCTATACAACAAGGTTTTCACAGTAGTGAAGGTTCCCTTGTCATAACTGTCAAACAGGACTGCTTGTCTTTCTAATCATCCAGCCAGCATCGCCAATTGCAACCTCTCTGTCAATAAAGTGCACTAGTTTCGACCAGGTCTGATCGATGTTGGAACACTCCTCACAAGCTCTCCCAGACTATTAGGTGGAATGAGTCCCCAATGCAATCATATTCCCTAAATTGTTCACTGCTTTAGGCAGGATCTACATGGCCTCAGGTCAACAGCACTGCATTGGGAACAGGGTGCCTACATTGGGAACAGGGTGACTACATTGGGAACAGGGTGACTACATTGGGAACAGGGTGACTACATTGGGAAGAGGGAGCCTACATTGGAAACAGGGTGACTACATTGGGAACAGGGTGCCAACATTGGGAACAAGGCGACTACATTGGGAACAGGGTGCCTACATTAGGAACAGGGTGCCTACATTGGGAACAGGGTGCCTACATTGGGAACAGGGTGCCAACATTGGGAACAAGGTGACTACATTGGGAACAGGGTGCCTACATTGGGAACAGGGTGCCTACATTGGGAACAGGGTGCCTACATTGGGAACAGGGTGACTACATTGGGAACAAGGTGACTATATTGGGAACAGGGTGACAACATTGGGAACAGGGTGACTACATAGGGAACAGGGAGCCTACATTGGGAACAGGGAGCCTACATTGGGAACAGGGTGCCTACATTGGGAACAGGGTGACTACATTGGGAACAGGGTGACTACATTGGGAACAGGGTCCCTACATTGGGAACAGGGTCCCTACATTGGGAACAGGGTGCCTACATTGGGAACAGGGTGACTACATTGGGAACAGGGTGCCTACATTGGGAACAGGGTGCCTACATTGGGAACAGGGTGACTACATTGGGAACAAGGTGACTATATTGGGAACAGGTGACAACATTGGGAATAGTGATGAATGTTCTTCCTTTTTGTCCAGCTCCACAGACAGATATGAGTCATTGGTCTGCTAAAACCTCAAAACCCTCCAGCAACGCTTTCCAGAGAACAATTAAAAGAAGCATAAAAAGATGTGCATGCACACACACACAGTAGACAAGTCAATGGGTGTTTTGAGTGTGGTTGATTCTTTTATTGTAATCTGTAAAATTGGTAGAAGCGACAGTACTATATGGAGACTAGCAAAGCCTAGAACAGAGAAAGGGTTGTACTTCAGTATGCCTTTTCTATATCGTGCAGTATAGGATTTGCCTGTCACACACACACCCAAACAAACGAGCACACAAATACACTCACACACAGGCATGCTTGCTCGATGGTTCGAAAGCACACTTTTTACATATTTCATTTAAACATGTAAATCCAATGTACAATTAGAAACTACTGTTATAGTGTCTGCATGTGAGAAATCCTAAGGGTATAGGTAACACTTCCACACCACCAATGACCTCTGAACTCCTGCCCATTACCACTGACACTTACAGGCCTTCCATTTAATGGTCATATCCAGTCAACCTGTGAACATCGAAAATATCTCTATTCCAAGTCGACACTGACCCCTGGCTATTCTGGCATAATAGAATGGGCTTGTTAACTAAAAACACAGTGTTTTTGGGACAAATAATCAACACATACCAACTTCCCCTTGCAAAACTCGACCACCTCATGTGCCTTTTAATGTCGATTGAGGTTGGGTTTGTTTGTAAAATCTGGTGACAGAGATTTTGAAAAAATATTAGCTAAGCATCTTTTTTCAGCAGGGGTTGATGAGATGACAACTGACTAGAGAGATCTTGAAAAAAACTATTATTTAATTTGGTTGACTAAAACAAGATAAGACGTTAGTGGACAGGAGGTGTTTGTAAAGAGAGAGAGAGACCTTTTCGTCACAATCAGCTTAGGTGCATGACTTCACTACAGCCATGGTTTTGATTGAAACTGTGCTGTTTATTCTTTTGGTTATTAATGCGTATGGTTCTATTAGGTACATTTAAAAAGTACTCCTGTTGAGCAAGAGGCTGTCTTCTGTCTCCAGCAGATCCAGCCTGGCATAGGGATGCCATTAAACAGTGGCTGTCAAAATACGAGCCATTAATTAACATTGTATTGTTGGCTTATCTTCATCGATTTGTCAGGATCATGGGGATTTTTTTGCCACAAAAGGAATTGGTGTTCCCGTTTGCACGTTGGCTGCCCACCAAAGTGGCTGGTAAAGACAGATTTTCCAACCCTGAGCTAACTTCACTCGTATTTGGCAGGTGCCGGTTGTGGAGCTTTATTTTCGGAAGTAAGTGAGACAGTTTGTTTACTGTCAGTTAATGAGGCAATACACCTGAATAGACTAAAATGTTTCTAAAATGCAAGGGCATTTTGTTGACTAAAATGCCTCACTGTTTTTGTAATTTTGACAATAACTAGACTAAATAATTCAGGTGACACAAAAATTGTCAAAACATAATGGTACAAATGTGACAAGCTAAATATACACTCACCTAAAGGATTATTAGGAACACCATACTAATACTGTGTTTGACCCCCTTTCGCCTTCAGAACTGCCTTAATTCTACGTGGCATTGATTCAACAAGGTGCTGAAAGCATTTTTTAGAAATGTTGGCCAATATTGATAGGATAGCATCTTGCAGTTGATGGAGATTTGTGGGATGCACATCCAGGGCACGAAGCTCATGTTTCACCTCATCCCAAAGATGCTCTATTGGGTTGAGATCTGGTGACTGTGGGGGCCATTTCAGTACAGTGAACTCATTGTCATGTTCAAGAAACCATTTTGAAATGATTCGAGCTTTGTGACATGGTGCATTATCCTGCTGGAAGTAGCCATCAGAGGATGGGTACATGGTGGTCATAAAGGGATGGACATGGTCAGAAACAATGCTCAGGTAGGCCGTGGCATTTAAACGATGCCCAATTGGCACTAAGGGGCCTAAAGTGTGCCAAGAAAACCTCCCCCACACCATTACACCACCACCACCAGCCTGCACAGTGGTAACAAGGCATGATGGATCCATGTTCTCATTCTGTTTATGCCAAATTCTGACTCTACCATCTGAATGTCTCAACAGAAATCGAGACTCATCAGACCAGGCAACATTCTTCCAGTCTTCAACTGTCCAATTTTGGTGAGCTTGTGCAAATTGTAGCCTCTTTTTCCTATTTGTAGTGGAGATGAGTGGAACCCGGTGGGGTCTTCTGCTGTTGTAGCCCATCCGCCTCAAGGTTGTGCGTGTTGTGGCTTCACAAATGCTTTGCTGCATACCTCGGTTGTAACGAGTGGTTAATTCAGTCAAAGTTGCGCTTCTATCAGCTTGAATCAGTCGGCCCATTCTCCTCTGTCCTCTGGCATTTTAGTCCACAGGACTGCCGCATGGATGTTTTTCCCTTTTCACACCATTCTTTGTAAACCCTAGAAATGGTTGTGCGTGAAAATCCCGGTAACTGAGCAGATTGTGAAATACTCTGACCGGCCCGTCTGGCACCAACAACCATACCACGCTCAAAATTGCTTAAATCACCTTTCTTTCCCATTCTGACATTCAGTTTGGAGTTCAGGAGATTGTCTTGACCAGGACCACACCCCTAAATGCATTGAAGCATCTGCCAGGTGATTGGTTGATTAGATAATTGCATTCATGAGAAATTGAACAGGTGTTCCTAATAATCCTTTAGGTGAGTGTATAAAAAAATATATATTTTAAGAAAATTACTGTACCGTCTCTCTCTCACACACACACACGTGAACACACATACACACACACACACAGCTCATTCTGTAATGTGTATAAACTTAAATGTCTGTCATCTGGAGCAGCAGACAACAGTTAAGTAGTTCTTCCATTCTCTAAATTCATGGCTCCAGGATCAGCTTTTTGATGTTCCCCACCCACCAACATTGATAAATCCCTAAAACACACGCACATATACAAACACACATACAAACACACAAAACAAAACATCCATCCCCAAAGTACTTTTAGATTGGTTGAATTTTTTGCCTTTACATCCCATGTTGTCTTTGAGAGCGTGGCAATTTTCATGATCTTCTTTTATTCCTGACAAAGGAAAATTGTTTTCATTTTCACAAAAGTTTGAATGTGCACCCAGAGTTTTACAATGCCCCTGGAAGTATAATCAATGTAATTGTTGCTTGGCAATCTCAGTCCCAATTGTGATACCAATCTGGGAATGTTGCCCTTCTCCTTAACCCACAATGCATTGCTGACTGTGGAAACAAAGCTTTAGACTAGGTCCAAAATTGCACCCAAAAATAAGTGGACTTATTTTTGCCCAGTTCCCTAAATAGTGCAGAACCTAGTGCCAGTTCAAATCGGTTCAGTATGGGACACCGTTTGGGCCACGCCATTAGTGATGGCTTCAAACAAAAGCACTCCAATTTAGAACCTCCCCTAGCTAGCGCAGGAGCTGTGTGTGTATACGTGTACATGTGTATGTGTGTATGCTGCAAGGTGTATTGATCTCCTAGCAGGAGGCTCACACAAAAGGCTTTTACACTGGATGTCGGACACCACAATGCAAACAGTCATTGTAGCATAAATGACATCACTTTTGTATCCACGTAGGTTTGAGGTGATTTGAATTCATCCAAGGTGGTTTAATGGAGATTTAGGGCTTCATTATTGGGGTTTTTGAAGTTCAAATATCAAACAATCGAATTTTTTGTGTGTAGGTGGGGGCTGGCCTTTTGGAGGTGAATAGATGTTGCCATTAGAGACCCATTAAACTTCTATCCTGACAAGCAACCGAGATGAGATGAGAGAGAACAGATTTTCTCTCTTGGCTTTTTCTCTTGGCTTTATCAGACCAAGCAGGGTGGTAATAACAAATCCAGTGTAATATTCTATGCCTGTTCAGGTACCCAGGACGTCAGGATATGCCTTCAATACTGCAACTTTGACTCTTAAGTAGACTGCCTTATCATACCTTTAAGTATCTGGTCAGCATCACCAGATCCAACAAGAATCTTTACGTTTGTCCAGGTACCCAGGATGTCAGGATAGGCCTTTAAAACTGGCCACTAGGGGCACCAGTGAGCATTGCACACTGCTTGCCAGCTTGTTGTGGACGGAACAATGTTGATGTATGCTTGGCAGGCATTTTTAGTTATGTTGATGCATCCCTGTATTTCTGTTTTGACTCAATCCCAAACCCTAAATGTATTCAACAACCCTGAGTGAATGCCTCAAACACCAGCATTTTACATGCTCTCTCAGTCTTTCTTTCTCAAATGTTATGCTCAAATGTTGAATATTGTCGCAGCCTTTATTCGTCACTGATAAGGTGTCCGAATTACGACTGGCTGACGGGGGACATTTAAACTGGGGGAGGTGTTTCCACCGACTCCATTATCGACAGCAGTGGACAACCAACACTATAGCCCCCTTTGTCCACTGGTCAGGGTTTGCCTCTGACAGTACGCCTCCCCAAATCGGCCATGATTGCTAAATTACAGTTTATACCATAGCCTGTTGGCAAGCACGCTAAAACCTCTCTTTTACTAATCACATAAAAATTTTAAGCACAACTGTCAACCTGGCTTAAAACTGAGATTGGAATGAAAATGTATATCGTCACAAACCCCCATGTTAAATCCCACTGTGCTTGTTCCAAGCGCCATTTCCAAGGCGGAACACAAACCAGTGTGACTGTAAAGATGAGGAGGCAGGACACAAGCGCCCGGGAGAACGGGGGACATTTAATAAAAGAACTAGAACTAGAACAAAAGAAACGTTGAACATCAAGGCAAGACAGAACAACCGTTACACATATCAGGAGACAAACCCAGACCAACAAGACACACCAGGTCAGAACAACAAAACAGGTGTCCGTGATCCAAATGAGGGACCTGCCATGCCAGGACGTGGCAGTGAGATATCGCAAGGGGACGGGCCGTGATTCAGAATTTTCATTTAGAGCCATTCAAAACCCTAGGTACACTCTTGTGCACTTCCTCACCAGCGTTGGAACATCTGAAGTCATTTCCTCCGCTTCCTCTGAGGTGTATTCACCTCTGTTGGGAAACGCCACTGCGGCGCACAGCGAAATCGAGTAAACATAACTCGTGGAGGACACAAGAGGCCAGGTAACAATCACGACCAATTCAGTCAGGGGGTTGTGTGTCTGAATAAAGGGCCCCCTCTGTGGCCTTGTCAGGTGCCTGTCATGAGCAGAGGCCATTTGTTAGACTGTCGCTGTTCCATTAAGTGTGTGTGAACAAACGTAGCATTTTGCAAGGGGACAGCGGTTTGAAAACTGCAGCTCTGACAACATTATCCTGCTCACGCAATCGTCATCTTGTGGGCCCGTGGAGCAATGTCCGTGGCTGAGGATGCAGGTTCGATTTCCATGGCACACATGAACACTTGATGGCGATAAGCTACGCTCCGCCATCTGATGAATATAACCCTTTATAGTTCGGAAGACATCCCAGCCTTAATGAGTCATTCTGTCCAGGGCCTCGAAGAGGAAGTATCTATGGTAATGAGAAGAGTTTAAAGGAAATCCACAGAAAAGCGAAGTTTCAGCCCCATCGTTGGCGTGCGGCTGGTGGAATTGGTGTCTTTGTAGATGTTCTCTCAACGTTTTCTGAATTTTCTCTGAACGTTCTCGGCCCTAATAGCACTCTTTGTCCTTATGAAGGGCATTGCTTTTCACCAGGATCCCCTTCAAAGTGCACTACCTTTGAACAGAACTTATAGGGCCCCCGGTCAACAGAATGCACTATATTGGGAACGGGGTGCGATTTGGGACACGTGTGCAGGCTATCTGTAAACACTCTTCAAAGAGCCAAGCGACTAGTACCTGAAACCCCTTCAGGGGAACACACGGCACAATGCCGGCTAATCAAAGGACTTCCTCCTCTGCCCGGCTTTCTGTCTCCTGATAAGTGTTCGGAGTGACTCCTGCTGAGCCCCTCTGCCTCGCCGCGTCATTCCCCACCTCCTCTGTGCCTGGTTCCGTTCCTCCCCTGGCTGTTTGCCGTATCCTCTGCGGTTCGCTGGCTGGCGGACGTAAAGGGAAGCCAATTGACACACTGCACGCTTCCTGAATGGCACTCTGTGGGCCCTGGTCAAAAGGAAGTGCCTCGTGGGTGAAGTTGGCATCGCTCGTGACACAGGCAGGATTTTTCAGCCTCCCGAGCAGCCAGCAAGGCTGCGGTTTAACGGGCGCTGTCATGCTCTTATTAATGCAGAAATCACATTGCTCTGATTGAGCTCCGCCATGCACAGACAACAGCTTGAGCTCTTTCTGTCTCCCTCCCTCTCTCTCTTTCTCTCTCTGTCACTATCTATCTCTCTTTCTCACTTTTTATATCCCCCCCCCCTCGCTCTCTCTGTCTTTCCCTCTGCTGTGTTGGGATCCAGGGCCTTAAAGGAGTGAGTCGGTCTGAATTTAGCCGTGAAATATTATCTGAACAGACCTCTGCGCTCTGTAGGACCTGAAAAAGTATTATTCTGCTTCTGTTTCTGAGTGTTTTATCTCTCTCTCTCAGTACTCCTGTACTCTTCTCTGTCTCTCTCCTCTCTCTGTCCTCTAAATCACTCTCCTCCCTATAAACTTTCTTTCACCTTTATATATCTCTGTCTACCTTTCATCTCCACCCCCTCATTATTTATATTTAGTTAGTCATTATTTAACCAGGTAATTATACAAATATATTGTCACCTCTTCTCTCTCCCTTCATTCCTCACCTCTTCTCTCTCCCTCCGTTCCTCACTTCTTCTCTCTCCCTTCATTCCTCACCTCTTCTCTCTCCCTTCGTTCCTCACCTCTTCTCTCTCCCTCCATTCCTCACCTCTTCTCTCTCCCTCCATTCCTCACCTCTTCTCTCTCCCTTCGTTCCTCACCTCTTCTCTTTCTATCCCGCAAGAGCGTGGAAACATGTTTACACTGTTAAAGTGGAAAAGAAGAAAATAAAAAAAACTATAAAATAATAAATTACTAAAGTTGGGTTAAAGGCTGAATTAATTTCAAATATGATGTTATAATTATTATATTATAATTGTAATATTATGTACAGTGTTGATTTGTTTGTTCATCAGGGAGAGAGTTATACATATAGTAGTCTGATATGCAATATTCTGGTAAGATGTCAATTTGATTTGGGCTTAGGATCTTGTTTTCGCTGAGGAATTGTTGGATGATACTGCAAAGGATTTTCCAGAGGGTGCTGTTCATACCGATTGCCTGGTTCTGGTCCAGTTTGGGCGTTTAAGTCATTACAGACTAGTTAATGTCCATTGGCCAAGCTGACTAGGTAACACATAGGAAGACATGTGTCTCTGTAACCAATCGGGCACCATCTCCTCTATGTTCTTGTTTCTTGCAGAAATGCCACAGATTCCAATTGTGTTGGTGATGTGTAGGTTTCTGCTCTCGAGGCCAAAGCCAGAGGTTGTCAGACCTTGTTCCAGGAGGAGGTAGAAGATGCTTCACCTTTCCCCTCCCTCCACTCCCCCCAATTCCATCACCTTACCTCCCTCGCCCGCTTTCTCTCCCCTCTCGGTCTTCCGCCTATTCACTCACCTCTCTCCTCCCCACTGCACCATTCATGAGAACATAAACAGACTGTACCTGGGAGACCCTGTAGCAAACCCTTTATTCTTGGTAGTTGCTGGACTCTGTCTGTTGTTCTGCGGTAGCTACATGGTGTGTGTCTGGGAACTTAACAGAACTTAAGTGACTGGAAATTGGAAACCACTTACATATCCCACTTGAAGTATTGCCTTATTGATGGGAACCGCTGCAATCGTCTGGTTTGAGCTAACAATGTTTTGTTGACAAGAGAACCGTGTGGGAGATGCTGGAGAGATTAACCTAATAAACTTTGCCCTTTGTAAATCTAAGCCAGAAGAAGGCCGTCCACGAAAGGACTGATAAAGTTGTTGATAAAAGGTCATGCCTCCAATGAAATGAGACTAAACGACTTTGTGAGCTTGGTGTCTTTGCCCAGCCAAGATAAACACAAGAGATTCATCTATGTCAAATGAAACCAGACAGCCAAGGCTCGGCAAAATGGCAAAAGAACAACTAAATAGACAAAAGTCGCCTTAACAACAGGCCCTACTCTCCCCACTCACACATCATTTCTGTCTGCTTGACTTCCTCCATCTCCGGCACGGTGAAGGTGAAAGCTTCCCAAATTCCCCTACACCCTACGCCTATACATAGCACACTCATTCTCACCAGGGCCCAATGGGCTCGGTAGGGAACGGAGCGGCGTTTGGGACGCAGGCCTCTGGGATGACAACTCTTGGCAGCCATTTATCACGCCAGGGTGTCTGCGGGGAGAACTACAGGTTCGCATCAGTATCCATCAGAGATTGACTGTAATTACCCCAGCTATCGGACGAAGCCCGTGAAAGCAGACAGGAACGTCCTGCCGCGCCTGCTGCGTGGCTGTGCTAAGTTTCACGGCAGACGGCTGCTAGATGACAAGTTAAATTATCTGAGGTAAATGTCTGCCTTTGGAAAAGTAGGGCGACATCCTAAATGGCTCCCCACTTCCCATATTGCGCATTACAGGGATCCATAAGGAGCTCCAGCTACTCCTACAGGGAGGGCTCTGGTCTAAGTGAAGGCCCCGTATCGGAAATCGGGTACCAGTTGGACAATTTCAAAAGACTTAAAAGGTTTGGTAGATATGTCACCAAATTCCAATGCCTTATATTCGACTTTGTTGTTTCATGATGATTCTGCTTACAAAGTCTCTGTACTTTGTGCGTGTGTGTGTGTGTGTGTATGCTGGTACAGTAACAGCTTTGATGAATGAACAGAAAACCAAGCTGTGTGTTCAGAGGAATTTCAGCAATGAAGTCTCAAGATAATGTTTTTATCTAGATAAGCGTTGGATTGTGCTAACTTATGGTGTAACACATCAAGGACACTCTCGCCACAGTACTCATAGCAGGAGGTTTGCATGTTACACCCGAGCAAGGCATTCCATTGGTGTGACTTTAGCTACTTTCTGCCACCGTCATCACCATGCAGAGCCCCCGGGTGGCACAGCGGTCTCATGCGTAAGAGAGCAGGCATGTCTCGATCTTAGACTCTCCTGCACCCACTGTATTATTGTTTGGAACTACGCAAGGCCATAATCGTGAACTGGACGTCACGAAAGTGGGAGGGGATAACACTCTTCTCCAGCACGCACCCACAGACACACACACACACACAGAAACACACACACAAAAACACACACACACACACACACACATGAAGACACATGCACGCACAGAAACACACACACACACACACAGAAACACACACCCACAGACACACACACACACGCATACTAACATTTCCGAGCTTTCAACTAATGAGATGCGGAAATCAATAGCTTTCTGATAACAGTGCGTCTTCATTACTCCTCTCTGTGCTGTGTGGATTTACTACAATAATTCGCCAGGGATCACCACACGCGCTCATGCATGTGGGACTGTACACAAAGACCCACACACACATATACAAACACACTCACTACCTCTCAAGTTATTGACTGGATATGTTGTGGAGGAGAGTGTTTTCAAAGCAATTATCAATAGCTTGGCTTGCATGCTGGTTGTTAAATAATTTTTATATTCTTTTAGCTAGACAACCACGTTGTGGATGAGACACTTTTACCTGACAAAAAAATCTGTATTTTTTTTAGTTCTTCAGTACTTGCTATAAGAGGTTGTTTTTCTCTCTCTAAGACAGCTGGACATGTGAGTATAAGTAACGTTCTGTTTACATTCATAAAAAAACAACCACATTCAATGAGTCAACATACACAGCCACTGGCCATTCCTCAAATGACATCCACCAGACTGTTGTGTTACTTCCTCTTCAGGTCAGTCAAAATCTGGTGTCTGTTCTTCTCTACGTTCCCACAGCATCAGAGTGGTTGATGTTTTGGAGTCTAATTGATCCCCGTGCCCAAAGACCTTTTCAGTCATCCACCAGCAGGCTAACATGGGTTAAGGGACATCAACGTCACGGTCAAACAGTCACGGTCAAGGCAAGTGTGATGAAAATAAACAAACAGGCCGGGGGGGACGTTTGGAGAGCGGTGTTCGGCATGGTGTTAGAAGTCGCCCCTCTGTCCCCCCAAGCTGTTGAGCAGTATTTCAATCTCCATTAATCCACCATTCCTACACACCCCCCCCCCTTCCCCGAACAACTCTTGTAGGGGGAGGGAGGGGAGGATGTGGGGGAGGTGGTTGGTTTTCCCAAAAGGTAGAAGTGCCTAAGGATAGTGGTGATGGGTTTACCTCACATTCATGACGAACAACAGGGATCAACACACTGCCATAGATAGAAGGGGCCTGAGAGATGCTGCGGCCCAGACACATAGGCACACACCTTCTTCCCCACCCCCTAGATTCAACTATACAGAATAAGGGAAGTCAACGAGAGATTCCCAGTGGAACCTTTTCGAAAATATACAAATTAAGCAAACCACTGCTGTCTTGGATATTACAGCCTTAGAAGTGGAAGTGACCAGTGTTGGGGAAATTAAAACTGATTGTAGGGTTATTTTTGAAACGTGTAAAGTAAAGCAACTACCGTCATATCGTTCCACTGTTTCTATTTTTTCCTTTGATGACAATATTTCGGTCCTGCTATTATTTACTCCCAGTCATAATGAATGCAAGGGCTGCCCTCTTGTTCAACACTGGTTTAAAGAGTCACGCAATTTTACAATCCCTCTTATCTTAACCTTCTATTTTAGAAGCTAGATCCCAACCATTCCTCCCCCAATGTGGATGTGCCCTGGGGACAGAAACCAGCGGATGGAGGGATAGAGAGAGAGATGAAGATATGTCCTGGCTCACCCCCCCCCGGCTTGTTACAGCCTGGCCTTGCCTCTCCTCTCAGCATCCCTCTGCCCGTTTGCTCACAGAAGCGTGAAGTGGTAAGGGTGCGTGTTTTTCTCAGTGTGTCTTCGTGCGCTCGCGCGTGCGCCCGTGTTCGTGTGTGCTGGGGTGGCGGAAGACGAGGGGGTCGGATGGGAATGTTATGAAAATAGGCCATAGTCCTCCTGGAGGATGAAGATGAGGATGATGCTACACACTATACTGGGTTGTGTGTTGCCAACAAACGGCCAAAGGCGAGGCTCTGCTTGCCCCACGACTGTTTCAAGCGAGAGTGCCTGAGTAGAGTGAAGCTCTTCTGCTGCTGCATCCTGACAAAAGATATAAACACACTAGCCAAGCTTTTCTTAACAAGGACTGGTTGGTATCCAATAATAAATCGGGAACATGCCGGGTGCTGACAAATTGCATTAGTCTGCGTGTGCCTGCAGAACCTTCTCACCTAATCTAATAAATCAGCAGAAACTCACTGATCGGACACGGTTGCTTAAAAACATGACTCCAGAGGCCATTGACATTGTGCGGTTGGGTGTTAACTGGCCTCGTGGTCGCAGCAACTGTTAACACAACACACATAACACACAGAGGCGGCTGGGCGAAGGGCGGAGGGCACCTGCTGTGTCTATCAACCTCTAAAGGAATCCCATTGGATTATCCACAGGAAAAATCATTAACCCAAAGCTTGGGCACTTCGTTAGAGATATGTCACCAGATAGAGATAGAGAGACTGAGTTAGAGATAGCCCGGCCCGAAGTATGGCCTACTTTTTCCAAATTTTAATCCGGACCTATTTGCTTCAGCTAATATTAAGGGTCAGTTCTGTTATTGACCCCAAAACCATGTTCGACTTGGCCAGTGTTTCCAAAAACGTCCCTCAAGTACCCCTAGACAGTTTTGTTCCCACTCCTGAACTACAGCAGCTAGACCTAATTAAACAAATTAACTAAGCTAAAAGCCCGAGATTAGTTGATTCGTGGTGGACTATCTGCAGTGGATCAAAACAGATGGAACTGGCTATACCTCAGGATAGGTTAGGGAAATACTGCCCTGGCCCAGGCTATAACTTATTTATAAAACATCCTAGCTGAATGTCTTAGTAGGGGAGTGTTGAAATGACGTCATTCTTAGTCTGCAGGGGGAATAGCCTGGCTGTCAGTCTCGTGGGCTCAGCCGAAGCAAGCAAGTAAACAAAGGAACTAAGATTACCATAAGCCAATCTTTATCCGCCTGATAGCAAACCAAGCTATTACACTGGTGCTTGTTTTGATACATTTGTGTTAGAATTGTATATGACTCTGTGGCATGGAACATGTCAAGCAAACCCAGAGCATACCCCTTTTAAAGTAACTTAAAACCAGGGGAGCGTTCGGGAGGAAGCGTTTTGGAACGTTCATATAGAAATAGGCGATGTAGCAAAACATCCTCTATGACATACATGAGAATAAGCAATCACTTCGTTTCTGGGATATTTATGGAATTTTAATTTCCAACTTTAGATAACGTTTGGCGACTAAACATGGCCCGGTCAGGTCTCCCTGCCTGTGCATACCGCGTGGTCCACACTAGACCATTTCTAAAATCCCATCCATACACGTGCGCTTAAAATAATGGAATAGTAAAAACTAGGAATTCAGCTGTTTCGTTGCATTTCTGGGCACCTCCCGTAGTTGTACAATCGTTTAGGATTCATATATTGAGGTTGAATACCGCACCTTGCGTTCACGTTGGCTGTTCTCTCTCTCTTTCTGTGGCTCTGCATAACTCTGCCAGCCCCTCGCGCGCCACAACGAGGCTGTGCGGTGGTGGGAGACACGGCGTTGAATTACACAGGTCACGGAAAAAAACGAGACTCGGAGACTGTGTGGGGATATGTTCGCGAAGGAAACCTGCCGAGATTGAAATGCGCCTGAGATTTATCTTTGAGACCTTCTGAATGCTCATACAGCGAAAGAGATGCCGGGTTGGAAGAAGAATATCCCTGCCTGTCTTCAGGCTGACCAAGAAGGAGGTAGGAACCTGCTATGGCTTTTTAGGCTCCATAGCTAGCCCTATACCTTTTTTTCCCCAGCCATACATATTCTCACAGTATTTCTGAGCCTTCTGTGGGGTGGTGGGTCGGCGAAGCAGAACAATAAATAAGTGAAAGTTCCGGCGCAAAACCATTTTTTGCTGTTTTATGCAATTAGGTTTTGTTTGTTAGATTGTTCGGAGTACTAACAGGCTACAGTTGTAGCCGCGCTCGTTCATTCACCAACATGTAGCAAGCCGGTGTCAACTTTTCTTTTTAGTTCTTACTTTGCTTTAGCCAGTGGTGTAGTCTTGGTGTTCGAGGCTCTTCAGTAGCTTTGCACTTGTTCTCCCAGCTGCTGTAACTTACGTTAACACACATGCCGGTGCTATTTCTATTATGTGCCAATATAATACTGTTTAGACTATTTCCCTACTGTAGGCTATGTGGTTTGCACCGACACATGGATATGCCCGCGTGATCTCCCTGCGATATAAGCTAATGAATGAGCATCTGTGGGCTATAGTCTAGTTCTGTCCACCTTGGGCTTTTCAGCTTCCGGATCTCAATGTTTGTCTTTTAAATGAAGGGATGAAAATGATCATGTTTCATACAATTGAGTAGCCCTCCCTACTCAATATCTTGGTCCCAGTAGTAGCATAGTCTGTAGCCTATTAGCCCATAGGTGTGCGGTACACTTACGGAGAGTAGCGCATAAATCCCAATGACCAGCAGATTTATTTGAACATCGAAGAACAAGCTCTCCCTCTTTCTCCCTCTCTTTCTCTCCCTCGCTGGCTCTCCTGTACGGTTTTCCAAGCATTCTTAATCCACATGTGAAGCCAGCATAAACCTGTCATCCGCAGCACGTATGCTATATGCCTAGTGTTTTACGGAATAAATATGCAACGCTAGGTTTGTATGAATCCTCTGTCATTACACTGTCGCCGGAGGCTGGGCATATTATGAATCGCGGTTTACCATTGCCATCATCATTTTCCATCAGGGTTTGGCCGTCTTTCATGACCACATCACTGGCTTACGATTTACTCCGTTCGAGTCTTATATAGTGAGATGTCATCGTTGATGCATTCTGCGTTGTGTTTACACACGCACATGCACATGCAATACACTGCTGATGTATATATTAACATATGTTAATCTTATGATAACACATGGTAATGGATTCCGTCAACACGTTATTAGCAGACGTATATTTCTGACCTGTGTGTATGGTCAACCTAGGACCGTACTGAATCGAGTGCAGTTTGACAGACACCAATTAAATTCTAATGTTTCAGCTCTCTTGGGATAAAGTGCAGCATTACACCATCTTAACTGAACCCCTATAATACATTAATTGGACAGACATTGAAAATAAATAAGGATAATCTCCCAACAGAATCTTAATCATAACCCTTGAATACAATTATCAGTCTCTTGGGTTTTCAATTTTTTATTGCATTGAAAACTGAACAAATGTTGTTGTGAACAGCATGAGTTCACATATACACTACCGTTCAAAAGTTTGGGGTCACACAGAATTGTCCTTGTTTTCAAAATATTGTCCATTAAAATAACATAACATCAGAAATACATTGCAGACATTGTTAATGTTGTACAGGCATCCAGAGGCCCATTATCAGCTCCCATCCATCCTGTGTTCCAATGGCACGGTGCATTTGATAATCCAAATTTATTATTTTTAAGTTTTGCAATTTCGTTAGCACCACTGAAAACTGTTCTGCTGATTAAAGAAGCATTTTAACTGGCCTTTAGACTAGTTGAGTAGCTATAGCATCTGCAGTTGTGGGTTCAATTTACAGGCACAAAATGGCCAGAAACAATGAACTTTCTTCTGAAACTCATCACTCTATTGAAGCTATTCCATGCATGAAATAAACTGAATTTCTTGTACAATGCTGTGTACTATTCCCTTCACAGAACAGCACAAACTGGCTCTAACTAGAATAGAAAGTGGAGTGTGAGGCCCTGGTGCACAAAGAAGCAAGTAGACAAATACATTAGAGTGTCTAGTTTGAGAAACCGATGCCTCACATGTCCTCAATTTGCATCTTCATTAAATAATACCATAAAAATACCAGTCTCAATGGTCAACAGTGAAGACGCGACTCCGAGATGCTAGCCTTCTATGCAGAGTTGTAAATAAAAAGCTATATCCCAGACTGGCCAATAAAAAGGAAATATTACTATTTGCAAAATAACAAAGACACTGGACAGAGGAAGATTAGAATTGTTTTTATGGACAGACAAATCTAAGTTTTAGGTGTTTGGATCAACAAGAACATTTGTGAGATGCAGACCAAATTAAAATATTCTGGAGGAATGCCATCTGTCAAGCATGGTAGTGGCAATGTGATCTGTGTGTTCTGGAGGTGCTTTGGTGGTGGTGAAGTGTGAGATTTGTACAGGGATCTTGAAGAAGGAAGGCTATCACTCCATTTTGCAATGCCATGCCCTGTGGACGGTGCTTGACTGGAGCCAATATCCTCCAACAAGACAATGACCCAAAGCCCAGCTCCAAACTATTCAAGAACTATTTAGGGAAGAAGCAGTCAGGTGGTACTCTGTCTACAATGGAGTGACCTGCACAGTCCCCGGATCTCAACCCTACTGAGCTGTTGTGGGAGCAGCTTGACCGTATGCTACGTAAGAAGTGCCCATCAAGTGCCCACCAATCCAACTTGTGGGAGGTGCTTCTCGAAGCATGGGGTGAAATCTCTACTGATTACCTCAACAAACTGACAACTAGAATGCCAAAGGTCTGCAAGGCTGTAATTACTGCAAATGGAGGATTCTTTGATGAAAGCAGTGTTTGGAGGACACAATAATTATTTCAATTAAAAATAATTATTTCTAACCTTGTCAATGACTGAATATCCCATTCATTTAGGTATATTTCTTATTCAAACCAATTTCATGTACGTTATCATGGAAAGGAAGGACATTTCTAGACAAACCTTTGAACGGTAATGTACATGTGGTACCTTTCTTTGAAAGTTACCCTATCCTATCCACTATTAAGCTGTAGACGTAATTAATTTCAGGGCATTCCGATACATTGATCAAGTGTTTTGTAATATTGATTAAATGTTTCATGGTCTTCGAGTCCTGAAATGATTGGCTCACTCATCTGTAGGTAGAGGCACATACATACACAGACACACCAGAAGTTTATAATTCACTCTGACTTTTCACTGTGCTTGACTAAGCTTGGCTCGTACCGCACCGTTGTGCAGTGTTTCCAAAAGATCAATGTGTTCAGGTTCAGAAATATTCTCTCCCTGAGAAAAACAAATACGCATAGTGTGCCCTTCAGGTCTCAGATCTATTCACATACTATGTGTTGGGGCTACAGTAGAACTAGAAATCCAAGCAAAGCCTGGGTTTAGCCCATACAGGCACCACGTCAAGGCAACTGATAATCTAGAACCAAACATATACAAGCACTACATCAAGCCAGTTGATAATCTAGAACCAAACATATACAAGCACTACATCAAGCCAGTTGATAATCTAGAACCAAACATATACAAGCACTACATCAAGCCAGTTGATAATCTAGAACCAAACATATACAAGCACTACATCAAGCCAGTTGATAATCTAGAACCAAACATATACAAGCACTACATCAATCCAGTTGATAATCTAGAACCAAACATATACAAGCACTACATCAAGCCAGTTGATAATCTAGAACCAAACATATACAAGCACTACATCAAGCCAGTTGATAATCTAGAACCAAACATATACAAGCACTACATCAAGCCAGTTGATAATCTAGAACCAAACATATACAAGCACTACATCAAGCCAGTTGATAATCTAGAACCAAACATATACAAGCACTACATCAAGCCAGTTGATAATCTAGAACCAAACATATACAAGCACTACATCAAGCCAGTTGATAAACCAGAACCAAACATATACAAGCACTACATCAAGCCAGTTGATAATCCAGAACCAAACATATACAAGCACTACATCAAGCCAGTTGATAATCTAGAACCAAACATATAAAAGTACTAGATCAAGGTGGGGACAGTACGATGTTTGTGTTCCTGTCATAGCTGGCCTAACGGGGACAGTGGTACACATCAACCACGATTCCTTGATGGAACAGATTAACATCACGCTATCTCCACGTGAACACCGAACAGGCAACAACACCTCTGTCTTTCTGTGGAACTGTCTGTGGAACTTTACCTCGCAGCTGAGCGGTGATCAGACTCCGCTAACTCGCCAAGGTGTTCATTAACTAGCTATGCACCTCACAAGTAGTCTGACCAATGAGGTTTGACATAAATATTTGGTCGTCTTTATTGAATGGGACAGTTCGTGGCCATGTGTGTTAGACGTGTGACTCCAATTGAATTGTGGGTGATATTAACCCTGCGAGTGAGCGAAGTTGTTCACTCATCCCCCTAAGCCAACTCGAGGTCAGAGGATACAGCTTTTGTAAATTGGACGAGCACTTAAGATGGCAATCAAAACTGCATCCAGTTAAGATGGGAATTCCCCCAGGGAGAGAGAGTGGCGAGGGGGTGTGCTTAGGGGCTGTCTGCCTTGCGATTGGAGTTCAGCCACTGTTCTTGATCTTCTGCAGTGCAGTGCTGTTGAGTGTGTGTGCGTGCGCGTGCGCGCGTGTGTGTGTGTGTGTGTGCGTGTCTGTGTGCATCTCTGCGATGTGGCATGTAATTGGTTGAGGAGAATCAGGGTGTGGGGACACAGTGCCACCTCTGAGGTAACTAAACACCCAAATGTGGGAAGGAGATTCAGCATTTTGAATTCAAACTGAATCTGGCCGACCTTTCTTACTGGATTTTAAACCCCCCCCACATGTTTGTCATTTATTCTTTCTCATGAACATCCCCCCCCCCCCCCTTACCTGTCTCCTCTCCTCTGTCTCTTTTTCTTCTTTCTGTCACTCTTTCTCTTTCTTTCTGCTTCCTCATGATAGTAGACATGGTATCCAGGCCACTGAGAGTGATGAGCTGAACCTCAGTCCAGAAAGATATAGCTTATTAAAGGTCTGGTTGGTTCAAACTAGACCTCTCTTTCATTTGGCATTCTAGTGTATCGGTTTTCTCTGCACATTTTCTGAATAGCCTGTCAAATGTATGGCAACAGACTGTTCCCTGTTTTTTTTTTTTGGTGCCATTATATGATACAAAAGTCCTATCATCAAATTATTTCATCCCATGTTTGGCTGTGGACTGAATGCAATGAATGGAATGCTTTAGCAGAATGTCAGAATGAAGGCAATTCACTTCACACAATAATAATTCCTCCAAAACTGGCCTGCTATTTCAGGCTAACAAATGTATAGTGCTGTTACATCCAATTTGTTGCTTTACACAACATCTTATCACAGTACTGGATAACCATGGTTGACCGACTCCCTGATAAATGTCTGACCTTATTTCCCATCGTGAGATGGTCCATGTCTCTTCTCGTGTTCTGACTCCATTACAATTGGCCTGTAGGTTTCATTAAGTATTTGTTTGTTAGAATCATATTGTTTGTTGTTTCCAACCCAGCTACTCAAACATTTACAGTAATTAATGCTGGGATCAGTCTTATCCTGAAAGGCTCATAGGAGCAGATGACAATCTCCTTTTTCGTTATCCTAACTCCTTTTTTGTTATCTTATCTTCTGTTTCGTTAGCGTTGGACAGCTTGATGTACATTCACATTTCCGTCATGTAGAAGATGCTCTCATCCTCTACATTACGGAGTGCGTACATTTTCCAAGACGCAAAAATCTGAGGAGTCAATGTACAGCGGGTGGGATTAGAACACATTCTAACTCTGACCTATGTGTGATGGAGTCAACAGCAGATTTTTTGAACCTAGAACCCAGTTTGAATCTGGTGAAATAATCCTTTTATGCCATGGGGCAAAATACATAAATGGGAAGGTGTTTTTCTCTAATGGTACCCTATTTCTTTCTAGTGCACCACTTTTGACCAGGGCCCATATAAGCATATATGTGCCATAACAGAGTCAACCATAGTCTGTAAATTAGCTCTGCAAGTCAATAAAACAAGTTTTGCCTGTGGGCGTCATTCATTTAAGGATGCACATTTTCTCCCATTTTTCTCTCATTATAGTTTCAAAGGGCCGACAATAGTTTGCCTGAAGGTATTAACTTATTATCATTAACACCACACAACCAACCCCCCAGAAATATAATTCTATAGTCACAAAGCCCCTAGTGCAAGTAATATTGACTTGTTGCCAAGGAACTTTGGCACTGTCATCAAACTCGACACTATCAAACACATTTAGAATTTAATTATAGCCCTAACTCTCTCCATTCATTTTTTATTTTCCCTCCAGTAAGTTAGCAAGAGATTCCAAGGTCAACCTGGGCATTCAAAAATAAAACTATGAAAATAAACTGCATTCCTTATTATCAGTAAGGTCTATGTTTCTGAGTGCAGATAAAGTTATTTTACCAGTATGTCTAGGATAGCAGGCATTTTGGCTACTGTAGATGAAGTCTCAAATAAGGCATTACATTCAATGTAATCTCTGGTGGGCAGATTGTCGTGGAAAGATTAAACGTTGAGAATCTGCCAAGGCCCACAGAGAATTATGTGATTTCATGAGCAGCCGTGCTTTGGCTTGGGACTTTGTTATTGATTACTTTGACATCAGGATTGGACAAAGGCGGTGCTTTAACACGGACAGAGGTTTTAAACTTGGGCTGATGAAGATTGGGTTTTGGAGTTTTTTTAACTTTTATTTTACCAGGCAAGTATGCTAACAACATATTGTTATTCACAGCAACAACCTAGGAGCGATTAGGATGAACTGTCTTGCTCAGGGGACAGAACATCAGGGTTTTTCACCTTGTCCGCTCCGGGATTAGAACCAGTGACCTTGCATTTAATACCCGAAGGATGTTGACGACTGGTCTACCCTGCCGTCTCCCATTTCCTTATGTAAGCGCAAAGATTTTAACTTATTTTTGCACAATGCTGATCACAGTTGTTTATGGCATTTCTTCTAGAGGTAACAAAGCAAATGTAAGGTAACATGCCTTCTGCTCACCTTTTTAATCACATCCCAAATGACAGTAAATGTCTATTTTCATCAATATGTTTGCAATAAATTGTTGAATCAATACATAGAATGAAGGCAGTTCTGAAGGCAGTTCTGAAGGAGAAAGGGGGTCAAACACAGTATTAGTATGGTGTTCCTAATAATCCTTTAGGTGAGTGTACATGTTCACTGTTACTCCCCAATAGGTTACTATAGATACAATTATCAAGTGTTTCTTGTTGATAAATTATAATAGAAATCAAATGTATGATTTTGCATACAACTCGTAATGTCCACAACACTGGAATTTTCCTACAACTAGTTGTTACAAGTTGTAGTTGCTAGTAACTAGTGCATAACGCCATTGTGCTGCTTGTAATTATTTACTGTTGTAGTAATACTTTAGGTAACTTGTTACTGCTGTAGTTTTACTCTTTGTATCTTATTACAACTGTAGTTGTACTATTAGTAAGTTTTCACTACTATAGTTGTTATTTTATTAACTAGTTCTGTGGGTGTACAAGTAGTTACTACTGGTTTCTACTGTAGTTGTACTATTAGTAACTAGTTACTATTATAGTTGTGCTGTAAGTAACCTTGTAGTTTTTAGTTGACATAAAATATCAACTCAATTAAGGATGCATTCTGGGACTATTACACATTTCTAACTATATTTCTAAAATAAAATTTGTATGTGTAATATGGGGTTAATATATGCATACGTATAATCACTCACCTCATTTAGCCTTTCTATTTCAAATTTGAAAGCAAATAGTTTTAATAAATGAGATATACATAGTATGCAATTTTTGGTGACACATTTTGTCACAACAAAGTCACTTTTACAACACCGTTTCAAAATACGTTGGGACACTACTGCTTAAAATGCAAATAAAAACAGAATGCAATGATGTGCAATTCATTTATCTCTATATTTGTTTGAGAATAGTACAAAGACAACATATAACATGTTTAAACTGACAAAAGGTATTGTTTTTGGAAAAAGACATGCCCATTTTGAATTTGCTGCCAGAAACATTTTTCAGAAAAGTTGGGACATGGGCATATTTACCACTGTGTTGCATCACCTCTTCTTTTAACAATACTCTGTAAGCCTTTAGGAACTGAGGAGAAAAATTGCTGTAGTTTTTAAAGTGAAATGTTTTCCCATTCTTTCTTGATATAGGATTGTAGCTGTTCAACAGTTCAGGGTCTTCTTTGTCGTTTTCTTGGTTTTATAATGCGCCAAATGTTTTCAATGGGTGACAGGTCTTGACTGCAGGCAGGCCAGTTCAGCACCTGGATAATTTTATTACAGAGCCATGCTGTTGTAATACTTAAAGATTGTGGTTTGGCATTGTCTTGCTGAAATAAGCAAGGCCTTCCCTGAAATAGACATTGTCTGGATGGCAACATGTTTTGCTCCAAAACCTGTATAAATCATTCAGCATTAATGGTGCTTTCACAGTTGTGCAAGTCACCCATGCCATGTGCACCAATGCACCCCCATACCATAACGGATACCATAACCCCTATACCAGATGGCTTGTTATAAGCACTCTTTTTAGCCTGGAGGATTAATCAAAATGATTTCACATTTTTATTGGTCAGACCACAGGACAGTTTTCAACTTTGGCTCAGTCCATCTTAAATTAACTTGGTATTATGTAGATGATGAGATTCCGAAACGCTTTGCAATTTGATGTTGAGAAACACTATTCTAAACATGTTGCTGGCATCAAATTCAAAGTGGGCAAATATTTTCCCAATAAATAATAAAATGTCTCTGTTTCCACATTTTGGTATGTTGCCTTTATACTCTTTTCTATTGATTATAGGATTTACATTATTTGCACATCATTGCATTCTGTTTTCTTTACATTTTACACAGCGTTACAACTTTTTTGGAGTTGTGACAGCGTCAAATATTTCTTTAATATGGAGTGTTCACATCTTAACTCTGAGTATAACTCTCCAAATCTCTCCAAAGGCCTGTCCTCCGTTCCACTCTCTTCCTTTTCCGTCTCTTTCTCTCCCTCATTCAACCGTGTGATTAAAGAGGGCACCTCTGGCCAGGTCTTATTGTGTAGAATTAATTAGATTATAACCTGCAGAGGACGTCTTCAGTTCTCCTGTTAAATTCACTGGGCGGGAGGCAGCCTAGTGGTTACAGCTTTAGGACGGGAACCGAAAGGTCGCTGTTTTGAAGCTTGTGCTGACAAGGTGAAAAATATATTGTTGTGCATTTGAGCAAAGCTCTCAACCCTAATTGGGATAAGAGCGTCCACTGAATGACTGTAATGTAAATGTCTCTTTTGAATGCGTGTGGTACTTGGGGGTCTAGGTCCCCAAAGGTTATTCAGTTGAGAAGTGCAGCATTTTGGGTCAGGTTTGGTACTGTCGTTGATGGCGAGAAAAAAAAAAACAGCAGTGCAGATGGATGAGTATAGGTGGATTATGCTTAAAGCTGATATCCTTAAATGTTTTGTAAAAGACAGTACAATATGATACACATTCAAGGAAGATGCTGGTTTTCCAACGTGAATGCTGAAGAATTCTATTTTCCTCTTGGCTGAAGGATTGTTCATTGTTGTTGTATTAACAAAGGGAAGAAGGATATACATTTTTTTTGGTTTAATGTAGTCAAACAGTATTCTTTTATCTCTTTTGCATTTTTAAACAGATTTGTCCTCTGGCTCAAATATGAGTCTGTCTTAGAGGGGGAAAAAAATTCTGTCCCAAATGAACCACTATTTACTTTATAGTACACTACTTTTGGGTTCTGTTCAATTTGAGGAAAGGGGTGTCATTTTGGACACCCAAAGTATTGGAAATAGAAAATGAGATCCGAACCACTGGATTACCACTCAAGTCAAGATTTCTATCAGAAAATAATATGTCCATGCTGAATGGTTTAGAAATTTGTCAACATAGAAAGATGCAAAGTAATATAGGTTGATGTATGAATGCCAGGCTTCAGTTTTCAAATATATAAAGAAAAATAACCTTTTCAGAAACATTGTAAAAAGGAAATCTTTGTACTTTATTTTCAACATTGTAAAAAGGAAATCTTTGTATTTTATTTTCAACATTGTAAAAAGGAAATCTTTGTACTTTATTTTCAACATTGTAAAAAGGAAATCTTTGTACTTTATTTTCAAGGAAATCTTTGTATTTTGATTCGGTCTAATACTAAGACTATGAGCAAAACATTCTTCATGTCATCCACCTCAGCAATGCCAAAATAACAGTGTTTCACTCCTATCCCCATTAAAACCATTGTTGTCCAAGTCAGTTTTTTTTGTAGAAATGTTTTTGAAGGCTTTTTGTTTGCTCCATTTCAGCCAGAGCTGCTCTGCTGCCTGACTAGGCTGCCGTTCATGGCTTGAGCATGTGTGAACGTGTCTCATTGCACAAAGACAATGCAGGTAGCTGCTCTCAGTATTGGTCTACCTGGAGGCGGCGTATATAAAAATCATTGTTTTCCCTTTTACCCAGCCGTAACACTTAAAACACATGACGGCAAAAATGGGGGTGTAGAGCAGAACCATTTTCAAAATGTCATTTTTGACTCAGTTTCCACACTCCCAGCATATTGACACGCTGTTCCATCCAATAGGACGGGAACCTCCCATATCAGGACTGTGTTCACTGAGGGAGATGGTGGCTGTGTTCCTATTCGTCACTATTCCGTGACCCGGGGCAACTCACTCTGCGTAGCTGCTTCCCAAATGGCACCACGTTCCCTGTCTTGTGCACGTGTTTTGATTCGAAGAAGCGCAGGGGGTAGTGTGCTATTTGGTACCAGGCCGGTGTCCCTGCTCAGACCACTCACGTTATGATCCTCAGTGATCCCAGTCTGATATGGTGTGAGTAATGTTCACCATGACCTCCGCAGGCGGAAGCCAGCTGAAAGATGGTAGAGAGCTGTTCTAGCCGTACCTCAGGGCACAGTCTGAATGGCACAAATGCCATTTATAGGGCCCTATTTTCTATTATAGGTCACTATTTTCTATTACAGGATACTGTATTTTTCCAGGGCCCGTATTTCCTAGGTTCTTAATCACCCTGGTCTAACGTAGTCGCGACGGCTCCTGACTGTGCGGTGATCTACATTTGTGACGTGCTGAACATGCTGCTGGGCAGCGCCATGTTGGAACCACTCATCGCCCTGACCTTTTGGGGTCGTTGGGGGTCGCTGAGCAGAGAATCGGCTTCCTGATTGGAACTGCTGACATTGTTCCTCCGGGGGATTCTGGGATGTTATGTTCCATACGACGTGAGGTCGACCCGATGTGAACGGTCAACCAGGCACGACAGGCTTGTCTGGTCAGCTGTGTGCGTGTGTGTGTGTGTGTATGTGAATGTGTGTGTTTGTGTGTATATCCATGTCCGCTTAACTCCCACCTGTGGATTTGGTGGAGAAACAAATGTCCGCATCTGATATCAGAAGGTGCCGTCTGTGAATCTTTTGGCCTGTGTGTGTGTGTGTGTTTCTGAAGTATTGACATCAGCCCTCAGCATCACTGTCACTGTATGACCATGAGTAAAACATTCCACTGCATCACTCATCAGTGGCCAGTGTCACCATAGTGATTTATGATCAAGGGTGAAAGAGTAATGACTCTGCTTCCTCGAACACACACACACGTGGATAGTAAGCTGGCAGAAGAATGCCTCCGATAAAAAGACACCCGCCTCGTCTCTGGGTAACAAGCCACAGTCCGTGGGTGCCCCAAATGGTTCACTGTTCCCTTCAAAGCGTCCTACCTCTGACTGGGCGTGTAGTGGCATGCGCTTTGTAGGGGAATAGGCTGTCATTGGGGATTCTTGGGCCCTGCTCGATCAGCTACTTGAAGGCTTTGCTATCATGTTGAGAAATGAGTTTTTATTACAACATTAATTAGGGTAGATAATTGGGGCCAGAGAACATAATGGAGGACATCTAGCAATCAGAATATGAATACCAATGTGATTCATCAGTTATCTGATCTGAATACAAACTTTGATTTAGTTCAACTAAACGTTAAAACCAATGGAAAACTGTGAGCTTGCGTTCTGTAAATAAATGAGTTATCCAAACCGAATACGGACAGATTCGCGGGTTAGCTGAACTAAATGTACATGTGAACACCAATGCGATTCATTTAGTATTTTTTAGCTAAGCATAATGTGAATGAGTTACCTGAACTGAAGACCATTCAATCTAGCAAAGCCTAGCTGCTAAGCTATCTGCCTTTCCTCTTTGATTTAACATGAGCTGTGAGCGCAAGGGAGAGCATTCTCAGCCATCAAGAGTCATTTAGCCTTTTCTCTGTAGATGAAGTGGTGTAGGTGACAGTTACATTCCTTCCTTCTGTGATTTGAAGTGAGCAGTGAGGACCGAGTCAGTTCATGATTAAAGGAACATTATGTCTGAGTGGTCAGAGTAGTTGACTCTAGTGATGTGAAGAGATCTTTATTTGTATGCAAAGCCTCCCAGAGCTGATCGCAGGGCCGAGGACACATTCCGAGTCTGCAATCAAAATAGCGCCCATATTCCCCATGTAATGCTCCGCTTTGATGAAAGCCAAAAGGGCTGGCCCTGTCTCAAAGTAGTGCACTAGATGGAATGGTGTCATATGAGAGTGGGTGAAACGGTTACCGGTTTCACGATAAACCAGGGCAAAATTCCATAACTGTTAGTATTACCGTTTTCAAATTTATATTAGCATTAAAACCGTGTTTTATTACTGCCGTTTGAAAGACTCACGATAAATACTTGTCCAGCGTCAAACAACGTTAGCCATACCCTGACGCAGATGTAGCATGCAGCGTGGGTTTTGTTTTCTGTGATAACATGGCGGAAGATTTTTCCGCTTTCTAAGATGACCAAATCTGAAGTGTGGTTGTGTTTTGGGTTTTACCACAGTGTTGAGGAAAACTTAATCGAAGAGGGTCACCCTGTCTGCAGAACAAGCAAGAAAAATCACTTCAAAAAAGCATCTCTTGAGTCATTGTTACTACCACCCATTGCTTTTTAGTGAATGGAATGTAAGTTTAAATTGCTTACTTAAGGTTGTGTTCATTAAAACCTGCACTAGGGAAAACTTAACCTCTCATGACTTCATGGTGCCATCTGTAATGTTAATGTTATTATGAATGTTTATGCACACAAAACGTGCACAGTGCTGCTGATTTTATTTCTTTGTTTGTTGGTTTTCAGTATAACATTTTGTGAAATGATTTCTGTGTCTGTATCAGTACTTTAACATTTCCAGCACATTTTAACAACACCGCAATAAAACAGAAAACCTTTTAATAAAAAAAAAATATTTCATCACTATAATAACCGTGAATGTGAAATTTTCATACCATTTCATGTCTACATTTAAGACACTCAAACTTTAATTCACCAGAGGATGAAGCTGGAGATGGTTATTTTGTGGTTTCTCGGACAGTTAGGCTGTGTTTGTGAAACAAGTTTAACCTCTGGTTGTGAGAAGTTGTGCTATGGTCGCAGGAACATTTATCATGTGGTTTCGGGGTGGTTGTGATGAGGTTGTGAGATGGTTGCGATGTGGTTGATCGATTGGTTTGTTATGTGTAATGTATGTATGAAAGAAGGCATATGGCTACAGCTCTGGTACAGCGACACAAGGCAAAACCCCCTGAAGCTCTTTGTTGTTTTACTTGTATTGCATTTTTGTGTGTGCCTTTGTTTTTTGTATCAACTTTGTTTCCTGTGTATTTCGGGATGTGTGTGTGTCCTTTTATGTGTCCGATGTTTGTTTCTAACTTGCCTTCGTTTCGGCTGTATTGTGTGTGTGTGTGTGTGAGGGGGGTCTTTAACAGACATCCATCTCGCTTTCCCGTACAGATTTCAATGTACAGAACTCCAAAAAGAAGAATCGCTTATATTGTCCTGCAAGTGAGAGTTTCAGCACTTAATGATTTTCCATCTGGACCCTGTCAGACTGAACAGAAACTCAGTGGCCAGATAACTCCTGTTCACTGTCAGCCCTGCCGAACTCAACTGGCCAGACAGATGAATGCACTGGGTTCTTCAGGGTAGCCCCACTAACTGTAGGCTTTCATGGCCCCGCATATCAGTCAACACCCTAACTGTTTCTAGGTCACGATATTAGCTTTGTGATTGGACTTCACAGGTAGTATAAGAAGGTTTTCTACCCGGGTTCCCAGTGTTTTCAGCATCGATTGGCTGGTAACAGACTTAATTTCTAGACACCTCTCAGTGTTTTTGTCTCTCTCTGTGTGGGTGTGTGTATGTCTTTTTGTGTGTTTCTCTGTATGTGTGTGTGTGTGTCTCTGTGGGTGTGTGCGTGTCTCTTTGTGTGTGTATCTGTATGTGTGTGTATCTGTGTGTCCCTGTTTGCATGTTTGTATGTGTGTGATTCTGTGTGTGTGTGTGTGTGTGTGTCTCTGTTTGCGTGTGTGTGTGTGTGTGTGTGTGTGTGTGTATGTGTGTTTGCCGGTGTGTGTTTAGAGTGTCTCCTCAAAGCCAATTAAAGGGAAGTTATCATGAAGCGAGGAGGGTACCATTCATGCAACCAGACTGGGGAGAGTGGATCCTGGCATGGAGGCCCTGTTTGCTTTAAGACAAGCACTGTCTAACACACACACACACAGACACATACACCCCCACACACAGACACACACACACACACCCCACACACAGACGCCATGCAGATTGACAAGCCAGTTTCACTCTCACATAGTCGTTTAACAACCCGAAATTCTCTGAACATTGATCCAACAGCTTACCTCAACATTGATGACTATCCGTCATACCGTCTATCCATTTTCTCTTACTGTCTCTCTCTGATTTTCACTCCCTCTCTGACTCACTCTCTCTGCCTTTGACTCTCCAGTCTGCCTTTGACTCTCCAGTCTGCCTTTCACTCTCCAGTCTGTCTTTGACTCTCCAGCCTGTCTTTGACTCTCCAGCCTGTCTTTGACTCTCCAGCCTGTCTTTGACTCTCCAGCCTGTCTTTGACTCTCCAGTCTGTCTTTGACCCTGCAGTCTGTCTTTGACCCTGCAGTCTGTCTTTGACCCTGCAGTCTGTCTTTGACCCTGCAGTCTGTCTTTGACCCTGCAGTCAGTCTTTGACTCTGCAGTCTGTCTTTTACTCTCCAGCCTGTCTTTTTGACTCCGTCTCCATGGCAGTGGCAGCAGCACCAGAAATCGATTCAACCTTGAACCCTGCCTTAGAAAACGTAAGAACATTTGAATTATACTACGCATAGACTGGAGCAATGGAGCTGGAGAGACTGTGTGAATTCATGTAGTTTTCTACTTGAGTACTCTCTGCTGTCATATTGATACAATTTGACACTGGCCTCCCTCCCTCCCTCTCTCTATCTCCCTCCCTCTATCTCCCTCTCTCCATTTCTCACTCTCTCCATATCTCCCTCTCTCCATATCTCCCTCTCTCTTTATATCTCACTCCCTCACTTTCTCTTGCTTAATTATGGACTGTGCTCAACGTATTATCTGTATTGACGTCTAATAGAAATGATCATCCTAAAAATGGAGTGTGATTTTTCTTTGCCATGACACAAGACATGGTTGTGCTGTGCCAGTAGACGGGTCATTAACCTTGCCTAACAACTGGAGCGAACAGCGTAAGACGCTAAAATCCCAGGCTCCATTTTCGATCTTACGTTGAACAAAAATCTTTATTTCTTGTGTTGCCAAAACATGCAGAGGCGTGTTTTCAAGATGGCGCCCTGTCACTGGTCCCAGTGCTGAATAGGGAACACAGTGCCATTTGACATACATACACACTGAACAGAAAGAAATCAGATCCCTTCTGATATTTATGCATAATGTAGTGGTTGACCGGAGCAAAGCGGACACGTCTCTGGAGTGGCAAATGGCATGCTAAGGTTGGGCCCGAGGGATGAGACCGGGGCCTCCTGAGGTATGCCTGCTCTGTCATATTCCCCTGCCATTTTCCATGACGTGAACTGTAGGATCCTACTGTAGACATTGTGTCGTGGGGGGGTCGTGTCGTGTTTAAACTGTGGCGACCTGATTGGACGAATGCTAGTCTTGAGTCCGAACTGCTTTCACGCCACAATGCAGTTTAAAACATTCTGGCACCTTCCTCATCGAGCTTTAAGTCCCTTTTACTTGACCTTCCTAGTTACTTACAGACGCTGCATTGATCTTAAGCCTCTTAGATGACAACCACATTGCACGGTCACAGTGTTTAGGAAGTGGTCTGTAGGGCAGTCGGGACAAGACAGATCCAAGTTGTTGGCACTGAAAGTCGCTGTTCTAACCTGTCTTCCTCTGTTCATCAGACCAGTTGTTGCTGATAGAATTTCTCCTGGAATAACAGCCCAACATCAGGTACGTGGTGGGACGGTGAGGCCAGCGTGAGGAAGGTTGGGTCGGTGAATGTGTGGCCTTTGTATGCTGTTGTAGAGGGAGTCTCTGTTGGGAGGCCTGGGAGGAGGAGAGTGGAAGGGATGATTTGGAAGGGAGGCCTGGGAGGAGGAGAGTGGAAGGGATGATTTGGAAGGGAGGCCTGGGAGGAGGAGAGTGGAAGGGATGATTTGGAAGGGAGGCCTGGGAGGAGGAGAGTGGAAGGGATGATTTGAAAGGAAGGCCTGGGAGGAGGAGAGTGGAACGGATGATTTGGAAGGGAGGCCTGGGAGGAGGAGAGTGGAACGGATGATTTGAAAGGGAGGCCTGGGAGGAGGAGAGTGGAAGGGATGATTTGAAAGGGAGGCCTGGGAGGAGGAGAGTGGAACGGATGATTTGGAAGGGAGGCCTGGGAGGAGGAGAGTGGAACGGATGATTTGAAAGGGAGGCCTGGGAGGAGGAGAGTGGAAGGGATGATTTGGAAGGGAGGCCTGGGAGGAGGAGAGTGCAAGGGATGATTTGGAATGGAGGCCTGGGAGGAGGATGGGAGGGGAGTAATATATAAAGGAGGAGAGGAAGCAAAGCTCCAAAGGGCTTCATGGTACTGTCATTATTAAGGCATATTTACTATATGTTGATTGATATGGTGTTTTCTGACACAAACCCTCACTGAATGTCATGCAAAGTTAAGCTGAATTATATTGTGTGTTCTGACAAACTTGGTTGTTGAGGATCAGCAGTGGCTTTGATTTACAGGAACACTGTTGTCTTGTGTAGGTGCTGAAGATGGGGATATTTATCCTGCTGGGGGATGGCAATGAGATTTGGCCATTAATTTGTCTTACCTTATGTTTACTCCATACTCACTGTATTCCCAGACCCACTACAACAGTCCTTTTAACGCCGTATTTAGGTTGAAGGGAGAGCCCGCTTTAAAAGAGAATTTCCCATGATGCTAGATGGTTCGTCACCCTGAAATTACTTTCAAGGGAATCTTTAATCCATGGTTCTTTAAACATTTTATACAAACTTCTGCTAACTTAAGCCACAGCTCGTTAAAAATGTAAGGTAGGGGGGCTGAAGTTAGCTATAGTTTGTGAGAGTTGTGTAAGGAAAACTGAACCATGTATTACAGTTTCACAAAATTGATATTATCCTTTAAGCTGGGTGGTTGTCGGTGGTTTTACTGTGTCTGTGTCTCAGTCAGCAGGAACAATGTCAGTTGTATTCCCGAGCCGCTTGTGGAGATGGTGATGTGAATGGACAGCCTGAGACCTGCGGCTGGATCTGTCTTTTAGAAGACCCAACATATATCGGACAGACAGACAGACTGACTGACTGACTGGATGAGTAAGGGGGTTTTGAGGCTCTGAGGAGAAAAAAAAGAGACAGAAAGAGACAGAGTGATGGAGAGGTGGGGAGAGAGGGAGAGAGAGAGAAAGAGAAAGAGGGAAAGTGAGTGTCTAAGAGGGTTTTCAGCTTAACTAACTGTATTTAGAATCACAGGCACAGAACGAATCCACCGTTAGTTTGATGTCACTGGTGGTGGAGTGTTGGTCTTTGTAAGGATTCAAAAGGGTGGTTTTCTTAGTCTGACTCAGTTAAGCTCCCAGCTGTTATGCTACTAAATATCAGATCCCAGAATACTCCAAAATGTGTGCATAATGTTTGTGAATGTCACCTGGTCATTAGTACTGTCTCATCCTATATGGTCTCATTCACGGTACACACCAATTGCACCAGTGAAACCACCCACTCTCATGACACCCACAGCAGCTGGTGCTCCTAGTGCTTGGCTAATGCGGCGCAGTGGGGCTCATGTGGAAAATTACCCTAACCACATTCGCTGTAGCTTGTGACTCAGTTACTGGCTAAGGAAGCACAGTGGTTGGGTCCATGAAGACTTGAGCTAGCCTGCGACTCGCTAAGACGGTAGAGTGGAGGTCCAGGGAGATTTGCAACTGCATTAGCCATGTTAGTGGATGACTCAATCAGTGATTCACTAAGATTAAAATAGTAGAATAACAGCATTGGTCCATGGAGAGTTGATCTAGCTGGTAGCAGTTCGCTAAGACAGTAGAGGTACAGAGTACCTTGGAGAATTGCACTTACCACATTGTCCATGCTAGTTGGTGACTCAATTACCAGCTGGCTAAGAGAGTACAGTGTTGGTCGGAGGAGAGTTCCGCTAGCCAGATTATTCCTGGTGGTGACAGTGATGTTAACCTTTGAACCCTGTTTGCTCCTGAGGGGTTGATGTTGAATTGCAACAAGCAACTGCTCCCCCTATGGAGTCTACCGGAAATGGCTTGTTTTGTTATAGTTTTTTTTGTCCACCAGCTTAATACGAATATATGTAATATATTTCACAGCAATTAAGACGGTGCTATATCTACACTCTGAATTACATGTCACATGTACTGAAATCGATTGGTGTGGAATTTAAGCAACCAGGAAATAGCAGAGCAATTTCCACAGTGGCTGCCTGACTGTCTTAGTCTTCGTGATGCAGAAGGCGGAATTTTTTTTTTTGGGGTGGTTGAAAAAACACACACCATACTTCCATTGTTCTTGGATGTGTGTTACGTTGCCTTTCATATAATGGAATAAATTCAAAATGTAGTTCCTTTAAGTGACTCAGTTTCCGGGCGCGCGTCTTGACTTTTCCCCACTGTTCATGGTCTGTTGCTGCGGGGCATGTGCCTCGGGAGGGGAGAGGCTGGGAAACCCTGTCAGGTGATGTGAGCAGTGTGCGAACGCCGACCGCTGAGTTGTTCTGACAGCAGCACGGCATGAGGTAGTCATGAAAGCTGTACACGCACAGCTTCTGCACTGCGTTCGGTCAGAGAGCCCCGGCCCGGGAAACGTCACGCAAACGGCAGACGATACGCCCTCTACGGGGACGGGGACGGGAACGACGACAAGCCCCGCTGAATGTGAGAAGCCAACTTAATCCTAAACTGATCCCATCCAGTAATAACAGCAATCTGCCAGAAGTGTTCCAAACTCAGCCCTACCCTGCCTTAGGACTCATTCAGATGACTGACTATCGGACGAGAGGCCGTGCGTGTGCTCTAAACCCCCCCCCCACACCCCACCCCCCCTGCTCCATATGTTGACCCATATGGCTGGACATCAGAGAGTGTGGCCCGACTTGCCTGACCGGGTCAGCGTGACGGTATGGCTCTCTCCGGAGATGTGAGGCTTGGATAGGCTGGAAACAGACTGTGAGTCTCAACAGGCACCCGACGGGCCCTGGTCTGAATAGAGGACTGTAAAGGGAATGGGGGTACCGTCTGGGGGCAGTGCTAGCGTCTCTCACTGGGAACGAAGCTAAGGACATTCGTTGGTGTGTGTGGTCAGTTGACCTCTGACCTGTGGTTGACCTATGACAGTGTGCTTCTCTTGCTCCGCTTTTCTGTTTTTCTCCTTCTCACTGCCTTTCTCCCTCTCTTTGCCTCTCCCTGTCCTTTTCTCCCGCCTTTCCTTGCTCTCTTCCATCTCCTGCCTCTCTCTCATCTCCTGCCCCTCTCTCCATCTCCTGCCTTTCTCTCTCCATCTCCTGCCTCTCTCTCTCCATCTCCTGCCTCTCTCTCTCCATCTCCTGCCTCTCTCTCTCCATCTCCTGCCTCTCTCTCTCCATCTCCTGCCTCTCTCTCTCCATCTCCTGCCTTTCTCTCTCTCATCTCCTGCATCTCTCTCATCTCCTGCGTCTCTCTCATCTCCTGCGTCTCTCTCATCTCCTGCGTCTCTCTCATCTCCTGCGTCTCTCTCATCTCCTGCCTCTCTCTCTCCATCTCCTGCCTCTCTCTCTCCATCTCTTGCCTCTCTCTCTCCATCTCCTGCCTCTCTCTCTCCATCTCCTGCCTCTCTCTCTCCATCTCCTGCCCCTCTCTCTCATCTCCTGCCTCTCTCTCTCCATCTCCTGCCTCTCTCTCTCCATCTCCTGCCTCTCCCTCTCCATCTCCTGCCTCTCTCTCTCCATCTCCTCCCTCTCTCTCATCTCTTGCCTCTCTCTCTCCATCTCCTGCCTCTCTCTCTCCATCTCTTGCCTCTCTCTCTCCATCTCCTGCCTCTCTCTCTCCATCTCCTGCCTCTCTCTCTCATCTCCTGCCTCTCTCTCTCATCTCCTGCCTCTCTCTCTCCATCTCCTGCCTCTCTCTCTCCATCTCCTGCATCTCTCTCATCTCCTGCCTCTCTTTGTTGGGGGGATTTCTATCCATCTGCCCTTTTTATCTTCCTCCATCTCATCTCTCTCTTTTGTCCGTCTCCTATTTTTCCTGTCTTTCTCCATCTTCGACCTCTCTTTTACTCCATCTTCTGTCTCTGTCATCCTCTATCTCAAGGCCCTCTCTTCTTCCACCTCCTGCATGTGTTTGTGTATGTGTGGTCTGCTATGTGTGTGTGTGCCTTTCCATTGGCTTAATGCTTTATCTCCCAATGACACATTTCCCTGCTGAAGAGCCCAGCTAAGTGGTGTGTGTGCATGCCTGTGAGTGAATGTGAATCGGTGAGTCAGTGTGAATCGGTGAGTGAATATGAATCGGTGAGTCAGTGTGAATCGGTGAGTTAGACTGCATCTGTGAGTTAGACTGAATCTGTGAGTGAGTGTGAGTCGCTAAGTGAAAGTGTGCTTGATGTTCAACAGCAAATATGAGTCTCTCATTGTTTATTTGTGAGTGATCATCTGGTATTCTTTGCTCTTGTCTCACCTCACGTTTAGAAACAGAAAAGCAGCAAAAACAGGGAAACTTTTAAAAGGGCCAAGTGGAAAAAATCTTGTTGTTTCTCATAGGGCTCTGAGCAAAACTAGTGAAAATAGGAGATGGTGAAATAGAGAGACATTAGATGGAGAAAGATAGATAGAAATCCCCCCAACAGAGAGAGGCAGGAGATGGAGAGAATATAGGGCAATTTGGGATTCACGGAGAGATGTGTCTCGATTGTGAGAGATGAAGCACTTCCTGTGCATCTCTGTCTGTGAATCTCTATGGCTGGTTTTATGTTTGAATAGACATTTAATATAAGTGTTCAAATCCGAAGAAAATAAATGACAAAAGTGTTATTTCAAGGATGTATGTGGATTCATACATATTGTGACATTAAGCAAATAGGGATATTTTCGATGACTCAGAGACAACTGTGAACCTGTTGCTTTCCGCTATCTGATGGGTGAAGAATACGTTGTATGTCTCCATTTGGGATGCAGCGTGAAGCAGCGAGCCGCACTTTTCCCTCATGCTAATTCTGGTGTGGGCTAAAACACCAAACCGAAGACGGCAGGAAAACTATAGTAACCATCACAACAGTATATTGGGCTATATTGGGGCTTTAACAAGGGATATCGATGTTCCGAGGGAAATCAATTTTCCTTACCTGCCTATGCAGGCAAGATGAGTCACTGATAATTGGTGAATCTGGGCGATTGTCCCCAGAGGAAAATAAGCCTGAACATGGAAGCCGTGCTCCAGTGACGTCGCTGTAACATCATAGATTTAAGCTCCTCTATAGACTAACCCCCTATATTTAAACTGTGCCCACTGCACCTCTGTACGGCCCCCATCTGTCTGCATCAACTGTGAAATACCAGGGAGGCAGGAAGAGATCAACTTACCTTAGAGACACTGCTTTTGTTTTAGCGTATCTGTATCACCCTACTGTATTAGGTCTGTATTGCTGTGGAATAGGGGGCTGTTTGGACTAGATGATCTGTGTTACTGTGGAATAGGGGGCTGTTTGGACTAGATGATCTGTATTATTGTGGAATAGGGGGCTGTTTGGACTAGATGATCTGTGTTACTGTGGAATAGGGGGCTGTTTGGACTAGATGATCTGTATTATTGTGGAATAGGGGGCTGTTTGGACTAGATGATCTGTATTATTGTGGAATAGGGGGCTGTTTGGACTAGATGATCTGTATTATTGTGGAATAGGGGGCTGTTTGGACTAGATGATCTGTATTATTGTGGAATAGGGGGCTGTTTGGACTAGATGATCTGTGTTACTTTTTTGGGCTGTTTTTCACCAATAACATTGTCAACCCCTTTTCACTACCAAGTCCTTTCCCAAACCCTCTCATGATGTTTCTCAGTGAACAGCCTGTCTGACTTATCAGACAAGTGGTCGGTGACGGCAGGATTTGAATGATATTGATCTAATGATGTCATCAGACAATACTGTATTATTCCGTGAGATAATTAGCTGCTAATAAGTCTAATTACTGCTGATAACTGAAATTGCACATCCATCCTCCCGACACTGCCCCCCGACCCCCAAAACCGACTGGGTTACTGCACCTATGTGAGAACTGAACAGCGTTTGTGAGTAATTTGTTCCGTGTTTTGGTCTTCTCCTTAGAGGCTTTTGAAACTAACAGGAGCAGCCAGCAAAGCTGCAGGGGCGTCCCAAAATCTGTTCTTCTTTTCCACCACCTACAACTCTCTCTTTTCCTTTTATCCCCCTCTCTCCGTCCCTCCCTCCCTCCCGCACTCACTCACTCCCTCCCTCCCTCCCGCACTCACTCACTCACTCTATGCGTCTCCCCCTGAAGAGTAACAGAATATAGTAGTAGTATTTCTGCTCTACATCCATAACCTACTATCACAGTATCTAATGTGTTCCCTTGTTGATCCGAGTGAGGAGAGATGTGGAGGCTGATGGATGACGAGCCTGCAGATATTCCTGTGAGCCAGCTAGCCAGCCCGCGTCTGGGTGAGCACCACACCCTCATCCACCACAACCTCCACCCCCCCCCCCTCCACCACCCCCACCTCCACACCTTCCTCCTCCCTTCGCGAGTTGTAAACTTCCAAGCAGTCTCAGTCCCCCTTTCCCGGACCCACCCCGCAGTCAGGCTGCACGCACAAACAAAGGTGTCAATTACTTTAAATGGAGAATGAAGTGGTGCTGTGAGGAGTGCAGGCCATATTGGAGTCTCGTCTTTGACTCCAAGGCTAATTACCAATAACACAACAGTTTATTCTGGAGTTTGCTCAGGCGTGCAGGGAGCTATCGTTGGTTTTCTGATGAGAATATCGAGTGGGGGGGTGTTGCTGCTGCAGGCGGCTCTTCTAGTGTCGGTGGCATGAGATCAGTAGTATTGAGATTAAAGAATTACAAGCCCTAGAAGAAAAAAGCCCCGACTGAGAAGTTTCTTCCTCCTAAATCAAATTTCAGTTGAGCAGCTGAAGATGCAGAGGAGGGGTGATCATCAGACACGAAGCTGCTTGCATGGAAAAGAAGGGAAAATGCTGGCTTTGGTGAGCAGTTTGTCATGGTCTCCCTGGGGTGGGTTTGAGACTCGAGCATAAGCCTGACTTACGTTTTGTTTCCACGGCGATGTATCAAAACGTTTGTTTGCTTCCCAAACATTCTGCCAGCCGGTGGGGTTTGGTAGTTACTGTCAGTTTGTCATTGCATCTCTCGTTTTGTGTCTGTTTCTCTCTTTCACTCTCTCTTTCACTCTCTTACTATGTGTCCCACTCTTTTTATGTGTCTCTGTTATCTCTCTTTTGTGCTGTTTTACCCTGTTTATCTCTCTTTCGCTTTTGTCTCTCTGTCTTTTTTTCTCTGTCTGTTTTCTGTCTGTCTTTTCTCTCGCTGTCTTTTTTCTCTCTCTGTCTATCTCTCTCTCCACAGTCATTAGCTGTGTGCTGTAGTGACCTGCACTTTCTAATTTGTTCGGAGATAAATCTCTCCACACCGGTGCCTGCCATATCCCCTTTCATCTTCCTAGTGTTCAGTCACCCTTTAGCTGTGTCTTCCTCTGTCTCCCTATGCCCCCCCCCATCTTCTGTTGTCTCTCTTTTGTGTCCACCGTCCTCACCCAAGCTGTCAGACCCCTACACAAAGACCCCCCCCCCCGCTCGTATCCTCTGACTCGGCTTAATTGAAGCTTTGCTCTAAGACAAGCCGTGTGTGTGGTGTGTGTGGTGTGTGTGGTGTGTGTGGTGTGTGGTGTGTGGTGTGTGTGTGTGTGTGTGGTGTATGTGCTGTATGTCCATGTCCTCTCTGTGTTTGTGCATCTTTGCGGCGGTGGGTTGTGAAATCCCTCTGACACTAGTAGTAGTTTTCTCTTGAGGAACACAGGAACCACAGCCTGTCCGTTGGTGGGATCCGCCATGGGGGGGACTCAAACTCCATCTCCCTCCTCCCAAAAGAGTGGTAGCGGTCGTCAGTGGCCCAGGGCGCAGTAAGAGGACACTTGCTGAGACGGCATGTCACTACAAGGCCGAGCTGCAACCCCCCCCCAGGATAATAGGACCATTCAGTCCGGTGGTGTGGAACGTACCATTCCCAGTGTTCTGTCAGGGGGTGTGGAACGTACCATTCCCAGTGTTCTGTCAGGGGGTGTGGGACGTACCTTTCCCAGTGTTCTGTCAGGGGGTGTGGGACGTACCTTTCCCAGTGTTCTGTCAGGGGGTGTGGGACGTACCTTTCCCAGTGTTCTGTCAGGGCGTGTGGGATGTACCATTCTTAGGCTGGTGAGTGTGGTACGAGGATTATGCCTCTAATCGTGTTGTCTCCCTCTGGATATGCTGTCACCCAGTTTTGGATTGGTTGGGTGTGTGTGTGTGTGTGTGTGTGTGTGTGTGGGACATGGGGTTCATTGTTTACAATTCTGCAGACCTGCTCAGATGCACAGTAGCATTTCAAAGCAGTGTTTCTGTTTGTCTATTCAAGTCAATCCCCTGCCATGCTAGGTTGTAGCGACCACTTCTGTAATCCATGGATTTAAATGAAATACATCAAAATCACTTCGATTTGTATGGCCACAATGGAAGATTGCCCAGTTCTTTCTCTCCTCCCCAAGCAGATAAGCATTTGCCAGCTAAAGATTTTATACATATTTTTCAGTACTTTGTCACATGTCAGATTTTCTAAACGCTTAGCGAAAACAAAGAGGTTTAAATCCCAGCTGAAAGCATTTTTTAAACAGTCGAATCATATTGTTATGTCTTTCTCAGGTTAGGGAGGGAAAATGGCAGGCGGATTTCTCAGCAGGCATTCATTTATAAAGTCTTTACCTGTCTGACGTAGCTTTGTTTTCTTCTGGCAAGTCACACTGACAGACGTGTGTGTGTGTCTCAGTGACAGAAACATATATTCAAGGCTGAGTTGACAGGGAGGAATACTATCTGCTGATGACTGTTATAATGCTTTAGTACAGACGTGTCGTAATACTCCATGTTCCTCTGATCAAACGTGACTTCCAAGTATGCAGAACCATACAGATTCAATACATGCGAACACATGACACCAAGAGCAATGGAGAGAATGCTGTTTATTTTGCAGTGAGCCGGAGTTAATGAAGGTTGTACCTAGTTAATGAGTTCTTACGCAAGCAGCAATATAATGTGTACGGTGTATCTCAGTGACGTCATCCTAAATCACCTCTATTAACACTGTTTCTGCTGATGTAATGTCTTGAGTGGTGTGCGAGCTGCTAGCTATAGACCCACCATGTAATTACTTATTCCCTTATTTCCCATTGGCCTATTTAAATATAATCTGGCATGTCAGGGGGATAATTCATTAACACACAAAATAGACTCTGTTTTGTTCAATTAATGGTTTTAATCAATGTTATTTGAAAAATACTATTTTAAGACTAAAGTAATCGGCTAAGTAGGATGTTATGAAGTTGTAGAATAAATGGGTAGCTTTTCTCCAGGAACTGCTGTAACACTGATGTTTTTCTGTAACAATGGTTTTCGCTTGGTTATGTTTTTCATTTTGTTTTTGCTTCTCTGATCATTTTTGTTTGTATGATCTGGTTCTCTGTGTGTTTGGTTCAACACCAACATTTTTTGGAGACATTCTTGTAAACTCTTGTACTGTCTATGTGTTCAATAGAAAATTAGAAACACAAACCTGATGTGACGAACATGAGTGGCCAGGTATATGGTGAGGGCTGAATGACAAATAGAAATGCGATCTGGTGTGGAGGTATTCAGCCATGTAACATCCACAAAGGACACAGGAACATCTAGACTAACTCAATTCTGATTGTCCAAGTGAACATGAAAAGTCACCTTCACCTGTGAAATTCAGTTGAGAATGAGTCCTCGAATTCCTTTACTAAAAATTACTTAGCATTGTCATGTTTTTCCTGTCTCAAGTTAATTAAATATTTCCTTTGCAGCAAGCACAGACAGGTGAATCAATGAATACAATATACACATAGAAGACTATGTATGTGTATAGATTGTGTGTATTCTGTAAAGTGTTCAGGAGGGGAGAGAAAAGGGGCTTAATAGGATGAATCAACATAATGTGTAGATCAGCATATCCAAGCCTCTCATCACTGTGTTGGGCAGCAGTGACAGTAACACAGATACTGCAACACAGCCATTTTACAGCACCTGGTCTCTCCTGAGCCCTTGTCTTTCTGCAGTGTGGTTTTGGCAGTGACGACAGAGAGAGAATGCAGTGGCAGAACACCTGACCACTGTGACTGACCCAATGTTATGGAAAATCTTCACGACTTTGGACGCAGGGAGCGTTGCCTTGCTATATGGAGAGCAGCCATCACAGCGCAGACCTGGCTCTCCAGAGAATACAGGCTAGGCACACAACGTCTGCAGAATGAGGTGGAAACCGAGCTGCACTTCCTAACCCGCCAAATGGATAACCCCATTAGAGACACACGTCTAGCGTAGATCATACAGAGCCATTAAGATTTGAAATCACAGTCAAACATTGAGAAACACCCACCACATCTCTGGCGCGTAATACCGCCTTTTTGAATATTTTTAGTTAATTAAAATATGTTATTTTCCAGTTGCTTTGGCAATGTTAATTAATGTTTACCGAGCCAATAAAGCCTTTTAACTGAATAATTGAATTGAGGGAGCACAGACATAAATATTTTTTCTCTTCAATACACAAAAACATTTGATTGTTTAATCAATACGTTTTTACAACATGACTCAGCTTTTACACTCAGTAGCTGGCCTATGCCTGTCATGTAAAGGGTCTGTGATTGGTCAGATCTTTGTGTTAAGCTGACTGGTTGATTGGGGGGATAGGATCAGGGTGGTTTTAAGGACTAGTGGTGGTTAGCCGTTTATCGATGTTGTTCTCAGTAATGGAAGCAACACATTGCAGGTCATGATCTGTGTGTTTGGACACTGATGCCTGCCTCTAGCTACTGAAAGAAAATGACCTTAAGTCAGATGAGCACAGCAGGCTGTGGAAGCCATTATGCTTCATGTGAACCTCCTTCTTGCTCCTCTTCTTCCAAACCGATTAGACCAACAGAGCTTGCCTGCCAGTAAGGCTGCCTGGGTTCCTCTCTTGGTTCCTGTCCGAATCTCTTGATGGACTGATTGTCTGTTCCTCCTGCTCAGGAGAAGAGAGTCTGGTTAGGTTAGGCATTACATCTAGATAAAGTTTAGGCATAAATGTTACTTTATTGAGGTTAAGGTTAGGGTTAGGGTTAGATTAGGGTTAAGGTTAGGGCAAGGGAGCATGCAATTTCTATTTTCTGGTCCCCATGAGGATAGCCATACAAACTTGTGTGTGTGTGTGTGTGGCAGTAGATTTTGGGCAGGCTGATATCACATAACAGCAGGTGCATCAGCAAAGAGCCTGTTAACTGCAGCTGGGACTGAACAAATGACTCACTAGCTCATTCACACACACACACACACACACACACAGTGGAGAGAACACAGTGCTAATGTAAGAATTGCACTGGTGCAGTGTAACAGTCTCTCTTACCTGGAGGGACAACAACCGGATTGAATGAGACAGGAAGAGTGAGACCCAGATTCTGAGAGCCAATAAACATTAAACCACTATTAGCGTGTAGTTGTAATGTGATTCACGACTTGGAATGCAGTCTTGGTACAACAACAAAGGTTATGTGCGAACTATAACCGCCAAGTGTGAAAAGGATAATGGCGGCAGAGCGATGATGGAGCAAATGAATGTCTGGATAACAGGTTGTGTGTGCCTGTGTGTCTGGCCCTGAACAATGGCAGAGAGAGGAAGACAGTGGAAGAGATGGACAGGGAGAGAGAGACAGCCAGAATAGTCGTGGATAGTATAAGCAACAGAGACAGATCAGTAATAGTCAACCTAAATCTGGGAGTTTAGTTCTCATCTCTGTTGATATCTCATCTGTGTGTGTGTGTTTGTTTGTCTGTGTGTGTACGCAGTGTTCTCTTGGGACCCATTCCACCCGCTGTAGGTAGAGGGAGAGCGAGAGAAAAAGAGAGACTGATATTGAAAGCAAGAAAGGGGAGAGAGAGAATTTGCAAGTGCGAAAGTGTTACAGGGAAGAGAGAGCAAGATGCAAAGAGAATGAACAAGCAGAGAGAACCAGAATAGGAAGAGAAAAATTGTGCCACTCTTCAACTAATCCCCAGAGCCGAGTTAAGACATCAATGAAATGTTGGGGCTGAATTAACAGCAGCAAATATAGATTCATCATCAACTGAATGTCATTTTTCACACCCTCTGTCTGGTTCTTCTTCCTAACCGGCGAAACACATCAAGCTCTAAGAGGAAGGATTTCATTGGGATCCCAAAAGCAGCAGCCCCATCCTGGACCCCAGCTATGTAGCAGGACACCGTAATGCAGACGTCGTGTTTCCTGTGTGGTTCCTCCCCAGGACGATGACGACACACCCCAGGGTCTAATACAAGCCACGGTTACCTGGATACCAACATAGGCCCTGAGTAGAGGTTGCCCCCCCCCCCCCCACTCCCTGGAAGCCCAGACACTTGAGGGGATTGACGAGAACTGGATTTGAATAAATATGGACATGGAGGTGCATAATGCAGAACTGCCTTCTCTGCTGGAGATGGATTAACTGTTGCTTATCCAGTACCCTGGCTTAACCAACAAGCACAAGTAATACCACTACTATTGCGACTGTTAGTACTACTACCAGTACTACTACCACTACTACAGTACCACCACTACTAATACTTTAATAAAATGCTGTAGCAGACGCTTTCTTCTGTTCCGCTCTGTTCCACACCGCAGCGTGCAGTACGGTCAGTACTGTCTATTACTGGAACTCGATATTGACTTAATAATTACTGTGCTCCCTTGAATAGATGTCCACAAGTGTAAGTTCACAGTAAGAGACGTATACTATGTAAAGTATATGTCAAGGATTGGTGGCCTTGGGGGGGTCCAACAGTCTGATCTGTTGACTGTGATGCACATGTTTTGCTGCAGCCGGGCTGTGAATCCTGCCCATTGGACTTTCAGCAAGAAACCCTCTCCACACTTTCCAATACAATAGAGTGTAAAGAGGGCCTGAATATATATATATATATATATATATATATATATATATATATATATATATATATATATATATATATATATATATTACTTGTGCTTGTTGGTTATATATATATATAAATAGAAAAAGTTAAATCGCATGAGGGGAAAATAGGAGAGTTATTTAAACAGCTTAAAGTATGTAGTCCCGTTCTGCTTTTGTAGCTTCCAGCAGAGATAGGTATCCCTGGCTAGTTGGGATTAAAGAGATGCAGCACAGATGCTATCTTGAGATGATTAGTTTGAGTTGTAATATACGCATGCATTTAAAATCGCCGTAATGAAAATAACATGGAACTAGTGATTAACTAACATGTCCTCTGGGTTTCATGTTTTGAATAGATTTACATTGGGAGCCTCATGTTTGTGTGTGTGTGTGTGTGTGTGTCTTTCTTTCTTTGTGTGTGTGTGTGTGTGTGCCTGGGTGTGTACTGTAAGTAAATGAGCCAGCAGGGGCCGAGGTGGGGTTGGTAATCATCTCACTTTTCATTTCCAACTGGAATGGTAATTCTTCATTCTCTTTCATCCTTCCCGGCCTCTCATAGGACCGTCTCTCTCAGCTTATGTGAGTGGCAAGACACTGTATATATTCTGCACCGACGTAATAAAGACTTGACTTGTGTAAAAGGATTTAGCTCTATTTGCCGGTGCATTGTGTAGCTCTGAAAGGAGTCCATCCAACTGAAATAATCTGTTTCCCGATCCCTTCTCTTCATATCTGAGGTCAAGCCGTGTGTGACAAAGCCAAGTCAGAAACCCCTGAAGGGTATAGATGGTGGGAGACATATTGAGAATCTGAAATTGCATTTCCTTGATTCCTTGTCTCACCTCTCCTTTGCCACATTCTTGTAGCCCCGTTGGATGAAAATCTCGAAGGTCCATCCCCTTTGACCTTATCTAATACGTTTGCAGGAGGCAAAGGAAATGGAATTGGGATTTTTCCTCCAACACAGCCAACCACCCAACTACAAAGCCCCATTCAGACTAGGGTTGCACGATATTGGAAATTACTGACACTGCGATATTTAGTTTTTCTGCGATATATATTGCGATATGAAAAATACAGGATGTCTTCAGAAAGAGCTTTGGCTATCAACCTGACAGTCTGTATCCTTCATTTTACCCCAGCCCCATCCTCTACAATAAAAATATATGAAACATATATAAAAAAATATGTATGTCAGAACGGGTTGCTAGGTAATAATATGTAACAGTAATAGTATAGCAATCGCAACAGTAGTAAAATAGAATGCGCAATTGGGCAAAACTTACCAACTGCAAGTTGCAGTCTGTGGCCAAAGCACTGCAATCTGGTCCACTTGTTCAGGTGCAGCCTTCAACAGGTTTGCGGCATTGTCTGTTGTAATACAGACTAGACGACTCTCATCTAGGCCCCAATCAGCTAAAGCTTCTCTCATCCCTGTTGCTATGTTCTCACTTGTATGATCCTCTGGGAAAAATGCAGTTTGCCAACAGTGACTTTTCAGATGGAAGTCCTCATTGATAAAGTGTACGGTCAGTCTTATGTAGGGCTCCGTTGTCCGACTAGACCACAAGTCCGTTGTTGCTGTATAATATTCCACTTGTGACAGCTCTGTTTCAACTTGTCTTGCATTCTTCGTACAGCTCTGGGGTGGCAACTTGAGAAAACTAGTTGCGTGATGGCATTACATTGTCGCAAATCCCTCCGGCGCAGGTGATCCCCCCGTTGCTCCGGAGGTCTACGTCACCAGCCTTCTAGGCACCACGGTTCTGGCTAATCACCTTCACCCCGGACTGTCCCCATATTGTCGCCCACACCTGTTTCCCATTCTCACTGATTTTCATGCCTGTATATATGGCCCTGTTTCCCCATTGCTGTGCTGGTTATTATTTCCATGTCACCGTGCGACTATTCTATTCTATGTGTGTTGTATCGTTCCGGTTTCGTCCGCGTGTTCTGTTTTGGAGGCTTTTCACCTCACTTTACTTTGTCCTTGCCCAGTCAGTTGTTGACGTGCTTTGAGTTGGGTTATAGAAACCCTTACCACATTTCCTGCGTCTGTCTCCACCCCCTACAACACTGTGACATACATACCGCTAGTCAAGTAACCGGATCATGTTTTCAAAACCCTCTTTGGTAACCGTGTTAATTGGTACCATGTCTTCGGCGACGTGAAATGTTATTGAATCTGTGATTTCTCTCTGCCGTTTTGGAACCTTTCACGTAGGGTGTAGTACTGGCATATGCATCCGAAATAGATTTTGGCTTTGGAGGGCATTGAGATGCTTTGCACTCGTCATATGAAGATTTGTGGTTCCGCCTTAAATAATCAAACAAATTGGTCGTGTTGCCTTGTGTTGTGGCAACAATTGCAAGGCACTCTCGACAAAGTACCTGTTTTTGGTCAACATCCTGTTTGTAGCCGCAATATTTCTATATAATTGATGATTCATTTCTTTTTGCAACCAAATTCTCCATTTTGGTCTTTTTTGCCTGTTCCTCGCTCATCATTTCGTCACGTGCAAGCAGAGCCTACATGTCAGCCAAGTGCAGCAACAAACTTCGTGTTTAAAATAATAATAATAATAATAATAATTAACTGTGTATCCAATAACCCATAAATCAGAGTAAATTACCTTATATCAGACAGATATAATGCTAGTTTTCCATTTTCAAAAACAATATATTGTAGAATGATATATGTTTACCTTACTAAACCACACGTTCTACAATGTGACTACTGGGGATGCGTACATCGCAATGTCGATGCTGAAATGATATATCGTGCAGCCCTAATTCAGACCTCACGGACTTGGGGTTATTTTACCTTGATTGACAGGTCCAGTGATTGTGTTTGCTGATCCATTCTAACCCGACAGCAACAGTAGCACCTGGCAGTTATAGTAACACCTGACAGTTACAGTAACACCTGACAGTTACAGTAACACCTGGCAGTTACAGTAACATCCGACAGTTATTGTAACACCTGGCAGTTACAGTAACAACCGGCAGTTATTGTAACACTTGCCAGTTGCTGTAACACCCGGCAGTTATATTAACACCTGGCAGTTATAGTAACAACCGACATTTGTAGTAACACCCGGCAGTTCCATTAACACGATACAGTTTTAGTAAAACTTGGCAGTTCCATTAACACCCAACAGTTATAGTAACACCTGGTAGTTCCATTAACACCCAACAGTTATAGTCCACAGAGGTGACAGACATGGGGTTCTGAGTAATAAAGCTGGGATTCAGAGTTGTCTGAATACCATTACAGTTTAAGGTTGTTTATGAATCATGGTCTCAACTCACTCACACACACAAACACCCACTCACACATCTTACTGGCTGAGGAGTGCCACTGATGAATCATACCTACTGGTCGGTCTTGAGTCAACTCTGTAAAGGTGTTACTAATATGGTCTGAATGTCCAGCAATGACTCAATTTGCCGACTGGTGATGGATCACAGAGGAACTCCATGGATGCGGACGCCTCATCCATCTCATGCGGAGGCCTCATCCATCTCATGCGGAGGCCTCATCCATCTCATGCGGAGGCCTCATCCATCTCATGCGGAGGCCTCATCCATCTCATGCGGAGGCCTCATCCATCTCATGCGGAGGTCTCATCCATCTCATGCGGAGGTCTCAACCACCTCATGTGGAGGCCTCAACCACCTCATGTAGAGGCCTCATCCATCTCATGTGGAGGCCTCAACCACCTCATGTAGAGGCCTCATACATCTCATTTAGATGCCTCATCCATCCCCTTAATTCCCATCAAGGCCAAATACGATCCCTCATTTGTGGGTGATGTCATAAATAGACATGCATTTTTTAAATATGTGTGTATGGCTTAGTGTTTTATAATTAGCATTTCACTGGCCTGAAATAGTTAAATGCCTTTTTTTATCCTTTAATACTTAGATGTATTTTTTTAATGTGTTCTTTTGTTTTAATAGAACCTATAAAAGGGATCTTGTTTTGGGAGTGGAACTCTTAAGAATATTAATACCCAAGAATGCATTGCAAGTGTAAATTTTAACATTTACATTTTGGTTGATAGTTTCCAGAGCTGCTTCTTTAGGGCAAGTAAAAACTTATTTTTAATTTGTATACAGATGCAAAAAATACTGCATTTCTTTGCTATTTTAGGTAATACATAATTTGTGCACATGTCCGGTTCATATCTTGTGGTGGTGTTCGTCTAGTCAGGGCTGATTTCACACACCAGTTGGACAGTCAAGGTTCTGATCATTAGGCTTTATGAGATCCATCCAGACATAACTAGGCAAACGCCAAACAGCCTAGCCCCAGACTGTAATGTGGGATGTAAAATACTGTGAGTGTGAGTGTGTATATAATAACATAAATTACCCGTAGTGACAAAGGGCAGCAAATTGGAATCCATTACCCAGAATGCCGAGCAGCAGATTGATTAAACAAGGAAAGTCTTGTTCATTACTTGCAGCCAGTCGGTTCTCTCTCCCTCTCATTAGGACGACAGTACATGATGATGAGATCAGCTGACTGTCCATGTGGTCTCGAGAAAAAAGGGTCCTCTCAGTTCCCACAGTGTTGGTGATAATGAGGACATTGGTGGTGAGGATGATGACGGTGGTAATGACTGTGGTAATGATGGTGGTGACAATGATAGTGACAATGATGACAGTGATGCTGATAGTGATGGTAGTGGTGATGATGACATTGGTGTTGGTGGTGATAATGATGACAGTGGTGGTGATACTGCTGCTTATGATGGTGCTAGTGGTGAGGATGATGGTAATAATGATGGTATTGGTGGGGATGACAGTAGTGATGATGATATTAGTGATTATGGTCATGATATTGGTGATGATGGTGGTGGTGATGATGGCAGTGGTGATGATATTGGTGATGGTGGTGGTGATGATGACAGTGGTGATGATGATGGTGGTGATATTGGTGATGGTAGTGCTGTTGATCACAATGGTGGTGATGATGCTGGTGGTGATGATAGTAGTGGTGGTAATGGTGATGATATTGGTGCTGATGGTGAAGGCTGTGGTGGTGGCAATCATGATGGTGGTGACGATATGTCTTATCAATCTCAGGCATCCTCAGCTGATGTTTCCCATATGGATGACATAACTGTTTGTCACCAACCTGCCCTGTCAGCCGAGATGAGCAGTAATCATTCCCCCGATGCTCTCTCACGCTACTGGGAGCCCCTCCTAGGCCCCAGATTCTCATGGGTAATAACTGCAGAGGGGTCATTCTGTGCCATCAGTTGAAATGGCCTATGGCTGAATCTCAAATCGCATACTACGTACTACAAGTACATACTTCACAGGTGATTGAGAAGTATGTACTGTTTAGTATATAGTTAGCAAGTTTTCCAGTAGTGGGACTGATTGGAACATGCTACATTGTTGTAAGATTTAGTCTGAACTAGAACATTTTGTCTCACATTAACATCACGCCAAGTTTGAATATTTAGCTAAACACCATTAATCATTGTGTTAAACCAGTGGTAAACTGTGACTATTGGAGCTAGGCCCTCAGTAGCGGAAAAAGATCTTACGTCATACATATAGAACTGTGTATACAGAACATGAATTGAGGCCTTTTGTTTGAGGACCTGTGTTGGAGCAGCAATTCTTTGATGACAGAGTCAAACCATCCTAAGCCACGCCTCGGCTGTGGCTGACAGAAGCAGCACTCGTACACAACGGTTGCAAATATTGATGGCAGGAACCACGTTAGAAGAAAATATAACTGTTTCAAATTCAACCACACGACTACTCACTTTGTTTCTATACTACGGACAGTAAATCCTGTCAGAGAGCAAAACGTTGTGCTCCATTCGATGTTCTCCAACATGCAACAATAAGAAAATACCAATAATACGAAACGTCATGTACCCAGTACATCCAATTGCAACGTTACTACCACAATTGTCCCGCCTATTACAAGACAATTTGTCATTGGTTAATTCTACTGTCATTCCCAAAGGCTGCTCTAATTGATGTCAATGGCGTTGACTGGTGCCTTCTATTCAAAGCCTGAGAGCCTAGCCAATGAGTATTGAGCCAAGCTAGATTATTTCTACCAAGAGACTACTCAAGAAAAATTCTGATTGGATATTTTTTCCCTCTGGGATCTTCACCCTTCTTTTTTCATTTTCCAACACAAACGGAAGAAATTCAACAGGGCAGATCATTACAGTTAAGACAAAAAAGATAAAATCAATAAAAACTAAATGTATTATGCAAGTTATTATAGATACAAATCTGTACAGATTTGTATCTATCCTTTGGCCCTCTCTGAGGAAGTAGAGGGCCCTGACGGTTCCCCACTGTGTAAAACGGACACAGTTTATGAAGTTAATTTCCACCACAAATAGCATCTATGAAATGTATGGCTTTTGCCACTGGCCATTTTAATAACGTACAAGCCAGGAATACGAATATCTTACTACTTGGAATAAATGAGCCCATGCTAGCAAGACTGAAGACAAACTTTACACAGCCAAAGCTATTTAATTTCATGGCGCAGCAATGTTTGTTTTTCATTCAGACGTGAATGACGTTGATGCAATAACTACCAATATAGGTGACGATAATTAACTTTTTTGTCAAATGGGACATTCTAATCTTTTTTAATACTAATCTGGCATACTATATAGTATGCAAGTATGCGATTTGAGATTTAGCCTATGTCTACCACAACTCTTCCTGTTTTTACTGTGTTCCATAGACTGTAGGAACGTCTATGCCAAATAAAAACTGGAGACTGGAAGAGAGAAGTGCTAGGTGATATGTTATCATGTCTGCAGAACTGACTGGAATTCATCAAAGTCTATCCGTTGATATTTATCGTATAGATTTTTTTTTAAACGTGTTTTAGTTCTGAAATCTGGAATCTATTGCTAAGTCACAGTTTTGACTTATCAAAGAAGTAGCTCTGTTGTGTTGATTTTATCATCAACATAGCCACTGCATTTAAATAAAACTCTGGATTGAAGCATTTATTTTTCTCTGACGGGCAGGATATTTATATGTATTTATATAGCCCTGAAATCTCTCAGGCTGCATCATATTCTGCAGCATATTCTCCCGATTAAGGCTTCAACTTTCTGCTGCTATTTTTCATTTTTATGTGTGTGTATATGTGGTTTAGTGTGTGCATAGTTGCATATGTGTGTGTGTTTTGGGGGAGCCTGTCATGCTTGATGCATCATGTTTTTATGGAGTTGACCTGCCAAGAGGGGAGAGAGACTGAGGGGGGGGAGAAAGACCTAGACAGGGAGATAGAGAATGAGAGGTGAAAGATTGAGGAGCGAGAAAGAGAGATCGATTTTCTCAGAATTTAGAAATTATTTTATTAGCATCACTGTGAACCTTATTCATGTCAGCAATAGAAATAACAAAGACATAAGACAAATGCTCAACCAAAAACATAGACACAAGACAAATGCTCAACCAAAAAAATAGACACAAGACACATACTCAACCAAAAACATAGACACAAGACACATACTCAACCAGAAATATAGACACAAGACCCATACTCAACCAGAAACATAGACACAAGACATACTCAGACAAAAACATAGACACAAGACACATACTCAGCCAAAAACATAGACACAAGACACATACTCAACCAAAACTATAGACACAAGACACATACTCAACCAAAAACATAGACACAAGGCACATACTCAACCAAAAACATAGACACAAGACATACTCAGACAAAAACATACTCAACCAGAAACATAGACACAAGACATACTCAGACAAAAACATAGACACAAGACACATACTCAGCCAAAAACATAGACACAAGACACATACTCAACCAAAACTATAGACACAAGACACATACTCAACCAAAAACATAGACACAAGGCACATACTCAACCAAAAACATAGACACAAGACATACTCAGACAAAAACATACTCAACCAGAAACATAGACACAAGACACATACTCAACCAAAAACATAGACACAAGACACATACTCAACCAAAAACATAGACACAAGACAAATACTCAACCAAAAACATAGACACAAGACACATACTCAACCAAAAATATAGACACAAGACACATACTCAACCAAAACCATAGATACAAGACACATACTCAACCAAAACCATAGACACGACACATACTCAAAGAAAAGTGAGTAAATTAGATTCATAAACATGACAGAGGCAGATAGTGCTGCTCCACCAGAGCAAGTGGTTTTAACTCATCAGCTCTATTAAACACCTCCCTGTGTTGTTACTGTGCTCCACTGAGATGGTGTGTGTATGTGTTATAAAAGATAGCTTTAATGTTTGTTTTTGTCTGTGCAATTGTGTGTATGTGTGTGTTTGAGTGCATGTTTTTGTTCCGCCAAGGTTGGAAATTCAGCAGCTTGCAATTCTTTCAGCAGAGAAATGATGATCATAGACAGTGAACGACATGAAAATAGTCAGTGTTTTATCTCTTCGTACCTTAGATGTTTGGAAAGGACTCAGGTCTGTTTTGAGTTGGGCAGTGGCGGAAGATGCTTTGATGCTTGGCGCGAGATTACATCTTTAGAGGTCGCTATGCTCTAGGGCATGTGTGTGTATTTATTTTTGATTTGGGGGCAGTACAGAATTATAATAATTATAAACAAATATTTGTGAACTAGGTCACGGCTAAGCCCATTTTCTGTTTTAGTAATTACAAACCGAAACTACATCGAGACACAATCACATCCTTTCTCTTATTTTACTGGGGAACAGATTTCCTAGGTGAAGATTTGGCTGAATTCCTGGCGATGATTTTTTTGTGCGTGAGGTCCAACTCCAGTCATAAGGTGCGTTGCTGCTCAGTCAATCTTTAAGCCTACAAAGCAGGTGTGATACTGTTTATAGACCTCAGCTTACTGTGATCTTCCTGCCTGTAAGGTAACATTTTACTGGTTTCACCTCTGTATACCTTGGTAAACAACACAGAAAAATGGCCATCAAATCTTTTCCGTATTAAGATTTTAATGACTAATTTCATATTTACAGGGCCGACTGAGAATCCACATATTATCACTGCATATTCTGGCTATTATATTATCACCATTTGTCTACTATTGACAGGAAGCAGAGTACCCAAATACCCATCGGTTCCCTAGTCACCTTCCCTGGCTGGTAATCTCCTTGTACATCTCCTTATCAACCTCAAGACGACGCTTCAGTGATCTTCACATGCGACTCACGTGGACACGTACGCTTCAAGTCTACATTTGTTACAGCTAATCTGCGACATGATCACTTTCATGGTCCTGAGTAGCTCAGTTTGTACCCAAGGGGAGGGGAGCGGTTTTCTGCCTGGGGTGTGGTGGTGATGGTGAGGAGGGGTGTTTTAGGATGGTGAAATGTGTACGCTCGCCATTGTACGTCGGGCTGAATAAGAGGGCCTGTTTAAACGACTTCAATGAAAATGCAATGCCCCATCCCGATTCGTTCCCAAGGTTATTTTTTTCTGTTGTTTGTCTATTTATAGCGCCTTGATAAGAAAGCGGGTCGCCTTCGTCCTTCACTTCTTTACAACACGTCGATACAATGGCTTCATTCCACATCAGATCCCTGCTCCCTGCTCCTTTGACACAGTCAACGTCAATCAACGTCCGTCGGCTTCCAGAACATACATGCGTTATCGAATGTGGCACAAGAATGAGAGGAAATTAGTTGAATGTGCTCTCTGTGTGTGTGTGTGTGTGTGTGTGTGTGTGTGTGTGTGTGTGTGTGTCTTCCGCAGTAACAATGTAGTGTGAGATTAAGCCATTATAATCAGGTGAACACGTTACAGAATAGTTGCGTAACAGCTGCGTTGTCTTTTTGTTTTTTTTTTAGCAAAAGAACAATTCCAAGGCCAAGCTGCTGTGGCGAGATCACAGTCTTTATGGAAACAGGAGAAGAGGACAGTTGTGAAAGAGAGGGAGGGGAGTGTTGGGACAGAGAAAGACAAAAGGGGGCTAATTATACTTTTTAATTTGTGCATGTTTTAATTGGAGTCTGTTTCTGAATAGCAGGCGTGGGAGTGACTGCTGAATGGGGGGAGCCGATAAGAAGGAGTTAGTGTGACTGTCGTGGAGTAAATTGTCCTAAATAAAGCGTCCAATATGTCTATCTCTGGTGGACGATTTGCTAATGGTTGTGTTCAAAGTAACAGCATTGTAAAGCACACATTTTTGTCTTGTTCTGGGTGTCCTATGTGTCATACTGATTTGGAAAGTAATGCTTTTTCTTCAGGCCACCGAATGTCAGTTATGTCTCAGTTTGAAGAGGCGGAACTGTTCCACGATTCATGGCCTTTCATTAGATTTCCTCAGTTCCTCCGTCCCCTTTGAAAACCAAGGAGGTCCGGCGAGGAGAGTGAACGTGGATGATAACGGCTGGTTTGATATGAGACGTCCACCACACGCGCGTCATGAAGGAAATTGCGTTTTTGCTTGTCAGATCCCATGACGCTTGTGTAGAATTATTGTGATGGCGTTTGTTGGTAACGCAAGACATTTTGTAGATAAAACAGTGAGTAGAATATTGTTTGTACACTTTTATAAGCTCTTCTCCGATGAAACTAAAACTAATTCAAAAGCCTACTGGAGGGATGCACATGAGGTGTGAGTTGGTTATCAGGTGCGAGTTGGTGGAGGAGGATATTTCCTTTTGCCTACTAACAAAGGGACCCATGACTTTGCCATTCATCAGGTTCCAGTTTACCAAGGATGGAGGATGAAGGATGGAGAACTGAGATGTATGATGTCTTAAAGGAAACCCTTAAATCTTATGATATGAGGGTTAACTTTTCTTCAACACTGTGGGGTCATATTTTTCAATGCTGTTTACATCAATGATGTAGATGCAGGTAACAGTTGTGCCTTCTCTTTTTATTCTACCCTTTTGTCCAATTTGTAATTATGGCCTCTTGGCTTTCTTCACAGAAATTCCAAACGGGTTTGGGAGAGTAAAAAATTTAGAGTTGCCAACTTACCCTGCTTCTTATTGCATTGCTAGGCAAGTGTACTCTCAAGGCAACAAATGCATTTGAAATTGCAGGAGCCCAAACTGCCACAAGCAGTTGCTGGAGAACTTTGTGGTGTGGTGTGGTTTGGTGTGGTGTGGTTTGGTGTGGTTTGGTGTGGTTTGGTGTGGTGTGGTGTGGTTTGGTGTGGTGTGGTTTGGGCTTTGAAATGGGGTGGATCAATTCCGGATGGGGTGGATGGGCTCCCCGGCTCTGTCCACAGGTCACGACCGGGACCAAAAACTTGTTTGTGGTGATGTAGCTGTACTGCGTGGTGGTGACTATACATCCTGCCATTTGGGAGGACCATCAGATGTTTACCATCTCCTCCATTCTCGTAATGTTAATCAGCTCTTTGCGAGTCTACACATGAGAGCTCCTGCCACCCCCCTTTGCAGGTAACGGATGTAAGGGCTCTTGAAGAGTTCAAGGAAACGGACTGGCGGAGTTTCATGTAGAAACCTTTCCTCCTGTATCTGGAGTTCAACACGGGTCACTGATAGGCCGTCAGAGCAACAACAAATCCCACTCGCTCACTTTCACACTTCCTGTCTCTCTCTCTGGCTCTGCCTCTCTTGCCCTCCGTCTCGCTCTTTGATGTCACATGTCAGAAAGCTGCCATGATGGCAAAACAGGAAAGGAAAGAGAGAGGGACGAGGAGGCTTAAAGAGAAAGCGAGAGAGATGGAAGGAGAGAGGGAGGGAGGGAGGCAGAAATAGTGAGAGTGACAACTTTTTCAACATTAAGAGCAGATTATAACTAAGCCTCCTTAAGGAGACGCAAGAGTCAGAGGCAGAGCAGGGAGGAGGAAGGAGATAGACTTGATAGAGGGATAGAGAAAAGGGGGGAATAAGATGATGAGAGAGAGGGAGGGAGAGAGAGGGGGAGGTAGCGAGAGGACGAGAGAGTGAAAATGAGAGGCATAGACAGATCGGATAGAAAAGAAGCTATCCTAAATGAAGCTGTAAATCTTAGAGAGCGCACAGTTTCTACTTTAATTTTCTCTGTATCTCTCTCTGTCTTGTTCCCTCTTTTCGCACCATCTCTGTAGCGCTTTCCTCTCATCTCTCTCTTTCCTTCCAGTATCAAAGAAACAGCATCCTCATAATTAGTCTGCCTAGCACTAACATAAAGCCCTAGCCAATGTCCCACTCCCTCGTTGTGAAAATTATTTGTAGCTACACACCTTTGCAGGTGCCGGTGTTCAGGTGCCCTCACCCCTCCAGAGACACGGGGGGATCTGTAACTGTGGACACAGGCCTAAGGCTGAATGCCAAATGGCACCCTATTCCCTTTGCAGTGAACTACTATAAAAAATACCACGGCAGCATTTTGATCCGTCAGAGTTTAGGGGCTATGGACGTCTGTGTTAAAATCATTAGAAACAGGAATCCCAAGGCCTGCATGAATATGCTGCTTGTTTATGTGAGAGAAGCGATGGGGGGTGGGGGGGAAGAGGAGCCGAGCTAGGGTCCCATTGGGAACAACCCTGAATCGCTTCTAATGGAATCAAAGCAAATGCGAAAGCTCTAAATGTTTCTGTTTTGTCTTTGTGGCCCCGGGAGAGAATGATGAAGGGGTGTTAGGAAGACAAAGGAATGAGAGAGATGGGAGAGACAGGAAGAGATAAGAGACAGAGAAAGGGGAGAACAGATGGAGAGGGGGAGAAAAGAGAGAGCGGTGGAGAGAGAGGGGAAGAAAGAGTGAGTAAGCAAAACGAGGAGGAAAAGAAGAGAGAAGGAGGCGAAGGAAAGAGGGAAGTGCGCTGGGTAGGCGTTCCCCTCAGAGAAAAGAGGGATGTGACACTATACACGGTCCATATCACAGAAACAGAGATACACAGGATGGAATGTTCTACAGCTGACGGAGAATTTGAAGAGATCCCCTGGGAGTCAGAGAAGCAACAGCCCCTCCATTTTACCTCAGCAGCTCAGCATTTCAAACACTGAAGGGAACTACCGATGTCCGCCCTGTTCACGATAACTGTACAAATGTGTTGTGTGTTGGAGACGCAGGTAGACTCCTCCTCTTGATCAACCTCACCTATTGACTCCTCCTCTTGATCAACCTCACCTATTGACTCCTCCTGTTAAACAACCTCACCTATTGACTCCTCCTATTAAACAACCTCACCTATTGACTCCTGTCGATCAACCTCACCTATTGACTCTTCCTGTCGATCAACCTCACCTATTGACTCCTCCTGTTAAACAACCTCACCTATTGACTCCTCCTGTCGATCAACCTCACCTATTGACTCCTCCTGTCGATCAACCTCACCTATTGACTCCTCCTGTTAAACAACCTCACCTATTGACTCCTCCTGTTAAACAACCTCACCTATTGACTCCTCCTGTCGATCAACCTCACCTATTGACTCCTCCTGTTAAACAACCTCACCTATTGACTCCTCCTGTCGATCAACCTCACCTATTGACTCCTCCTGTCGATCAACCTCACCTATTGACTCCTCTTGTTAAACAACCTCACCTATTGACTCCTCCTGTTTAACAACCTCACCTATTGACTCCTCCTGTTTAACAACCTCACCTATTGACTCCTCCTGTTGATCAACCTCACCTATTGACTCCTCCTGTCGATCAACCTCACCTATTGACTCCTCTTGTTAAACAACCTCACCTATTGACTCCTCCTGTTAAACAACCTCACCTATTGACTCCTCCTGTTAAACAACCTCACCCATTGTTAGCCTATTGTCATAAAACCTCTCACGAATCAACTGTGAGCAGTCTCAAGTTTACCATGCAACAGATTGGGCCAAAGAGGTACACAGGCCAAGTTAGGAAACTGCTTTCCCCACATTTCAACATGTATGATACAGGTGCAATGGTCTTAGGAGGAGACTGTGTTTCATATTATGACAAGTAGGCAAGCTAACCTGGAGCATTATCCTGTTGAGCTTGTGTTTGACACTGGAACGCGCATAGTCCTACACGTATACACATTTATATACCCACGTTCAACAGTGACCTGGACATTTTAAACCTAGCTCCACTCATCTGTCACTCTGGTCTGGATAAATGGACAATTCTTTGTGCGTGTTAATGTGCACTTTGCCTTGTTATTTGCTAGCTTGCTCTGTTGTGATTTGACCCTAGTTAGCACCAGCTTTCCCGAGGAGACTGAGAATAGGAGCTGGGAGTCTGCGTCATTCAGTCAGGTAAACAAACGAAAAGACTGCAGAGTCACGGAGTCCCTGTGTACCGAATACTCCTGTCTGGTTTTCCCCAGGTCATACGCAGCTAGAACCCTGCTAGCCCCAGTGCTTCAACTGTATGCATTGCTTCAACTGTATGCAGTGCTTCAACTGTATGCAGTGGTACACACTCAAATGAACAGGTCAGAGGTTGACCAACGTGGCTCAGTTCCGACTGGTGCCTGGGGTTTTAGGTGCCAACCCGACAACGAAAAGACGTAGGTCTTCTGTTGGCGGGCGCCGTTGCGGATTTAACCAGGCCCTCTGGTTATGCGTATGTTGTGCACACTGGCTTCAACATATTCTACTGGTTTGCCTGCTACAGAATGGACTGGATGGTGGATAATAACGCTGCTGGCACATGAAAGCCGTCCGTTCTTTTCCCATTACACACGCTCCCTCATCTCTGTCCCTTTCAGGTTCACCGGCGTTACATTCTTCATATTTAAAACACAGTTCTTTTTTAGTCAGATTTGAAGGTGGGAGGCGGAATGTTCTCCCTGTGACTACAGAGATTAATAGGTTTGTGGTCGTGCTTCTATTTTTATCAACGATGACAAATTCACCTAGTTGTGGATTGACTCTCTCCCAGCTGAAGGCTGATGGGCGGTTTTGATTCCTGTGCTGGGAAACAGATGCTGTACCGTAGGTTGTACTGCAGCTAACACAAACACACACACACCAGCTATCTCCTTGGTTCCCAAGTCCTGCTCTCTGTCTCTCCTTCCGTCACACTGATTCCTAGAATTCTGTTTGGATAGTTCGCTGTCACCAGGGGACTATAGTGTTATTTGAATAGGTAGACTTTCTTCGCCTGCTGAATGGAGAGATGGATGAAAACGTTGAGGGCGTGCCTGGAGGAGTGTATAACATGTCATCCCTCTCCCCCACACTCCCTCTCATCCCTCTTCCTCGCTCCCTTGGTCCCTCGTCCCCTCTCTCTCTCTCTCATCCGTGTCTCCCTGGCCATCTGGCTGTTTGTGAAACATCTCTGTGCCTGTGCAGGAAGTGAGACAGTCTTTTGTTTAAAAAGAAGATGCGTCGCTTTTCCATACCTTTGGGAGGGGTGAAGACTAGCTACTTTCTTTCTTTCTTTCTTCTATCTTTACCTTACCCTCTATCTCTCCCTGCTCCCCCTCTCTGTCCACCTTTCTCTCCTTGTCCCTCCCTCCCTGTTATCTATTTCTACTTTCTTCCTTTAACTGGTTTAACCATTTAGCCCAGTGTAGCGTAGCATCAGACTGAGCTACCCCCGCCCCTTGGTGATACACAGGGCCATACATAGAAGATGACAGACTTTTGACTGTACCAGTGGTGGTCCCTTAGTGCCACACACACACACACACACACTCCACTTTCCCTCTCAAGCCGCACCCAGATCCAATGACATCATCGTAGGTTGCCTATCTCCGCTGCATTATCCAGACACGCCGCCTAGCTGGTTAGCTTTTAATGGCGTCGGCCTCATCCTCTGACACGGTGTATGTGACTGTGCCATCACCGTCACGCCGCCCAAGCCCTGACGGATTTCCTGTGTCTTTCAAGCATTTGGATACGAGAACAGTAACTGGCTCTTTTAAAATGTTTCTTATCGAAGGTGAACAAAACGACGTGGTGTGCTTGAGTTTGTGACGGTGTTGGGGTTATTACAGGGCGCTAGTTAGAATGGAGACGGTGGGGGACGACTTGGGTCAGGACCAGGACTTTGTTGACAGATCTCTGGCTTCAGCGATGTGGCGGCCCCTGGATAGAGACGGGGACAGGCTAATTATACCTGATAACAGTGATGAAAGGCCTGCAATTATACCTGCTAATGCACGCGCGCACGCGCACGCACGCACACACTCATAGACACACAGGCACCCTTGAGGCCTTCCTATTGCTTATTCAACAAATTAATTTATTTAGTCTGAGTTCTAGTCTATTATGCTAACATTGCCAAAGAGACTGGCCTTTCGGCAATTTAACGTTCAACATGCAGCCGGATTTACAGCAGAGTCTTTTATTCATATTTTTATTGAATATTTTTATGTAAATAACGTACATATCATTTGATGAAAACATACGAGCCCCTGAAATACAATGGAATCAACAGAAGCCAAGACGTTTTGGGGTTTAAATTGTGGCACATGTTTAGGTTGAGTATTTTGATTTAGTTGAGAATTCTATTGACCAGCTGATTAGTGGACATTTTCCATTATGGATACCCCCTATATTTTATTGATAACCTAAGTAAATATGAACAAG